>NC_091282.1:869582991-870219491 GCF_032444005.1 Ranitomeya imitator
TCACCACTTAGATAAAAAATAGCCTAGACAGGTTAGGTGTCTATGAACTCGCAATGACCTGGAGAATCAAAACAGCAGGTCAGTTTTAGCATTTAGTGAACCTAGCGAAAAAGCCAAACAAAAAAACAAGTGTGGGATTGCACTTTTTTTGCAATTTCACCACACTTGAAATTTTTTTCCCCATTTTCTAGTACAAAACATGGTAAAACCAATGGTGTCGTTCAAAAGTAAAACACATCCCACAAAAAATAAGCCCTCACATGACAATATTGATGGAAAAATAAAAAAGTTATGGCTCTGAGAAGGAGAGGAGTGAAAAACCAAAATGCAAAAACGAAAAAGGGCCGCGGCGTGAAGGGGATAGTTAAACTCCCTCCTGAAACCTAAAGTACAAGCCCCCATCAACAACCTCAGCGGTGAGGATCTGGCCACTTATTTCCTAGAAAAAAAAAAAATCAACCACATCCATTAGGATATCTCAGCCCAATCTCCTCAGTGCCTGGATCCCCTTCCCTGCAGCACCTCAAGCTCACTAGACATCTTTGAGCCTGTTTCAGAAGTTTCCAAGCTCCTCACTTCTGCTCGGCCTACAACCTGCAATAGTGACCCCACTCCTTCACATCTCCTGCAGTCTCTCTCACCAGTGGTCACCACTCACCTGACTAAAATATTTAACCTCTCTCTTTCTTCGGTATCTTTCCCTCATTTAAACATGCCATCATAACCCCTTTACTTAAAAAGCCTTCCCTGGACCAGAACTGCACTGCTAGCTACAGACCTGTCTCTAACCTTTCCATCATCTCTAAATTCCTGGACCGCTGGTCCACTCCTGTCTAATCCGCTATCTCTCAGATAACTCTTCTCGACCCCTTACAATCTGGTTTCTGCTCTTTACACTCCACTGAAACTGCCCTCACTAAAAGTTTTTAATGATCTAATAACAGCTAAATCCAAAGGTCATTGCTCTCTGCTGATTCTCCTGGATCTATCTGCCACATTTGACACTGTGGATCACCAGCTCCTCCTCACTATGCTGCGCTCCATAGGCCTCAAGGACACAGCCCTCTCCTGGTTCTCCTCCTATCTCTCTGACCGTTCCTTCACTGTATCTTTTGCCGCCTCCTCTTCCTCTCCTCGTCCTCTTACTATTGGGGTTCCACAGGGCTCAGACCTAGGCCCCTCCTCTTCTCTATACACTGCCCCTATTGGACAAACAATCAGCAGATTTGGGTTCCAGTATCATCTCTATGCCGACGACACCCAATTATACACGTCTTCCCCTGACATCACCCCTACCCTAATTCAAAATACCAAGGATTGTCTGTCTGCTGTCTCTAACATCATGTCCTCCCTCTATCTGAAACTAAATCTCTCCAAAACTGAACTACTTGTGTTTCTCCCCTCTACTATCCTCACTCTACCTAACATCGAAATTACCCTGAAGGGTTCAACCATAACTCCCAAGCAGCATGCCCGTTGTTTTGGGGTCATATTCGACACCGAACTTTCCTTTACTCCCTACATCCGATCACTCACTCACTCTTGTCTCCTGCATCTTAAAAACATCTCCAGAATCCGACCTTTTCTCACCGTTGAAACTGCTAAGACTCTTACTGTCGCTCTTATTCATTCTCGTCTGGACTACTGCAACTCTCTTCTGCTCGGTCTCCCTCTTACCAAACTTTCTCCTCTCCAATCCATCTTGAATGCTGCAGCCAGAGTCATATTTCTGTCCAGCCGCTTCACCGATGCCTCCATCTTGTGCCAGTCATTACACTGGCTACCCATTCGCTACAGGATCCAGTATAAACTCATCTCTCTCACCCACAAAGCTCTCAACAGTTCTACACCGCCTTATATCTCCTTCCTCATCTCCATCTATTGCCCTACACGTGCCGTCCGTTCTACAAATGACCTAAGACTAACATCCCCCGTAATCCGAACCTCGCACCTCCGTCTCCAAGACTTCTCTCATGCTGCGCCAGCTCTCTGGAATGCACTTCCCCAGACGATCAGACCGATACCTAGCCCCGACCTATTCAAGCGCGCTTTAAAAACCCATCTCTTCAAACAAGCCTACCACATCAACTACTCAGTAAACTAACTTTGCCCTCTTCCCTCTTTCCAAATATTATTCTGAATCTGCACCCTACTATTCATCTGTCTCCACACCCTCCATACACCTGATAACTGCACTTGATACTTGACTATTGCACTTTAAACACACGGGCTGATGACCGGATCGTGCAGCTTTATATGAAAATCCCTATCTATATATATAATTGTCTAAGGGTTTTTCTGTCTGTCTGTCTTGGAAATCCTGCGTCTCTGATTCGGCCTCAACCAATCAGCGACGGGCACAGCGACGATGATGTCATAAAGGACGTAGACATCACGCGTCTGATTGGTCGAGGCCGCCAGGCCTCGACCAATCAGCAAAGGGTACAGCGACGATGATGTCATAATGGTTGCCATGGCGACGATGATGTCATAAAGGTTGCCTCGACCAATCAGCGACGGGCACAGTCTGCCGCGAATTCTGGAATCATCATTGTCCATATACCACGGGGACATGCATATTCTAGAATACCCGATGCGTTAGAATCGGGCCACAATCTAGTTTATTATAATTGTCAGACCTGAAATAACAAACACTTTTCACCTATTGTGTCCCCCCATTTCCTTGTAGACTGTAAGCTTGCGAGCAGGGACCTCACCCCTAATGTCACTGTTTAAATTGTCTTAACTTGTACTGAATTTATTGTCTGTACATGTCCCCGCTAAAGTGCTGCGGAATATGTTGGCGCTATATAAATAAAAACTATTATTATTATGAAATATATTCTGCCAAAACCATGAGCAGAATTAATTGCAGCCTGGATGCACAGTTGCAGCCAAGTACCGTATATACTCGAGTATAAGCCGAGATTTTCAGCCCAAATTTTTGGGCTGAAAGTGCCCCTCTCGGCTTATACTCGAGTCACGGTAGCGGTGGGGTCGGCGGGTGAGGGGGAGAGGGCGCTGAGGCATACTTACCTAGTCCCAGCGATCCTCGCGCTGTCCCTGCCGTCCCACGGTCTTCTGTGCTGCAGCTTCTTCCCCTCTTCAGCGGTCACGTGGGACCGCTCATTAGAGAAATGAATAGGCGGCTCCACCTCCCATAGGGGTGGAGCCGCGTATTCATTTCTCTAATCAGCGGTGCCGGTGACCGCTGATAGAGAATGAGGCTGCGGCACCAAAGACCAGCTGTGACAGGCAGAGGGAGAGGATCGCTGGGACTAGGTAAGTATGTCATATTCACCTGTCCGCGTTCCAGCCGCCGGGCGTCGCTCCATCTTCCCGGCGTCTGTGCTCTGACTGTTCAGGTCAGAGGGCGCGATGACGCATATAGTGTGCGCGGCGCCCTCTGCCTGATCAGTCAGAGCAGAGACGCCGGGAAGATGGAGGCGCCGGGACCGGACGCCGGGAGCTGCAATCAAGAGAGGTGAGTATGTGTTGTTTTTTTTTTATTGCAGCAGCAGCGGCGGCACAAATTTATGTGGAGCATCTATGGGGCACAATGAACGGTGCAGAGCACTGTATATGGGGCACAGCTATGGGGCACAATGAACGGTGCAGAGCACTGTATATGGGGCACAGCTATGGGGCACAATGAACGGTGCAGAGCACTGTATATGGGGCACAGCTATGGGGAAATAATGATTTATTTTTATTTTTGAAATTCGCCGGTAAATGCTGCATTTCCACCCTAGGCTTATACTCGAGTCAATAAGTTTTCCCAGTTTTTTGTGGCAAAATTAGGGGGGGTCGGCTTATACTCGGGTCGGCTTATACTCGAGTATATACGGTATATATGTTTCGCTGCGGTGTTTTCGGAGGAAATATACCGTACTTTGAAGATTTGGCTGGGGACCATAGTCCGAGACAAGAGTAGTCCTGCTCCACTCTTGGCCTCCTCTTCCCAGCGCAGTTGCAATGACTGACAGGTCTCTCCCAGTGCACACATGGGAGTGATCTGTGAAACACCTGCAGCGGAGCTGGGGAGTGCCGGATCTTCACAGAATATTTTCTCTGAAAGGTCAGAGACATTTCCTGAGAATAATAGAAGTTATCACAATTATGCCCCTAAGAACTAATTCACACTGCCCATGATAGGTTCTCTGTAAAAGGAGGACTTACTTAAAATGTGTGCATAGTTCAGTATAGTTTGGAATCGACTCATTGGACATGTGGATGTCTCACTGACTGCACACAAGTTTCGGGTGCAGAAGAGACCTTATGGTTTCAGCCCATCAAAAGGCTTAGTGGCCAGAGTAAAAATTGCGAGGTTTCAGTAATTTTTTTTTCCTCCCACTGACATGGAAATAATAAAGAATTCTAAAAAAGAAAATATTTAATAAAAAATAAAACTTGATTTAGAGCATTTTCCATGCTGAAAAGAAAAGTCTCCAGTGTCTGTATGACTGTGGAATCGTAGCAATGTGTGACTTGTACGCTGTCAGAATTCCCCTGTACTCCCCGGGGAGATCAGGTCATGTGTCGATTAGACTCTTGTGCGTCGGTCAATGTTCTATTGAGAGATTAGCCGGCACTTGACCACAACTATGCAAATCTCATACTCGGGGTCACCTGCCTGCCCACTCGCACGGGGAACACAGTGGAATCGTGACAGTGTGCACATCACAGCCAGAAACTGCAGACTTATCTTCTCAGCCCAGTAAACCACCTTTAAAACAATGGCTTATTTTCTGATTTTAAAGCAGTATTAAAACTTCCAGAGGAGGTCAGTGAAACCTGGCTAAAGACTCCAGATTGTACGGTTGCCCTCAGGCATCATCTTGCATTTGAAAAATTACATCTTGGCAGACAAGCCGATCTTATTTTATAGAGAAATTCTCAATTCACAGTTATTGGAGAAATGTCAAACAATCCATTGCTTCCTGTACACTACATACAACCAACTGGCACTAGCAGAGCACTTATTAGGCTATTTGCCCACATTTCAGAAATGCTGCAGAAATGTCGTGGGAAATGCAGCGGGGAAAAAAAACGCATGAGGAATTCGCATGCGGTTTGCAAGCATTTTTAGCTTGCAGAATGCTTGAGTTTACAAGCGATTTGAAGCATCACTCGGAAAAGTGATTGACAGGTTGGTCACACTTCTCAAGCATAGTGCTTGACAAGTGTGACCAACTTTTTACTATTGATGCAGCATCAATAGTAAAAGACAGAATGTTAAAAATAAAAATATAGCTATTCTCACCTTCCAACGGCCCCAGATCTCCTCAGTGGCACTCCCGGTACGTTCCATTCCCAGGGATGCTTTGCGCAAAGGACCTTTGTGACGTCAAGGTCGCGTGACCGCGACGTCATCTCTGGTGATTCGCGCAATGCATCCCTGGGAACGGAAGCCGCCGCGTGCACCGCAGAGAAGCGGGAGGACTCTGGGGGCCGTCAGAAGGCAAGTATATCACTATTTTTTATTTTAATTCTTTTTTAAATTTTTTTTACAGGAATATTGTACCCAGAGCCTGAAGGAGAGTCTCCTCTCCTCCAGACCCGGGTATCATTCGCACATGAAGCGCTCACTTTACGCATGGTGGGCATAGCCACATGGGTAAAGTGAGCGTTTCAATGCAATTCCGCAGAAATAATGAACATGCTGTGGATTTTACCGCTATGCGATTCCGCAGTGGGAAAATCCGCAGCACGGGCAGAGCAACTGCGGAATCCCATAGGATTGCATGGGAATGCGTTTTTAAGTGTTTTTTTAAGCGTTTCCGCTGCGGCAAAAAAACACGGCAGAAACGCTTAAAAAAAAAAAACGCAACGTGGGCACATAGCCTTATACATTTACTGCTGATATTTTAATACGGTGCAGCATTTCAATAAGGATTCCAGTACATATTGGGAACTGGATTACTCCCATCAGAATTACCATCATATATAATGAAAGCAATAGAAAAGCACATTTCATTGATAAGAAACCCAAACTACTTACCGACCATAGCGCTAACCTCTCCCGCCATCAGTAAATTCACAGAGTTGTTATAGAGGTTTACATCAACGATACCCTTCCGGATGGTTTCCCCAACTTTAGCGCCAAGCAAGACCGAACCAGTTGTTTCAAAAATCGAAGCCAGTATGCAGGCCTGCCGTAAGGTCACCACTCCAGAACCCACCGCTGTGCCAAACGAATTGGCCACATCATTTGCACCAACAGAAAAAGCCAAGACGAAAGCTATGATGAAGCCCAATATAACCATCCACAGATACTCATCAAGAACCATTTTGACGGTTTCTTTTCCTTTCTTGGATAAGGTCAAAAAAAGAATGAAACAAATATTGGGAAGAAAACTAAAGGGTAGACTCCAGACTATGGAAACCTGTGGAGCAGAGCTGTGTAAACGGGGAGCGGCTCTGGCTGGAAATTGCTAGATAGTGTTCAAGTGAATGAACAAACTGCTAACTGAGGGTTTTACAAGTACGGTCTATAAAGTTCCTCTGGGTGAGCTCAGTCAACAGTGAAACACATTCCATATTTTTCTCCCAAATGAGTTTTCTTTATTTTCCTGTGTCCTAAAAAAAAAAAAAAAAAATTAAAAAGTAGTAGACATAATATGATCTTTGGCAGAAACAAAAAGGGAACATGGGAGGAGAAATTAAATCTGCTAGCTGGATCCTAGCTTCAGCATGTGACATTTCACCGGTAACACACAAAGGAATAAGATTATTCTAAGACCTTACAGGCTTTGTTACATAAGCATGTCTGAAATTCAGCACTTCCCGGCTGATCCACAAGCTGCGGAATAGGACAGTCCAGGGGGATTACTACAGTAAAAGTCCTGAGCGTCCTGGAACAACAAACCTATACATACACATTAACCGGTCCCGAGGAACATGGCGATCACTCAGCTTTGCTTGACTCTAAGTATACACTGCAGCACTCAGACGTGAAAAGGTTCATTGAGGGGTGAACCTGACACCCTGCTGCTACTGTGCATTATGTTACAGCTCACCTACTAGATTTACGGTAGCCTGCAATGCATAGAATTTGCAATTTAAAGCATCAATGTCATGCGAGAAAGACGTCTTAAACAAGGTCATCTGTAGGACGCACAGAAAAGGTTAATCTTCTGGTGGGCGTTAAGAGCTAGCACAACTGTCCTTTTCAGCTGGATGCCCGCCATGAAACTCCCTGCGCTTTTCCAGTAGACAGGGGTCAATGTCCCCCCATTGGTGGTGCGCTACACCCCAAGATGACAAATGTGGAACACTTATTACAGTATAACGTCTAGCGTAAGATGGTTGCAAGTCCAAAGTAGAGGACGAACTTGCACTATGGGTAAAGAGGTTGTCCAGTCTTCGCTTGATGTCTTCTCCCAAGTATAGGTCATCAACATCACATTGGTGGGGATCCGTTATCGGGCGCACTCACCGATCAGCTATTTTCAGCTCTCGTAAAAGCCAGAACAGCATAGCTCTGCTCACTTTATAGTGGTCGTTCCCTGGTCCTACAGCTCGGCTCCTATGGAGGAAAATAGAAGCTGAGCTGCAGTCTCCAGAACGGAGACGAATAGTGCAGTGCGGTTCTGGCTCCATTCACCAGTTACATCTGGTCGAAGCGGATCTGTGAAGGTACCACTTGAAGGACCCCAGTAATCTGACATCGGGGCCCTATGCTCCAAATCGCTTTACAGGGACTGTCAGCACAGAATGACTGCTCAAACCAAGTGCAGGCGCTCGGTGCTTCGCAGTGGGGCCAACATTCATATACACCTTCCAATCTCCACCCCCACTTCTGTGATGGACAGCTCTGGTTTCATAGGGCCAGAGAATGGTGAAGACAAGTGGAAACCAAGCAGGTGGAAGGTGTATATAAATGATTGTCCCCGCCGTGATGTACCAAGTCCTTGTAAAGAATGTACATTAGACATTCTTTGCTCGCGTGGCAGATTTAAAGGGAACCTGTCACCAGAAGAAAAAAAAAAAAAAAAAAAACACTACTGACGTGCAGATATGGGGTTAATCTGCAGGTTAATAGCAGTACTATAGCACTTAGCGGAAAGCTGCAGGGAGAAAATGAACTTTATTCCCCCCAGCAGGGTTCGGTTCCAGGCAACGGGGGATAGGGGGGCAGCGCAGGCTCCTGCTCCATAATAAGGTGAGTGATTACTTGATAGCTAATCACTCTTTTTCTTTACAAATGCATGCCCAAAGCACTGTGTACATTGGACAGGAGACAAACAATTACAGTGTAACTGTGGTTTTAAGTTTTAAGGTATCGTCACACTGAACGATATCGCTAGCGATCCGTGACGTTGCAGCGTTCTGGATAGCGATATCGTTGAGTTTGACAGGCAGCAGCGATCTGGATCCTGCTGTGCCATCGTTGGTCGGAGCAGAAAGTCCAGAACTTTATTTCGTCGCTGGATCTCCCGCAGACATCACTGAATCGGCATGTGTGACGCCGATTCAGCGATGTCTTCACTGGTAACCAGGGTAAACATCGGGTTACTAAGCGCAGGGCCGCGCTTAGTAACCCAATGTTTACCCTGGTTACCAGCGTAAACGTAAAAAACAAAACAAACACTACATACTTACATTCCGGTGTCTGTCCCCCGGCGCTGTGCTTCTCTGCACTGTGTAAGCGCCGGCCGGAAAGCAGAGCACAGCGGTGACGTCACCGCTGTGCTTTCCAGCTGGCGCTCACAGTCAGTGCAGAGAAGCACAGCGCCGGGGGACAGACACCGGAATGTAAGTATGTAGTGTTTGGTTTTTTTTACGTTTACGCTCGTAACCAGGGTAAACATCGAGTTACTAAGCGCGGCCCTGCGCTTAGTAACCCGATGTTTACCCTGGTTACCAGGGGACTTCGCATAGTTGGTAGCTGGAGAGCTGTCTGTGTGACAGCTCTCCAGCGACCAAACACCGACGCTGCAGCGATCGACATCGTTGTCTAGATCGCTGCAGCGTCGCTAAATGTGACGGTACCTTTACTTCAGAAATAAATAGTACACATGATAATAAGACACTTTGTAACATATGTAACATATCTAAGCAGAGAAATCTGCTTCTTTCTCTGGTAAAATTGATCAGTCATTGTCAAAAGTCTCCATTCTGAGGTAAAAATCTGTATTCAGTGAGGACAGACTTTCCCATTACGGAGACAGAACCTCATGAGTAGTGGCTCCCATCTCCCATCTAAAAAAAACTAAACAAAAACAGATTTCTCTGATAAGATATATTACAAAGTTGCTTATTTTCATTTGTACTATTGATTTATGGAATAAAAATTAAAATGACGGTTACTTTGTTACTTTCTGTCAGCAGGTTTTCTTATGCAATCTAACAGTAGCATGACGTAGTGGCTGAGACCCTGATTCCTGCTACAAGTCACAAACAGACTGATGTTCTTTCAATAAATTCAGCGATTATCACTACAGGACTAGTTATCTTGTGCCTTCTAGTCAACTGCTCTGTATAAACCCTTCACCACTGATTAGCAGCTTTCTGACAGTGTACACAGAGCGCGGCCAATCAGTGCTGTGGGCGGGGTTATGCAGAGCTCAGTATTCTGAGCAGGGCTAGATCTACAGCAAAAGAATGCAGCAATTGTATCAAAGTGACAGCAGACAGCCCAGCAAGAATCACAACACTGGAATCAAGGTTTCAGCCCCTGCATCATGCTGCTCTCAGATTACAAGGCAAAAACCTGGTGATAGATTCCCTTTAATTGTCACCACATCCCAGAAAGACAACAATATAATTACAATGTAGCAGCTTCCTTATGCTTCTGGCTGTCAGTCTGTTACAGTAATGGCAGCTTGCAATATTACTGAAAACTGCACAGCCTGCCCCTATACCATGCCCCAGGCTTTTAGAGGAGACCCTATCTCACACCTTGTAGCTTGTCCTTTTCTCTGAATCGTACTGTCACTACTTTCTGTCATTGGAGCTCAACTACTTTTTACATTTTTATTTGATCAATTGAAGACATAACAAAAATGCAGAAAAGTCATTGTTGGCGCAGGGGACATTGTTTGGTGCGATACCATCTCACCTGCCAGAGCTGTTATGTCCGTCATCAGCTCCGGTTATTCACGGCGTCATACTCCATTAGATGGCGAGTGCACCTGACAAAGCGCCATTTGTAACGTGTGCCGTAATCGGAACAATAGGATCATCGTGTAGAACACATCCAAGCTTTCCTTTTCTATCATCACCAGATTAGCTGCTACGCTATTGGTTTGGAGTAGGCATTACAGTTTCTCCTACGTAGAGGTTATTCCATGGATTTTACTCAATGGATGGATGTCCACTGTCAGCTTCATTCATTCCTGGGTCCCCATCACATTAATAGGCCTTATATGCAGCCCCTTGACTCCATCTAATGTTCTGTACCCCCTTGTTTTCAGTGGTGAGGTGGTCATACACAGGATATCACCCTCCATTACCAGAAGGACGCAATTCTGCAGCACACAGGGCAAATGTTACTGGCATGGGTGCCCCGCCGCTCTCTGTACACCCATGCCTCCTGGCTGCAGAGGTAGCATAGGACAAACCATTAGCAGAACAGTGTGTACAGACACCAGGGGAGCACCCACAGCACAGTGGGGTTTCTTTGCCTTTCCCCCTCCCCCCGGGGGCTTGTTCTGGATTTTAACATCCCCATTCACATTAATCTGCATGGTCTTCCGCAGAGTGAAATCCGGATGGATTTCTTGCACACCACGTGGATGAGATTGCGTTATATCCACTTTGCTGCAACTAGAACACACTAGGGATTTTTCACCAAGAAAATCCACAGAGTATTTGCCACACATGAACATCTAATTAGAATGAAAGAAACAGGCTGTAAAGAAAGCACCTCGTCCAGCAATAGCTTACCTGCTCCTATTTATACTGATAGTCACATGCCCCCCATAAGTAGCCAAAGGCTGCCACTGCCATATACAGGGCCACCAGATGCTGCACACAGCTGGCAGCCCCCATACACTATCATGGACCAGTCACAGGGCCCCTTCCCCCATAAGCTGGGAAAGACAGTATCAGGGAGCGGTGCTGCCACCTGCTGGCTGTATTAATAACGTCTGCCGAGAATGACAGAAGCCTGCATGTCTACTCCTGAGCAGAAAGGAGTAGGAAGCCGGAGGGTCACAGAAGGTGGGAGTTGCAGACCACTTCCCAACTGCCCACCATGCAGACAGCTCATCAGGTGACCTCATTTCCTTATTTTCTGAACCCTGTACTCCACTAACAGCAGAAGCATCATGAAGAGTAGTCCTTATTATTCTGAAATGTATAAACCACCATACCAACAGAGAAAATAGCACCAAATATATATACAAACACAAACATACACTCAGATTATGAATGCAAATACATAACACACTAATCTCCTGTGCCCAAGCCGTCCACATGGCTACCAAACAGAAGGCTATGAAGCCATACAGGGCAGCGGAATAAAGGCAAGTGGGCCTACACACGGCACTCTGTCCAGCAGGCACGTGGCACACAGCACTCTGTCCAGCAGGCATGTGGCACTATACATGGCACACAGCACTCTGTCCAGCAGGCATGTGGCACTATACATGGCACACAGCACTCTATCCAGCAGGCATGTGGCACTATACATGGCACACAGCACTCTTTAGTAGGCATGTGACACTATACATGGCACACAGCACTCTGTCCAGCAGGCATGTGGCACTATACATGGCACACAGCACTCTATCCAGCAGGCATGTGGCACTATACATGGCACACAGCACTCTCTCCAGCAGGCATGTGGCACTATACATGGCACACAGCACTCTCTCCAGCAGGCATGTGGCACTATACATGGCACACAGCACTCTCTCCAGCAGGCATGTGGCACTATACATGGCACACAGCACTCTGTCCAGCAGGCATGTGGCACTATACATGGCACACAGCACTCTGTCCAGCAGGCATGTGGCACTATACATGGCACACAGCACTCTCTCCAGCAGGCATGTGGCACTATACATGGCACACAGCACTCTGTCCAGCAGGCATGTGGCACTATACATGGCACACAGCACTCTGTCCAGCAGGCATGTGGCACTATACATGGCACACAGCACTCTGTCCAGCAGGCATGTGGCACTATACATGGCACACAGCACTCTGTCCAGCAGGCATGTGGCACTATACATGGCACACAGCACTCTGTCCAGCAGGCATGTGGCACTATACATGGCACACAGCACTCTGTCCAGCAGGCATGTGGCACTATACATGGCACACAGCACTCTGTCCAGCAGGCATGTGGCACTATACATGGCACACAGCACTCTATCCAGCAGGCATGTAGCACTATACATGGCACCCAGCACTCTTTAGTAGGCATGTGGCACTATACATGGCACACAGCACTGTCCAGCAGGCATGTGGCACTATACATGGCACACAGCACTCTGTCCAGCAGGCATGTGGCACTATACATGGCACACAGCACTCTTTAGTAGGCATGTGGCACTATACATGGCACACAGCACTGTCCAGCAGGCATGTGGCACTATACATGGCACACAGCACTCTGTCCAGCAGGCATGTGGCACTATACATGGCACACAGCACTCTATCCAGCAGGCATGTGGCACTATACATGGCACACAGCACTCTTTAGTAGGCATGTGGCACTATACATGGCACACAGCACTGTCCAGCAGGCATGTGGCACTATACATGGCACACAGCACTCTGTCCAGCAGGCATGTGGCACTATACATGGCACACAGCACTCTATCCAGCAGGCATGTGGCACTATACATGGCACACAGCACTCTTTAGTAGGCATGTGGCACTATACATGGCACACAGCACTGTCCAGCAGGCATGTGGCACTATACATGGCACACAGCACTCTCTCCAGCAGGCATGTGGCACTATACATGGCACACAGCACTCTATCCAGCAGGCATGTGGCACTATACATGGCACACAGCACTCTTTAGTAGGCATGTGACACTATACATGGCACACAGCACTGTCCAGCAGGCATGTGGCACTATACATGGCACACAGCACTCTGTCCAGCAGGCATGTGGCACTATACATGGCACACAGCACTGTCCAGCAGGCATGTGGCACTATACATGGCACACAGCACTCTATCCAGCAGGCATGTGGCACTATACATGGCACACAGCACTGTCCAGCAGGCATGTGGTACTATACATGGCACACAGCACTCTATCCAGCAGGCATGTGGCACTATACATGGAACACAGCACTCTATCCAGCAGGCATGTGGCACTATACATGGCACACAGCACTCTTTAGTAGGCATGTGGCACTATACATGGCACACAGCACTGTCCAGCAGGCATGTGACACTATACATGGCACACAGCACTGTCCAGCAGGCATGTGGCACTATACATGGCACACAGCACTCTGTCCAGCAGGCATGTGGCACTATACATGGCACACAGCACTGTCCAGCAGGCATGTGGCACTATACATGGCACACAGCACTCTATCCAGCAGGCATGTGGCACTATACATGGCACACAGCACTGTCCAGCAGGCATGTGGCACTATACATGGCACACAGCACTCTATCCAGCAGGCATGTGGCACTATACATGGCACACAGCACTCTGTCCAGCAGGCATGTGGCACTATACATGGCACACAGCACTGTCCAGCAGGCATGTGGCACTATACATGGCACACAGCACTCTATCCAGCAGGCATGTGGCACTATACATGGCACACAGCACTGTCCAGCAGGCATGTGGTACTATACATGGCACACAGCACTCTATCCAGCAGGCATGTGGCACTATACATGGCACACAGCACTCTATCCAGCAGGCATGTGGCACTATACATGGCACACAGCACTCTTTAGTAGGCATGTGGCACTATACATGGCACACAGCACTGTCCAGCAGGCATGTGACACTATACATGGCACACAGCACTGTCCAGCAGGCATGTGGCACTATACATGGCACACAGCACTCTGTCCAGCAGGCATGTGGCACTATACATGGCACACAGCACTGTCCAGCAGGCATGTGGCACTATACATGGCACACAGCACTCTATCCAGCAGGCATGTGGCACTATACATGGCACACAGCACTCTGTCCAGCAGGCATGTGGCACTATACATGGCACACAGCACTCTATCCAGCAGGCATGTGGCACTATACATGGCACACAGCACTCTGTCCAGCAGGCATGTGGCACTATACATGGCACACAGCACTCTTTAGTAGGCATGTGACACTATACATGGCACACAGCACTCTGTCCAGCAGGCATGTGGCACTATATATGGCACACAGCATTCTGTCCAGCAGGCATGTGGCACTATACATGGCACACAGCACTCTGTCCAGCAGGCATGTGGCACTATATATGGCACACAGCACTGTCCAGCAGGCATGTGGCACTATACATGGCACACAGCACTCTGTCCAGCAGGCATGTGGCACTATACATGGCACACAGCACTCTGTCCAGCAGGCATGTGGCACTATACATGGCACACAGCACTCTGTCCAGCAGGCATGTGGCACTATATATGGCACACAGCACTGTCCAGCAGGCATGTGGCACTATACATGGCACACAGCACTCTATCCAGCAGGCATGTGGCACTATACATGGCACACAGCACTCTGTCCAGCAGGCATGTGGCACTATACATGGCACACAGCACTCTATCCAGCAGGCATGTGGCACTATACATGGCACACAGCACTCTGTCCAGCAGGCATGTGGTACTATACATGGCACACAGCACTGTCCAGCAGGCATGTGGTACTATACATGGCACACAGCACTCTGTCCAGCAGGCATGTGGCACTATACATGGCACACAGCACTCTATCCAGCAGGCATGTGGCACTATACATGGCACACAGCACTCTGTCCAGCAGGCATGTGGCACTATACATGGCACACAGCACTGTCCAGCAGGCATGTGGCACTATACATGGCACACAGCACTCTATCCAGCAGGCATGTGGTACTATACATGGCACACAGCACTGTCCAGCAGGCATGTGGCACTATACATGGCACACAGCACTCTATCCAGCAGGCATGTGGCACTATACATGGCACACAGCACTCTGTCCAGCAGGCATGTGGCACTATACATGGCACACAGCACTCTATCCAGCAGGCATGTGGCACTATACATGGCACACAGCACTCTCTCCAGCAGGCATGTGGTACTATACATGGCACACAGCACTCTGTCCAGCAGGCATGTGGCACTATACATGGCACACAGCACTCTATCCAGCAGGCATGTGGCACTATACATGGCACACAGCACTCTCTCCAGCAGGCATGTGGTACTATACATGGCACACAGCACTCTGTCCAGCAGGCATGTGGCACTATACATGGCACACAGCACTCTATCCAGCAGGCATGTGGCACTATACATGGCACACAGCACTCTCTCCAGCAGGCATGTGGTACTATACATGGCACACAGCACTCTGTCCAGCAGGCATGTGGCACTATACATGGCACACAGCACTCTATCCAGCAGGCATGTGGCACTATACATGGCACACAGCACTCTCTCCAGCAGGCATGTGGCACTATACATGGCACACAGCACTCTGTCCAGCAGGCATGTGGCACTATATATGGCACACAGCACTGTCCAGCAGGCATGTGGCACTATACATGGCACACAGCACTCTATCCAGCAGGCATGTGGCACTATACATGGCACACAGCACTCTGTCCAGCAGGCATGTGGCACTATACATGGCACACAGCACTCTATCCAGCAGGCATGTGGCACTATACATGGCACACAGCACTCTGTCCAGCAGGCATGTGGTACTATACATGGCACACAGCACTGTCCAGCAGGCATGTGGTACTATACATGGCACACAGCACTCTGTCCAGCAGGCATGTGGCACTATACATGGCACACAGCACTCTATCCAGCAGGCATGTGGCACTATACATGGCACACAGCACTCTGTCCAGCAGGCATGTGGCACTATACATGGCACACAGCACTGTCCAGCAGGCATGTGGCACTATACATGGCACACAGCACTCTATCCAGCAGGCATGTGGTACTATACATGGCACACAGCACTCTGTCCAGCAGGCATGTGGCACTATACATGGCACACAGCACTCTATCCAGCAGGCATGTGGCACTATACATGGCACACAGCACTCTGTCCAGCAGGCATGTGGCACTATACATGGCACACAGCACTGTCCAGCAGGCATGTGGCACTATACATGGCACACAGCACTCTATCCAGCAGGCATGTGGTACTATACATGGCACACAGCACTGTCCAGCAGGCATGTGGCACTATACATGGCACACAGCACTCTGTCCAGCAGGCATGTGGCACTATACATGGCACACAGCACTCTATCCAGCAGGCATGTGGCACTATACATGGCACACAGCACTCTCTCCAGCAGGCATGTGGTACTATACATGGCACACAGCACTCTGTTCAGGCAGGACTTGTTATTCCTTGTGCTCCCTCCTCACAGACCTTGGTCCCCTCCATTTCCTGTGCCCGTCCTTCTCGTCCCCCACGATAGGCACTGTACGTCTTCCTCGTATCGCCACAACACAAAGGGTGGGAACGGTGCAGAGGAGACGGCGCTCTTGTGTAATGCCAGGTGCCTCGGTCAGCCACCATGCCCCGTACACCGGTAACATCACATCTCTTCTCCATTCACGGTTGCGGCGCCGGTCACTCACCTGATCAATGGGACGGAGCACAGCACTCGCCTCCCGTGAAGAAGCTGCCGATTGCAGTGCACTCAGACACTGGAGCTGAGCCCTGCCATTGGTCCGCCCGGCGTGGATGACGTCAGCGCGCTGCACCGCTCTGTGAGTGGCGTCATGCACGCACGGTCCTAGTGCCCTCCACACTCTGCAGCTCGACATCTGCATTCAGTGGAGAGAGGCGCGAACAGGAGGGGGTCTGTCATCGCCAATTGGAGAGGCGCACACGGCGTGAGAACGGAAAAGTATAGCGCTAGCGCTGACTGTAGACTTCCTATGTCACATATGTGCTACAGTGTAATGGGCCCCATACAGTGCTCTATACAGTATAATGCGCTCCACATAGTGCTCCATACTATATAATACCACAAAATAGTGCTCCATACAGTATAATGGCGTCACATAGATCTCCATACAGTATAATGCACCCCACATATTGCTGCATAAAATATAAAGGGACGGGCTCCACATAGTGTATCATACTGTATAATGGGCACAAAATAGTGCTCCGTACAGTATAATGGCCTCACATAGAGCTCCATACAGTATAATGCACCCCACATATTGCTGCATACCAGGGGCGGACTGGGCCGGGTGGCAGGAATGCATCTGCCCCCCGGGCCGATGCCTGAGCAGGTGCACAGGGCCGCTGGAGGATCGGCAGCGATTTTAATACATAGCGCGCCGCATCCCTCCAGCCGGCCCTTTAGCCAGGTCCTGTGAGCGCGCGTTGCCTGCTCTGAAGTGCCGCGGCGGCCCGCACTAGTGTGCGAGCACGGCCGCGGTCCTAGTTCCTGCGCGTGCTCGCTGGCCATGTAAGAGCGGGCAAGCAGGAGAGAGGAGACCATGCGCGCACATATTTGAAAAAGCCGGCGCGCATAGCCTGACTGTGTCTGACGCTGGCCGGCCTGCACCAGCGTCAGACAAGACTGCTCACCAATGCCTGGGAATAGACCATGCGCGCACATATTTAAAAAAGCCGGCACGCAGCCTTACCCCAACTGTGTCTGACGCTGTAAAAAGTAAAAAAAAAAAAAACATTACATACTCACATTCCTGTCACGTCCCCCGGCGTCAGCTTCCCTCACTGACTGTGTCAGTGCTGGCCGGCCGTAAAGCAGAGCACAGCGGTCACACCGCTCTGCTTTACGGCCGGCGCTTACACAGTGCAGGGAAGCTGACGCTGGGGGACGTGACAGGAAGGTGAGTATGTACTGTTTTTTGTTTTTTTTTTACTTTTACAATGGTAACCAGGGTAAATATCCGGTTACTAAGCGCGGCCCTGCACTTAGTAACCCAATGTTTACCCTGGTTACCCGGGGACTTCGGCATCGTTGAAGACAGTTTCAACAATGCCGAAGTCGTTTCCCTGATCGTTGGTCGCTGGAGAGAGCTGTTTGTGTGACAGCTCCCCAGCGACCACACAACGACTTACCAACGATCACGGCCAGGTCGTATCGCTGGTCGTGATCGTTGGTAAATCGTTTAGTGTAACAGTACCTTTATTCACAAATCATTGTCCCAGAAAGATGGAGAAGGAGCAGCGGGTGATAGAGGCAGGAACCGGCAGCTGTGGCTAAAGCCTGTGCCGCTGCTAAAGAGAAATGAATATTCACTGCAATGGCAGTGAATATTAATTTCTCTTATAGCGTTGACAGCCGCCAGTTTCCAGCACACATCATACTTACCTTCCCTGCGCACCCTCGCTGCATCTCGTTCCGGCGCTAGCAGCTCTTCAGGGCGACCGATCACGTGTCTTCCGCTCATAGGTGTGGGTAAATATTCATTACCTTAATGAGCGGGGGACACGTGATCGCCCGGCCACAGGAGCTGCTGACACCGGAACGAGATGCTGCGAGGGCATGCAGTGAAGGTAAGTAGGATGGTTTTTTTAACTTTTTTGGGGGAACCATGCATACATGAACAGGGATAAGAAGCCATGCACACAAAGACGGGGATAAGGAGCCATGCAGACAAGGATGGGGATGAGGAGCCATGCATACAGGGACAGGGGAGCCATGCATACAAGGACAGGGATGTGGGGACAATGCATACCCAGCTTATACTCGACTCAATACGTTTTCACAGTTTTTTGTGGCAAAATTAGGTGCCTCGGCATATACTTGGGTCGACTTATACTCAAGTATATACGGTATATTGTGGAGCTGTGTATACTTCTAATGTCCTGCATAAATGGTGTAATTCTCAGTATCTATTCTTATGTATGTGTGTATCTGTCTATCACAACGATTAATTATGAGAAAAGTAGCGGACTCTTTATTGGCCCATGTGGCAACGTTTCGGATCCATAACTGAACATTTCTCTGATATGGAAGTGAAATGTTGCCACATTGACTAATAAAGAGTATTAAGGTACCGTCACACTAGACGATATCGCTAGCGATCCGTGACGTTGCAGCGTCCTGGCTAGCGATATCGTCCAGTGTGACACGCAGCAGCGATCAGGCCCCTGCTGTGATGTCGCTGGTCGGGGAAGAAAGGCCAGAACTTTATTTCGTCGCTGGCTGTCCCGCTGACATCGCTGAATCGGTGTGTGTGACACCGATTCAGCGATGTCTTCGCTGGTAACCAGGGTAAACATCGGGTTACTAAGTGCAGGGCCGCGCTTAGTAACCCGATGTTTACCCTGGTTACCATCGTTAAAGTAAAAAAACAAACACTACATACTTACCTACCGCTGTCTGTCCTCCGGCGCTCAGCTTCTCTGCACTCCTCCTGCTCTGGCTGTGAGCCCCGGGCAGCCGGAAAGCAGAGCGGTGACGTCACCGCTCTGCTTTCCGGCCGCTATGCTCACAGCCAGACCAGAGAAGCAGAGCGCCGAGGACAGACAACGGTAGGTAAGTATGTAGTGTTTGTTTTTTTACTTTAACGATGGTAACCAGGGTAAACATCGGGTTACTAAGCGCGGCCCTGCGCTTAGTAACCCGATGTTTACCCTGGTTACCGGCATCGTTGGTCGCTGGAGAGCTGTCTGTGTGACAGCTCTCCAGCGACCAAACAGCGACGCTGCAGCGATCCGGATCGTTGTCGGTATCGCTGCAGCGTCGCTTAGTGTGACGGTACCTTTAGACTAATAAAGAGTATAAAGAGTATTAAAAAAAAAATCGGTTCCATTTTCTTCCACAAAAGTGGTACAATCTTCTTCTCACTTGCTGTCCGTGTGCAGTCGTGTTTTTTTTTTTTCTCAGCAGATGTTGCAGTCTGATACACGGCGAGTCAGACCATTGAGGAGATGGAGAAATTAATTTCTCCGTCTCCTCTACACCTGTGCTGCGTGAGCATTGGAGCACGGACACTTTGATCACGCTCACAGCAGAGCAAGAGCCGAGTATCATTGGCATATCACATCCGATGCCATATGCTAGTGTTATTCCACCCTAATGAGCACCTGTATTAAGCCCACGTTCACACGGTCAGTATTTGTTCAGTATTTTATATCAGTATTTGTAAGCCAAAACCAGGAGTGGAACAATTAGAGGAAAAGTATAATAGAAACATATGCACCACTTCTGTATTTATCACCCACTCCTGGTTTTGGCTACAAATACTGAGGTCAAATACTGACTGTGTGAATGTGGCCTTATTCTGTATCTATACACTGCACAGTACCACTCCTCATTATAGAGTGGGGCTGTGTGTCTGTCACTATACAGTGGGGCTGTGTGTGTCATTAATTATACAGTGGGGCTGTGTGTGTGTGTGTCATGATACAGTAGCGTTGTGCGTGTCATTATACAGTGGGGCTGTGCCTGTCATTATACAGTGGGAATGTGTGTGTCAAAATATATATATATAAATAATATCTCTATCTATCACATGCTTGCGGTCACCAGACCACCTGTTCCCGGCGCCGGCACCAGAGAATCCTCACAGCGCACAGTGCGCACGATATGAGGATTCACACATAGTGACTGTAGACATGTAGCTTAAGATCCGACAACCCCTTTAAGGATGGGCCTCTACTCATGGGCCACTGTTGGTGCTTGCCCCCCAGGCTAAAATTTGCCAGCCAGCCCCTGCTGCATACAGTATAAAGGGCTCCATACAGTACAAAGGGACGGGCTCCACATAGTGCATCATACTATATAATGGGCACAAAATAGTGCTCCGTACAGTATAATGGCCTCACATAGAGCTCCATACAGTATAATACACCTAACATAGTGCTCCATACAGTGTAATAGGCCCACATATTGCTCCATACAGTATAAAGGGCTTCTTAGCGTATAAAGGGCTGCACATAGTGCTCCATACATTATAATGGGCACCAAATAGTGCTCCATACAGTATAATACTCCCCATATAGTACTCCATACAGTATAAAGGGCCCCGCATAGTGCTCCATACAGTATAATGTGCCCCACATAATGCTCCATACAGTATAATGTGCCCCACATAGTGCTCCATACAGTAGAACGGGCCTCACATAGTGTTCCATACAGTATAATGGCCTCACATAGTGCTCCATACAGTATAATGGCCCCACATAGTGCTTCATACAGTATAATGGCCTCATATAGTACTCCATACAGTATAATGGCCCCACATAGTACTCCATACAGTATAATGGCCCCACATAGTGCTCCATACAGTATAATGGCCCCACATAGTGCTACATCTATATATATAATTGTCTAAGGGTTTTTCTGTCTGTCTGTCCTGGAAATCCCGCTTCTCTGATTGGTCGAGGCCGCCAGGCCTCGACCAATCAGCAACGGGCACAGTATCGACGTAGATGTCATAATGGTTGCCATGGCGACGATGATGTCATAAAGGTTGCCTCGACCAATCAGCGACGGGCACAGTCTGCCGCGAATTCTGGAATCATCATTGTCCATATACTACGGGGACATGCATATTCTAGAATACCCGATGCGTTAGAATCGGGCCACAATCTAGTCTACTATATAATTGTCTAAGGGGTACTTCTGTCTGTCTGTCTGTAACGGAAATCCCAAGTCGCTGATTGGTCTCGCCAGCTGCCTGTCCTGGCTGCCGCGACCAATCAGCGACGGGCACAGTCAGGCTGAGAATTAGTCCCTCCCTACTTCCGTCCACTCAGTGCCCGGCACGCGCTCCATACTCCCCCCCAGTCACCGCTCACACAGGGTTAATGCCAGCGTTATCGGACCACGTTATGCCGCGGGTAACGCAGTCCTTTAACGCTGCTATTATCCCTGTGTGTACCCAACTTTTTACTATTGATGCTGCGTATGCAGCATCAATAGTAAAAAGATCTAGTGTTAAAAATAATAAAAAAACAAAAAACCTGCTATTCTCACCTTCCGTCATCCGACGATGCGCGCGCGGCTGCCGCCAGCTTCCGTTCCCAGAGATGCATTACGAAATTACCCAGAAGACTTAGCGGTATATGTATATAGCAGCCACATAGTATCTAACACTGGCCACGTAATATATATCACATGCAAAGTGATCTGGGTAATTTCGCAATGCATCCTGGGAACGAAAGATGGTGGCAGCCGCGCGTGCGTCGGCACAGCTTCGCTGGACCCCGGCGGGTGAGTATATAACTATTTTTTATTTTAATTATTTTTTAACAGGAATATGGTGCACACACTGCAATATACTACGTGAGCTGTGTTCTATACTGCGTGCTTTATACTACGTGGCCAGTGTTAGATACTATGTGAGCTGTGCTATATATTACGTGCCCAGTGTTATATATTACGTGGCCAGTGTTATATACTACGTGGGCTGTGTTATATACTTCATGCTATATACTACATGGCCAGTGTTAGATACTATGTGGGCTGTGCTTTATATTACGTGGCCAGTGTTATATACTACGTGGCCTGTGTTATATACTGCGTGGCTGCTGTATACTGCGTGGGCTGTGTTATATACTACGTACGCTGTGTTATTTACTGCGTGGCCTGTATTAACGCATCAGGTATTCTACAATATGTATGTATGTATATAGCAGCCACATAGTATCTAACACTGGCCACGTAGTATATAGCACATGATAATGTGTGCAAAACTGTAAAGTGCTGCGGAATATGTTAGTGCTATATAAAAATAAAGATTATTATTATTACATAGTATATAGCACAGGCCACGTAGTACTCCTATATACTACGTGGCCTGTGCTATATACTACAGTATGTGGCTGCTATATACATACATACATATTCTAGAATACCCGCTGTGTTAGAATCGGGCCACCATCTAGTACAGTATAATGGCCTCAGATAGTACTCCATACAGTATAATCGCTCCACATAGTGCTCCATACAGTATAATGGCATCACATAGTGCTCCATACAGTATAATGGCCCCACATAGTACTCCATACTGTATAATGGCCTCACATAGTACTCCATACAGTATAATGGCCCCACATAGTGCTCCATACAGTGTAATGGCCTCAGATAGTACTCCATACAGTATAATGGCCCCACATAGTACTCCATAAAGCATAATGGCCTCACATAGTGGTTCATACAGTATAATAGCCCCAAATAGTCCTACGTACAATATAACGCTCCCCATATAGTGCTCCACACAGTTTTTTGGCCTCACATAGTGCTCCATCTACTATATAATTGTCTAAGGGTCACTTCCGTTTGTCTGTCACAGATATTCATTGGTCGCGGCCTCTGTCTGTCATGGAAATCCAAGTCGCTGATTGGTCGTGGCAAAACGCCCATGACCATTGCCACAACCAATCAGCGACGGGCACAGTCCGGCGGCAACCTGGCCGCTCCTTCCTCCCCGCAGTCAGTGCCCGCTCCATACTCCCCTCCAGTCAGCCCTCACACAGGGTTAATAGCAGCGTTAATGGACCGCGTTATGCTGCAGTGTAACGCACTCCATGAACGCAGCTATTAACCCTATGTGACCAACTTTTTACTATTGATGCTGCGTATGCAGCATCAATAGTAAAACGATCTAATGTTAAAAATAATAATAAAAAGGCAGTGCAAGCGGCAGGTTCCGGTGCTAAGGATGCTATGCGAGAAGGACCTTCCATGACGTTACGGTCATGTGACCGCGACGTCATCACAGGTCCTGCGCTCATACCAACCCTGGGACTGGAAGCTGCGGCGTGCACCGCTCACAAGTGCCAGGATTTCAAGGGGCCTACGGAAGGTGAGTATATGTTTATTTTTCATTTTAAGTCTTTTTTAACCACGCATATAGTGCCCACATTGCTATATACTACGTGGGCTGTGTTACATACTGCATGGGCTGCGTTATATACTACATGGCTGCTATGTACTAACTACGTGGGCAGTGTTATATACTATGTGGGCAATGTTATATACTGCGTGGGCTGCGTTATATACTACATGGCTGCTATATACTATGTGGCCAGTGTTATATACTGTGTGGGCATTGTTATATACTGCGTGGGCTGCGTTATATACTACATGGCTGCTATAAACTACGTGGGCAGTGTTATATACTGTGTGGGCTGCGATATATACTACATGGCTGCTATATACTACGTGGGCAGTGTTATATCCTATGTGGGCAGTGTTATATACTGTGTGGGCTGCATTATATACTGCATGGCTGCTATATACTACGTGGCCAGTGTTATATACTGCGTGGGCTGTGTTATATACTGTTTGGGCTGTGTTATATACTGCGTGGCCACTGTTATATACTGCGTGGCCTGTATTAACGCATCGGGTATTCAAGAATATGTTGTGGCCTGTGCTATATACTATGTGGCTGCTATATACAGACATATTCTAGAATACCCGATGCGTTAGAATCGGGCCACCATCTAGTATAGTATAAAAGGCCCCACATATTGCTCCATACAGTATAATGGCCCCACATAGTGCTCCATACAGTATAATGCTCCCCACATAGTGATCCATACAGAATAATAGGCCCCACATATTTCTCCACTCAGTATAATGGCCCCTTATAGTGCTCCATACAGTAAAATGCGCTCCACATAGTACTGAATACAGTATAATGGGACTCACACTTTTCAAAATAACGGTATTTTGCTGCACTGGTTTGAGGGTGCCATGTCACATTGATTTTGCCTCTGAGGTGCCAGAACATCAGAGCCTCCCTAAGTAACCCCATTTTACAAACTACACCTCTCAATGAATTTATCTACAGGTTCAGTGATCATATTAATGTAAGTGTTAGGATTTGAACCTGCGACTCTTTGTTTGCTAGTCTGTTCCTTTGCTTGGTGAGCTATTTGGAACTTGCTTGACTTCTGCCTGAAACCATATGAACTTCGTCTGAGATAGAGATCATCACCTGCCCTGCTGATTTGTCCCCACCCTGATTGAGCTTGATTGGACCTGCTATATATACCTGGCCCTGTGCAGCTTCCTGTTGCTGAGTATTTTGTGTGCTCAGTCTTAGGCTACGTTCACATTAGCGTTGCGCCGCCGTGCGTCGGCGACGCAACGCACGCTAAAACGCGCGCAAACGCGCGCAAAAACGCGCGCGTTTTGCGACGCGTGCGTCGTTTTCCGACGACAATCGGACGCACAGAAAATGCTACATGTAGCGTTTTCTTGCGTCCGACGCTAGCGTCGGAAACGACGCATGTGGCGAAAAACGCCACCAAAACGACGCACGCGTCCCCTATGTTAAACATAGGGGCGCGTCGCCGCTGCGTCGCCGGCGCAACAGCGACGCACATTGGCGGAACGCCAATGTGAACGTAGCCTAACTGAGTGAAGCAATCTCTGAGCTCCTGGTTGGAAGGTGTCCTGCTGGCATCTTTCTGCTTCTTATTGACTTTCTGCTGCTACTACCCTGAACTCCTGCTGCTCCTACGGACTTTGTGCACGTGTGTGATCCAGGCCGGCCCTGGCTCGGGCTGTTCCCTGCATCTGCGGATATATTGAACTGCCATTGCCATATATTGCATCTCCCGAGGTCTTTCCACAGTCTGGTCACTTGTATACATCTGCTTCGGCCACTGACCTTCAGTCCTGTATCGCCAGTAACGTGACAGTAAGGTTCAAGCAGGAACGTGGTATGCAGTAACGCGCGGCAGGCAGAGCAAGGGTTAACAGGTTTATTTACAAGGGAAACACTCCATGCAGGAAGGTAAAGGGTTAAACAAAGTAAATTGCAAAACTGAAGTACGATGGTACAAATAATGACCATACGGTTGCAAGGGTTACAGGAAGTCCAAACACTGCAGCTCCTGCTGCGTACTCTATAGCGCCGGCAACGGCGGACGCGGTGTCCTTACTAATGGGGTTCAGCACACAACAATACCCCGTCTTCTGGTGACAGTGGTCGGTCTCCGGTACCTTCCACTGCCTGTAGTCCATATTCTGTGGTGGCTAACAAACGGTGAGGGCCACAGTCCTGTATGAGCCCAGCGTGGCTCTGCTAACATACGCTACAAAGGTTAGGTCACAAGTGTCTGGGCCGATATTCACTAGCAGTTGGGATGTAGATAACGGTCAAGGTTGTCACCAGTACGTTGCTACAGAAATGCCAAACAGGTGGAAGCTAAATGCAGTTTAGGTACACTGGGGCTCAGAAGGGAAGAGGTCATTTGCTGAATTTCTTTTTGGGGGCAAGGAGCCATAGCGCTTTTAACAGAACCTTTATACTACCAGTAACGAGGGAAGTCCCCTATATTTAATATATAGAACTGATGATGGAGCTGAACGGGGACTTGCTTTTATTGTGGATTGAGTTGAAGCTTTTGTTGGGAACATTTTATATAACATTTTGGGATCACACTTATCCAGTGCTCTACGCTGAGCACTTTCATCAGGGTTTACATCTAAATCTCCAAGTGATGTGATTCAGGTGAAACACCTGAGGGATCCATTCACTATAATGTGGCAGCAGAGTTATTGTGGACTCGGTCTGGCCTGTGTTCAGCATTGTCCTGCTTTTAAAGGTGCACAAAGCTATGGTGGACTTCACTTTTATGCAAGCCTAAAAAGACGGACACCGCCAGGTAGGCAGCCAGGCATCCACCTTGCCTCCATCTGCTCATTATAGGGAATCTTCTGTTGGGGTTTTCATCTAAGTCATGTGTTTCAGAGATTTACACGGGAACCCCGATGTAAGAACTCAGTGCAGAGCGCAATTTAAATGTTAGCCGAGCCTTACTGCGATCTTCGGGAGGCAGAATTAACAAATCAACAGCAGATGAAGAATTGGTTTTATTTGTGCTGATGGGACCAGAGTCAGCTCCCTCCCTCTGCTATGCTCTGTGATGTCACTGTCATTATTGACAGCGGCATGACAGGGGTTAAACGCCCACGATTGGTGACAGCACCGATTGTGGCTGTTTCTGCAGTGTCAACTTTCATATAGAGCTGACGCCTACATTTGAACGCAGCAGCTATCAGCGTGAGCCCTTGCGATCATAGCGCCGTACTTATACTTCCCTTTGTGGAAATGCATCTCCCGCAGAGCTGTATATATATGGCGCATATTGGTAAGGGGTTAATTGTTCCCTGACTGGCATTTGTCTCTATGACTTTCACTCACCCTGTAGTGGGTGAGCACATCAGGCGATAGTAGTATTATTAGTGAAATGGTCATGTATTTAATCCTTTGAGCTTGTGTATTTTAGTCGCCTTCTCTTTCTGCCATGCCACAGGAGACTCGCCTTATTTCTCTGGGTGTTTGAGTTCTGCTATCCTGGCTGCAGCCTGTCTAGTTTAACACAGATGTTTTCATTTATCTGCCTATCACCTGTTGGGTGCAGCTTTAAATTCTGTCCTCCTGCTGGTGTTAGATTAATTTTGATTTTTTGACATCCTATTGATGTTTGGAGCCAGTCTGTGAGATTCCAGCTAAGACTTTTGGCTTTTCTGATGCTTTGGTATACTTTGCATCTAGCTTCTGTTTATCTTTAGGAAGTAGTAGGTATATTTGTTAACAGTACTTTGTTTATTCTTTGTTTGGTATTTCGTTATTACTTTACTCACTTTGGTATCTTTCCTTTGTTTCGCACACTTCTCCTCTTATAGGCAATTCACACTCTGCTCTGCCCTTCGTTTCTTTAGGAGAAACGTGAAGCAATTCGACGGCCGAAAAATTAGATCCGAGTTGCCATCTCCTAGTCTTTGGTTAGGGCTATCTCTGCACTCGCAGGCACCACTAGAGACTGCATAGTCAGGATATCTAGTCTGTACAGGAACAGGGTCAGTTGCTGGTTTTTAGTGTATAACCTATTTTCCTGTGTGAGTTGCTACACAGGCATAACAATTAGTCTAATGGCACGAGAGTCAACAAAGATCAGATCGAGGTGATACCACCAGGATTGTAGATCTGTCCAAATTTCAGTGGTTCTCCTTTGCAGAATCACTTTCTGATTCTTTCAGTAAAACGTTTCTTTATACCTTTTGTATTGTGCTGTTTTACTCTTTGTGTATGGCCTTTTTATTAAATAATTGTATTTTGTAAGCACTTTGCACTAATATGTTACTGAGGGTAGGCATATCACTGGCAATAAGAAGTATAGTGTGGATGCGTGGACTGGTTTTGTGGAGCGTTTAAGGTACCTTCACACTCAGCGACGCTGCAGCGATACCGACAACGATGTCGATCGCTGCAGCGTCGCTGTTTGGTCGCTGGAGAGCTGTCACACAGACAGCTCTCCAGCGACCAACGATCCCGAGGTCCCCGGGTAACCAGGGTAAACATCGGGTTACTAAGCGCAGGGCCGCGCTTAGTAACCCGATGTTTACCCTGGTTACCAGCGTAAAAGTAAAAAAAACAAACACCACATACCTTGTGGGAATAAAAGGACTAGAAATAGGAAAAACCCAATGTGGCTAAACAAAGAAGTAAGACAGGCAATTAACAGTAAAAAGAAAGCATTTGCACTACTAAAGCAGGATGGCACCATTGAAGCTCTAAAAAACTATAGGGAGAAAAATACTTTATCTAAAAAACTAATTAAAGCTGCCAAAAAGGAAACAGAGAAGCACATTGCTAAGGAGAGTAAAACTAATCCCAAACTGTTCTTCAACTATATCAATAGTAAAAGAATAAAAACTGAAAATGTAGGCCCCTTAAAAAATAGTGAGGAAAGAATGGTTGTAGATGACGAGGAAAAAGCTAACATATTAAACACCTTCTTCTCCACGGTATTCACGGTGGAAAATGAAATGCTAGGTGAAATCCCAAGAAACAATGAAAACCCTATATTAAGGGTCACCAATCTAACCCAAGAAGAGGTGCGAAATCGGCTAAATAAGATTAAAATAGATAAATCTCCGGGTCCGGATGGCATACACCCACGAGTACTAAGAGAACTAAGTAATGTAATAGATAAACCATTATTTCTTATTTTTAGGGACTCTATAGCGACAGGGTCTGTTCCGCAGGACTGGCGCATAGCAAATGTGGTGCCAATATTCAAAAAGGGCTCTAAAAGTGAACCTGGAAATTATAGGCCAGTAAGTCTAACCTCTATTGTTGGTAAAATATTTGAAGGGTTTCTGAGGGATGTTATTCTGGATTATCTCAATGAGAATAACTGTTTAACTCCATATCAGCATGGGTTTATGAGAAATCGCTCCTGTCAAACCAATCTAATCAGTTTTTATGAAGAGGTAAGCTATAGGCTGGACCACGGTGAGTCATTGGACGTGGTATATCTCGATTTTTCCAAAGCGTTTGATACCGTGCCGCACAAGAGGTTGGTACACAAAATGAGAATGCTTGGTCTGGGGGAAAATGTGTGTAAATGGGTTAGTAACTGGCTTAGTGATAGAAAGCAGAGGGTGGTTATAAATGGTATAGTCTCTAACTGGGTCGCTGTGACCAGTGGGGTACCGCAGGGGTCAGTATTGGGACCTGTTCTCTTCAACATATTCATTAATGATCTGGTAGAAGGTTTACACAGTAAAATATCGATATTTGCAGATGATACAAAACTATGTAAAGCAGTTAATACAAGAGAAGATAGTATTCTGCTACAGATGGATCTGGATAAGTTGGAAACTTGGGCTGAAAGGTGGCAGATGAGGTTTAACAATGATAAATGTAAGGTTATACACATGGGAAGAAGGAATCAATATCACCATTACACACTGAATGGGAAACCACTGGGTAAATCTGACAGGGAGAAGGACTTGGGTATCCTAGTTAATGATAAACTTACCTGGAGCAGCCAGTGCCAGGCAGCAGCTGCCAAGGCAAACAGGATCATGGGGTGCATTAAAAGAGGTCTGGATACACATGATGAGAGCATTATACTGCCTCTGTACAAATCCCTAGTTAGACCGCACATGGAGTACTGTGTCCAGTTTTGGGCACCGGTGCTCAGGAAGGATATAATGGAACTAGAGAGAGTACAAAGGAGGGCAACAAAATTAATAAAGGGGATGGGAGAACTACAATACCCAGATAGATTAGCGAAATTAGGATTATTTAGTCTAGAAAAAAGACGACTGAGGGGCGATCTAATAACCATGTATAAGTATATAAGGGGACAATACAAATATCTCGCTGAGGATCTGTTTATACCAAGGAAGGTGACGGGCACAAGGGGGCATTCTTTGCGTCTGGAGGAGAGAAGGTTTTTCCACCAACATAGAAGAGGATTCTTTACTGTTAGGGCAGTGAGAATCTGGAATTGCTTGCCTGAGGAGGTGGTGATGGCGAACTCAGTCGAGGGGTTCAAGAGAGGCCTGGATGTCTTCCTGGAGCAGAACAATATTGTATCATACAATTATTAGGTTCTGTAGAAGGACGTAGATCTGGGGATTTATTATGATGGAATATAGGCTGAACTGGATGGACAAATGTCTTTTTTCGGCCTTACTAACTATGTTACTATGTTACTTACCTACCGCTGTCTGTCCCCGGCGCTCTGCTTCTCTGCACTCCTCCTGCACTGACTGAGCACAGCGGCCGGAAAGCAGAGCGGTGACGTCACCGCTCTGCTTTCCGGCTGACCGACGCTCACAGCCAGAGCAGGAGGAGTGCAGAGAAGCAGAGCGCCGGGGACAGACAGCGGTAGGTAAGTATGTAGTGTTTTTTTTTTTTACTTTTACGCTGGTAACCAGGGTAAACATCGGGTTACTAAGCGCGGCCCTGTGCTTTAGCTCATTGTTATCCTATTGCAATAGGTGAGTTGAGTTAATGTGAGAGGCAGAGTAATTCATTAGTCACATCTAAGTCACGTATGTAATGAGCGGTCAATTTTTACGTCAGGTGCGAATGGTGTATTCTTTCTCCAACCAAAGAATTTGCTATTTACATTATTTAGTAAACTGAATGTTGTTATTCAAAGGTACTTACAAAATTCATGCCATCATATGGCTATGCCAACAAAAATAAATAAAAATTGTGGCTCTTGGAAAATGTAGAGGCAAAGCAAAAGTGAGAACAAAAAATATTGTCAAAAGTGTTTTTCTACTGCAATACATTTATTACCTCTCCAGATCACTATGGATGCAACAGTTCAGACCACCAAAAAGCCCAAGAACTGAGATCCCAAAGTTTTCTGTGTTAATTGAGCAGTAGTGCATATCAGGAGCGTGACATCCCATGTACAGTCTATGGCACTATAAAGACAAAAGTATTAGGACACACTTCAAAATTACTAAATGCAGATTTTAATTCAGTCACACTACCATACTGTATAAAATCCAGCCCCTAGTCCTACAGTCTGCCTTTAAAAAAAATTGAGAAATAATTACATTTTATGAAGAGATCATTGTGTTTGAGCCTGGTAGGGTAATAGGATGCCTCTTTTGTAAAATGTCAGTTGGTGAAATATCTTACCTCCTAAATATTCCACAGTCTGCTGTGAATTTTTATTGTTGAAAAATGTAATGAAAAATTACACATCTGGGTCATTGAATGCATAGAAGTTGCCAAAGTTCTATTGATTCAATAACCGCAGAGTTCAAAACCTGCTCCTCTTAACCTGCTCCTCTTAACCTGCTCCTCTTAACCTGCTCCTCTTAACCTGCTCCTGCTCCTCTTAACCTGCTCCTCTTAACCTGCTCCTCTTAACCTGCTCCTCTTAACCTGCTCCTGCTCCTCTTAACCTGCTCCTGCTCCTCTTAACCTGCTCCTGCTCCTCTTAACCTGCTCCTCTTAACCTGCTCCTGCTCCTCTTAACCTGCTCCTGCTCCTCTTAACCTGCTCCTGCTCCTCTTAACCTGCTCCTGCTCCTCTTAACCTGCTCCTCTTAACCTGCTCCTCTTAACCTGCTCCTCTTAACCTGCTCCTGCTCCTGCTCCTCTTAACCTGCTCCTCTTAACCTGCTCCTCTTAACCTGCTCCTCTTAACCTGCTCCTGCTCCTCTTAACCTGCTCCTGCTCCTGCTCCTCTTAACCTGCTCCTCTTAACCTGCTCCTCTTAACCTGCTCCTCTTAACCTGCTCCTGCTCCTCTTAACCTGCTCCTGCTCCTCTTAACCTGCTCCTCTTAACCTGCTCCTCTTAACCTGCTCCTCTTAACCTGCTCCTCTTAACCTGCTCCTCTTAATAGACCAATATCTAAATGCAAGCCTTACATCACCAAGCACAATACAAAGCTTTGGATAAAGTAGTGTTAGAGGGGTTTTCCATCAATACAATTTTGATGACTTATCGTCATTAATATCAGTTGGTGGGAAGTCCGACACTTGACACCCCCACCAATTTGCTTTAATTAGCTCCAGCGATGGCTGAAAGGAAACATTGAACAGAGATTAACATCTAAACTCTCTTTTTTAATGCGTACAAGTAGTAGATCTGGAGTGCCCGGCTGCAGAAGTAACTCATTTTGATTACCAGATATTTCAATCAAGGAAATTCTGAAACCAATCCAAAATGGACAAATACCCTTATAATTATTGGTAGTACCTATTATTCAGATTAGTGAATATTTTCCACAACCTGTGATAGAAAAGCTCTTCAATTCTCAACGTATTTGTTAAGAAAAATTCTTATTCCAATAAAAGTGGGCTGAAGCAAAATTGCTTGTTTTCTGTATTAAAGGCTAAAGATAACTAGTGCAAAATGCACTAAATAAGAATGCAGGTTCTGGGTAAATGAATGTCTTACTAGAAACCTGTGACAAAATGTTTTTCCACCAGCCATCTATATTTGTCCTAACATCATTCATTCATCCTTTACGCTTCTATTTCGGCTCTGGAGCTGTAGCTTATTTCAGTAGACGAGGACTGAAATTAGAATTTGACTGATTAAAATAAATAGAGGATGCCAAGCTTTTTTTTTTTCTTTTTTGGCAGATAATGGCTTGTGTTTGATAGCCGCTATCGCAGACAAGAACTTCAATTCGTACGGTAATTACAGATTGTCAATATTCATAGTGAACATTTAACAAGCCATTGTATTCAGCTTTCCAGTAACTACATAGAAGGCTTTCCTATTTCTCATCCACTTATACTGCTGTCTGTAATTTCTAGTATAATTAACAACTGTACAAATGCAAAGATGCAGAACATGTATTGGAAGATATTAATATGACTGCTGCATTTGGGAATTCATCTTTGTGCTACCTCATTAAAGGGATGGTCCGAAACTAAAATTTATTTAAATCCCAAATGCCTATCTATTTAATTTAATCTGCTTTCTAATATTCTTAAATTTAAAATCCCCTATCATTCCCTCACTACTACTGTGTTTATTTATTTTTACTACTTCCTCTTTGATAATGATTCGTTTGAGAATCTCAGTGAATGCTGGGATAGTTAAATGAGTAATCATCAGGGGGCAGCGGCTGCGGTCACTGCCACAGCCTCTGTCCTCTCCCTCAAACAAAGCATCATCAGTGACATCCGTTTCACGGGCTGGACTCGTCCCTGCTCTATTGAGCGTGGCTCATTTGTAAATTTTCATGTATGCTCAGTAGATTCTTGTCACTGTGCAATGTGAACAGTGACAGTGCTCTCGCTCACTGGCTCTGATCACAGTTAACGAGCTTTCAAGAGCAGGGCCGGATTTAGACAAAGTGGGGCCCTGGGCAAAAGTTTAAAGTGGGGTCTCAAATGCTCACATATTGCACCATCACACAGAAACTATTCTGTTGTATTTACATGCGCTGAGTTCAGGCCATTAAACAAGCGTGATCGACAATATTGAAGTTGTTCGACGCTTGTTTCCCGGCCTCTTTACTCCGGCTGAAGAAGAATGATAGGTACAGATAGACATGTAGTGTAATGCACTAACCATGGTCCTTGACAGAGTATAATGCAGCCCACCTCAGAATATAATACAGCCCCCCTCAGAGTATACTGCAGCCCCCTCACTATACTGCAGCCCCCTCACTGTACTGAAGCCCCCCAGTATACTGCAACCCCGCCTCATAGTATGATGCAGCCCCCCTCAGAGTATACTGCAGCCCCTTCAGTATACTGCACCCCCAGAGTATACTGCAGCTCCCTCACAGTATACTGCAACCCCCTTCATAGTATAATGCAGCCCCACACACAGTATAATGTAGCCAACTCATAGAGTATAATGCAGCCACCCTCATTGAGTATAATGCAGCCCCCAGAGTATAATGCAGACCCCTCAGAGTATAATGCAACCCCTCATCAGAGTATAATGCAGCCCTCCTCATTGAGTATAATGCAGTCCCACTCATAGAGCATAATGCAGCCCCACACACAGTATAATGTAGCCCCCTCATAGAGTATAATGCAGCCCTCCCCCTAGAGTATAATGCAGCCCTCCCCATAGAGTATAATGCAGGCCCACGCATAGAGTATAATGCAGCCCCACACACAGCATAATGCAGCCCCCTCAGAGTATAATGTAGTCCCTTCATAGAGCATAATACAGCCCCCTCAGAGAATAATGCAGCCCCCCACACGCAATATAATGCAGCCCCCCACAAACAGTATAATGCAGCCCCCCCACACATACAGCATAATTCAGCCCCCCACAAACACAGTATAGTGCAGCCCCCCTCAGACAAAGTATAATGCAGCCCCCCCACACAGTATAATGCAGACCCCCCACATACAGAATATAATGCAGCCCCCACTCACGCACCGTATAATGCAGGCCCCCCACACATGCACAGTATAATGCAGCCCCCCACACAGTATAATGCAGACCCCCCACATACACAGTATAATGCAGCCCCCACACATGCACAGTATAATGCAGGCCCCACCACGCAGTATAATGCAGCTCCCCAGACACACAGTATAATGCAGCCCCACACACACAGTATAATGCACCCCCCCACACACAGTATAATGCAGCCCCCCACTCACACACAGTATAATACAGCTCCCACCACACACACAGTATAATGCAGGCTCCACACACAATATAATGCAGCCCCCACAAACAGTATTGTGCAGCCCCCACACACAGTATAATGCAGCCCCCCACACACAGTATTATGCAGCCCCTACTACACACAGTATAATGCAGGCCCCACACACAGTATAATGCAGCCTCCACACAGAATATAATGCAGCCCCCACAAACAGTATCGTGCAGCCCCCACACACAGTATAATGCAGCCCCCCACACACACAGTATAATGCAGCCCCCGCCAAGCACACAGTATAATGCAGGTCCCACACACATAGTATAATGCAGCCCCCCACACAGTATAATGCAGACCCCCTACATACACAGCATAATGCAGCCCCCACACACGCTCAGTATAATGCAGGCCCCGCCACACAGTTTAGTGCAGTTCCCTAGACACACAGTATAATGCAGCCCCACACACACAGTATAATGCACCCCCCAACACACAGTATAATGCAGCCCCCCACTCACACACAGTATAATACAGCTCCCACCACACACACAGTATAATGCAGGCCCCACACACACAGTATAATGCAGCCTCCACACACAATATAATGCAGCCCCCACAAACAGTATCGTGAAGCCCCCACACACAGTATAATGATGCCCCCACCAAGCACACAGTATAATGTAGGCCCCACACACACAGTATAATGCAGCCCCCCACACAGTATAATGCAGCCCCCACCTACAGTATAATGCAACCCCCCACACACAGTATAATTTAGCCCCTCACATGCAGAGTATAGTGCAGTCCCCCCACATATAATATAATTCAGCCCCACACACACAGTATAATGCAACCCCCACAAACAGAGTATAGTTAAACAACAAATCTCAAAAGTAAACACACATATAGTGGACAAATACTAGCCAACAATAGAAATACTAAGGGGTGAAAGTGAGATAAGTATCATCACCACATGTGTATATGTAGGATAAATGAAGAAAACCCATCGGTGAGACTATAAATCTACAATGATGAGACCAAAAAACGAATGCAACAGTCTATAGTGAAAAATATATAGCTTTAATAACTACATAACAATTAAAATTTGGATGGGGTTGGAAGGAATAACCGAATGGAAAGCGGACGTAATATCCAGGAACAATTTCATGCTATAATTTGAATGGATATGAATAGAACTGATAAGAATTCAATTACAGTAGTCAGGCAAATGAGAATGCAGTAAAAAAAACAAAATAAATATGAGCATAAAGGGCATGAGTGCATAATAGTAACAAGTTGGATCAAATGCTTAGATGGAAGATTGTAAACAGGTAGTATAGCAAGATGTACCTATTTATATAGTACACCACACCTTGGATATATCCAGGGACATTTGCATCCACACTGACATTCAGGTAATATGATACTATCTGCAGCAAATCTGTATATTTTCTATTATATGCGGTTTCCATACACCACTTGGTGAGAAATTGATACAATTATCAGAAAATACATGCACTATACTCTGATATCTATTGTATGCACACCCACTTTACTCAGTCTCTGCCTTTACTTACCTATGGTGTACTATATAAATAGGTACATCTTGCTATACTACCTGTTTACAATCTTCCATCTAGGCATTTGATCCAACTTGTTACTATTATGCACTTACGCACTTTATGCTCATATTAACAATTTTTTGGATTGCATTCTCCTTTGCCTGGCTACTGTAAGTGCATTCTTAACAGTTCTCTGCATATCCATTCAAAGTTATAGCATGTAATTGTTCTTGGAAATTACGTCCGCTTTCCATCTGATTATTCCTTCCAACGCTATCCAAATTTTAATTGTTATGCAATTAATAAAGCTAAACCTTTTAACTATAGACTCTTGCATTCGGTTTTTGTTCTCTTTTTTGTATAAACACAGTATAGTGCAGCCCCACACACACAGTATAAGGCAGCACCCCCACGCACAGTATAGTGCAGCCCCCCACACACAGTATGATGCAGCCCCCACTCACAGTATAATGCAGCCCCCCACACACACAGTATAGTGCAGCTCCCCCACACACAGTATTATGCAGCCCCCACACACACAGTATAATGCAGCCCCCACACACAGTATAATGCAGCTTCCCCACATACACAGTATAATCCAGCCCCCCACACACACAGTTTAGTGCAGCTACACCACGCTCTGTATAATACAGCCTCCACATGCACACATAGTATAGTGCAGCCCCTGACACAGTATAATGCAACCCCCAATCACAGTATAATGCAGCCCCTTCCCCACACACACACCATAATGCATACACACACACACACAATACTTACCTCTCCTCGTTTTCCTGCTGCCTTGGCTTCTGCAGCGCGTCTCATCAACTCAATGCTGGCACATGCTGAGTCAGAGGGGGAGTGATGGGAGAGTGAGTGTCATCTGCCGCACTCTCCTCCATCACTGCTTTCAACTGTATTGACATCTAGGATGCCGATAAGTTGAATGCAGCTGCGGCGGTGAGGGGGGCGGGGCACCTCTTACTCATGGCCCCATAGCGGATGCCACAGTCTGGGGTCCCCTAGAGGAGTGGGAGCCCTAATGCTGGCACTGATCAAGAGTGCATGTTGTAAGAAGGTGTCACTTGAAAGAAAGGCACTTGTCTCTGCTTTTCCTGCATGCCATGTTTTCTTCTTACAACACACACTGACAGTGCCCTCTTGCCAGCTCATTACTTCTGATCAGAGTTGGCTAGCTAATGATGCTTTGTTTCAGGGAGGAGGCAGAGGCAGAGGCTCAGAGGCTGCGGCAGTGACAGCAGCCTCTGTCCCCCGCTGAAGCCTTGTTTGACTATCAGCATGCACTGGGATTTGCAAACAAAGCATTATCGAAGAAGAAAGAACTAAAAAAATAAATCAGTTACGGTAGATATAGTAAAGGGTGAATGGGTATCAACTTTTCCATTAAAGTATATTAGAAAAGAGATTAAATTATATTATATAGCATTTAGGATTAAAATAATTTTAGTTTCAAGCAACGCCTTTAAGACTTCTTAGGACCAAGTGTTTTCTTACACATTTAATGCACGGCATACCAGTATCTGTAGTGACAAGAAAAAAATTGCGCCACTCTGCCAGCGTTATTGAGATTCTCTGACGTGAAGTCACCATCTGAGAAAGAGCCAAGATTTTGTTTCATTGGAAGGCTCCCTTTCTTGCCAATTATGGCACACAAGTACAGCACTTCTTTGTGCATTTTTGATGCTGAACTTCAGATAACCCAGCAGAAGTCTTGAAGTACAAGCAGGTTGTAGTATTCTGCAATGCTATTTATACTGTCTGTTCAGAAGTGCCCTGATTGCTGCCGCCACTCATCTCAATTTAGGCAAAAGGTCACAGTTCAGCTGAGCATTTGAAGGTCTGCCAATGTCTTTTTTAATAGCTCATGAAGTTCTATTTTAACTACAGAATGTGACGGTCAAGAGCCAAGGAATACATAAAGATCTAAGGGTATAAAAGATTGCTCTAGGATTTATAGCATTGTCTCTAATGAAAATGAAATGCCCTTCAGCTTACTCAATTTCTTGATGCCACAGATCGGGGGGGGGGGGGGTTAGGTTGTTTTAATTGTGGTTCTAGAGGTGATTCCATCAATTGTTGTTTCTTTTTAACTTTTTATCTGAGTTCTCAGATGTGCTTCCTATTAGAGCACATGCTTTAAACTGATCTCCTATCAGTTGTATAGGTGTCCGTTAGCTCAAAGAGAAGGGACTATATTACTAATACCATAGTAGCCAACAGACAGGCCAGCTCCAGGATTTTGTGGGCCTCCGGCGAAAGTCTCAGTGCGCCCCTTAAACACATACCACAATTGGGGATATTGGGAATTGGAATTGGGAGAAGGACTTGGGGATCCTAGTTAATGATAAACTTACCTGGAGCAGCCAGTGCCAGGCAGCAGCTGCCAAGGCAAACAGGATCATGGGGTGCATTAAAAGAGGTCTGGATACACATGATGAGAGCATTATACTGCCTCTGTACAAATCCCTAGTTAGACCGCACATGGAGTACTGTGTCCAGTTTTGGGCACCGGTGCTCAGGAAGGATATAATGGAACTAGAGAGAGTACAAAGGAGGGCAACAAAATTAATAAAGGGGATGGGAGAACTACAATACCCAGATAGATTAGCGAAATTAGGATTATTTAGTCTAGAAAAAAGACGACTGAGGGGCGATCTAATAACCATGTATAAGTATATAAGGGGACAATACAAATATCTCGCTGAGGATCTGTTTATACCAAGGAAGGTGACGGGCACAAGGGGGCATTCTTTGCGTCTGGAGGAGAGAAGGTTTTTCCACCAACATAGAAGAGGATTCTTTACTGTTAGGGCAGTGAGAATCTGGAATTGCTTGCCTGAGGAGGTGGTGATGGCGAACTCAGTCGAGGGGTTCAAGAGAGGCCTGGATGTCTTCCTGGAGCAGAACAATATTGTATCATACAATTATTAGGTTCTGTAGAAGGACGTAGATCTGGGTATTTATTATGATGGAATATAGGCTGAACTGGATGGACAAATGTCTTTTTTCGGCCTTACTAACTATGTTACTATGTTACTATGTTACTATGTAATTTATGATGCACAGATACGACAGAGAAATATAGGTATATAGTGCAATGCCAAAGATTTCACTTCTTACATTACATGAATGATATCTATAGCTCAGAAACCGGACAGTATAGTGCTCCATACAGTATAATGTGCCCCATATAATGCTCCATACAGAATAATAAGTCCCATAAATTGCTTCATACAGCATAATGGACCCCATATAATACTTGAAACAGTATAATGAGTCCCATATAGAGCTCCATACAGTATAATTGCCCCCATATAATGCTCCATACAGAATAATGGGCACGATTTAATGCTCCATATAGTATAATGGACCCCATATTATGCTCCATACAGAATAATGGACCCGATATATTGCTTCACACAGAATACTGGACCCCATATAATGCTCCATACAGTATACTGAGCCCCATATAATGCTCCGAACAGTATGATGTGCCCCATATAGTACTCCATACAGTATAAAGGACTCCATATAATGCTCCAAACAGTTTAATGAACCTCATATAGTGCTCCATACAGTATAATGGACCTCCTATAATGCTCCAAACAGAATAATGGACTCCTTATATTGCTCCATATAATGAGCACCATATAAGGCTATGTACATAATGGGCCTCATATAATGTTCCATACAGTATATGAAGCGCCTCATACATTGCTCCATACATAATGAGACCAATATAATGTTCCATACAGTATATGATGGGCTCCATAAAATGCTGCAGTATAGGATGGGCCCTTTAAAATGCTCCAGTATATTATCGGCCTCATGTATTCTTTATATATAATGGGATCCATATAAATCTCCAGTATATGATGGACGCCCTATAATGCTCTACACAGAATAGGCCCCATATATTGCTCCATATATTATTGGCCCCATATGATGCTTCAGTATATGATAGGCCCCATAATATGCTCCCGTATATGATGAGTCTCATATGATGCTCCAGTAAATTATGGGCCCCATATGATGCACCACTATATGATGGTCACATATAATGCTCTAGTATATGATGGGCCCCATGTGATGCTCCAGTATTTGATGGGCCCATATGATGCTCCAGTATATGATGGCTCCATATGATGCTCCAGTATATGATGGTCCCATATGATGCTACAGTATATCATGATCCCCATATGATGTTCAAGAATATGATGGCTCTATATGATGCTTCATATATAATGGGCCCCATATGATGCTCCATATATGATTGGCCCCATATGATGCTCCAGGATTTGATGGGCCCCATATGATGCTCCGGTATTTGATGGGCCCCATATGATGCTCCATATATAATGAGCCCCATATGATGCTCCATATATAATGGGCCTCATATGTTGCTCCATATATAGTGGGCCCCATATGATGCTCCATATATAATGAGCCCCATATGATGCTCTACACTGTATATAACGGGCCCCATATGATGTTCCATATATAACGGGCCCCATATAAAGCTTCAAACATTAAAAAAATTAAATTAAATGCTCACTTCTCGCAGCCGCTGCTCTGCTCTGGACTCCTCAGTGTTGCCGTCTTCCAGCTTTCAGCACTGACTGTTGAGGCAGAGGGCGCACAGACATGACGTCAGAAGACGCCACAGGCCAGGAAAGTGTAAAGGTATGTATTGCAAGTTCCGGGGCCTTGAGCAAACGAGGGAGGCCCAATTGCGGGCGCTGTCACTGGGCTCCCAGAGCACGCCAGTGTCCCCAATGGCGAGTGCAACCCCCCACCTGCTCAGGGTCCCGGCACTTGCCAGGATGCGCCTGGTGCTGATGCCAGCTCTGATATTTACCTCCAACTAATATTTTTGGTTATGTACAGTCACTCTCCCCATAGTCAGTTTACTGAAGAGCAGCCAATAGAAATAGCTTTCTGGCCTGCTTGTCAGGAAAAGAGCAAATCTTTTGCAATGTCATGACAGTACTCCTCAGAACCCTCCTGCAATTAATTAAAATGAACCTGTCAGCAGGATTGTGCTGAGTAACCTACAGACACTGTCAGGTTGGCGTCATTATACTGTTTAAAATTATATCTTGGTTGATTAAATTCGTCTTGTGGTTGTTGTTTATTTTCAGTTTTGAGTTAATTATATTCTCATGCTCCGAGACAGCCTGTGGGGGTCTTAATGTGGTGCTCTGCTTACATATTCATCTGTATGGCTTATGACAGGTCACTGATCCATAGTCTAAATAAACTTGGCACTCAAAAATTTTGAAAAAAGAAAATATAGTTCATCTATTATGCATCCAGACAATAATAGTTGAACGTTTTCGGTCCACACTTGGACCTTCTTCAGAACAAACTATTTCAGTGATGTGGATATCTCCTCAACTTTAGTATCTCAGAGGGAGCTAAATGGTGCCTGGGTCCGATGCGCTGCGACGCAGATTGCAGCCATCAGAAGCGCTGACTCCTCTAAACCAAGCACACAGTGCATTACCTGGGCAACCAACTGTAGCACCACGTGGACTCACAGTCCCCATATGCATTGGACCCAGGCACCATTTACCTCCCTCTGAGACACTAAAGTTGAGGTGATATCTACACCACTGAAATAGTTTGCTCTAAAGAAGGTCCAAGTGTGGACCGAAAACATTGAACTATTATTGTCTGGATGCATAATAAATTAACTAAATTTTCTTTTTGTTAAAATTTTTGAGTGTCAAGTTTATTTATACTATTGATACGATGGGCCGGACCCCCCTACTTGTGCACCTACATCAATTCACTACAGAGTGCCGTGTTTTTCTTATAGGTCACTGATCCCTCACTGACCTGCCCCCTATTTTGCATACTGAATGTAATATGTTTTTTAAAAAAAAATAAAAAATTAACATTCATCAGGCAAGCGTCGGCGCCTGCGCTGTAACATGATAAGGTTGATAATATGCATATTTTCGTATTATTTAGACATAAACAAAACTATAAGAGTTTTTTTTTTTTTTTTTTTAAATAAAATGACACCAGCGGCCGCACCTATGCAGTAGTATCTAAGTTCCGAAAGATGCTACTGCGCAGGCGCCGCCATCATTTTGGCAGAGAAAAAAAATAGGTTCCATCAAGATGAAACAACAAGCACAAAACGGATTTCAACAACCCAGGTATCATTTTAATCAGTATAATGGTGCCAACCTGACAGTGTCTGTAGGTTACTCAGCACAATCCTGCTGACAGGTTCCTTTTAAGTTTGGACTATATTGTCAAGAGGGGAAATGAGACTGATTCTTTTCATTCAATCTGAAATGTAAAGTAACCTGATTCAAAAGAAGATATGGAGCAGCTCCTGAGAGATACTGTACAATTTTCAGAGGGATTTCTTAAGCATAATACAGAGTGACACATTGGAGAGGATGAGGAATAGCGGGGGGGGGGACAGGTGGATTAGCTGGGCAGCTGAGTTTAGGATAGATTGGAGGTGCGAGACAATGTTAAACTGGAGGTCACAAAACAGGAGGTTGCAGTAGTTGAGGTGAGGCGGGAGATGATGAGTACATGGACTAGGATTTTTGCAGATTCTTGATTAAGGAATTAGGCTTATAAATTAAGGCTTATAAATGTGGTTTGAAGGAAAGGTCAGAGTCCAGGGTTATCCTGAGACAACGAGCTTGCGGTACTGAGGAGAGTGAGCAGCCATTTACTTTAATGGATAGGCCTGTTGCGGGGGTTGAATGAGATAGAGGAAGGATGATAAATTCTGATTTGTCCATATTAAGTTTTAGAAGTCTAGCAGAGGAAGGATGAAATAGCGGACAGACATTGCGAGCTTCTGGTTAGTAGAGAGGTGATGTCGGCTCCAGAGAGGTAGGTCTGTGTGTCATGAGCATAGAGGTGATACTGAAAACCATGAGACTCTATGAGCTGTCCCAGGCCGACTGTGTAAATGGAGAAGAGCAGAGGCCATAGGACTGAACCTTGCGGGACACTGACAGATGGGATCAAGTTGAGGAGGTGGTGTGTGAGTGGGAGATGCTGACTGTCTGGTCTGTTATGTATAATGAGATCAAAGATACAGCCAAGAGATCAGAGAATCTGCAGTAATAGGGAATAGTCCACTGTGTCAAAAGCAGAGGACATATCCAGAAGAAGGAGGACAGAGTAGTGTCGTTTGACTTTGGCGGTTAGTAAGTCATTGGTGACTTTATTCAGGGCAGTTTCAGTGGAGTGATGCGGTCGGAAGACAGATTGTAAGCAGTCAAAGAGGGAGCATGAGGACAGTTCAAGATGAACATGTTCTTCCAGTAGTTTTAAGGCATAGGGAAGAAGTAATTAGGGGTGATAGCTAAGCACAGAGGATGAGTCAAGGGAGGGCTTTTTGAGGATGAGTGTGATTGAAGCATGAGGGGAAAACACCAGTTGTTAGTGACAGGTTGAAGAGTTGCATTAGTGTTGGGATAAAGACTGTGCTGAGGTTTGGGATGAGGTGGACGGGATCGAGTTGAGTGCACAGGTGGTGAGATGTGATCTTGAGAGTAGAGCAGAAATTTGATCTTCTGTAATGGTGGAAAAGCTATTAATATTACCCTCTCGACTACAGAAGAAACACATCCCTGTGTTGCAGCAAACCACAAGAAAGGAGAGGCCCACCCTAACTGCATTGGTTCATCAGGGCATGCAGGAGACCTTTTTGCTTTTGAAAGTACAACTGGGGGGGCGGAGTCATCACTGGTCTTTCCCTCTGGCATCTATCAATATGTATGGCAAGGGCCATATCAGCTTCTAGCAACTCAGAAGTTTCATAGAGCACCAGTCCATCTTTTAATCTGTAAGACAGACCCTGACAAAAATGGCTTCTCATGGCAGGGTTATTCCATCTGGTGTCTGCAGCTCATCTATGGAATTCTGAGCAAAACTCCTCAACGGGCCTGTCTCCCTGCTGGAGCTTACGTAGCTTGAACTCAGCAAGTGAAACTTGGCCAGGGTCATCGTAAATGAGGCTTAGAGCCCCCCCAAAAATATCAACTGACCGGAGCGACTGGGAGTCAGATGGAAGTAATAAAACCCAGGATTGAGGGTCTCACTATGAGAGGAAGATAACAATCCCTACCCATTGTTCCTCACTCAAAGGCGATCATGGGCAAAGCTTAAAATAGAGCTTGCAAGTCTTACAAAAAGCAATAAACTTATCACATCCCCCATGAAACCTATCCGGGATGGCCATTTTGGGTTCAGGTTCCTCATGGCTTACTCCTAGACGGATGCTCTGCTGTTGTTGTAGCAAAACCCTAGATCGCAGGTCTGTCAGCTCAAGAGACAGACTCTGCATATGTTTTGCCAGGACCTTGATGAGATCCATGTTAAGATCCAGAAAAAATGTGGGCCGGGTATAATGTCACGCTGGGGGCGAGAGGACACCCAGTGTGCGGCACAACATGAGGGGCGCACAAGAGAAGATGTACAAGGAAGACCCTGGCGACATGGAGCAGGTGGAGGGGTCACCTAACATAAACCTGAGTCCGATACCTGCACTGCCTATTGTCCCTTGACGAGTCCTTTCCCTGTGTGCAATCACGTGCCTAAGTCCTCACTGGCCCTGAACTTACACTGGTGTGTAGGCCAGCGAGACACTAGCCGCACTACTACAAAAAGACAACACGAGGAAGGTACGACAAACATTGGAAAAAGACACAACAAATAACACTCCTCTACTCAACAGGAAGAAGGAATGAAGCTAGCAGTGGGTTTATATATTGGAAGGGAGTGGTCACAAGGTGCTGCAGCTGAGAACTCAAACTCCCCATTTACAGCCAGAAGAGAAACGGTCCTTAATCCTTTCAGCACCAAATGAAAGTAAATCCACTCCAATTCAAGGTAAGTGATAGACAGATCATAAAGAGGACATGCAATCTATTAAATGTTATGACTTTCTGATCCCAGATCCTCCAGAAGTCACATCAGGACGTGACACACCCGTGACCCAACTGCATCGTGGTTACACAGGGGTACTGCAGATTCACCTCTATTCATTCAAATAGAGGCGAATGTGCAGTACCTGACCATGGCCACTATAGAGGTGATGTAGCTGTGCCATTCATCCACAGCCTGACACCAAAAAAAATCACAGAAAAACCAAATAAGCCATTAAACATGAAAGCTGACATGAGCGTGTGACAGATATTTTTTCTTTTCGTGTCTTCCTGGCGAATAAATTCCACTATCCCCATTCTATCCTTGTATACATCATAGCAGACATCTACAGCTTTTCTCATATGATCTTTAAGATCCTGCCAACTCCCCTGAGACGAGGAAACTGTATTCAGTTCGCCAGGATGGGGGTATGTTCTTTTCTCGGGGTCCTCTATATTCATCCCCTGATCCCCATTTTGACCTTGGAAACTGCACACGTAACCATTGAGAACTGAACATGTATCCATTGTGTCCAACCACAGTGTCCTCCACATTCCGCAGATCCTGGAAGCTGATGAAGGCGAACGGTGTGGCGCTGTTACCGTCGCGATACTTCGGTTCGATGGTACGGATCCACCCATACCGATGGAACAACTCTTCAAGCTCCTTCTCTCTTACATTGGTTGATAAATTTATTACTTAAATGTGCCCATTCTTAGAGCGCTGATCCCCAGTCATGGGGATGGTCACTTGGCTGGTAAATGGTGTTCTGGGAGGACAATATCTGTGCTGACAAGGGTGATGGAAGTCTCAGTGTCCCAAAGTTCCTTGGCCTCCTCCGTGATGTAATTTACCTCCCCCAAGACACGTTCCTTCTTGGTAACAGGCATTGTATTTTGTGTATTACTCACCACTGGCGGAGGGTTTGCCGGCATATTGAAATCACTCTGTTCCCTCTCAGCTTATGCAGTGGGAACTGGTCTTTGGCTTCAGATTAAAAAATTGTCCCAGCGGCACACCAAGCCTGCTCTTAAGTTGTTTCCCAGCAATACAGTACATCTACCGGTATGTCCACACTGCTCCTAAATCCACCATTCCATGACTGTGACCCCAGTCTAAATGCAATCGTACCTTCCAACTGTAAAGAGATTCTCTTCTGGCTACGTTGACTAACATATGGCTGGCAGGGATAATACATTGGTCCGGTACCAGATGTTCTTTGATCAATGTAACTGAAGGTCCGGAGTCACAGAACCCTGCAGCTTTCATGCACTCTACCCAGACTTGCCGAAGATGCTGGTTCATGGTCACTGAGGTGTCCCATCTAGTCCAGGACACTTGTCCTTGTTCCACATATGCCTCTTCGGTCAGGGTAGTGAGATCCTCCCTCCCCCAGCATTCCAGCCCCATTGCAGCACAGTGTTTACCGCTTGAAGACGTGAATGATGTGGGCTAGAACATTCCTGGCATTCCCTGGCAAAGAGTCCCATGTGTCCACAGTTATGTTAGTTTAACCCCTTTCACCCCGACGTAGGCCGTACTTGGGGGCTTGGGAAACCTCCCCCTCTTTATGATGTCCAAAATCCACACAGTTCCTCCTCTCATCGGACCATTTTCTCACTAGCCTCCCTGTATGCCCCTGTTCCCGATTCACTGGGGCTGTCACTTCATGTAGCCCTGGTCAACTGGTAGAGCAATCATCAGCCAATTTTGCAGCCACATCCAGACTGAGTGATTTTCTATCTGTCACCAATTCTTTTAAGTCACCTGGGAGCTTGGACATGAATTAATCCAGCATGACTATATCCAAGATATGTTCTGCTTCCTGAGCCCCCAGCCCTTCTACTATCCACCGATGCATGCCATACTTAATGTATTGTCAAACTCCCGATACATGTGTGTACTGGGCCTAGTCTCCCAAAAGTCAACTTATGCTCCTCCATACAATAGATACCTCAACCATAGCACATATATCCACCTCCAGCTCGCAACAACATATAGCACAGTCCCAACCGAAGCTCTTCAAACATCTTTTGAGTTCAGCGATGGGCAGTAGAGCAAATCTGTATTCCACCAGATAGAGCCATGCTTCCTTGGGTTGATCCTGTAGAGTGTCTCTGTAGATAGAGGAAGCCCCCTTTTTTATATTCGACAGTTTTCATTCAGGGCATTCTCCCACAGGAATGGGGAAAGTTAGGGGGAGGTGATCCTTCATTGTTCAATTGTTCAGTTAACATGCATTTTTGTCCTTCAAGGTCTGTAGACTAGTAAACCGCAGGGACATGATGCAATGCATAATCAGCAGGTATTCCACATATTTACATACAACAGGAGTCAACATTCAGGCTCATATGAACAATGACCCATGTCCTTTGACCTAATAAATAAAGGAACAGTGCACAACAAAGGTCACTTACAGACTCATATGAGACAATGACTCATGTCCAATGACCTACTGAACAATACTTCTGGCATTATTTATTTATTTATTTATTTATTTTACTCGTTAATATAGCACGATTAATTACCACAGCGCATTACAAACATTATTGGCACTGTACCCAATGGCACTCACAATATAGAATCCCTATCAGTATGTCTATGGAATGTGGGAGGAAACCAGATAACCCGGAGGAAACCCACACAAACACGGGGAGTACATACAAACTCCTTGCTAATTAAAAATAAACGCTGTGTTGTCATACTAACTTATTCTAAAAATTTGCCTGAAATGATAGGTCGCTTTTAAATGAATAATTGGGATTGAAATGGTAAAAGTGTACAAAGGTTTTGATATAAAGAAATTAAAATTATTTTAATGAGCTTTCAGTGAACCAATAGGTAAACGAGATGAAAGACATCACACCTTAAACAATATTTTTTTTAAATATAACAGTATAAAATTAAATTAGTAATGCCCTTTGACAACACAAACCTTTATATTATGACGAATCTTTAAAACCCAGTAAAAAAAAGTTTTGATGGAAAAGTAGGCAGAAATTTAATTTAAGCACATGACAAAGTGTTGTGGATACACAAAAAGAGCTGTCCATAAAAGCCCTTCAGTGTCTATTTTGTTGATCATGAAAGAAAAAGCAATTAGGTGGTTCATGTGACTGGTTAAAGTTATGTAATACATTGTTATTCTGCTTTGTTAGGACTGAGCGCTGGGACACTAGGATTAATAGCTCATTATGAGCTTTAGCAGTTAACTGCAGATTGCTTTTCAAATAAAAATATAACTTTTTTTTCCCCAGAAAGAAAAATGTATATTGATTACTTATCATCAATGCGTAACTGCCATTTTTATTTAATAAAAGTGTGGACAACCTCAAACTGGTGATTTTACTCAATATAAATAAGAGCCCTTAATGCCCCTCAAAAGGACTCAACTTCGGTAGAACGGTAACAGCATTGCAGTGGTTTCCATTTGTCAATAGCTTGGTAAAGTTTGTGTCAGTGCTGGATCAGTGGAAACAGCGAGATCTCACTTTTTAAGGCTGGGGCCCCTCCAGCGTATAGTCTCTCATCCGAGAGAATAGGGTCAGTTATATAAATCACACTCTGATCGCATTCACACTAGAATGTGATCTGATTTTTGCAGATGAGGTGAAGAGGGGGAAAAAAGTTCTCTTTTTTTATTGTCAGTCTGTGATAATTGAGTGCAGTCTGATGCTTTCCATGGATTCATTGACTTGCATGGTCGAGTGCGATCCAGTAATTAGAGCAAACTCTGGCAAGCTGTGATTTTTTTCCTCAGGCCGGCTCTGTACAAGACAAAAATCGGACACGTGTACGGCCCCATACAATAACATTGGTCCGAGTGCGATCAGTCGGATCGCACGTAGACCGAAATTAATATTGTCTGTACCTGCCCTAACTGCGAGAGGGACTTCGGAGGGATATGGAGTCTCACAACGCATGCAAGGATCCCACAACCTAGATGTTCTGGCCTGACTTTTTTTTTTTTTACAAAGATGGGCCCTTTCAGTGGGGTGGGGGTCATTAGAGGCAATTGTGAGCACTTGTGACACTAGTGCAACTTACTTTTCATGAAACCACCAGTCTGAGTTGTATACTGCTTTATGAAACCAAAAGGGTAGCTCTAGATTAGTGACTGATACTCCTTACACAGCACATTCAATTTTAGGAATATTGTTACTGCAAGTGTACTCTGTTTGTAAAAAAATATGATGATGGGAGATGTTCAAAAATGTGATGTTATATTTCTGTTAAATCACGCAAAACAGTAATTTTTCAGTTGAAATACATTTCTTTGAAAAAAGATATTCTACTGTATATCTAGAATCCATGATTGCGGTTACATACTAAAACTTGAGCTACTCGGGCTCCTTGAGCCACGGCAGACTTTCAGCAGTTAAGATAGTTGCTACAGTTCACTATTGAATGTGAATATGTTTGTGCTAAGACACGCAAGTTGCTGCAACCATGATACACGAGTCACAAAAAGTCTAGAAGGTTTGGATTTCCGCATAAGTTTATGCCTCAGTGAGGGCAATTTGCCAGTTGCAATGCAATGACTTTCACTTTTATGGTTGAGTGTAGGAGTGGCCAAGCACGTCTAGTTGGCATGTGACTACACATATGCAAATCGCATACTTACGGTCGCGTGACCGCCTGCTCTCACCAGCAATACTGGTGAACCTTGACAGCATGCGCATTACAAGCTGTCAAGATTCAGAAGTTGCAATTATATAGAGTGACTGCAATATTTTATCAAAATATCAAACAATGTCTTTAATCATGGACTTTGCAAAGGGTAAGGTCTGCAGAAACATGTAGATGTTGTTGCAGAATTACTGGCTTACTCCATTTTGGAAATTAATGATAAACATCTTGCAGACAACTTGTTATCCAATTTTTAGAATTAGGATGCCAACATACTTTGTATACTTGTAAATCCTCACAACGTGCACACAGCAAACAGTCATAGTAACATAGTAACATAGTAACATAGTTAGTAAGGCCGAAAAAAGACATTTGTCCATCCAGTTCAGCCTATATTCCATCATAATAAATACCCAGATCTACGTCCTTCTACAGAACCTAATAATTGTATGATACAATATTGTTCTGCTCCAGGAAGACATCCAGGCCTCTCTTGAACCCCTCGACTGAGTTCGCCATCACCACCTCCTCAGGCAAGCAATTCCAGATTCTCGCTGCCCTAACAGTAAAGAATCCTCTTCTATGTTGGTGGAAAAACCTTCTCTCCTCCAGACGCAAAGAATGCCCCCTTGTGCCCGTCACCTTCCTTGGTATAAACAGATCCTCAGCGAGATATTTGTATTGTCCCCTTATATACTTATACATGGTTATTAGATCGCCCCTCAGTCGTCTTTTTTCTAGACTAAATAATCCTAATTTCGCTAATCTATCTGGGTATTGTAGTTCTCCCATCCCCTTTATTAATTTTGTTGCCCTCCTTTGTACTCTCTCTAGTTCCATTATATCCTTCCTGAGCACCGGTGCCCAAAACTGGACACAGTACTCCATGTGCGGTCTAACTAGGGATTTGTACAGAGGCAGTATAATGCTCTCATCATGTGTATCCAGACCTCTTTTAATGCACCCCATGATCCTGTTTGCCTTGGCAGCTGCTGCCTGGCACTGGCTGCTCCAGGTAAGTTTATCATTAACTAGGATCCCCAAGTCCTTCTCCCTGTCAGATTTACCCAGTGGTTTCCCGTTCAGTGTGTAATGGTGATATTGATTCCCTCTTCCCATGTGTATAACCTTACATTTATCATTGTTAAACCTCATCTGCCACCTTTCAGCCCAAGTTTCCAACTTATCCAGATCCATCTGTAGCAGATAGTCAGGATTCAGAAGTCTGCAGTCACATAGAGACTGCAGACAGAAGATATAGAAACCCATTTAAGCTTGCTGCTAAGGATATTAAAGTCTGAGGAACTGTATAAAACGGATGAAACATGGAAGACATACTCTGTATTTCATTCGTTTTTCATTGATCCATTGTCAAGAAACAATGGATAAAAAAAGTTCAGTCTACCTATTTTAGTTTTTAAAAAATGGACGAGAAAAAAATGGACACGGCATAGATGCCATACAGATTAAAAATGGTTCACTAATATAAAAATTGACACGGAAATTCAAATGTAGCCAAAATCTGATATAACATGCAGCAAATTGGAGCTTGCTGTAAACGCAAAATTCGACCCTCAAATTCACAGATTTTTTTTTTACACTGCAAATGATGTTTTGTTTTTTTGTTTTCTTTTAAACTCATGCAAACATTTTGTAAAATTCATGTAAGGCCCTTCTCATACGATCATGATTCATGCACAAGTTCTATCCATGTTTTGGGTGGATAGAACATGTACTTTCCCCAATATGGTCTATGGATTTTTCTGGATGTAATCCTAAATTATTTTTCTTATTATTATTTATTTCTATAGCACCATTTATTCCAAGGTGCCGAACATGAGAAGTGCTACATCAAAATACAAATATTACTTACAGTAGACAAACTAACAATGACAGACCGTTACAGAGGGAAGAAGACTCCACAGGATAAATGACTATTAGTGAAAAACAATAAAATAGGAGATATTACTAAATAAAATAATATAAATTTCATATTGCCATATTCATATGACCCACACAATAAAGTTATCACTTTATTTGTGCAACACATTGAATTTCTTAAAATTTCAAACTAAAAAGAAATGTGGCAGAATGGCTGTGTTGTTTATATTCCTTCCCATAAAAAGGTAATAGAAGTTTGTAAATAAGTGCTATTGCAGCGACTTGGTCCAGTTTACATACCTTCACAAAGCACTATACTATTCACTCCCAGGCTTCAGCGAATGTGAGTCTGGGCAGAAGAATTCTGCACGCAGTGGTGTCGCACGTTTAGTCAGTTGTTGCATGAAGCCGAAGCCTTTGTGTTGTTTTCCCACCCAGGGACTGCTTTGGAACGTCCCGTGGTTTGTGTCCCCCAATGAGGCAGACGAGAAACAGGGATTTTTGTGTACTCACCATAAAATCCTTTTCTCCGAGCCATTCATTGGGGGACACAGCACCCACCATGTTAGCCTATTGGCTTATATGGTTTTTGCCTGGTTCTCTGGGAGCCAGCACAAGGGTATATATTGCAGAGGAGGAGCTAACTTTTTTTGTGTTAACATAGTGTCAGCCTCCTAGTGGCAAGCAGCATACAAGTGTCTCTGACTATCTTTAGCAAGTGCAGTGTGTGTTTGAGGACATGTCTTCATATCAATGACCCTGTATGTGCGCATAGCGCATTCAACTGGCTATGGGGAAGGTTTTATATTGTAATCTTGAGCATACTTAGTGCGACTCTAAACAGGAAATGGTTTCCTCACCACATGTGCTCAGTTAGGTATTTAAAGGAGGGGTTTGTCATGTTTAAGGTGCAGCCTCATCTTATGGACAACTCTCCACTGCCATGCTATCATGAATCTCTCCTGATGAACCCGTCCATGGGGGAAACGCGTCGAGAGTCTGTTGATCTCATCTGAGAAACCTTTATGGTCTTCAGACGCCTTTATGTAGCACCACATCTAGACAGATAAGTACAGCTGTATCAATAGGACACTTGTGTCCTTACCTGTTACCTGACATTATCTTCTTCTTGCATAAGTGAATGTGGTTCTTTGCCGTGCAATTGTATTTGCTGATATATTTATCTATGATTGTGGGAGCTTGTTGTTCCATGTTAGCACCATGTGTGGTTTATTTTTAAGTTATCCTCTGTTCATCATATTGGTTTGGGGATGATGGCATAAAATATGGGCATGGTGTTGCAGTAGCACCTAGATACCAGTAGTTTATCGCTTAATATCAGTCCATTTTGTATATGTGAGTTTTTGCTATGAGTGGCTAAGCTTGTTTGGGTTATCTCCTTTTCCTACATTTATATACATTTATCTTTTTGTTGCATGTTTTACATGTTTAATATTTGCTTACACCTAAGACTATTTCAGTATTCATGATACAGTACATATAGGCCATCTGGCCCTGTTTCTGACTTATGCCTTATAGGGTGAAGTAGGAGAGAAGGGATAGCCGTTGGACGAGCGGGGGCGCCATTCTCGATTTTCTTAGGGTGCCAACCTCCGCACCTAGGTAGGCGCCCAGACAGCTGTGTATCTAGGGTCAGATCACTCACTTCTGCACATCAGCTGAGTATGAGTGATGCTATGTTTGAGCACAATTTTATCAATTTTCTGTCCACACAAGAGACATTGATTTGGGTGCTAGCTTTTTATTGTTTATTGTCTTTGTAAGGTACCTGGATGGGCTTATCTCTGTGTTTTGTATCTTATAAGCAGAGATAGTTATTTCTTTAGAGCCCGTTGCATTGAGTCATTTCTGTTGAGGGGGTTCTAGACTTTTGTGTTTTGTTTTATTACACTTATGTAAGGTTATATTTTAAACGGGGTTTTTTCTATTAAGCTGTAAGGGCTATACATACCAAAATAATGCCACTGAGATACAACTCATCCTGAAAAACAAAACAAAAAAAAAACACTTTCGTACGACTATGTTACAAAAAAAAAAAAGTTATGGTTTCTGGAATGCAACAATAGAAAAGTAAAAAAAAATTGGTCTGGCATATTTAACCTATCACCCTTTCTACCCCATAGAGTTTGGACTTTATGTGATTAGTGTGTGAAAGGCTAAAATGACTGTTACAGCGCTCATAGAAAGTGGTTAATGAGTACTGAATTATTGATCCACCAAACACTGTTCAGGTCAACCTGATCCTTTTTAGCTAGCTACCACCTAATAACTAGAGCTTTTTAAAGCTTGTATATTTTGGGGTTTTCTCTGGAATATATGCATTAAAAGTTAAGATGACAGAAAACAGGATATACAGTGGGGAAAATAAGTATTTGATGCTCTGCCAATTTTGCCACCTACAAAGAATGGAGAGGTCTGTAATTTTTATCGTAGTTACACTTCTACTGTGAGACAGAATATAAAAATTAAAAAACAGAAAATCACATTGTATGATTTTTACATAAATACTGTAAATTGCATTTTATTGCATGAAATAAGTATTTGATCACCTACCAACCAGCAAGAATTCTGGATTTCACAGACCTGTTAGTTTTTTGTTAAAGTGAACCTGTCAGAAAGATTTTGCTAAGTAAACTACAGGCATAGTCAGGTTGATGCTGTTACACTGATTAAAATGATACCTGCTGTGAAGAAATCCCCTTGTGGTTCTTGTGTAATCAGTGTTAGAAGTTTTCAGTTAATGATATGCCCATTTTGCTGGGCAAGACTGTAGGCAGAGTCTTATCTTCCTACTATAGGCCAGAGAAACCAAGGAATGACCTGCCCACAGGCCGCCCCAAAGCACAAACATGTTCCTCCTCATAGAGACAGAGAGACACACAGAGAGATAGACAGATACACAGAGAGAGATAGAAAGACAGACACACAGAGACAGACAGATACACAGAGACAGACAGAGAAACACACACATAGAGACACACAGGTAGAGTGAGACAAACAGGCAGAGAGGGACAGACAGATAGACAGAGAGAGACAGACAGAGAGACACATAGAGACAGACAGAGAGAGACAGACAAAGAAAGAGATGCTGTAAAGGGCGCTGATATACTCTGCTGCTGTGGCGGGGGTCGTTGACATACACTACTGCTGTGGCAGGGTCTCTGAACGGGCTGGGTACGTTTGAGTGGTTGAGGTATAAGAGAGAGTGACACAGTCTGTCTGTTTCTCTCTGTCTATGATTACAAAAATGTTTGTGCTTCGGGGCGGCCTGTGCATTGTCCTCTTCATAGAGAGAAACAGACTGCCCTTCTCTCTCTCTCTCTTATACATCAACACTCATATGTACACAGCCCCCTACAGAGACCCTGCCACAAAAGCACAGAGTTTGACACTGACCCCCACCATAGCAGCACAGAGTATGTCAGCGACCCCGCAACAGCTTCTCCCTGTTTGTCTCTGTCTAATTCTCTCTGTCTCTATCTGTTTCTCTCTCTGTCTCGCTCTGTCTGTTGCTGCCTGTCTGTCTCTCTGTGTCAGTCATCGCAGCCATCCAGTGTCCACTGCTGTACAGGAAGCAACAGGAGATGACAGCCACAGTGTACAGGGTGCAGGAATTAGTATGAGCCTTTTTTATATTTTGACTATGAATGGGGGACATAAGAGCGGCTGGCAATGAGGGACATAGGAGCAGCTGGCTATGGGGAACATATGAGGGGCTGGCTATGGGTGACATAAAAGGCTGGATGTGGGTGATATAATAGGCTGGATTTGGGGACATAAGGGGCTGGAAGTGGGGGACAAATGAGGGGCTGGCTGTGGGGAACATATGAGGGGTTGGTTCTGGGGGACTATAAAATGGGCTGACTGTAGGGGATATAAGTTGTGCTGGCTGTAGAGGACTCTATACCTGGGCTGAGGGGGACATCATACTATATTGGATATGTGGAGGCATCATTTTATATGGGGCTGTGGGGGATGATCATGCTTTATAGGGTGTTGTGAGGGAAATCTTACTATACATTAGGGGCTGTGGTGGACATCATAGTGTATATTAAAAGCATGTTGTGGATTGCACACTGTATGGACAGCTGTGGTCACCATCATACCATGTAGGTCAGGGGTCCCCAACCTGTAGCTCGGGAGCCACATGTGGCTCGCCAACCCATGAATTGTGGCTCATGGCTGTCTGTCAGCTTGGTGCATTAGCTCCAGTTCTAGCAAATAGGTATCAAGAGCACATCTGAATTTTGTGAGCAGCCCTGCACAGAAGAGCAGATCTGGACGCACATTTACTAGTCTTAGGGTTTTGAGATGATTTAAGTATGGTACGCTGGAGACAAGATGACACCACCTGTCAGAGGAGGTGTTTGAAGCTGGATATGACAGAGTCTTGGGAGTGCTTTATAGGAGAATACTGAATGGGGATATTGTAGGAACCCTTGGATCTTTGTATACTGCTTTGCGATGATTGAGTTTTGTGGAAAAGCTTTGGTTACCATTATGCCTGTAATGGGGGCTTTGGTTGCCACAATTTTGAGGGGGGCGGGAGCTGAATGTGGCTCACGACCCTCTCTCAAGGCTGGATGTGGCTCGTGACCCTCTCTCACAGTTGACTGTGGCTCTCATGGCCAGAAACGTTGGGGACTTCTGGTGTAGGTGAACAATGTGAAGGGGGATGCAGTTTCGAGAGGACACTGGCAGGCAGTATGAGGGCATAGTGTGAAAAGGGGCACAGGATGGATATGGAGAGGGGGCACAGTATGTTGAGAGAGGTTAGCTTGGTGGGGGGAAAGTGTGGAAATATAATAAGTGTAATGGGAAAAGAGTGGAGAGGGGACAGCCATGGTATAGGCAGTGGTTCATAAGGGCAGACAGTGTGGTGGTTATAGCTGATAATGGCAGACAGTGTGGTAGGTGTAGCTTATTAAGGCTGACAGTGTGGAGGCCACATACTATTTATGTCATGATATGGACAGTTATTGTTATGCAGATGACTTTTTAATAACACTGTTATTTTTAAAGGGCACCGTGTCAGGATATACTGCAGAAGAAGGAAGTCTGTAGAGTCTAGCTGTGGATGTGAAAAGTCATCACGGTGTCTCAATCACAGAAGAAATCATCCATAGGGTACCTGGATGTAAATGTTTACATGTTGATACTGACTACGTCTCATCAGTGCTCTGGTTCCTGTATGGTCCGCAGTCTGATAAAGACTGATGACAACACCTCCCAGCATCACCTTACAATTGTTAAAGACATACTGTGAGTCCTAGGTTCATGAGATACAAATGTATATGGGCCTAACTTAGAAGGATTCAGCTAGTCAGTGTTTAATCACGTGATATCATAGACTTAATGAAAAAGGAAGAATTAACTGGACAGGAAGGCAACATGAGCAATTTTTAATTACACAGTGCAATGTAATATGATGACTGCAATATATTAAGTAACTAAAAACTTTGATGGGAAGAGTGTTCCTTTTAGAACAATTATACATATTCGTACAAATGATGGACGCTTTAATTGAAACCAAATGGCCCCACTCCCTGTGGAGCCTCACCCCTAAAGTATATATCTTTTTTTTACTTTTGAGGGTGTTCTTTGGTGAAAGAACTTTAGATGTCATTCTACCTTAGTCTCTGACCAGTTCCTTGACTTTGGTGTTGAAGGTTCATCGGGGTGGGTTGGGGGGGGGGCATGTCAGCTTCAACTGCCCCGGGCACCAAAATTCCTTGTCACGTCACTGGTTAGCACTGTAAACCATGTTTTCAAAGGTGCTCTTGCCTTACAATGAATAACCTTTAGATGTATCTTTCCTTAACTTAATATGTCTAAACCATACATATTCCAAGATAGGTTACGGTGGCATGTAATGATTTGGGCACCCATGGCCATAATTACTGTTATTGTGAACAGTTAAGCAAGTTAAAGATAAAACGATCTCTGAAAGGTTTAAAGTTAAAGATTAAACATTTCCTTTGGATTTTAGGATATATACACTCCCTGACAGAAGTTATGTCGCTTATCCATGTTATGTACAGTAAATAAAAGGTTATAACCGGACGTTAAACTCATCCATTGGTTGTATAAAATATTCTTTTGAAAGCTGAAACTCTCTGAAATGTGGTTTAGGTTAAGAAAATAAATTGGCATCAATGCAGAAATATTGATCAGTTAATGGACACAAAATGATCAGATTTTGGCAAGACGAAAGTTTTGTCTCCTGGTCATATAGTGCACCCTGTCCTAGTTTACATCTTCACTTGTGCTCAGTAAATGATTGGTTAATTAGTGTGTGTATAAAAAGAAACCCAGCACCCCAGACTTTCACTTGAAGTGCAACTTGAGCTCTGTCAACATGCCAAAAATCCACCCTGCGACCAATGCCTGTATTATCAAGAGGCTGAAGACCAGATCCACTGCAGAGGTGGCTGGCACCTTTAATGTGTCTCAGCGTTAAGTACAAATAATTAAAAAAAGATTTGAAGAGACTGGAGATGTGTTTCACAAGCCCAGGTCCGGCAGAGACAACTGCTCAGGAGGAACGTTTGTTGGTTAGAAAATCCAAAGCAAGCCCCTCTTCCACTGCTGCAGAGCTCCAACAGGCCTGGTCACCTCAAGTCGCTGTGTCAACTAGAACAGTTTGTAGGATTCTGTCTCGAAATGGCCTCCATGGTCGAATCGGTGCCCAGAAGCCAACACTAAACAAAAGGCAAATAAAAAACTGTGGCATTTGCAAAGTAACACAGCCTGCTAAATAGATGGATGCTGGAAAAGTGGCAGAAGGTGGATTTCTCTGATGAATCTTCAGTAGAATTACACCACAGCTGCCGCAAATACTGAAGGAGACCTACTGGAGCCCGTATGGATACAAAATACTCCCAGAAAATAGTAGCCTAAAATATCAAGAAGTATTAGGTACCTCTTATATTCCAAATCATAAAAGGGGTCAAATTCTGCAGCAGGATGGTGCTCAATCTCATACATCCATCTCTACAACAATGCTTCTCCAGGCAAAAAAGATCAAGGTGCTCAAGGTCTGGCCAGCCCAGTCACTAGACATGAACATCATTATAATAATAATAATTTTTATTTATATAGCGCCAACATATTCCACAGCGCTTTACAAATTATAGAGGGGACTTGTACAGACAATAGACATTACAGCATAACAGAAATACAGTTCAAAACAGATACCAAGAGGAATGAGGGCCCTGCTCGCAAGCTTGCAAACTAAGGAACTTGAGGAAAAGGGAAGACACGAGAGGTGGATGATAACAATTGCTTTAGTTATTCGGACCGGCCATAGTGTAAGGCTCGGGTGTTCATGTAAAGCTGCATGAACCAGTTAACTGCCTAAGTATGTAGCAGTACAGACACAGAGGGCTATTAACTGCATCATTGAGCATGTTTGGAGTAGGATGAAAGAGGAAACTTGGAAGACAAAACCAAAAAATCTAGATGAACTCTTGGAGGCATGTAAGACTGTATTCTTTGCTATTCCTGATGACTTCATAAATTGTATGAATCATTGTTGAATCGCATAGATGCAGTCCTTCTAGCTCATGGAAGTCACACAAAATATTAAATATGACTCTAATAGCACCACAACTTCATTCACCAATGTTATGCAACATATATTTGTATTTTAAGTTAATTATTTATTTGAATATCACATTACTTTCTGTGGGTGACAAAACTTTTGTCTTGCCAAAATCTGACCATTCTATGTCCATTAACTGATCAATATTTCTGCATTGATGCCAATTTATTTTCTTAACCTAAACCACATTTCGGAGGGTTTCAGCTTTCAAAAGAATAATTTATACAACCAATGGATGAATTTAACGTCAGGTTATAAGCTTTTATTTACATAACATGGATAAACGACATAACTTCTATCAGGGAGTGTATATATATACATATACGTATGTATATGTATATATATATATATATATATATATATATATATATATATATACAGTATAATGTAAATTTTCGGGCACCCTTGGAGATTTGTGAACTCAGATAACTTTGACTAAGTTTTCAGACCATAATTAGCCCGTTAGGGTTATGGCTTGTTCACTATCATTGCTAGAAAAGGTCAGTTGATGCAAATTTCCCAGCTTTATAAAAACCCAGCCTCGTCTAACCTTGTGCTGAAAATAGCAGCCAATAGCCTTCTGAGCAGCTGCCTAGCACTCTGAAAATGAAGATGGTGAGTACCCACAAAAGAGAACATTGTAAGAAGATAGCAGAGCATTTTCAGGTTATCCTTTCCTCAGTTCAAAATGGAATTAAGAAATGGCAGTTAACAGGAACAGTGAAGGTCAAAATAAGGTCTGAAAGACCAAGCAAAATTTCAGTGACAACTGCTCGTAAGATTTAGAGAGTCAAATCAAAACACCCACTTGACTGCAAAAGACCTACAGAAAGATTTGGCAGAATGTGGAGTTGTGGTACATTGTTCTACTGTTAAGAGACACCTGCACAAATATGGCCTTCATGGAAGAGTCATCAGAAGAAAACCTCTTCTGTGTCCTCACGATAAAATTCAGCATCAGAAGTATGCAAAAGATCATCTAAACAAGCCTGATGCATTTTGGAAACTAGTCCTGCGTGACTGATGAGGTTAAAATAGAACTCTTTTGCCAGTGATCACAGGTACAGTATGTAAAGAAAAAAAGGGCACAGAATATCAGGAAAAGAAAATCTCGCCAACCATTATGTATAGGGGTGAATCAATCATGCTTTGGTATTGGGTTGCAGCCAATGGCATGTGGGAACATTTCACAGGTAGAGAGAAGAATGGATTCAATGAAATTTCAACAAATTATTGATGCAAACAACATCATCTGTAAAAAAAAACTGAAGTTGAAATGAGGATGGCTGCTAGTAATAGATAATAATCCTAAACACACATAAAAATCCCCAATAGACTACCTCAAAAGGTGCAAGCTAAAGGTTTTACAATGGCCCTCATAGTCCCATGTTCTGAACATCATTGAAAATCTGTGGTTAGGCCTCAAAATAGCAATGCATGCAAAATGACCCATTAATCTCACAGAACTGGAAAAACTTTCCAAGGACGAATTGATGAAAATCCCTCAAACAAGAATTGAAAGACTCTTGGTTGGCTACAAAAAACCTTTACAAGCTGTGATACTTGCAAAAGGGGGTGCTACTGGGTACTAACCATGCAGGGTGCCCAAACCTTTGCATCGGCCCATTTTACTTTTTGTATTTTTTAAAATGTAAAAGGTTTAAAATATATTTTATTTTTTGCCTAAAATGCAAAGGAAATGAGTCATCTTTAACTATAGACCTTTTAGAGATCATTTCATCTTCAACTTGCTTAACTGTTTACAATAACAGTAATTTTGACCAGGGGTGCACAAACATTTACATGCCACTGAAAATGTATCAAGAAGGTAGAATATTGTTACCATGACACACTGTATAACTTAATGCAATTTAAAAGGGTTACACGTGGGCAGTGCACATCTATACCATAATGCTTGCAAATAAGAAGTAGTATGGATATTATTCTAAATGAATAAATGTGATAATTTTGTACCACTACTTCTTGAAATGTACTTTCAATCATTTTCCTCTGGATTCTAAATAGTATAGTAATGCCAAGACTTCACGAAGTAAACAGAAAATCATTATTTCTTTATACAAATAACATTCTGTAAATAATTTAAAGCCCTGTAATCTATGCCTGTCAACAGCAATTAAGTTAATCTCTAGACTAAGTGAAAAAAAGATTTGGCAAACAGGCAACAAAAGCCATGACCATCCCAAAATGATAAATGTGACACTGCGCACTGCTTGATTGCAGTTTTTGCAAGGGTGGCCCAACCAGTTATTAGGTTTAGTGGGCAAACACTTTTTCACCCAGGGCCCTGTAGGTTCCAATTTCTTTATCCCTTAATAATAAAGACCTTAACTAATAAAAACTGAATTTTGTTTTTACTTGTGTTATTTTTGTCTAATTTTTAAATTTGTTTGGTGATCTGAAACATTTAAATGTGACAAACATGCAATAGAATAGGAAATTAGGACGGGGCAAACACATTTTCACATAACTGTATCTCTATGAGGCTGTCGAGTTTGAGTCACGGGACCTGAGGCTGATCTGCGCATGATGGTCTGCACTTGGTTCATGACACACAAATGTGTGAATTCTGCCTAAAGATCATTACTTAGACTGAACACAGCTGTATTTAACTCTGTTGAGAGCAGGACTAACTATGCACAGGGTTTTCAGCCTCTGGATGCAGCAATGCTATTATTCACTGTCAGCAAAATAATAAATTAGTAGAATTGGTGAGGAAGTGAAAAATATATCAGAAAGTTGTATAACTTTACTTTTATATTGTGTCTAAACCTTGTTTATATAAAACCAGTAATCTGCTTTAAATTGGTTGTCTGCAAGTTGGACAATCCCTTCTTACATGCCAGAGTCAACAAAGAAAAGTAAGAAAGACTAAAGGTACCGTTACACTAAGCGACGCTGCAGCGATATAGACAACGAGCCGATCGCTGCAGCGTCGCTGTTTAGGTCGCTTAGAGACATCAAACACGGCAATACCAGAACGATGCAGGAGCGATCAGGTGATGTAACAGCGACTCACTTATCGTTCTCGCTCCATGTAAAAACATTGCTGGCATCGTTGCTTTTGCTGTCAAACATGACGATACCCGCCGACCTGACGACCAAATAAAGTTCTGGACTTCTAGCTACGACCAGCGATATAACAGCGGGAACCAGATCGCTGCTGCGTGTCAAACACAACGAGATCGCTATCCAGGACGCTGCAAAGTCATGGATCGTTGTCGTTCTCGTGGTAAAGTTGCTGAGTATGATGGTACCTTTACCTGCACATTTCCAGCAATGTCGGCGCTCATGTCATTATGTCATGTACAGTACAGACCAAATGTTTGGACACACCTTCTCATTTAAAGATTTTTCTGTATTTTCATGACTATGAAAATTGTACATTCACCCTGAAAGCATCAAAACTATGAATTAACACATGTGGAATTATATACTTAACAAAAAAGCGTGAAACAAGTGAAATTATGTCTTATTCTAGGTTCTTAAAGTATCCACCTTTTGCTTTGATGACTGCTTTGCACACTCTTGGCATTCTCTTGATGAGCTTCAAGAGGTAGTCACAGGGAATGGTTTTCAATTCACAGATGTGCCCTGTCAGGTTTCATAAGTGGGATTTCTTGCCTTATAAATGGGGTTGGGACCATCAATTGTGTTGTGCAGAAGGCTGGTGGATACACAGCTGATAGTCCTACTGAATAGACTGTTAGCTGCTTTTTTCTTGCCATAATACAAATTCTAAGTAAAGAAAAACGAGTGGCCATCATTACTTTAAGAAATAAAGGTCAGTCCGAAAAATTGGGAAAACCTTGAAAGTGTCCCCAAGAGCAGTGGCAAAACCATTAAGCGCTACAAAGAAACTGGCTCACTTGAGGACCGCCCTAGGAATGGAAGACCAAGAGTCACCTCTGCTTCTGAGGATAAGTTTATCCAAGGCACCAGCCTCAGAAATCGCAGGTTAACAGCAGCTCAGTTTAGAGACCAGGTCAATGCCACACAGAGTTCTAGCAGCAGACACATCTCTTCAACAACTGTTAAGAGGAGACTTTGTACAGCAGGCCTTCATGGTAAAATAGCTGCTAGAAAATCACTGCTAAGGACAGGCAACAAGCAGAAGAGACTTGTTTTTGCTAAAGAACACAAGGAATGGACATTAGTGGAAATCTGTGCTTTGGTCTGATGAGTCCAAATTTGAGATCTTTGGTTCCAAACCACCGTGTCTTTGTGCAACGCAGAAAAGTTGAACGGATGGACTCTACATGCCTGGCTCCCACCGTGAAGCATGGAGGAGGAGGTGTGATAGTGTGGGGGTGCTCTGCTGGTGACACTGTTGTGATTTATTCAAAATTGAAGGCATACGGAACCAGCATGGCTACCACAACATCTTACAGCGGCATGCTATTCCATCCAGTTTGCGTTTAGTTGGACCATCATTTATTTTTCAACTGGACAATGACCCCAATTACACCTCCAGGCTGTGTAAGGGCTATTTGACCAAGAAGGAGAGTGATGGGGTGCTACGCCAGATGACCTGGCCTCCACAATCACCACACCTGAACCCAATCGAGATGGTTTGGGGTGAGCTGGACAGCAGAGTGAAGGCAAAAGGGCAAACAAGTGCTAAGCATCTCTGGGAACTCCTTCAAGATTGTTGGAAGACCATTCCCGGTGACTACCTCTTGAAGCTCATCAAGAGAATGCCAAGAGTGTGCAAAGCAGTCATCAAAGCAAAAGGTGGCTACTTTGAAGAACCCAGAATATAAGACATAATTTCAGTTGTTTCACACTTTTTTGTTAAATATATAATTCCACATGTTTTAATTCATAGTTTTGATGCCTTCAGTGTGAATGTACAATTTTCATAGTCATGAAAATACAGAAAAATCTTTAAATGAGAAGGTGTGTCCAAACTTTTGGTCTGTACTGTATATTACAACAAATCTTCCAATGCAATCAGAGAAAACATCATTCATATAATTCTAAAACAGCAGGTGCATTAGATAATCCGAAAGGCATGACAAGGTTTTCAAACAGACCCTCAGACGTTAAAAACACCATTTTCCACTCATCACCCCTCTGGATGTATATCAAATTGTAAGCCCCTCTAACATCAGGTTTAAAAAACACCCTCGCCCTCAGAAGCTGATTATATAGCTTGGGAATGAGTGGAAGTGGGTAGGTATTTTTAACCGTGATCTTGTTTAGTTCTCGGAAATCAAGGCAAGGAATGTTAGGGGTCGAGTTCCTGCCTCTGCACAGGGGGAATCTCGGGCCATCTCCGCTGCGGTCTCCCATTCTTCTCCTTCCGCAGTGGAGACGGCGATCCCAGCGTCTCGCTCAGTCTGACTCTGTGCTAAGAGTTACTGCTGCATTTCCTGCTTCTGCCATTGAAGTCAGTACTGGGCAGCGGCGAGCAGACGCTTCTGGGACTAAGTCCTGCTTTTCACATTCTGAGCATGCCCAAAGTAAGATCTCTCAGTGGAGATCGAGGGTCACAAGATCAGATACTGCAGCTAAGGCCATTGGTCCTTCTTGGAAGGTCCTTTAAGTGCTAGGTCTAAGTCCTGCTTTGCACACACTGAGCATGCCCAGGGCAAGATCTCTCAGTGGAGATTTAGGGTCACATGCTCAGGTATGGCAGTCTCTCATTGGTCCTTCTTGGAAGGTATTTTACTTGCTGCAGCTATATAAGGCTCGCATGGCCGCACGGCCATGCGCTAGTATCAAATGTTTTCGCTTATGCCAGTGGATACTATACCACTCGGTTCTTATGTGGTGTGAAGCTGTTAGCATTGGGACTGTACACTCAAGCAGGCAGCTAGCGTCAGTAGTGTGTCCAACCTTTTGGTCTGTACTGTATGTGCTTCAGCCAATCTGGTTAATAGTTTCACAAGGGACAAAGCCATGCCCATTAGATCAATATGGCAAAACCTTACAATTTTGTGTATGAGGTTTTCCAAAATTTCCTGTGAAATGAAATGTTAGGGAATTTCAACATGTACGATTCTCTCCAGTAGTGTAGCTACCGGGTGGGGGGGTGCAGAGGGGGCCATCACCCCGGGCCCCGCGCTCTAAGGGGCCATACCCGGAGCTATGCTACTGTAACTATCAGCATGTGCAGCACGCTGATACAGTTACATTCTGCAGCACAGCAGGGAGAATCGATCTCCGTGCTCTGCCACCTGGTCGCTATGGGGCCCCTGAGCAGGCGAGGCCCGATGCCAGCAGTAGGCCTTGTACTACAGGGTCTGCCTATGGGGTGCTGCCTTATACTAGAGGGTCTGCCTTTGGGGGGTTTCCTTATACTACAGAGTCTGCCTATGGGGGGCTGCCTTATACTATAGAGTCTGCCTATGGGGGGCTGCCTTATACTACAGAGTCTGCCTATGGGGGCTGCCTTATACTATAGAGTCTGCCTATGTGGGCTGCCTTATGCTATAGAGTCTGCCTATGTGGGTGCATTATACAATATAGAGTAGGCCTATGGAGAGTGCATTATACTATATAGAGTCCTATGTGGGGGTGCATTATACTATATTGAGAACTATCTGGAGCATTATACTATGTGGAGGCTATCTAGGGGGCTATCATACAGTGTTGGAGCCATCAAACAGTTTGGGGGATACTAAGGGGTCAGTATACTGTGTGGGTGGTACTATACAGTGAGGGGGCATTATACTGTGTATAAGGGAGCTGTACAGTGGGAGACTCGGGACATTATTAAATGTAATGTAGGCACTTATGGTTATAGGGGAACTCGGGTTACTGTGACTATCAAAGGTGCACACAAAGGGCATTATTACTTTCTACTGGCCAAAATATGAGCACTGTTTTCTAGGGCACTTGCACCTGGCATTACTATATTCTAGAGGGGTGCTTTAGAATTTAGAAGGCACAGAGAACCACACAGCAGGTGCAGTAATAGGGACACATACGGCAGCAGCGACTCAGTATTTAGAGTACCAGTAGGATAAGGAGTTTGTGCAGGTTGTGAATAGATGGTGATGGAGCAGGAATATGAGACGTGAATCGTGTCTTTGTTGTATTCTCTGCAGGTGAGTCGTTGCTGGAAGAAGTTGTCATGTCGATCTGGGCCAGATGGAAAAGACAGAAAAAGTGAACGATTTAATCAGAAAGAACGCCATCGGTAAGTCATTATCTGTAACTGTGCAGTGATCTGTTATATGTTCTGTAGGGCTGGTATTTACCACTGACCATATGACGGTAATATCCATGTTGGTCTTTGTATAGAGATTATTTTCAGCGGCAGTGCGGTCATCTGCTGAGGTTCTCCTCCACTATTAGGATGCGTCATCCAGTTGTAATCAAGGTTACCTGGTTAGGGGCCAACTCAGAAGTTTCACAATCTAAATTCCCTATCAGTATGTCTTTGGAATGTGGGAGGAAACCGGAGTGCCCAGAGGAAACCCACGCAAACACAGAGGGAACATACAAACTCTTTGCAAATGTTGTCCTTGGTGGGGTTTGAACCCAGGACTCCAGTGCTGCTAACCACCGTGCTGCCTAGCTACGCCTCTGATTCTCTCCCAGGAGACATAAACGGTCACCAGAAATGTAAGGCAAGGGCTCAGTCTGTCTTCCCATCCAGAATATTTTCATTCACGACATGCCTGTTTATTTAGGATGTAGGCGGGTTCAGGAGCAATAACTGTTAGACTAGCAAATCTAAGGGTATGTGCACATGTCAGGATTTCTTGCAGAAATTTCCTGAAGAAAACCGGAAATTTTCTGCAAGAAATCCGCTTTTTTTTTTGCGTTTTTTTCCCGTTTTTTTAGCGTTTTTTTTTTTAGCATTTTGCAAGCGAAATTAGCTTGCAGAATGCTAAAGTTTTCCAAGCGATCTGTAGCATAGCTTGGAAAACTGACTGACAGGTTGGTCACACTTGTCAAACATAGTGTTTGACAAGTGTGACCAACTTTTTACTATAGATGGTGCCTATGCAGCATCAATAGTAAAATATAGAATGTTTAAAAATAATAAAAAAAATGGTTATACTTACCTGCAAACAGCCGATCTCAGCGGCGTCCGTTCCTATAGATGGTGTGTGTGTGCAGGACCTTCGATGACGTCGCGGTCACATGAGCGGTCACGCGACCAATCACAAGACGGCGACGTCATCTCAGGTCCTTCACACAGAGCATCTATAGGAACGGAAGCGGCAGCATGCACCGATGAGAGGCGGGAAGACTCTGGGGCCATCAGAGGGTGAGTATATGACTATTTTTTATTTTAATTCTTTTTTTTTACCAATTATATGGTGCCCAGTCCGTGGAGGAGAGTCTTCTCTCCCTCCTCCACCCTGGGTACCAACCGCACATAATCTGCTTACTTCCCGCATGGTGTCCACAGCCCCATGCAGAAAGTAAGCAGATCAATGCACTCCTAGGTGTGCGGAATCCCCGCAATTCCACAAATTTAATGAACATGTTGCTTTTTTATCCGCAATGCGATTTTTTTCGCAAAAAAAAGCAACATTTGCACTAGAAATGTGGAATACACTGTAAATAATAGGAGGCATATGTAAGCGTTTTTTTCGCGTTTTTGTCATGTTTTTATAGCGAAAAAACGCGAAAAATACTGAACGTGTGCACATGGCCTAAATGTACAGCGTGTGACCTTCACATTAGACTAATTATCAGATTGCAGGATCTACTATATACAGTATTTTAGATAGATAAATTGACATTAGCAATTGACAGCTAGACATAAGTAAGGTTTATGAAAAATGTCCTTCTACAACTTATCTTTTATGTATTCTTCAAAGCGTGTTCAACCAAATGGTGTCTTATTAAAATCTGCACTGCTATTTCAGACAAGATAATGAAGATCCTAAATAATCACAGCAGGTCCCACACTTGTGTGTCTGTTTTGTATATTTCCAGATGTCAAATCAGATTAAAAAAGCAAATCCAACAGTACAGTTAGAAGATGTGACTGCTTAGAAGAATTACAATGAGGAGTGAGTACAGTGTTTACTTTAGCTGGGCATACTAACTTTACATAAACACAATTATAATTAATCATTGTAATTTTTGATCTTTGCCATGTTGCTACTGCAGTACAGTGAACAGCTATAAAATGTAATCTTAAGGCGTCATTCAGACATCTGGGAGTCATGCATATGTTCTTTCTGTTTTTCACTCATAGAGCATGTACCCACTATAGTCTATTGGGCTGTTCACATGTCCATGTTTCTTTATGAACCGTTTGTCTGCAAAAAAATCACAAATGCATGTCTGCTTTTGAACCAAGTTATGGATCAAAATTAAATTACCCATACAAGTCTGTGGCTACCTGAAAATCATGGATGGCACACATAGTCATTAGTGTGCTGTCGGTGAATACCATTGTCATATATAAGAGAAGCTTTGTAATTTATTTTTTCATACATGATAGTCAATGATGAAACACTGGTGATGAAAACTGACACTGAGCAAACACTGATGATACTTTGATCCAAAACAATAATGACAGACGTCGAAATGAGGCCTAAACTGAATCATTGAGGGGAATTTTGCTCTCCTATCTATGAATGATTTACTGGGAGAAAAGACACTGTAGGCTACGTTCACATTAGCGTCGCGTCGCTGTTGCGTCGGCGACGCAGCGGCGACGCAGCGGCGACGCGCCCCTATGTTTAACATAGGGGACGCGTGCGTCTTTTTGCACGCGTTTTCCGACACGTGCGTCGTTTTAGACGCTAGCGTCGGACGCAAGAAAACGCTACAAGTTGCATTTTTCTTGCGTCCGATTTCGTCAAAAAACGACGCACGCGTCGCAAAACGCGCGCGTGTTTGCGCGCGTTTTTCCGTGCGTCGCGCGTTGCGTCGCCGACGCAGGGCGGCGCAACGCTAGTGTGAACGTAGCCGTAGATGTACATAGTGCTGGGCTTGGGAAGCAGTGAGTGCCTTCTCGGTGCTTGTCATAGTTTGATTGATGGATCTCTTTTGCATCCAGGGAGAGATCAGTCAATAAAGCCAGGCCTGTGGATTTCATTACATACAAGTCACAGAAAAATTTACATTGTGTGCTTAATATGCACGATTTAGGGAAAGAAACTTTGAATGTAACTATGCCAGTGAATGACACGATAGGTCATGAATACTAGGAAGACTTATCATTAGCTCGTGGTCAGTAGTGCTTTATTAGCACATTATGACTCATACTGCCTGTTTAAGGATCCTTTTTAGAAGTCACGTTTTATTTGTGTCACAATGTGATCAAATGGTGGGTTACTTTAAATATAGGCACAATTTGTTTCTTATGAAAATACTAGTGGGTAGGTAGATAGCAGATTAATCGCAAAAGGTAAGTGGGTCAACTTTTTTTTTCCTTTACGAGTTTGAACAGTAGGAATCTTCGCAGTGGATGCTGTTAAAGGAGTTTTCCCATGAACAAGGTACATTTTAATGAATAGATCTTGGGATAAAAAAAAAGTTTCACAATTGGATGTGTTTATATAAAATTTTCCTGTGCTGAGATAATCTTATAAATGTGTCCCTGCTGTGTACTGTGTAATGGCCGTGTTTGACCCTACAGGGACATGATCTGATCATACCACAGCTCTTGGGCAGGGGAGGACTTAAAAGAGCATACAGACATTACAGCACGGTATCACAGCTGATTCTTTTTGTGTGACAAACATTTCACTGCCTGTTATTAAGCAATGTTTTATCTGAAAGAATCAGCTATGATCCCCTGCTGTCCTGTCTGTATACTCTTTTGCTTTCTCACCTGCCCAGGAGCTGTGGTATGATCATACCATGTCCCTGTACAGTCAGACACAGCCATTACACAGTACACAGCAGAGGAACATTTATAAGATTATCTCAGCACAGGAACATTTTTTACTTAACTCAACCAATTGTGAAACTTATTTAAAATTTCAAGACCTATTGATTAAAATGTTGGTGGGAAAACCCCTTTAATATCAGTGGCAGATATTATTTTGGTAGAGGAATCTCTTACATAACTAGACCTATATACACTTTTATTTAGGATCTATTTTTGTTAAACTACAAAGTGCTTACCCTACAGAGTCATCTCCTTAAAGGGAACCTGTCACCCCCAAAATCGAAGGTGAGCTAAGCCCACCAGCATCGGGGGCTTATATTCAGCATTCTGTAATGCTGTAGATAAGCCCCCGATGTATCCTGAAAGATGAGAAAAAGAGGTTATATTATACTCACCCAGGGGCGGTCCTGCTGCGGTCCGGTCCGATGGGCGTCGCGGTCCGGTCCTAGGCCTCCCATCTTTTTACGATGATGTCCTCGTCTTGTATTCATGCTGTGGCTCTGGCGCGGGCGTACTTTGCCCTGTTGAGGGCAGTGCAAAGTACTGCAGTGCGCAGGCAGTGGGAAAGGTCAGAGAGGCCCTGCGCACTGCAGTACTTTGCTCTGCCCTCAACAGGGCAGACAAAGTACGCCTGCGCTGGAGCTGTGGCGTGAAGACAAGAAGAGGATGTCATCCTATGAAGATGGGAGGCACCGGACCACGATGCCCATCGGACCAGAACCGAACCAGGACCGCTCCTGGGTGAGTATAATCTAACCTCTTTTTCTCATCTTTCAGGATACATCGGGGGCTTATCTACAGCCTTACAGAATGCTGTAGAAAAGCCCCTGATGCTGGTGGGCTTAGCTCACCTTCGATTTTGGGGGTGACAAGTTCCCTTTAACACAACATTATTTTTCACTCTTATTCATAATGTGATTTTAAAAGTTCTTGGTATCTTTTGGGGAACCTCTAGTTGATAAATACTACCCCATTACGTAATCATTGCTCTCTTTGTAAGTTGAAGCGTTCTAATAATATGTTCACAGGGTGTCCTGCAAATCCACTAGATCAGCAGATACAGGCATGAAACATCCTGTGCCTGCTGATAGGTTAAAAAGGCCGACACTTGAACTTTTCCTGCTATTTTCATTAGAATATTTGCATTTTAAGTAATTTTATAGATTATATAATTATTTTTAAGTTTTTTGAACTGTTTACCATTATCAAGTATGGGGCAGATTCTATGTTAATTATGCACAGTAGTTGAAGATGTAAGGGTGGTCGTGGTGTCGTGTTATAAGAGTAGATTAATCCTTCAAGTACTGGATCATTTTATGTTATCTGCACTTTGAGTTTTTCCCTCCCCTCTGCCAAGAATTATAACTTGTTTATTTTTTTTATCAATATAGCCATATGAGGTCATTTTAGTGGGACGAGTTAAAGCTTTGAATAACACGTAATGTTCTTAAAAGCAGGAAGAAAAATCCATGTGTGGTGAAATGGTGTAAAAAAAAAAACAACAACCCACCTCAATTCCACTCTGGGTTTTGTTTTTAAGATGTTCATTATGCTATAAAAATTGCATGACAAAATTATTCTGGTCAATATGACTATGACGATAGCAAAGATAAGATTCTAAAAAAAAAATCAAATCTTCATAAAAGAATGTATAAAAATTCAATTTTGTTTTGTCACCATTTTCAGAGAGCCATAACATAACATTCTTTTGTTAATGTAGATTTTACTGCTACCATTTTGGGGTACAAACAATGTTTTGATTGCTTTTTATTGAATTTTTGTGGGGCGGTAAAATAACAAAAAAAAAAGTTAATTCTGGCACTTTTAATTAACTATCTCCATTTTTTATACATGTTGGCATTCACCTTATCCGACAAACATTTTATATTTTATTAGCTTGGACAATTACCATCTCGTCAATACCAATTATCTTAATCTTTTAATTTTTTTTTTAATTTTACTATTTGCATTTAGAGAAAAGGTGGGTAATTTACACTTTTACATTTTGTTATGTTTTTTTTTAATTATTTTGTTTTAATGTTTTAGACCCTTTTAATTAAAGTTAGATGAACTTGTGATCTCTAGTTCAATTCACTGCAATACTGCAGTATTGCACTGTGTTATGAAATTGATAATTTCTGAGTTATAATATGGCAGACACTATGTTGGATCCCTTTTATATGGCATTTTCAGACTTGACGTTGGTATTTAGGGGGTTAAATGGATGAAATTGAAGAGATCACTCACTGTCTGGTGCCGGCTATGTAACATCCGGAACCCTTGTTGTACAATGGGCTCAGTTCTTGAGCTTGATCCATGCAGTGATGGCATACAGCTGCCGTATATGTATAGCGGCCATCGCTAAAGGGGTTAAAGGCTATGTTCTCAGCATGAAATTATATACCTGGTGGTACTATTTAGGATATATTATTTATGTTACTTATTGTATATCTGTTTATGTTATTAAAGATACATGCTTTAACTTCTTAAAGGGTTTATGTCTTAAGTATCGTAATTTATAACACAGACGTTTCTAAAGATTTAACAAAATCAAACTCTTGTCAAAATCCAATTAGGAACTGAAAATATGTCCATCGCTTCCATATATTTCGATAAGGGCAACAATTTCTCATTATACAATTTAGATACATTCTTGAATAGACACAAGTGACATAAATGTGTTTTTTTTTTAAGTTGGTCATCTCACACCGATTATCTTGGGTTAGCTCAAGCCAAAAGGAAAAGCATGGAAGGACATTTATGTGTTTACTCAACCAAGAGCTCATTTCCTAGTTTTGTTTGAGTCCCTGACATGAAAGGGCTGGTAAAAATTAGTTTGGGTTAACATGCATATTTGGTCTAGCTGCTAAAGCAATGGAAATATTCCCGCACACTGGTTAATATAGCCTAAAAAGGATGTATCATCCTGTTAGCGAGCTGTGATCAAGGATACTGTTCAGATTTCAAGAAAAAAAATGGAATTATGCATTGGTTCTTCCAAAAAATCTGTACACATTCTTAACAGGAGTCATAGGGCAGGTAATAAGCCAGGAGAAAGGTTTATTTCGTGCTATATAAAGACAGCTGAATACAAGTGTACAGGCGGAAAGATAATCTAGGCAAATTCTAAAGCTGTGACGAGCTTTCTCTTTCCAATACATCCTGTCCTTATTTGTACAGAGATGTAAGAATACATTGTCATGGTCTGATTGCGATTAAAAGGCAAGGAACAAACATCGCATAGCACAAATTAATTGTAATCATTTCTCCCAGCTACAGAAGTTGTAGGGTGGAAGAGGTAACGTGATTCAGTCTACTATTGAAACTGACGATACCTTTTTGTAAAACATGTAATGTAAAGAATTACCAACATCCATGACTGGCAACATGGGTGCCCAGGATAAATCTTGCATTTGCGGTCAGTGTGCAAACAATAGATGTGATTACCTGTATGCCACTTATGCGAAAGACTGCTGCTGGGATGGCTGCAATGTCACACTGGTTCTTACTGGTTGCACTTCTAAAGCAGCTGCTATAATTCCATGCTAAGGCATCCCAGAAGAGCACCATAAATAACATAATCGTATGGGGGTGGGACCTGTAGGCAGATCATTTTGACAGTGTTCCTGAACTTGTCTACCAGGAAAAAAAAACTTTCTCTACACCCTTTATTGTCAATCAAGGGCATAATAATTCCTCAATGTTAGAGTACAAAGAAGCAACTGCAGACCTACATAGGTAATATGGTAGGGTTCTTTGTAATTAGCTAACCTAATTAACTACTAATAAAATACTTAAGCTGGACATTTCCTGGTGTTGTACAAACCGCATCGACAAATGAATTTAAAAAATTGCAAAAAATATTTAGTTTGTATTTGAGAAATGTCCTTTTGGGATAAGGACATTTTTGATTGAATATTGCAAACCTTGAAGGGGTTGTCCGGTCTAAAATGATAAGTCTGCAGTCATTCTGTGTGACTGGAGACTTATGAAAATCAACAGCACAGGTACTGTGCGCTGCAAGGATTTTCCGGTTTCTGAGCCAGGAACAGTGGTTATGTATATGTTATGCATATTACCGGCCACTAGACAGCTGTGTCTCAAAATGGGCACAGCCTCTCTCAATACAAGTGTATGAAACAAGGCTGCGCCCAATGGTCGGGTTTTGGCCAGGAGTATGCATAATGCATACGGTATGATCCCGGCTCAGAAACCAGTGAATCCTCACATCATACAGTGTGCGCTGGGGGGGATTCATAAGTCTGCAGTCACACTATCTATTATAAACAGTTTCTTTTTACATGTTGGTTCTGTTATGATATGGAAAAATGTTCTGCTTTTTGTTCATTCTTTTAGCGCTTTAGTGTGTAAACTGGGACAGAATCAACAGAGGCTAGGAAAATGAAAGCTCTATTGCATGGCTGGACACCTTGATAAAATAAGATAGCGGTTTTGTACATACAGATAAGACTATGTATCCTTCCTGTTGCTTACTGCTCTGATAAAGCAGATACACATCCATTCCTGATGCACCATGTCACCATGTAGATAAAAGTTGCCCGACCCCGATGATTTGCAGAAACCCGACAACTAATATGTATTCTAGTGTTCCAGAAGATGTTGGAAGAAAGAATTATCAATCTTTTGTCACTGCAAAAGATGAGCCATTTCTAGAGCAGGCTCCACCAAGCATGCATGAGTCTGGAGGAGTAGTATCAACAGCACTTTAATAATCTATGACAGTTTATGACAACTGACTCCCTTACATTTCAGTTTTGTAAACAATAAATGAAGTATGAGTAAACAATGAAAACAGTTTAAGAAAAGAATAACCACATTATTTTATTTCTACAGACTTAAATGAGTTTTTCCCATTTTCATAAATGGGTATTGTCAGATGGTGCTCGTAAATACAAGAAATTTTAAAATTTACTGCTTGTTAAAATTTTCAGCCATTTTGAGATATTAACACTAGAGATGAGCGAACTTGTTTGGAAAATGTTCGCCAATCTCAAATTTGGCACAAACGTAGCTCATTGTGATTCCTTGTCACGTGGTTACTGCGACAGTGTGAAGCCAGAAGACCGCAGCGTCTGATTGCCACTACTCCGGCACTCAGAAGAAGGTCTTCTCCTTCATTTTAAATGTGATTATTTCTTATGGCACACAGGGGTTAATTGGCCATGTTGGAAATCCCAGTGTTCACTGCTGAGCTCCGTTAGCTTGTCAGAGCAAACATTTGCTGCATGGCTAACAGTGGGAGAGGAGAACACATGAGAAGGAGAGATGGAGGAGTTTTCTGTGACTATTGCTTGGTTTTGTATGCGTGGTAATTCCTTATCTTTCTGTTTTGGTTTATTCCCCTACCTTCACACCCTGGTGCATTCCTCTGTTACATGTGAGTGAATATTTTGTATACCTGCAGTGTTCTGTTAACCCTTGTTTGTGTTGCCTTCTTTGACGGGTTGGTGTACTATGATGCTGTTACACTCGCACCCAGACAGGTTGGTGCGAGCGTGGAGGGTGTGGCCCCACTGGGCCGCAAACCAGACTACCCTGGAAGGGGCGTGACTAAACAGCTACCTTGGTGTTCACTGGAGCCTCTGATGGTGAGGTCAGGCTTGTGCGGCAGGTAGCTGCCAGGTACCACTCCAGGGTGGTGTCTGTCTGTGGCTGCTGATTCCACTGGGAGAAGGAGCGCTAGGACAGGAGTAGCCAATGGACTCATCTGGCAGACACGGCTGAGACACTGGCAGGTGGGCATGGCTGAGACACTGGCAGGCAGGCACGGCTGGCACTCTGGCAAGGCAGGCCGGCTTGGCTGGTACTTTGGCGGGACAGGTACTGACTTGGTAGGGACAGGAATATGGGCAGGTACTGTATATGGAAACAGGTAGAGGCCTGTTCAGACTGGAGGGTATATGGGTACAGGTAGGGACCTGTTCAGACTGGAAGGTATATGGGAGGCGCTGGTTGCAGTGCAGTGAGCTGAACTGCAGGCAGCGGAGCAAGGCAGAAGCGCAAGGAGCGGATGCAAGGTAGAACCGCAAGGAGCAGATGCAAGGTGGAACCGCAGGAGGCGGAGCAAAGACCAGAACTGCAGGAGGCAGAGCAAAGACCAGAACTGCAAGAGGCGGAGCAAAGACCAGAACCACAGGAGGCTGAGCAAAGACCAGAACTGCAGGAGGCAGAGCAAAGACCAGAACTGGAGGAGAAGGAGTGAACACAAGGAAACACACAGGGTAATAGGAAAGGCTACAGATAGGGATATAAACTGACACAAGTATAGGACTAGGTTCAGACAAAGTCAGGAATGGAATAAGGCACAGAAACAAGGACTCAGATGACCAGGGTACAAAGCCCCACTGGGTGGCAGAAACAAGAGACACAGGTACAGGCTAGGGTACGAAGCCCCTTCTGGGTTGCTGACACAAGAGAAATAGCAAGACAGGACCTGGCACCTCAGCAGCAAGACACTAACTGAGGAATTAAGTTGCTCAGGCATCCTCCAATGGACGGGGATGCCTTAAGTACCTGAGCAGTTATGATCAAGTGACCTTGGAGCAGCATGAATAACTTACACTGGAGTAGGTGGTAACTATACTGACCGCAAATCCTGATCTTAACACCGCAACTAGAAGTAGCCGTGGGGTGTGCCTAACAAAACCTAGACACCTCGACACAGCCGGAGGACTAAATACCCCTATAGATGGAAATAGGAATTTCTATCTTGCCTCAGAGCAGAACGCCAAAGGATAAGCAGCCCCCCACAAATATTGACTGTGAGTAGTAGAGGAAAAGACACACGCAGGCAGGAAACAGGATTTAGCAAATGAGGCACACACTAGCTACATAGGAAAGGATAGGACAGGATACTAAGCGGTCAGTATTAAAAATCCTTCCAAAAATATCCACAGCAGAAAATACAAAAACTCCACCATCTAACTAAAGATGTGGAGCGTATATCTGCAACTCCAGAGAATCCAACAAGACTGAGAAAACACTGACACAGTCTAAGCTGGACAAGAGAAAAACAAATGAATAGCACAGAATATAAGCACACTGCATGTGTGCCACAGAAACAAAAAACAGACACTTTGCTGAATTGGCAGCTAAGCAGGAGAAGCTAGAAAGTGATCCAACACTTCACAAGAAACATTGACAACTGGCAAGGACTAATGAATCCTGCACACCTAAATATCCCAGTCAGAACTGCAATCAGTAGAAACACCTGGCCAGGACTGCGACTCAGAGACAACTGCATTCCCACCTACAACCACTGGAGGGAACCCAAGAGCAGAATTCACAACAGTACCCCCCCCCCCTTGAGGAGGGGTCACCGAACCCTTCACCAGGGCCCCCGGGACGATCAGGATGAGCCAGATGAAATGCATGGACCAAATCAGCAGCATGGACATCAGAGGCAAAAACCCAAGAATTATCCTCCTGGCCATAACCCTTCCATTTGACAAGGTACTGAAGCCTCCGCCTCGAAAAACGAGAATCCAAAATCTTCTCAACCACATACTCCAACTCTCCATCAACCAACACAGGGGCCGGAGGATCAACAGAGGGAACAACGGGCACCACATATTTCCGCAATAAAGATCTATGGAAGACATTATGGATAGCAAAAGAGGCCGGAAGCGCCAGTCGAAAAGACACCGGATTAATAATCTCAGAAATCCTATAAGGACCAATAAACTGAGGCTTAAACTTAGGAGAAGAAACCTTCATAGGAACATGACGTGAAGACAACCAGACCAGATCCCCAACTCGAAGCCGGGAACCAACACACCGACGATGGTTAGCAAAACGTTGAGCCTCCTCCTGAGACAACACCAAATTGTCCACCACATGAGCCCAAATCTGCTGCAACCTGTCAACCACAGAATCCACACCAGGACAGTCAGAAGGCTCAACCTGCCCAGAAGAAAAACGAGGATGAAAACCAAAATTACAAAAGAAAGGCGAAACCAAAGTAGCCGAACTAGCCCGATTATTAAGGGCAAACTCGGCCAATAGCAGGAAGGCCACCCAATCATCCTGATCAGCAGACACAAAGCATCTCAAATAAGTCTCCAAAGTCTGATTAGTTCGCTCGGTCTGGCCATTTGTCTGAGGAAGAAATGCAGAAGAAAAAGACAAATCAATGCCCAGCCTAGCACAAAAGGCCCGCCAAAACCTAGAAACAAACTGGGAGCCTCTGTTGGACGCAATATTCTCCGGAATACCATGCAAACGAACCACATGCTGAAAAAAACAACGGAACCAAATCTGAAGAGGAAGGCACTTTAGGCAAAGGCACCAAATGAACCATCTTAGAGAACCGGTCACAAACAACCCAGATAACAGACATCTTCTGGGAGACCGGAAGATCAGAAATAAAATCCATCGAAATATGCGTCCAGGGCCTCTCAGGGACTGGCAATGGCAAAAGCAACCCACTAGCACGGGAACAACAATGCTTGGCCCGCGCACAAGTCCCACAGGACTGCACAAAAAAACGCACATCACGCGACAAAGAAGGCCACCAAAAGGACCTACCAACCAAGTCTCTGGTACCAAAAATGCCAGGATGACCAGCCAACACGGAACAGTGAACCTCAGAAATCACTCTACTAGTCCATCTGTCAGGAACAGTTTCCCCACAGGACAGCGGTCAGGTTTGTCAGCCTGAAATTCCTGAAGAACCCGTCGTAAATCAGGGGAAATGGCAGAAAGGACCACCCCTTCTTTCAGAATACCGACCGGTTCAAAGACCTCAGGAGAATCAGGCAAAAAACTCCTAGAGAGGGCATCAGCCTTAATATTCTAAGAACCTGGAAGGTACAAGACCACAAAATCAAAACAGGAAAAAAACAAGGACCATCGAGCCTGTCTAGGATTCAGCCGTTTGGCAGACTCGAGGTAAATCAGATTCTTATGATCGGTCAAGACCACAATATGGTGCTTAGCTCCCTCAAGCCAATGTCGCCACTCCTCAAACGCCCACTTCATAGCCAACAACTCCCGATTGCCGACATCATAATTGCATTCAGCAGGCGAAAACTTACGGGAAAAGAAGGCACACGGTTTCATCAAGGAACCAACAGGATCTGTTATGACCCCAATGGCGAGGGTCTCAGAGGAACGTGGAAGTCTGCAAGATACAAAAATCCAGCTCATAGGGCAGTGGTAACTGGGTTGACCATATATCTACTCCTAACGCCAACACTAGAAGTAGCCGGGGGTCATACCTACGTTGATCCTAGATGACTCGCGCCAGCCGAGAATCTAAATACCCCTAGTAGAGGAAAACAAAGACCTCTCTTGCCTCCAGAGAAAGGGACCCCAAAGCAGGATAGAAGCCCCCCACAAATAATAACGGTGAGGTAAGAGGAAATGACAAACACAGAAATGAACCAGGTTTAGCACAGAGAGGCCCGCTAACTAATAGCAGAATAAAGAAAGGTAACTTATATGGTCAACAAAAAACCCTATCAAAAATCCACACTGGAAATTCAAGAACCCCCGAACCGTCTAACGGTCCGGGGGGAGAACACCAGCGCCCTAGAGCTTCCAGCAAAAGTCAGGATACAGATTAGGAACAAGCTGGACAAAAATACAAAACCAAAAACAAATAGCAAAAAGCAAAGTAAATGACTTAGCTGAATAACCGGACCAGGATCAGTAGACAAGAGCACAGCAGATTAGCTCTGATAACTACGTTGCCAGGCATAGAACTGAGTGTCCAGGGAGCTTATAAAGCAACGCCCCTAACTAACGACCCAGGTGCGGATAAAAGGAAAGACAGAAAAACCAGAGTCAAAAAACTAGTAACCACTAGAGGGAGCCAAAAAGCAAATTCACAACAGTACCCCCCCCTTAGTGAGGGGTCACCGAACCCTCACCACGACCACCAGGGCGATCAGGATGAGCGGCATGAAAGGCACGAACTAAATCGGCCGCATGAACATCAGAGGCGACCACCCAGGAATTATCCTCCTGACCATAGCCCTTCCACTTGACCAGGTACTGAAGTCTTCGCCTGGAGAGGCGAGAATCCAAGATCTTCTCCACCACGTACTCCAACTCGCCCTCAACCAACACCGGAGCAGGAGGCTCAGCAGAAGGAACTACAGGCACAACGTACCGCCGCAACAAGGACCTATGAAATACATTGTGAATAGCAAACGACACAGGAAGATCCAGACGAAAAGATACAGGATTAAGGATTTCCAATATCTTGTAAGGACCAATAAAACGAGGTTTAAATTTGGGAGAGGAGACCTTCATAGGAACAAAGCGGGAAGAAAGCCATACCAAATCCCCAACGCGTAGTCGGGGACCCACACCGCGGCGGCGGTTGGCAAAGCGCTGAGCCCTCTCCTGTGACAACTTCAAGTTGTCCACCACATGATTCCAGATCCGCTGCAACCTATCCACCACAGAATCCACCCCAGGACAGTCAGAAGACTCCACATGACCTGAAGAAAAGCGAGGATGGAAACCAGAGTTGCAGAAAAAAGGCGAAACCAAGGTGGCGGAACTAGCCCGATTATTAAGGGCAAACTCAGCCAACGGCAAGAATGTCACCCAATCGTCCTGATCAGCAGAGACAAAACACCTCAAATAAGCCTCCAAAGTCTGATTGGTTCGCTCCGTCTGTCCATTAGTCTGAGGATGGAAAGCAGAGGAAAACGACAAATCAATGCCCATCCTACTACAAAAGGATCGCCAGAACCTGGAAACGAACTGGGATCCTCTATCTGACACAATATTCTCAGGGATGCCGTGCAAACGAACCACGTTCTGGAAAAACACAGGAACCAGATCGGAAGAGGAAGGCAGCTTAGGCAAAGGAACCAAATGGACCATCTTGGAGAAGCGATCACATATCACCCAGATAACAGACATGCCCTGAGATAGCGGAAGATCAGAAATGAAATCCATGGAGATATGTGTCCAAGGTCTCTTCGGGACAGGCAAGGGCAAGAGCAACCCGCTGGCACGAGAACAGCAAGGCTTAGCTCTAGCACAAGTCCCACAGGACTGCACAAATGACCGCACATCCCTTGACAAAGAAGGCCACCAAAAGGACCTGGCCACCAGATCTCTGGTGCCAAAAATTCCCGGGTGACCTGCCAACACCGAGGAATGAACCTCGGAAATGACTCTGCTGGTCCACTTATCCGGAACAAACAGTCTGTCAGGTGGACAAGACTCAGGCCTATCAGCTTGAAATCTCTGCAACACACGTCGCAGATCCGGAGAAATAGCTGATAAGATAACTCCATCCTTAAGAATACCAACAGGATCAGCGACTCCAGGAGCATCAGGCACAAAGCTCCTAGAAAGAGCATCGGCCTTCACATTCTTTGAACCTGGTAAATACGAGACAACAAAATCAAAGCGGGAGAAAAACAATGACCAGCGGGCCTGTCTCGGATTAAGGCGTTTAGCAGACTCGAGATACATCAGATTTTTGTGATCAGTCAAGACCACCACACGATGCTTAGCACCCTCGAGCCAATGACGCCACTCCTCAAATGCCCACTTCATGGCCAACAACTCCCGATTGCCCACATCATAATTTCGCTCGGCAGGCGAAAACTTCCTAGAGAAAAAGGCACAAGGTTTCATAACAGAGCAACCAGGGCCTCTCTGCGACAAAACGGCCCCTGCTCCAATCTCCGAAGCATCCACCTCAACCTGAAAGGGAAGTGAGACATCGGGCTGGCACAAAACAGGCGCCGAAGTAAACCGGCGTTTCAACTCCTGGAAAGCCTCCACGGCAGCAGGAGCCCAGTTAGCTACATCGGAGCCCTTCTTGGTCATATCCGTCAAAGGTTTCACAACGCTAGAAAAATTAGCGATAAAACGACGGTAGAAGTTAGCGAAACCCAAGAACTTCTGAAGACTCTTAACTGACGAGGGCTGAGTCCAATCAAGAATAGCTCGGACCTTGACCGGGTCCATCTCCACAGCAGAAGGGGAAAAAATAAACCCCAAAAAGGGAACCTTCTGTACACCAAAGAGACACTTTGAGCCTTTGACAAACAAAGAATTTTCACGCAAAATTTTAAAGACCAACCTGACCTGCTCCACATGCGAGTCCCAATCATCAGAAAAAACCAAAATATCATCCAGATAAACGATCAAAAATCTATCCAGATACTTCCGGAAAATGTCATGCATAAAGGACTGAAAAACTGAAGGCGCATTGGAGAGCCCAAAAGGCATCACCAAGTACTCAAAATGACCTTCGGGCGTATTGAATGCGGTTTTCCATTCATCACCTTGCTTAATGCGCACAAGGTTGTACGCACCACGAAGGTCTATCTTGGTGAACCACTTGGCACCTTTAATTCGGGCAAACAAGTCAGACAACAGCGGCAGAGGATACTGAAATTTGACAGTGATCTTATTTAAAAGCCGATAATCAATACAAGGCCTCAAAGATCCGTCCTTTTTAGCCACAAAAAAGAATCCTGCACCAAGAGGGGAAGAAGACGGACGAATATGTCCTTTCTCCAAAGACTCCTTGATATACGAACGCATAGCGGTATGTTCAGGTACCGACAGATTAAAGAGTCTTCCCTTAGGAAATTTACTGCCTGGAATCAAATCTATAGCACAGTCACAGTCCCTATGAGGAGGCAATGCACTGGACCTGGACTCGCTAAAGACATCCTGATAATCAGACAAATACTCCGGAACTTCCGAAGGCGTAGAAGAAGCAATAGACACAGGCAGGATATCCCCATGAATACCACGACAGCCCCAACTAGAAACTGACATAGCCTTCCAGTCCAGGACGGGATTATGGGTCTGTAACCATGGCAGCCCTAAAACAACCAAATCATGCATTTTATGTAAAACAAGAAAACGTATCACCTCGCGGTGTTCAGGAGTCATGCACATGGTAACCTGTGTCCAATACTGCGGTTTATTTGCTGCCAATGGCGTAGCATCAATACCCCTAAGAGGAATAGGATTTTCTAATGGTTCAAGAGTAAAACCACAGCGCTTAGCAAATGACAGATCCATAAGACTCAGGGCAGCACCTGAATCTACAAACGCCATGACAGGATAAGACGACAGTGAGCAAATCAAAGTTACAGACAGAATAAATTTAGGTTGCAAATTTCCAGCGGTGACCGGACCAACAACCTTAGCTATACGTTTAGAGCATGCTGAGATAACATGTGTAGAATCACCACAGTAGTAGCACAAGCCATTCCGGCGTCTATGAATTTTCCGCTCATTTCTGGTCAGGATTCTATCACATTGCATTAAATCAGGTGTCTGTTCAGACAACACCATGAGGGAATTTGCGGTCTTGCGCTCCCGCAATCGCCGATCAATTTGAATAGCCAGTGCCATAGCATCATTCAGACCTGTGGGAATGGGAAAACCCACCATAACATCTTTAATGGCATCAGAAAGACCATTTCTAAAATTAGCGGCCAGTGCACACTCGTTCCAATGTGTCAGCACGGACCATTTCCGAAATTTTTGGCAATACACTTCAGCCTCGTCCTGCCCCTGAGACATAGCCAGCAGGGCCTTTTCTGCCTGAATCTCAAGATTGGGTTCCTCATAAAGTAAACCGAGCGCCAGAAAAAACGCATCAATATCAGCCAATGCCGGATCTCCTGGCGCCAGCGAAAAAGCCCAATCTTGAGGGTCACCCCGTAAGAACGAAATAACAATTTTTACTTGCTGAGCGGAGTCTCCAGATGAACAGGGTCTCAGGGACAAAAACAATTTACAATTATTCTTGAAATTCCTAAACTTAAACCTGTCTCCGGAAAACAGTTCAGGAATCGGTATCTTAGGTTCTGACCCATGACTTCTGATAACATAATCTTGTATGCCCTGCACACGAGTAGCCAGCTGGTCCACACTTGTAATCAAGGTCTGGACATTCATGTCTGCAGCAAGCATAAGCCACTCTGAGGTAAAGGGGATGAAGAAAAAAAAAAAAAATGAGAGAGGAGAAAAAAAAAACTCAGAATCTTCTTTCTTATAATCCCTCTTTTGCAATGCATTAAACATTTAATATAGGCCTGGCAAACTGTTATGACCCCAATGGCGAGGGTCTCAGAGGAACGTGGAAGTCTGCAAGATACAAAAATCCAGCTCATAGGGCAGTGGTAACTGGGTTGACCATATATCTACTCCTAACGCCAACACTAGAAGTAGCCGGGGGTCATACCTACGTTGATCCTAGATGACTCGCGCCAGCCGAGAATCTAAATACCCCTAGTAGAGGAAAACAAAGACCTCTCTTGCCTCCAGAGAAAGGGACCCCAAAGCAGGATAGAAGCCCCCCACAAATAATAACGGTGAGGTAAGAGGAAATGACAAACACAGAAATGAACCAGGTTTAGCACAGAGAGGCCCGCTAACTAATAGCAGAATAAAGAAAGGTAACTTATATGGTCAACAAAAAACCCTATCAAAAATCCACACTGGAAATTCAAGAACCCCCGAACCGTCTAACGGTCCGGGGGGAGAACACCAGCGCCCTAGAGCTTCCAGCAAAAGTCAGGATACAGATTAGGAACAAGCTGGACAAAAATACAAAACCAAAAACAAATAGCAAAAAGCAAAGTAAATGACTTAGCTGAATAACCGGACCAGGATCAGTAGACAAGAGCACAGCAGATTAGCTCTGATAACTACGTTGCCAGGCATAGAACTGAGTGTCCAGGGAGCTTATAAAGCAACGCCCCTAACTAACGACCCAGGTGCGGATAAAAGGAAAGACAGAAAAACCAGAGTCAAAAAACTAGTAACCACTAGAGGGAGCCAAAAAGCAAATTCACAACAAGGATCCCTCTGAGACAAAACGGTCCCTGCCCCAATCTCAGAAGCGTCAACCTCAACCTGAAACGGAAGAGAAACATCCGGTTGGCGCAACACCGGAGCAGAAGTAAATCGATGTTTAAGCTCCTGAAAGGCAAAGACAGCCGCAGAGGACCAATTCGCCACATCAGCACCTTTCTTTGTCAAATCGGTCAAGGGTTTAACCACGCCGGAAAAATTAGCAATGAAACGGCGATAAAAATTTGCAAAACCCAAAAATTTCTGAAGGCTCTTCACGGATGTGGGTTGAATCCAATCATGAATGGCCTGAACCTTAACCGGATCCATCTCAATAGATGAGGGAGAAAAAATAAAGCCCAAAAAAGAAACCTACTGCACCCCAAAGAGACACTTAGACCATTTCACAAGCAAAGCATTGTCACGAAGGATCTGAAATACCATCCTGACCTGTTGCACATGAGACTCCCAATCATCGGAAAAAATCTAAATATCGTCCAAATATACAATCAAGAATTTATTAAGATAAGTCCGGAAGATATCATGCATTAAGGACTGAAAAACAGATGGAGCATTAGAGAGTTCGAATGGCATCACAAGGTATTCAAAATGGCCTTCGGGCGTGTTAAATGCAGTTTTCCATTCATCACCCTGCTTAATACGAACAAGATTATATGCCCCCCGAAGGTCAATCTTAGTAAACCAACTAGCTCCCTTAATCCTAGAAAACAAATCGGAAAGCAAAGGTAAAGGGTATTAAAACTTGACCGTGATCTTATTCAAGAGGCGATAATCAATACAGGGTCTCAAGGAACCATCTTTTTTAGCAACAAAAAAGAACCCCGCTCCCAACGGTGAAGAAGATGGTCGAATATGCCCTTTCTCCAAAGACTCCTTAATATAGCTCCGCATGGCGGTATGTTCAGGCACAGACAGGTTGAAAAGTCGACCCTTAGGAAGCTTACAGCCTGGAATTAAGTCAATAACACAATCGCTGTCCCTGTGCGGTGGAAGGAAACTGGACTTGGGCTCATCGAATACATCCTGAAAATCAGACAAAAACTCTGGAATTTCAGAAAAGGAAGAAGAGGAGATTGACATCAAAGGAACATCATTATGAACCCCCTGACAACCCCAACTAGTCACAGACATGGACTTCCAATCCAACACAGGATTATGTATCTGCAACCACGGAAAACCCAGCACGATAGCATCATGTAAATTATGCAACACTAGAAATCGACAATCTTCCTGATGGACAGGCGCCATGCGCATGGTCACCTGTGTCCAAAACTGGGGCCTATTTTTAGCCACGGGTGTAGCATCAATGCCCCTTAAAGGAATAGGGTTCTGCAAAGGCTGCAAGGGAAAACCACAACGCTTGGCAAACTCAAAGTCCATTAAGTTCAAGGCGGCGCCTGAAACCACAAACGCCATGACAGAAAATGATGACAATGAGCAGATCAAGGACACAGATAACAAAAATTTAGGTTGTACAGTACTGATGGTAATTGAACTCGTGATCCTCTTTGTCCGCTTAGGGCAGACAGAAATGACATAAGAAGCGTCGCCACAATAATAACACAACCTATTCTGATGTCTGAAACCTTGTTGTTCCGTTCTAGTCAGAATTCTATCACACTGCATAGGCTCAGGAATTTGCTCTGAGGATAACGCCACAGCGCGCACAGTTCTGCGCTCCCGCAAGCGCCGGTCAATCTGAATGGCCAGAGACATAGAATCACTCAGACCGGAAGGCGTGGGAAACCCCACCATAACATCTTTAACGGATTCAGAAAGACCCTTTCTGAAAATTGCCGCCAAAGCATCATTATTCCATTTAGTCAACACTGACCATTTTCTGAATTTCTAACAATACAATTCTGCCACCTCTTGACCCTGAGACAGGGCCAACAAGGTTTTCTCAGCTTGATCCACAGAATTAGGTTCATCATATAACAATCCCAAAGCCTGAAAAAAGGAGTCTACATCAAGCAAAGCCGGATTCCCAGATTCCAGGGAAAATGCCCAATCCTGCGGGTCGCCACACAGCAGGGAGATGACAATTTTTACCTGCTGAATGGAATCACCAGAGGATCGAGGTCTCAGAGCAAAAAACAGTTTACAGTTGTTTTTAAAACTCAAAAATTTGGACCTGTCACCAAAAAACAAATCAGGAGTAGGAATCTTCGGTTCTAAAACAGGAGTCTGAACAATATAATCAGAAATACCCTGTACCCTAGCAGCAAGCTGGTCTACACAAGAAGCTAATTCCTGAACATTCATGCTAGCACAAGGCTCTTCAGCCACCCAGAGATAAAGAGGGAAGAGACGACAAAGTAGACAGAAGAAAAAAAAATGGCTCAAGACCTTTCTTCCCTTCTTCTGAGATGCATTTAACTCGTTATGGGCCAGTTGTACTGTTATGATCAGGTGACCTTGGAGCAGCATGAATAACTTACACTGGAGTAGGTGGTAACTATGTGACCGCAAATCCTGATCTTAACACCGCAACTAGAAGTAGCTGTGGGGTGTGCCTAACAAAACCTAGACACTTCGACACAGCCGGAGGACTAAATACCCCTATAGATGGAAATAGGAATTTCTACCTTGCCTCAGAGCAGAACCCCAAAGGATAGGCAGCCCCCCACAAATATTGACTGTGAGTAGTAGAGGAAAAGACACACGCAGGCAGGAAACAGGATTTAGCAAATGAGGCACACACTAGCTAAATAGGATAGGACAGGATACTAAGCGGTCAGTATTAAAAATCCTTCCAAAAATATCCACAGCAGAAAATACAAAAACTCCACCATCTAACTAAAGATGTGGAGCGTATATCTGCAACTCCAGAGAATCCAACAAGACTGAGAAAACACTGACACAGTCTAAGCTGGACAAGAGAAAAACAAATTAATAGCACAGAATATAAGCACACTGCATGTGTGCCACAGAAACAAAAACCAGACACTTATCTTTGCTAAATTGGCAGCTAAGCAGGAGAAGCCTGCACACCTAAATATCCCAGTCAGAACTGCAATCAGCAGATACACCTGGCCAGGACTGCGACTCAGAGACAACTGCATTCCCACCTACAACCACTGGAGGTAACCCAAGAGCAGAATTCACAACACTGAGTCTCTTGACAATTGGGTGGGGACACCTTAGGAAGATGCACACTGGCTCAATAAGAGCCAGGGAGTGCCGGCGCTGCCCCCTATGGACACAGCCAGGAAGTATGCAGAGAGCACGCAGGAGACAAGAGGCACCCAGCATGGAGCCAACAGAAGACAGAACTCACAGCATAGCCCGGAGTAGTGAGTAAGATGGTGTGTAATGCAGGTAGAGGATGGGAGGCCATGCAGTGATGCAGACAGAGTTGTTACAGGTGCACAGTAGCGCCCCCTCTCCCCTGGGTGGGGGAAGAGAACATACAGAGGGCTAACACAGGAGATAAGGCAAGGGCACAGGCACATCTTCACCATCTAAAGTATCCTAGGGAGCAGGGCAAGCTAAGGCGCCTCCTAATGTTAGGGACAGGGTAGGAGCCCCTGGTCCCGGGTCACCCGACAGTTGAGCCATGACATTCCTGTTCGGCTTCCTGAGCATTTTCCCGGAAAATTCTGGCATAGTTCGATAAATTATTGCAGGCTGGTGGGGTGTTTGTGTGTGACATGTTTGATGAGGGGTGGCGGTGGGGAGAGGTCAGAGGATTGGAGAACTGTTATTCTTTTTTTTTAAGAACTTAATGTGTCAAGATTCCAGCAGCTAATCAGGGTGCAGAAACCATCCACAATGTCCAGACACAAGAGCTTCTGTCATTGGTTGCAGAAGTCTCATGTCCCTCTCCATATAAAAAGTGGCTGTTCTAAAATGCAGACTAGCGGCCCTCTCCAACCACCGGCTGTCCCATCAACCGCATGTGCTGCTTCTTCCTCTTCCGACACTGCGGCAAGAGTTGTCACACAGGTCTCCATCTGCAGAACCTCCAATACTTCTATCCCATTATTTTATTTGCCTTTGTAGCAGCTGCCTGACACTGGCCACTAAATGTGAGTTTGTCATCCACCCATACACCCAGGTCTTTTTCATTGACAGTTTTGCCCAGAGTTTTAGAATTAAGCACATAGTTATACATCTTATTACTTCTACCCAAGTGCATGACCTTACATTTATCCCCATTAAAGCTCATTTGCCATTTATCAGCCCAAGCTTCTAGTTTACATAAATCATCCTGTAATATAAAATTGTCCTCCTCTTTATTGATTACCCTGCAGAGTTTAGTGTAATCTGCAAATATTGAAATTCTGCTCTGTATGCCCCCTACAAGGTCATTAATAAATATGTTAAAAAAGAGGACCCAATACTGACCCCTGTGGTACCCCACTGCTAACCACGACCCAGTCTGAGTGGGCTTCATTAATAACCACCCTTTGTTTCCTATCCCTGAGCCAGCTCTTAACCCACTTACATATATTTTCCCCTATCCCCATTATTCTCATTTTATGTATCAACCTTTTGTGTGGCACCGTATCAAAAGCTTTTGAAAAGTCCATATACACTACGTTCTCTCGGTTCCCTTGGTCCAGTCCGGAACTTACCTCTTCATAGAAATTGATCAGATTAGTCTGACAGGAACGGTCCCTAGTAAACCCATGCTGATATTGGGTCATGAGGTTATTCCTCTTCAGATACTCCAGCATAGCATCTCTTAGAAAACCCTCCAGGATTTTACCCACAGTAGAGGTTAAGCTTACTAGCCTATAATTTCCGAGTTCAGTTTTTGTCCCCTTTTTGAATATTGGCACCACATTTGCTATACGCCAGTCCTGTGGTACAGACACTGTTATTATGGAGTCTTTAAAGATTAAAAATAATGGTCTATCAATGACTGTATTTAATTCCTGCAGTACTCGGGGGTGTATCCCATCAGGACCCGGAGATTTGTCAATTTTAGTGATTTTTAGATGCCGCCGTACTTCCTGCTGGGTTAAGCAGGTGACATTTAATGGCGAATTTTTGTTATCACTGATCATATTGTCTGCCATGGGATTTTCTTGTGTAAATAGTGATCAAAAAAAGTCATTAAGCATAATGGCTTTTTCCTCATCCTCATCCACCATTTCACCCAGACTATTTTTAAAAGGGGCCAACACTATCATTTTTTAGTTTCTTACTATTTACGTAGTTAAAGAATATTTTGGGATTATTTTTACTCTCTCTGGCAATGAGTCTCTCTGTTTCAATTTTTGCTGCCTTGATTTGCAAACTGTTATTGAAGCTACAGAAGCGGAAAAACAAATGGAAGAGGAATAAGTGATGGCCACGCAACAGTCATGAGATGAAGAGGATAATGATCCCCTCTCTGTTGTCTGTGGTTGGCGGGAGGGGATGGAGGAAGCTAGCTTGAGTGTTACTCTGCCACCAACACACCATATTCTTGGATCTCATAGAAGCACCTGACACATGAATGCCTTCTTGCTGCATATTCTGCAACATGATGCCCATATTGTTAGGATTAGAGATAGTCCTGAATACTGGGTTTTCATCGTTAGATTCACAGTACAAAAGTAAATTTTGCCAGATGCTTCCCTCCTGGAAAGGGATGCACGCTTGACTGAGTATCAAAATACACTTGTAGACAATCTGAAGAGTGTTTTACCCCAAGTCAGCAGTGATGCACACATTGTGCATTACAGTTATAGACTTCGCCGGCAACGTTGAGCCATCAATGCAAAAACATTAGCAGCAGTTTAAGTGGCAGAATTTCTGTGAGTCATTTCACACATTTTTTAGACCAGCCAGTGCACTAGCATAATAGAGTCTGACACATTGTGAACGACTGGAGAGGATGGTGCAGGAGTATCTCGATCTCAATATCAATGCCGGAGGGGGGGAGGAATTTGGGCCCTTTTGCAGTTTGATCTTCAAAAAGGGAAGAGTGGCCTGAGCTTGCCTGTTACACCCTCGTAGGTTGTGTTATGCCCAACAGCCAGTGTTCTCACAGAACTTGTGTTCAGCGCGTCTGGTGATGTCTTGACGGATAATCTCATCTGGCTGTCCCCTGAAAGTGTAGACCACCTAATTTTCAAGTTAAAACAAGTCATGGATCTCCAATGACTTTTGCACCCCTGTTGCACACAGTCCAGACTAGGCAATGGTGTAGTTTTTAGTGTGCTGCATTTATCTTGTGTTATTGCAGTCTGTGACACCTTTGTTGTGGCTTCTGTGCCTGCTACTGCTGGTGATGTTACAAACATTTTTTTTAAATGTTGAGACTCCAACTTGGGTCTCCATCTAGTAGGTTGCCTGTAGTGGAAGGGGTGTCAGAGCCTCACTATAGTTTTTCTACTCTAGGGAGATTTATGCCACTTTAGTGGTGTGAGGCAATAATGTTTTGAAATGTGGAGACTCCAAGTTGGGTCTTCATCTGGTGGGTTGCCTGTAGTGGAAGGGGTGTCAAAGCCCCATTATACTATTTCTACTCTGGGGAAATTGATACCTTTTTAGTGATGAGTGACAATAATTTTTGTAAATGTTTGGACTCCTAATTGGATCTCCTTCATGTACGTTGCATGTAGCAGTAGGGCCCCCAGACTGGCAGGCCTGAACTTACTTTCAGTCAACTACCTGTGTTTCTATCCTTAAATATTTCTACCAATAGTAGTCTAGGAAGCCGATATTTGTGCCACCTGATTGTGGCTGAGTCAAAAAGTACTTTGCGCCATTGCATGAGGTATCAGGACTCCCAGCAAAGCAGGCTTATACCAGTCCTTCACCCACCCCATCTTAATTTCAATTTAAATTCAAAGCTCTAAATGCTGGCCCAGACCCTGATACCTCATGCATAGCTCATGGCTGACTGCTGCTGTGCGATTCTAAATTTTTTACTGCAGGTGAATTGATCAGTCAAATACCTGTGTTACTATCCTTAAAGTTTTGTAACATTAGTGGTCTACCAAGCTGATATTTGTGCCACCTGAGTGTGGCTGAGCAAAAAAAAAAGTTTGAGCTATTGCACTAGGTATCTGGGCTCCAAGAAAAACAGGCTTACACCAGTCCCTCAGCCACCTCATCTTAATTTAAATTTAAATTCAAAGCTCTAAATGCTGGCCCAGACCCGATACTTCATGCATGGCTCATGGCTGACTGCTGCTGTGCCATTCTAAAATTTCTACTGCAAGGGAATTGATGCTACTTTTCCTGGTGCCTGACACCTAATTTTTTGAAATATTTCGACTCCAAGTTGGGTCTTGTTCATGCGTGTTGACTGAATTTAGAAAGTCTCTCAAAGCACCAGGCCTATGTCTGTCACTCATCCGCCTATTACTGATCAATGTTTAAGCTAGAAATTCTGGTCCAAGCCCTGTCCCAGGTCATGTCCCATGTATCCATACTGTACAATTATACTATTTGTACTGAATCAATTAATGCCACTTTTCCTGGTGTCTGCCCCTAAATTGAGCTGATTTTGGCATCTTTTGGCCCCCCTTAAGTTGTTGGTTTTGCCTCCTATTGAATTCAATAGGGTCTGGGTGTGTTTGATGATCCGTTAGAAGAACATTTTCAGTGAACATCGAGACGTTTGTTAAACCAATCTGAACTGAACCTTGAAAGGCTCGCTCGTCTCTAATTAACACTTTTTTTTCAAGCTCATTGACTTGGAGACTGACCAGGGCTGCCTAGAAGCAGAACATGTGCAATGCTTACAAGATCTTTTCTATTGAACTTAACTGACCAGGATTGCTAAAGCACACTGCTACCACTTAATCCAGGCCAATTTCTGCATAGGTCTAACAAGCTAGACATTTGCATTGGTCGGTCTGCTATGCAACAAGTTGTAAACAAAAGAAACGTATTTCTATGTCAAGAACGGTTGCAAATTTTAATAGGCTGTAAATTGGAAAGGTGCACTGCTTAGCCTTAGAAGCAGTGTACTACAATATCCATCTATAAAGATGGGAATAACCCTTTAGTGGCATTAAAATCAAAACTACAAGACATGTTGTTGATGTTTATAGAAAAATAGCAATTAGATCAAAGATGCAAACTGACAAAATTTTTAAGGAACATTCTTGGGCTTTGTTCAAATGTGCTTTGGAGGCTCCTTAAGAGTCCATTGTCTTCATCGAAACATATTGCTGCATGCAGCTCTTTTTTTCTCTATATAACATATGACATCACCTGACAGCTTCCATTATAAGTCAGGCACTGCCCATGTTAGCTGCGTAATGGATCTGGAACTTCATTGTTTATCACATATGTGAACCTGACTCTTACTAAAACATTTATGCATGTCTAATGCTTGTAGTTGAGAACCTTGTCACCATAGTGTGAAGACAATGTTATTTTTACATCTTTATATTTGGAAGGCTTGGGAATTAGAATTCGGCAAGAGGTCAACAGCAAAATCCTTTACAGCATTTGAGGCTATTGCCAAAACAGCACTGTGTGAGCTACAGTAGCTGCAAAGCCTAGTAGTAACAGAAGAGGCAGCGTGCCTCTAAGGGTATGTTGCCTCAGTCAGGAATAGCTCAGTATTTGCTCAGGATTTAACGCAGGTAATATCTGCATCTGATGTCACTGGCAGGTCAACTGCGTTTTTTGATGCGGATTTTCATGCGTTTTTTTCATGCGGATTTATATGTGTTTTGTAAGCTAAATAAAGATATATAAAAAAAAGAATTGTGATGTAATTTCCGTGTTCAACCTCTTCTTTTACATAATCCATTGAAGAATAATGTTGACACACATAGATAGATAGAAAGATAGATAATAGATAGATCTATCTTGCTATTGTGGTGCAGTAAAAGGTGTAGTGCTGGACGGAAGATATATTTCTCCCAGCAGGATAAGATTTGGCCTGTTATTTTCCTAAGGTTGAGGACCTGCAGTGATGTCACGATCACGGGATCAGCCCATGTGATGGGTACCTCACCTGTGGGTGTGGCTATAGACTATGTAATGGTGTTTCTTTTGATTGACACATGTTATTCTTGGTGTGGAGCTAGGCTGGAATGAGCCTGAACTGTTTTCTCTCCCACACATGTCACAAAGGTTGGTGACATGACTGTTAGCAACCCTGGGAATGGCACCTGGTGGAAGCCGCTGACCTGACAGCCGCTTAGTTAAGCCCGTCCCGTGTAAGGGTGAGTCTGAGACCAGTGGTTCTCAAAGCTGGAGTATGTTTGTTTTTTTCTCTTACATTCTGTCACGGACTGTTTAAAGTGTCAATAAACCACTGAAGTTTGGACTGGAAGCCTATGTGTTGCCTCATTACTGCGGCCCTACCATTGCTCACCTGAGCCAATCCCCACATTTTGGTGGAGAATGCGGGCAAACGCAGTGAGGCCAGGCTATTTTTGCCTATTTTTACTCTGAACTCCAGTTTATGTCCTGGGTGAAAGGAGTGGCGCAGACCCAGTTGGGGAACTCTGCAGAAATGGAGGCCACAATAAACGTGCTTGTGGATGCTATGCGACAACAGTAGCAGGCTACGCAGCAAGAAACCAACCAGCTGTTGATACAGCATATCACGGCATTGCAGACAAGAGGAGCTTCACGGGGAATCCATGATGTCCGGAAAGCGGTTCGTACAGCGATCTCCAATATGGAGAAATCTGATGACGTTGAGACTTGCCTGGAGATGTTTGAGGGAGTAGCTGAGCTGGAGTCAGTGGGTGAACATAAACACTGCAGGGGTGAGTCCCAGGTGATTTGGTCTGCTTGAAGGTGGGTAACATAGCAGTCCATAAGACACTGCATATGGATCCAATCATGTGATTATTGGCGCCATAATAGTGATGAATAGTTTCTGCTGGACATGGAAATCTTTTGGCAGTTTTAATAGTGTTTATGCCACCCACTGATTGCAGCAATTGCTATAGATACTATATATGTTATTACCCCCCGTTAAACAGTTGGAATATCTGAATAATTATTATTGGTGAATAATAGTAGATCCCTGAGTACAAAAACCTCCGGTTGCTGTTTTGCACAATATCCTTGTATATACAATTTGGTATGGTCATTTTCATTCACCGTTTGTCTAAATGATTTTAAATAAATAAAGTTGCAATTTTGATACTCAATTAGACCTAGTATCATCATTTTTTGTGGTAGTATTGTTAATTTGATGATGGGTCCTAAGATATACTGGTACAATATAATGAGTATACAGTATGTACCATGCTGAAACACTATATAAATGTTATCTGGTAATGGACCTAGCGCCTGCGCATGTACTCGGGGGGCATTTGGGGCAAAGGAAAACTCTAGACCGAATTTTGCAGTGGTTTTACTGGCTAGGGGTCCATGAAGAAGTTAAACGGTATTGTAATTCCTGTCCTGTGTGCCAGGTAACCAGTCCCCAGCCACACTTTCGGAGTCCTTTAGTGCCTTTACCTATTATAGAGGTGCCTTTCGAAAGAGTGGCAATGGATCTGGTCGGTCCTGTCAATAAGTCAGCAAGGGTGCACCAACACATCCTAGTAGTTCTAGATTATGCCACCCAGTATCCTGAGGCTGTTCCGCTGCGCCACACGTCAGCTACGCTCATAGCAAAAGAACTCATGGGAATGTTTTCTAGGGTGGGGATTCCACAAGAGATTTTAACAGACTAAGGAACCCCCTTTATGTAAAAAATTATGAAAGAGCTCTGCCGCTTGTTAAATGTCAAACAGCTGCGCACCTCAGTTTATCACCCCCAAACAGATGGGCTGGTAGAAAGATTCAATAAGACGCTAAAGAGCATGCTAAAAAAAACAGTTTCTAAAGATGGGAAGGATTGGGATCTTTTACTCCCATATTTGTTGTTTGCAGTACAGGAGGTGCCGCAGGCATCTACGGGGTTCTCGCCCTTTGAATTATTGTATGGCCGACATCCCCGGGGCTTACTTGATATAGCCAAAGAGGCTTGGGAGAACCATCCAGCCCCCCACAAGAATGTAATAGAGCATGTTGCAAAAATGCAGGAAAAGATGGAGACAGTCCTACCATTGGTCCGTGAACATAAGGAAGCAGCACAACAGTCTCAGAGTCGGGTCTATAACTGGGAGCCTCGGGTAAGAACCTTTAGTCCTGGGGATCGGGTGTTGGTACTTGTGCCCACAGTGGATAGCAAATTTCTGGCAAGGTGGCAGGGGCCCTTTGAGATTAGGAGAAGTTGGGACCGGTAGACTATAAGGTACACCAACCAGGTCGGAGGAAGCCAGAGCAGGTTTATCATATTAATTTGCTTAAACTGTGGAAAGACAGAGACCACCTTGGCGGGGATAGTCCGCTGCCTGCATTTCCTGTAGAGAAGACTCCATTACCTCTGAGTGAGTCAGGAGAAGCCTTGTCTGTAGTCAAAATACCAGATACTTTGTCTCCTAAACAGGTTCAGAGGGTCCGGGAGTTTGTTAGCCGAAATACGGACATTTTTTCTGAGCTCCCTGGACGTACCTCCATAGTCCAACATGACATTGTTACGGAGCCACAGGCCAAAGTCCGATTAAAGCCATATCGGGTGCCTGAGGCCCGGCAACAAGCCATATCCTGGGAGGTGGAAAATATGTTACAATTAGGGGTCATAGAAGAGTCACAAAGTGACTGGGCCAGTCCAATAGTCCTAATACCTAAGCCTGATGGGACCCTAAGATTCTGTAATGACTTCAGAAAACTTAATGAAGTTTCAAAATTTGATGCTTACCCCATGCCCCGGGTGGATGAATTGATAGAGCGGTTTGGGCAGGCACGGTATTTTTCAACCCTTGACCTGACAAAGGGTAATGGAAGGTGCCCCTAACAAAGGCAGCTAAGGAAAAAACGGCCTTTGTAACGCTGAAAGGGCTGTTTCAGTATAAGGTATTACCCTTTGGATTGCATGGTGCGCCGGCGACGTTCCAATGGTTAATGGATATTGTTCTCCGTCCCCATCGCCGTTATGCCTCAGCCTATCTGGATGATATTGTTGTGTATAGTGCAGACTGGGAAAGTCACATACCCAAGGTGCAGGCGGTGATAGATTCCCTCCGACAAGCAGGGCTAACAGCCAATCCAAAGAAGTGTTCCATAGGGTTGGAGGAAGCTCGGTACTTGGGTTATGTCATCGGAAGAGGGGTCCTTAAGCCCCAAATAAACAAAGTGGAGGCAATTCAGAACTGGCCCCGTCCCATCACAACAAAGCAGGTAAAAGCCTTTTTAGGCTTAGTGGGATATTACAGGCGATTTGTTCCCAACTTTGCAACGTTGTCCGTGCCTTTAACAGACTGCTTGAAAGGGAGGAAGTCTGATGGTCCAATGGAATGATGAGATAGATGAAAGCTATGACTGGGCAGTTAACTTACAGGGTTACAGTCTGTTTAGAAAGGATCGTAAAAATCGGAGAGGAGGAGGGGTTTGTCTCTATGTAAAGTCTTGTCTAAAGTCCACTTTAAGGGAGGATATTAGCGAAGGGAATGAGGATGTCGAGTCCATATGGGTCGAAATTCATGGAGGGAAAAATGGTAACAAAATTCTCATTGGGGTCTGTTACAAACCCCCAAATATAACAGAAACCATGGAAAGTCTACTTCTAAAGCAGATAGATGAAGCTGCAACCCATAATGAGGTCCTGGTTATGGGGGACTTTAACTACCCGGATATTAACTGGGAAACAGAAACCTGTGAAACCCATAAAGGCAACAGGTTTCTGCTAATAACCAAGAAAAATTATCTTTCACAATTGGTGCAGAATCCAACCAGAGGAGCAGCACTTTTAGACCTAATACTATCTAATAGACCTGACAGAATAACAAATCTGCAGGTGGTTGGGCATTTAGGAAATAGCGACCACAATATTGTGCAGTTTCACCTGTCTTTCACTAGGGGGACTTGTCAGGGAGTCACAAAAACATTGAACTTTAGGAAGGCAAAGTTTGAACAGCTTAGAGATGCCCTTAATCTGGTAGACTGGGACAATATCCTCAGAAATGAGAATACAGATAATAAATGGGAAATGTTTAAGAACATCCTAAATAGGCAGTGTAAGCGGTTTATACCTTGTGGGAATAAAAGGACTAGAAATAGGAAAAACCCAATGTGGCTAAACAAAGAAGTAAGACAGGCAATTAACAGTAAAAAGAAAGCATTTGCACTACTAAAGCAGGATGGCACCATTGAAGCTCTAAAAAACTATAGGGAGAAAAATACTTTATCTAAAAAACTAATTAAAGCTGCCAAAAAGGAAACAGAGAAGCACATTGCTAAGGAGAGTAAAACTAATCCCAAACTGTTCTTCAACTATATCAATAGTAAAAGAATAAAAACTGAAAATGTAGGCCCCTTAAAAAATAGTGAGGAAAGAATGGTTGTAGATGACGAGAAAAAAGCTAACATATTAAACACCTTCTTCTCCACGGTATTCACGGTGGAAAATGAAATGCTAGGTGAAATCCCAAGAAACAATGAAAACCCTATATTAAGGGTCACCAATCTAACCCAAGAAGAGGTGCGAAACCGGCTAAATAAGATTAAAATAGATAAATCTCCGGGTCCGGATGGCATACACCCACGAGTACTAAGAGAACTAAGTAATGTAATAGATAAACCATTATTTCTTATTTTTAGTGACTCTATAGCAACAGGGTCTGTTCCGCAGGACTGGCGCATAGCAAATGTGGTGCCAATATTCAAAAAGGGCTCTAAAAGTGAACCTGGAAATTATAGGCCAGTAAGTCTAACCTCTATTGTTGGTAAAATATTTGAAGGGTTTCTGAGGGATGTTATTCTGGATTATCTCAATGAGAATAACTGTTTAACTCCATATCAGCATGGGTTTATGAGAAATCGCTCCTGTCAAACCAATCTAATCAGTTTTTATGAAGAGGTAAGCTATAGACTGGACCACGGTGAGTCATTGGACGTGGTATATCTCGATTTTTCCAAAGCGTTTGATACCGTGCCGCACAAGAGGTTGGTACACAAAATGAGAATGCTTGGTCTGGGGGAAAATGTGTGTAAATGGGTTAGTAACTGGCTTAGTGATAGAAAGCAGAGGGTGGTTATAAATGGTATAGTCTCTAACTGGGTCGAAGTGACCAGTGGGGTACCGCAGGGGTCAGTATTGGGACCTGTTCTCTTCAACATATTCATTAATGATCTGGTAGAAGGTTTACACAGTAAAATATCGATATTTGCAGATGATACAAAACTATGTAAAGCAGTTAATACAAGAGAAGATAGTATTCTGCTACAGATGGATCTGGATAAGTTGGAAACTTGGGCTGAAAGGTGGCAGATGAGGTTTAACAATGATAAATGTAAGGTTATACACATGGGAAGAGGGAATCAATATCACCATTACACACTGAACGGGAAACCACTGGGTAAATCTGACAGGGAGAAGGACTTGGGGATCCTAGTTAATGATAAACTTACCTGGAGCAGCCAGTGCCAGGCAGCAGCTGCCAAGGCAAACAGGATCATGGGGTGCATTAAAAGAGGTCTGGATACACATGATGAGAGCATTATACTGCCTCTGTACAAATCCCTAGTTAGACCGCACATGGAGTACTGTGTCCAGTTTTGGGCACCGGTGCTCAGGAAGGATATAATGGAACTAGAGAGAGTACAAAGGAGGGCAACAAAATTAATAAAGGGGATGGGAGAACTACAATACCCAGATAGATTAGCGAAATTAGGATTATTTAGTCTAGAAAAAAGACGACTGAGGGGCGATCTAATAACCATGTATAAGTATATAAGGGGACAATACAAATATCTCGCTGAGGATCTGTTTATACCAAGGAAGGTGACGGGCACAAGGGGGCATTCTTTGCGTCTGGAGGAGAGAAGGTTTTTCCACCAACATAGAAGAGGATTCTTTACTGTTAGGGCAGTGAGAATCTGGAATTGCTTGCCTGAGGAGGTGGTGATGGCGAACTCAGTCGAGGGGTTCAAGAGAGGCCTGGATGTCTTCCTGGAGCAGAACAATATTGTATCATACAATTATTAGGTTCTGTAGAAGGACGTAGATCTGGGTATTTATTATGATGGAATATAGGCTGAACTGGATGGACAAATGTCTTTTTTCGGCCTTCCAACTATGTTACTATAGTAACTATGTTACTATAGAAGAGGCCTTTGTAAAGTTAAAATCAGTACTGTGTGGTACACCCATTCTGATTACACCCGATTTCAAAAGAGAGTTCATCGTGCAAACCGATGCCTCTGAGGTAGGTCTTGGTGCCGTGTTGTCTCAAGAAATTACACGGAGAAGTGCATCCCATTAGTTTCCTGAGCCGAAAGCTTACCCCAGCCGAAAGCAGGTACAGTATTGTGGAGAGAGACTGCCTGGCCATTAAATGGTGTGATGTAGCGATGTCCTTGCTGTGCAGTGAATAAGCAGTGACCCATATAAAGTTCAAACAAAGTCTTGTTTATTACACAGCATACTCACAAACCGGAAAAGAAAACAAACAAGTCCTTTGGTATGCAGCCGGGAAAAATAACAACAGTCCACAGTCCGCTGCCGTGAGCGTATTACACCCCCGTGTACGCTGGGGTGTCTGGCTTTTCAGGCTCTGCCTTGCCTGTGTTTCTCCACACGGAAGGAGCTCTGCACAAGCCTCCTGCAAGGTCTGACTCCCAGACCAGACTGACACACCCAAACTCTCTTGCTGGGGTTTTTTTTTTTCTATCCTCCAGATTCTATGACCATGGGCCACTATAAGATCTGGGCTGGAGGAAACGGACCGGCCCCACTACCATCCTGCAGTCAGTTTCAAAATAAAAGCCCATACCAGGTTTTCCTGAATAAATTCTGGGACAAATAACTTGACCCAGTTCACACTTACTTTTATTCTTCCCTGTGTCTCACAGGCAACCTGCTGTGAGCACAGGGCACTCCAGCGGATCTAATATGCTCCTAAGCACATCCTGGGGGACACATAGCGACCCTCGCATATGACACCGGTCACTGCCTCACATACCCCCCCCCCCTCTGTTCAGACTTGTGGGGTTGAACATTTGTCAGCATACATGGTGCCCGTGACAGGGCATCTGCATTTCCCTGTGATTTCCCAGCCCGATGTTCCACAGAGAAGCTGAAATTTTGTAGGGACAAGAACCATCTGGTGACTCGGGCATTCCTTTCCTTTGCATTTCTCATCCAGACAAGGGGTGAATGGTCTGTTACCAACCGAAACTGACGCCCGAGCAAATAGTAGCGTAGGGACTCCAAGGCCCATTTGATCGCCAAGCACTCCTTCTCCACTACGCTATAATTTTTCTCTGCCGGGGTCAGTTTCCTGCTTAAATAGGTGACTGGATGCTCATCCCCGTTCACCTCTTGCGACAGCACCGCTCCTAAACCTACCTCTGAGGCATCGGTTTGTACAATAAAGGTTTTCTTGAAGTCGGGGCTGATGAGGACCGGCTGTCCACACAACGCCGACTTCAGAGACTGGAACGCTTCCTCTGCTTGAGGATTGAGGATTCCACTTGACCATCACCGTTTTCTTCCCTTTTAACAGGTCCGTTAGGGAAGCCGATTTACCAGCAAAATTGGGTATAAACCGACGGTAATACCCAATGATGCCAAGGAATGCCCTCACTTGTTTGGAACTTAAGGGCTTGGGCCAGTTTTGAATGGCCTCAATTTTGTTCACTTGAGGTTTGATAACCCCCCGGCCGATCACGTATCCCAAGTACCGGGCTTCCGTGAGACCTATCGCACATTTCTTTGGGTTTGTTGTTAACCCTGCGGCTCTAAGAGACTCTAGCACTGCTTGTACCTGGGAGAGATGGGTATCCCAGTCGGTACTAAAGATGACTATGTCATCCAAATAGGCTGACGCATAGTCTCTAACTAACACAATGTCCATCAGCCTCTGAAATGTGGCCGGAGCTCCATGTAACCCAAAATGTAAGACAACGTATTGAAAGAGATCCTCTGGGGTTATAAAAGCAGTCTTTTCCTTCGCTGACTCTGTTAAGGGAACCTGCCAGTAACCTTTCGTGAGATCCAGTGTGGTGAAGTACTGGGCCTTCCCCAGTCTCTCAATTAGCTCGTCCACCCGTGGCATGGGATACAGGTCAAATTTTGATACTTCATTTAACTTCCTAAAGTCATTACAGAAGCGTAATGACCCATCAGGTTTTGGTATTAGTACAATGGGGCTAGCCCACTCACTTCGGGACTCCTCAATGACTCCCAACTGAAGCATTTGCTTTAACTCGGCCGCGATGGCTTGCCTTCGGGCTTCTGGCACTCGGTACGGTTTCATCCGCACCTTTACCCGGGGCTCAGTGACAATGTCATGCTGAATCACTGAGGTTCGCCCCGGCAGCTCTGAGAATACATCCATATTCTGCTGTACCAAAGCTCGAGCCTCCCGCCGCTGCGGTTTTGTGAGGGCATCATTGACCTTTACCTCACACCTGGCTGTGTCCTTGGCCATGGCCAGAGGGACCTCCGATTGTATGACCGTAGTTGCATCTGTGACCAAACATTCTCGGTCCTTCCAGGCCTTTAGCAGGTTTACATGGTACAACTGCTCGGGTTTTCTTTTCCCGGGTTGGTACACTTTGTAATTCACTTCCCCCACCTTTCCCCGTATCTCATACGGCCCTTGCCACTTGGCCATGAGTTTACTCTCTGGGGTGGGCACTAGTACCAACACCCGGTCTCCATCTTTAAAGGACCTGACCGTGGCCCTTTTATTATAGGTACGGCTCTGAGCGGCCTGGGCATCCAACAGATGCTCCTTTACGATGGGTTGCACGACTGCAATCTGATCCTGCATACTTGCCACATACTCGATAACACTCTTATGTGGAGTGGGCTCCTGTTCCCACGTCTCTTTGGCTACATCCAGCAGCCCCCTCGGGTGCCTGCCATACAATAGCTCAAATGGGTAGAACCCCGTGGACGCCTGCGGTACCTCACGTATGGCGAACATTAAATATGGCAATAACATATCCCAATGCTTCCCATCCTTGGCGACCACCTTTTTGAGCATGGCCTTGAGGGTCTTATTAAACCTCTCGACCAACCCATCGGTTTGTGGATGGTACACTGACGTACGCAACTGTTTAATTTGGAGCAATTTACATAGCTCCCTAGTCACTTTAGACATAAAAGGGTTCCCTGATCTGTAAGGATCTCCTTGGGAAGCCCAAGACGACAAAACATGGCAAACAGTTCACGGGCTATTAGTTTAGCCGAAGTGTGCCGAAGCGGTATCGCCTCTGGATACCGGGTGGCGTAGTCTACGACTACTAATATGTGCTGATGGCCCCGGGCGGATTTTACTATTGGTCCCACCAGATCCATCGCTATCCGCTCAAAGGGTACTTCTATGATGGGCAGAGGTACTAACGGACTCCGGTAGTTCATGGTGGGTGAGGTTAGTTGACACTCAGGACATGTGTCACAGTACTTTGTAACCTCAGCGTAGACACCAGGCCAAAAGAACCTCTGTAATATGCACTCTAACGTCTTTTTGGCCCCCAAGTGCCCCCCCAACATGTGAGTGTGAGCCATGTCGAGCACCGCCCGACGATAGGGTTGGGGCACTACCAGTTGTTCTACCACCTCATCCCGGATTTTATCAACCCTGTACAGTAACTCCTGGATGACCGCCATCCGGGGAAACTCCTTTTCTGCACCAGGTTGTTGTGCCACCCCATTTACCTCGATTACTCTTTCCCTTGCCCGGGTCAGAGTGGGATCCTGGAGCTGGGCAGTCCCAAACTTACCAGGTGACACCTCCAGCTCATGAATTGGTGGATTCTCTTCCACTTCCCCTGCCAATACCTCTAGGGGAAACCTATCGGGATTACACACTGTCCCTATCGTGGCGACCCCTACGGCAGGTATCCCTGACTCGGGATCTTCGGGTTCTGCACCCGGAATGCTTTTTACCCTGAGAGGGTTGACTCTGGTCTCCCAGAGGGACCAGAACAACGGTAAGTCTCTACCCATCACAGTCCCATACGGAAGAGTTTTTACCACTCCCACCACATGTTTTATCTCTCCACATGGGGTGGAGAACGTGACCTCCGCAGTCGGGTACTCTCGGAGGTCCCCATGTATGCACACTACCCCCACTTTCCGTCCAATAGGACTGTCCCCAGCAACCAAGGACCCGTGTACCAGGGTCACCAAGCTCCCCGAGTCCAAGAGAGCATCCGTCTGGTGCCCATTAACGAGCACTCTGCACAGCTGAGGTTCGGTACCGGCAGGGTCTGTAGTGGCAATGCAGACTGGCTGGGCATACATAGACACGCGGCGGGTATACCCGCAGTCCATGGGTTCTGTTGTTAGGGGACAATTAGCAACCACATGTCCAGGTTCTTGGCACCGCCAACACGTAACGACTGTGGCACGAGGTAACCTTGGAGCCAGTTTAGGGGACACAGGTCTGTGGTCACTCTCTTTCCGAGACAACCTCTCAGCACGGACTCGGTCCGGTCTTGTCCCAGTGGAGGGCCGTGGACTTTTCTCAGACTCCTGAGCTGGCGGAGCCTTACGTGACAGCCGAAGCGGAGCAGTGTCCCGTATAAAGTCCTGGGTGGCCTTATATCGCTCTATCAGGCCTACAACCTGGTCTAGGGTACCCGGGTCCCCTTGACCCACCCAACGCTGAATGGCCGCTGGCAGAGCCCTCACCAGTCGGTCGACCACCACCCTCTCCACTATCTGACTTGTGGATAAAGTCTCAGGTTGGAGCCACCGTTTCACAAGCTGCAATAAGTCAAAAATCTGAGACCGGGCAGGCTGGGCTTCCACAAAAGTCCAAGAAAACACCCGTTGAGCTCTCACATAAGTATTAACCCCCAGTCGGGCAAGGATCTCACCTTTTAACTTGGAATAGTCCTGGGCATCCTCCCGACTCAGGTCAAAGTAGGCCTTTAGCGCATCACCCCTCAAGAACGGAGCCACAACTTCAGCCCACTGTGCTGCTGGCAGATTCTCCCGTTCTGCCGTGCGCTCATAGATGGTGAGGAAAGCTTCCACGTCATCTTCCGGACTCAATTTCCTCAAAGCAGAGCGGACCTTGTCACGGGCATCGCGACGTTCCGGGGTCGGTGCTGGAGGTGCCTCTCGCAGGGCTGTAATTTGCTGCAGCAACAGGTTATTAGTTTGTTGCTGTGTGAGGACCAGCTGCCTCAGGATCTCCTCCATTTTGTCTGTAGGCCTGAGTTGCAATGTAGCAGGCTTAATAACAGACATGCAAATGGCGTTGGGGTATGCCTTAAATCACACTGCTCCGCATTCTCCAACCAAATGTGATGTAGCGATGTCCTTGCTGTGCAGTGAATAGGCAGTGACCCATATAAAGTTCAAACAAAGTCTTGTTTATTACACAGCATACTCACAAACCGGAAAAGAAAACAAACAAGTCCTTTGGTATGCAGCCGGGAAAAATAACAACAGTCCACAGTCCGCTGCCGTGAGCGTATTACACCCCCGTGTACGCTGGGGTGTCTGGCTTATCAGGCTCTGCCTGGCCCGTGTTTCTCCACACGGAAGAAGCTCTGCACAAGCCTCCTGCAAGGTCTGACTCCCAGACCAGACTGACACACCCAAACTCTCTTGCTGGGGTTTTTTTTTTTCTATCCTCCAGATTCTATGGCCATGGGCCACTATAAGATCTGGGCTGGAGGAAACGGACCGGCCCCACTACCATCCTGCAGTCCGTTTCAAAATAAAAGCCCATACCAGGTTTTCCTGAATAAATTCTGGGACAAATAACTTGACCCAGTTCACACTTACTTTTATTCTTCCCTGTGTCTCACAGGCAACCTGCTGTGAGCACAGGGCACTCCAGCGGATCTAATATGCTTCTAAGCACATCCTGGGGGACACATAGCGACCCTCGCATATGACACCGGTCACTGCCTCACAATGGGCACTTGAGTCTCTTCGCTATTATTTGCTGGGGAGAAAATTTTGCTTGGTGACAGATCACTCCCCTCTTCCATGGATGAGTCAAGCTAAAGAGAGAAATGCACGAGTCACCAGATGGTTTCTGTCCCTGCAAAATGTAAAATTTTTAGTAGAACATCGGGCAGGCAGACTACAGGAGAATGCAGATGCCCTGTCCAGAGTCCACTGTATGTCATGTGTCCACCCCAATAAAATTGAACAAAGGGGGAGGTATGTGGTGCAGTAAAAGGTGTAGTGCTGGACGGAAGATATATTTCTCCCAGCAGGATAAGATTTGGCCTGTTATTTTCCTAAGGTTGAGGACCTGCAGTGATGTCACAATCACGTGATCAGCCCATGCGATGGATACCTCACCTGTGGGTGTGGCTATAGACTATGTAATGGAGTTTCTTTTGTTTGGCACATGTTATTCTGGGTGTGGAGCTAGGCTGGAATGAGCCTGAACAGTTTTCTCTCCCACACATGTCAAAAAGGTTGGTGACATGACTGTTAGCAACCCTGGGAATGGCACCTGGCGGAAGCCGCTGACCTGGCAGCTGCTTAGTTAAGCCTGTCCCGTGTAAGGGTGAGTCTGAGACCAGTGGTTCTCCAAACTGGAGTATGTTTGTTTTTTTCTCTTACTTTCTGTCACGGACTATTTAAAGTGTCAATAAACCACTGAAGTTTGGACTGGAAGTTCATAAGTTGCCTCATTACTGCGGCCCTACCATTGCTCACCTGAGCCAATCCCTACACTATCTCTAGCTATATCTATTAATCTATAGATCTATCTATCTATAGATCTATCACACTTGCAAGAAACTCACATGAGTCTCGCAACTCAATACCCGACACTGCCGCCCACAAGAACTTGATGATTGTGATCACCCTATGAGAAGCGGCGCTGTTGGCGTGTGTGCAGTGCGTCCCCGCAGGTCCTAGCATCCAGACAGAGCGTCAGGTAAAGACGCCCGACTGAATGCCGGAAGCGGGGGACAACAGCGTGCACGCGCACGGCCGCATATAAACAAAGGGGAGGTATCTGAACTTACAAAATGTGCCAAGCACAATAGCCATTGTACCTAAAATGGCTGATCCTTTTGGTACTAAGGGCCGTATTCCGGGCTGCTTTCCCTGTGGCCACTGTCTTGCCTGCGCAAATGTCCTGCGCTGCTCTTCTTTTCAATCTTCAGATGGGTCACAACAATTTCAGATAAGACAACGAATATCCTGCGGTAGCAGTAATGTTATATACTACGCTACTTGCGGATGTTCTAAAATACAGTATATATAGGTTTGACCTCCAGAGAATTACGCATCCGCGTACGTGAGCACGTGCAGGACATTTGCGTGGCCAAGACAGTGGTCGACCCCCTCCAATTAAAAACTATCCCCCGCCACTTTAGGGTATATCACAATTGTGATGCCAAAACGTTGAAAATCAGGGGGATAGACATTATTCATCTAGGTATTAGAGAGGAGTAATTACAAGAAAATCCTGGCCCAAAGAGAGGCAAAGTGGATTATTCAGCTGGATACTGTGGCCCCCAAGGGCCTTAATGAGTCTTTGAGCTTTGCTTCATTTCTATGAATAATTAGTCTCTCTTCTTTTCCTAATTTATGCTCATATATTCACCCATTGATGGTTCTTTTGTGTGTGGTTTTATTATTATTGTTTTAACTCTTTCTATGTATTCTCTTTATTTTTAGTTATATTTATATGTGGTTATTCGTCTCTTTTTTGGACCCTATTATGAACATTCTGCCGTGCAACCCATCACTGAAAAACAAGCGGAGAAATATATTGTGCCATCATTTTATTATATTTATATAGTATACTGTCCTCTCTTTATATCAGAATTTGTATGCCACCTTATTATATTGATAATATGTATGGATTTTATGTCTACCAACATGATTTGATATTCTGGCACATTTTGTAAGTTCAGATACCTCCCCTTTGTTTATATGCGGCCGTGCGCGTGCGTGCTGTTGTCTCCCGCTTCCGGCATTCAGTCGGGCGTCTTTACCTGACGCTCTGTCTGGATGCTAGGACCTGCGGGGACGCACTGCACACGCGCCGACAGCGCCGCTTCTCAAAGGGTGATCACAACCATGTGATACACCCTGTGACCCATTGTCATGGCAATATAAGGTCCTTCTATTGACACTTACATCACACCCCCTGAGGAAGTGTCTGGTATAGACACGAAACGTACGTCAGGGTCACCCGCCATCATTTGGGGTTCATTACCATCTGAGTAGTGTTGTGCACTGGGCTTGGTAAGTTTTGCCCTTAATTTATGATACAGTCCCTTTACTCTGCAGATCTCCAGCTGGGCTTGATCTATGTTGATTTACCCTGACCCTTTTTTTTTTTTTGCCCTACTTTTGGCTTTAAACCTTGCTATAGAGCTCCCGCTGCTTCTGTGGATCCCCGCATTGTTATACAATACTTGGGCTTTATTTATTGTGCCTTATTTTTGGCTCTACTTACCTAGCACATCGACAAGCATTCAAATGTAAATCAGATAGATGTACTACCTCTGAACTCCCATGTGCACCTCACTACTGTATGTACTTCCGTGTCCTTGTCCTGATTGACAATTTTATTATATGTGTTTTTCTTTGATTTTTTGAAATAAATTTTGTACTTACTTATTTATTGGTTACTCCAGTTTTTCTCCTATTTATATAGTCGCATCTAATGATAGTTTATGGGAAAATTTACGCTGCGGGGACGGAGCATCTCCGCATTGTAAATAGACATGCTGGGGTCTATAAAGATGCACCACATGTCAGGATACGCAGGTCTGCCACCTGCATCTCTGAATGCATAGTGGAGATGGAATTTCATGAAATCCTCTCCACTATGCTGTAATATCTGGATGCTGCCGGTTTGACGCTGTGAATGTACGCAGCGTCAAACCCACAACGTTTACTGACTGTGGAAACACAGCCTCACAGTAGTTAAGCCATTTTATGAGAACTGGTGAAAATTCATCCCATTTATTTTGAGTGGGAGTGGCCAGTTTGTCAAACGTTTTCTGAACCAGTTTGTTAAAGCATAAGTATCACGGATCCCTTCTCCGTGGTGTCACTTATTCGTCACGTGCCTGCTCTCACATGTGACTTGGGGTTGTGCCTGCAAGGGTTAATCTATCTCCCCACTCTCAGACCAGCATTCAACCTCTGTCCTATGCTGTAATGGGAGCATAAATTACACACCGACCCAGGCCACACACCCGCTCATACACGCTGCCACCACTCATCGAATACACAGGCGATGAGTCCCGGAACTAACAATACTAATAAAAATATGTCTATCACTCATAAGGCTCACACACCTTAGGCTATGGATTCTTTAGAACATTCAAGGTTCAACTTGTTAAAGTTTTATACTTTAATAACAAAAGGTTTAATGCTTACAATAAAAAAGGTATAAACATATGATAATAAAAAGACATACAACTTATGCAAAACAGTATCAAAATAAACAGGAGAAAACTTACAGAAATTATTTAACTGGTAGTTGTTTCTGCTCCCTGAGGGTAGGATGAATGTAGATTGGATCACACCAGCTTCTCAGGCTGCCCCCATCATGTGAACACAATTCTCTGTCTGCAGCCTAAATTTATAACTTTGGTCTGAGGTCAGGTTTCTAGACCGGCCCCCCAGGTTAATATCATAATTGCGGTCTGTGTGATTGGGCACGGCCGCTCTACTAATGAATATATATTATTTTCCTCTGGAGACACTTGTGAGATGGTTCCCAGGAATAGCTACTTCAGGCTGCAATTAGCATCTCCCCTCCAAGCACTAGGGGGTGTCAAGTGTTCCTTTCTTCTTGGCCTTAGCCCAACCTCCTGGTGAGATATGGAGACACAATTTCTACTAGTCCCAAGGAAGTACCTATTAACACCTGGGTGCGACTTGCCTTCAGGACAGATGTTACATTATCACTAGTCACACATATAACCCTAGACATATGTCACTACACACATATAGATATATATACACATATTTCACCACAATAAGTAATTAACCCATTAGTGACGGAGCCAAATTTTTTTAAATCTGACCAGTGTCACTTTATGTGGTAATAACTCTGCAACGCTTCAACAAATCCCAGTGATTTTGAGCCTGTTTTTTCATGACATATTATACTTTATGATAATGGTAAATTTAGGTCAATATGTTTTGTGTTTATTTATAAAAAAATATCAAAAAATTGAGAAAAATGTTAAAAAATTAGCAATTTTCAAAATTTGAATGATTATCCCTTTAATCCAGATAGTCATACCACAGCAAAACATTAATAAATAACATTTCCCACATGTCAGCTTTACATCAGCATCATTTGTAAAATTATTTTATTTTTTTTAGCATTTTAGGAGGTTTAAAATTGTAGCAGCAAGTTTTCATTTGTTCAAGGAAATTTACTAAATTTATTTTTTTAGGGACTTACCCATGTTTGAAGTGACTTTAGGGGTCTCATATATTGGGAAACCCCCAAACGTGATACCATTTTAAAAACAGCACCCCCAGACATATTGAAAACTGCAGTCAGGTAGTTTATTAACCCTTCAGGTGCTTTACAGGAATTAATGCAAAGTGGTATGACAGAAATGAAAATGTGTATTTTTACCACCTAAATGCCTCTAACTTCTGAACAGAATACTACAGCCGTCAGACTCTAAGGCCACTATTTGGTCATGAATTGCCATCGCAAACATCAGGACTACACAATCATGATCTGAGGGCACCAATTGGGATAAAGAGGAAGCCCCCACACTCTGTTAACCATATATAATGAAGTAGTCACTATTTACAGCAGCATCTAAGGGGTTAAACAGATTTGGGCGGTGCAAACACTGATCGTGGCTGATGCAGAAAGTTATCAGCTATAGTGTCCAGCCGACAGCTGCTGGATTGTCACCTGTATGGGGATGATATTCTCTTATATGTAAGGTCAGTTAAAAGGTGTATTGGCTGTCATTAAGGGGTTAAGATCTGAGCTGTATAGTATTCTTGGATTGTCAAAGTCAAAACATGTTCTAACTCTTGCCTCCAGTGTTAATGTGTTCTCATACAGATACTGTTTATAAAAAAATAAAAATAGCTGTTTGTGTTGCTTTTTCTGGTAGTTTTCTCTTGTTTAGTCATGATAAAGCCCATGTGTCACATATATTTTGGTGCCTGCCTTTCCTGTCTTTCATTCTGTTGCTGGGCGTTACTGCTTTCTCGTTGCCAGTCAGGTCTTTATGGCAGAGTGGCCCGGCGGAAGCTTCCGCAAGACATATGAAAGCCCGCATATAGTTTGCTAAAAAACACATGAAGGACTCCCAGACTATGAGAAATAAGATTCTCTGGTCTGATGAGACAAACATAGACCTTTTTGGTGATAATTTTAAGTGGTATGTGTTAAGAAAATCAGGCTCTGCTCATCACCTGCCTAATACAACCCCAACAGTGATACATGGTGGTGGCAGCATCATGCTATGGGGGTGTTTTTCAGCTGCAGGCACAGTATGACTGGTTGCTATTGAAGGAAACATGAATGAGGCCAAGTACAGAGATATCCTGGATGAAAACCTTCCAGAGTGCTCTGGACCTCAGACATGGCCTTGGTCTATGTTATATGTTCACCCTTCACTGCAATTCCTTGCTGGCTATACAGTACCTCTAGGTGGACTTGAGCTTAAGAGCTCCAGCTCTTCAACTAAGGGGTTTACCTGGCTTGTTAAACACAAGTTGAACAACTGCAGTGAGTATATTTGTTTTCCTTCCCAGTTCCTATTCCTTTCACCTCCATTTTGGCTCTCCTTAGCTTTCCCTCTCTACGATATATTAATGTGTTTAAATTTTCTCACTCAAGGTTTTTGTATCTTCCTGCACACTTTCCTCTCCTTTTATTGGCAGTGTGTTGTGACCTCCCCTCTAATTCCTCAGGTTGTAAGTAAAACCTCTAAATGACCCCTTCGGGAGTAAGGTCCAAGGTGTTGTTTCTGAGTTGTGTAGATAGGGTCTTTCTTGTCTGTACAGGGACCCATTGGGTGCGGGTCTGGTGTCTCTCTGTAGTAGGTAGTGTTGAGCATTCCGATACTGCAAATATCTGGTATCAGGTGATATTAGCTATATCGGGATTCCGATACTGAGTTCCGATATTTTTGTGATATCGGATACCGGAAACGGAAGTTTACATAGTGCAATGATGCACTATAATGGAGTGTGGGCGGTGCGTGGGCGGAGACTGCATGTGTGTGCGGGGTCTGTGCGTGACCGTGGGGGCTCTGTGTGTGCCTGCCGGGGCTCTGTGCGTGCCTGCCGGGGCTCTGTGCAGCCTGCCGGGGCTCTGTGCAGCCTGCCGGGGCTCTGTGCATGCCTGCCGGGGCTCTGTGCGTGCTTGCCGGGGCTCTGTGCGGCCTGCCGGGGCTCTGTGCGTGCCTGCCAGGGCTCTGTGCGGCCTGCCGGGGCTCTGTGCGGCCTGCCGGGGCTCTGTGCGGGCTTGCCGGGGCTCTGTGCGGGCTTGCCGGGGCTCTGTGCGGGCTGCCGGGGCTCTGTGCGGGTTGCCGGGGCTCTGTGCAGGCTGCCGGGGGTCTGTGCAGGCATCGTCCGATGGGACTACAAGTCCCATCGGATGATGTTTGCAACAGTGACAGTGATTGACACATAAACCAATGATGGGACAGTAGTAGTCCCATCATTCGGCCAATGTGTTGAATGTAAAAAAAAAATACTACATACATACTGCATACATACATACTACATACATACATATATATATACTATATACATACATACTACATACATACTATATACATACATACTACATACATACTACATACATACTACATACATACTACATACTACATACATACTACATACAATACATTCATACATTACATACAATACATACATACAGACATGCAGTACATATAACATAGAGTACATACTCACCATTACTTGTCACTTTGTTCCCCGAAGCCAGTGTCATCTGTAAGAAAGATTAAAATAACAAACAACCAATATACTCCCTGTCTGCAGAAATCCACGAGTGTCCCACGATGATCTCCCGTGGAGAACGGCAGCATCAGCTAATGCGACCACTCTCTAGGGGCTCCAGGAATACAATGACAGGAGGAAGGTATCCTTCTGCACTGTATTCCTCCACCGCTGTAAAAAAAATAGTCCCTAGTCTCACTTTTGGCATTGCTGTGTGAGAAATTTTCCCACGCAACAATTGCCATAAAGTGAGACTTTGAACTATAGTAACCTCAGTGATGCACTGCAGGAGCCATTGTCTCCTGTCAGTGTGTCACTGAGGGTCCTATAGAGCAGTGACATCACCCAATGTCACTGTTCTATAGGGGAGATCGTCATGGGACACTCGTTATTAATTGGACTACGGCGGACAGGTAGTATACGGTTTATTATTTTACGCTTTTTGCTGGCGCTGAAGTATGGTAAGTATAGTTAAATGAAGAATATTAAAATAATTTTTTCCTAATGTGTGCGTGTTTTATTAACCCTTTCCTACTAGTGGATTAATAATGGATAGGCGTCTTATTGACGCCTCTCCGTTATTAACCCGGCTTAATGTCACGTTACAATAGCAAGGTGACATTAACCCCTTATTACCCCATATCCCACCGCTACACAGGAGTGGGAAGAGAGGGGCCAATGCCTGTGCTCTAAATAAATGTATTTTTCATAACCAGCCTCTCAAAACTGACAGCTGCGAGCTTCAACCTTCAGCTATCAGCTTTGGCAAGCTTGATGATCAAGAATAGAGGGGTCTCCAAACTTGTTCATTCAATTATTTAAATAAATACAAAAAAAACAGTATGGGGTCAACCCCATTTTTGACAACCAGCCTTGCTAAAGCAGACAGCTGGGGGCTGGTATTCTCAGACTGGTAAGGGGCCATGAATTTTCATCCCCAGCCTAAAAATAGTAGCCCTCAACTGCACAGAATATAGTTATAGAATTATATTGCACATAAGCATGCAGCAAGAATGAAGTCCTTTATTTTAAATTAAAAAAACACACTTTTACTTTTTTATTTTAGAGAGTCTCAGAGTAGAATGCAGCCTCAGTGACTGGCGGTTACCTACATGATTTCATTGCTAGTCACTGAGGCTGAGCTCACAGCAGCTCATTCTCCAGTGGTTTTCAGCCTTGGTGGTGGCATCTTAGCACCACCCAGGTTGAAACCTGTTTATCCACAGACATGGATTATAGTTTGGGACCTAACAATGGACAGATAAGGGATATGTTTGTTTTTTTTTTGTTTGTTTTATTACAGGAGACAAGGACTTCAATTGAATTGGCATTAGGTGATTATAACTGTGTTTGTTATTTTTAAATAAAAAAGGAAAAGTGTGTTTTTTATTTCAAATTAAAGACTTTATACTGGCCATGTGCTCTCCATTACTAAGCCATGGGCTTGATGTCACCAGACAATACAAAGGTGACTTCAAACCCACAAGTATGAATCACACTCGCCACTGCCATAGGGCAAGTGGGAAGAACCACGCAAAGCACCAAAATTGGCTCATCTAAAAGATGCACCTTTTCTGGGTGGCTGCAGGCTGCTATTTTTAGGCTGGGGGTGCCAATATCTATGGTACTTACCAGCCTGAGAATACCAGCCCCCAGCTATCTGATTTAGCAAGGCTGGTTGTCAAAAATGAGGGGTCAAAAATGTGGAAAAACCCACGCCATTTTTTAAAATGATAAAATAATAAAAAAAAACAGAGTGGGGACCCCTATATTATTGATAACCAACCTTGCTAAAGCTGACAGCTGAGGGCTGCAGCACACAGCTGTCAGTTTTGCCTGACTGGTTATCAAGAATACAGGGGAACCCACTCCATTTTTTAAAAATTATTTATGTGAAGCACAGGTGGCATCTGACAAATACTCCAGTCAGCTGCCATTTGTTCTTGCTCCTCCATCAGCCGACACCAGTGACTGGAGGTAAACTTTTTACCTCCGATAGCAAATGCGGGTTCACGCTGTCATCTGATGGCATGGGAACTGTGGCTATCTGACCGATGGTAATGATTTTACCGCTGATAAGAGGCAGTGCTTCGCCGAACTTTACTTTTTGGGTTCGCACATCTCTAGTCATCGCCGCTCACACAGATCTCGGATATGCGTGCCGCTATTTCCTGCATGAGCGGTGATGACCCCACATGGGCGTGATAACATGGAGATAGGGCTAACACCCCATTAACTACTCAAAGCCCTCATTACCTCATGTTTTTTTTACCTTGTTTTCACTCTATAACATTATACAGGGCTGGTTAGGCAGGGAATTTGCTCATTCATAGTTGAATGCTGCTGGGTTGGAGGGCATGGGGGACCTGACATGTTCCCTTTAATAGATGGGGTCCCAAATATGGCCATCTTTAGGGACAGGATATAAGCAATCCAGTTTGCTGGACCTGTAACTCAGAGAGGTGGTACTCAAGCAAGAAAACTCCTTAATCTCCTTGTTCCAGAGTAGAGTGCTTATGAAGCAAAAGCTAAATGTGCAGCTTATCAGTTACATCTGCACAGTCGTCTGTGCCTGCCCTGCATTCTTTTGTATGCAACATATTTACATAAGCAAATAGTAGCTTGTGGCTGTAAATCGAGCTGGATATGTTTTTTGTACAGTGACCTGCGTATCTGGATGTGTCGGAAGCCTCTCATTGCATACACCAATTGTTGTTTAAAAATGCTATATGAATTTTAACCCAAAGATTTCAATTGGCATAAGTGCAAAAAGCACCAAAACACAGAATGTGCAATCTGTAAGAACACGAAAATATAGTAAGGTGTACTTTTTCATATTATATATCCTATGTTGTACTAATAGGAACTAAAGAATGTTCTTCAATGCTTTCCTTTTAAATAAAGAAGAAAATATTATTTGTTACCATGGTTTTCTATACAGATTATCTGAGTCACATACTACAGACTGTTCAGGAAAGTCTGTTCTGCCTTCAGGCATTCCCACACCCTTTTGGAACGTACCTAAACTACCAGTAATTCTATGATGTTCTCTCCACATGTGGATAATGCACGCAGGGAGCAGGACTGAGTCACAGGTCACCAGATCATGAAAGGCAAAGTTTTCACTGCAAAAAAATATCAACAGGTTTAGCATTCCGATCTTTTAAAAACAACCGTAACCAGATTTTTCTACTTTTTCAAATTATGTAGTTTTTCCATATATTGGTTTTATTCTCATAATTTATACCAATTCTTTTAGGGAACATAACTCTGATATTGCTGTTTATTTGCAGAAACTATTTTTTGCTAATTTTTAATTATCTAAAAAAAATACTTTATTTTGCTCAGCTAAGTTATATCCTAGAGCAATTAACATGTTTCTACATGTGGTTGCCGAATAACCGACATGTGAATCGGTGTGATTTGCATATGACTGAAACAAAGAGCACTTGGGCCGACAATATAAAATATACAATTATGTGATAAATGATAAAGCCCTGGTTAAACTTCACTGAAAAAGACTAGGGTGTATAGAAAGTGCACTGAATGGACAGCAAATTTAACTTTAGTGACAATGCCAGGCAGCTGCTGCCAAGGCAAATAAAATAATGGGATGCATTAAAAGAGGCATAGATGCTCATGATAAGAACATATAGTTTTGCCTCTACACAAGTCAACCACAATTAGATACTGTATACAATTTGGGGCTTCAGTCTTTAAGAAGGACATAGCTGAACTAGAGCAGGTGCAGAGAAGAGCGAGCAACGTTGTTAACCATCTGTCTGGTGCACCTCTGGCACTCCCGAGTTCAGGCACAGGGCGTGTGACAGCTATATGTTAGAAAACCACATGTAATATCTAATGATCTAATTTTAGGACTCTTAAAAGTAATCAGTGACCTTCATAGTGATGTATTAACCCTCAACTGGTGAGGTGGGGTTTTTGTCACGGAACTGGTGATGTGGGGTTTCCTATACCCCAGTGTTTAGAAATCTCTTATTTTTACAGAAAATGCAAAGATCACGTTTGTTTTAATTGTTTTCTTATTGGCGATTGATTACACATGAGTATAACAAATTTTTGACACCCACAAGTATCGGAGAATGTAATACTTTGATAAAAATAAAGAAGTTTTGAAAATTTAAAAATGTGTAAAAAAGAATTACATGAGTGGTGATGTGGGGTTCAGCAAGGCCAAGACAGCACTTAGCGATAGCTAGCTCTGTTATGTGTGGCCAGAAGAGAGAGGCCTTGACGGCATCCTGTTGACAAGGGTTAGAGAAAAAAAATAAATTTTCTTTCTTGGGGGCTTCCGGAAGACAAGGATAGTTTGAAGGTTGAGATAATTTGCTTAGTACCAAATTTATTAGGACACTTTAATAAGAATAAAACAACGCGTTTCAGCCCACAACGGCCTTCATCAGGTATTATATGTGCTTTTAAAAATGTTTTAAAAGAAAGTTATCTTTATAGGCTGGTGACTCCTAACACATAGCAGGGGTGTGCCTGAATTAATTAGGATTAACACTCCACCCCAAGTGAGTCAGTGTGATCTTAACCCCTTTACCCCCAAGGGTGGTTTGCACGTTAATGACCGGGCCAATTTTTACAATTCTGACCACTGTCCCTTTATGAGGTTATAACTCTGGAACGCTTCAACGGATCCCAGTGAATCTGACATTTTCTCGTGACATATTGTACTTCATGACAATGGTAAAAATTATTTGATAGTACCTGCGTTTATTTGTGAAAAAAACAGAAATTTAGCGAAAATTATGAAAATTTTGCAATTTTCCAACTTTGAATTTTTATGCAATTAAATCACAGAGATATGTCACACAAAATACTTAATAAGTAACATTTCCCACATGTCTACTTTACATCAGCACAATTTTGGAACCAAAATTTTTTTTTGTTAGGGAGTTATAAGGGTTAAAAGTTGACCAGCAATTTCTCATTTCTACAACACCATTTTTTTTAGGGACCACATCTCATTTGAAGTCATTTTGAGGGGTCTATATGATAGAAAATACCCAAGTGTGACACCATTCTAAAAACTACACCCCTCAAGGTGCTCAAAACCACATTCAAGAAGTTTATTAACCCTTCTGGTGCTTCACAGGAATTTTTGGAATGTTTAAATAAAAATGAACATTTAACTTTTTTTCACAAAAAATTTAATTCAGCTCCAATTTGTTTTATTTTACCAAGGGTAACAGGAGAAAATGGACCGCAAACATTGTTGTACAATTTGTCCTGAGTACGCCAATACCCCACATGTGGGGGGAAACCACTGTTTGGGCGCATGGCACAGCTCAGAAGCAAAGGAGCGCCATTTGACTTTTCAATGCAAAATTGACTGGAATTGAGATGGGACGCCATGTTTCGTTTGGAGAGCCCCTGATGTGCCTAAACATTGAAACCCCTCACAAGTGACACCATTTTGGAAAGTAGACCCCCTAAGGAACTTATCTAGAGGTGTGGTGAGCACTTTGACCCACCAAGTGCTTCACAGAAGTTTATAACGTAGAACCGTAAAAATAAAAAATCATATTTTTTCACAAAAATTATCTTTTCGCCCCCAATTTTTTATTTTTCCAAGGGTAAGAGAAGAAATTGGACCCCAAAAGTTGTTGTACAATTTGTCCTGAGTACGCTGATACCCCATATGTGGGGGTAAACCACTGTTTGGGCGGATGGGAGAGCTCGGAAGGGAAGGAGCGCCGTTTGACTTTTCAATGCAAAATTGACAGGAATTGAGATGGGACGCCATGTTGCGTTTGGAGAGCCACTGATGTGCCTAAACATTGAAACCCCCCACAAGTGACACCATTTTGGAAAGTAGACCCCCTAAGGAACTTATCTAGAGGTGTGGTGAGCACTTTGACCCACCCAGTGCTTCACAGAAGTTTATAATGCAGAACCGTAAAAATAAAAAATCATATTTTTTCACAAAAATTATCTTTTTGCCCCCAATTTTTTATTTTCCCAAGGGTAAGAAAAGAAATTGGACCCCAAAAGTTGTTGTACCATTTGTCCTGAGTACACTGATACCCCATATGTGGTGGTAAACCACTGTTTGGGCGGATGGGAGAGCTCGGAAAGGAAGGAGCGCCGTTTGACTTTTCAATGCAAAATTGACAGGAATTGAGATGAGACGCCATGTTGCGTTTGCAGAGCCCCTAATGTACCTAAATAGTAGAAACCCCTCACAAGTGACACCATTTTGGAAAGTAGACCCCCTAAGGAACTTATCTAGATGTGTGGTGAGCGCTTTGACCCACCAAGGGCTTCACAGAAGTTTATAATGGAGAGCCGTAAAAATAAAACAAAAATTTTTTCCCACAAACATTATTTTTTAGCCCCTAGTTTTGTATTTTCCCGAGGGTAACAGGAGAAATTGGACCCCAAAATTTGTTGTCCAATTTGTCATGAGTGCGCCGATACCCCATATGTGGGGGGAAACCACTGTTTGGGCGCATGGGAGGGCTCGGAAGGGAAGGAGTGCCATTTGAATGCAGACTTAGATGGAATGGTCTGCAGGTGTCACATTGCGTTTGCAGAGCCCCTAATGTACCTAAACAGTGGAAACCCCCCACAAGTGACACTATTTTGGAAACTAGACCCCCTAAGGAACTCATCTAGATGTGTTGTGAGAGCTTTGAACCCCCAAGTGTTTCACTACAGTTTGTAACGCAGAGCCGTGAAAATTAAAAAAAAAATCTTTCCCCCAAAAATTATTTTTTAGCCCCCAGTTTTGTATTTTCCCGAGGGTAAGAGGAGAAATTCGACCCCAAAAGTTGTTGTCCAATTTGTCCTGAGTACGCTGATACTCCATATGTTGGGGGGAACCACCGTTTGGGCGCATGGGAGTGCTCGGAAGGGAAGGAGTGCCATTTGGAATGCAGACTTAGATGGAATGGTCTGCAGGCGTCACATTGCGTTTGCAGAACCCCTAATGTACCTAAACAGTAGAAACCCCCCACAAGTGACCCCATATTGGAAACTAGACCCCCCAGGGAACTTATCTAGATGTGTTGTGAGAACTTTGAACCCCCAAGTGTTTCACTACAGTTTATAACGCAGAGCCGTAAAAATAAAAAATCTTTTTTTTCCCACAAAAATTATTTTTTAGCCCCCAGTTTTGTATTTTCCCAAGGGTAACAGGAGAAATTGGACCCCAACAGTTGTTGTCCTATTTGTCCTGAGTACGCTGATACCCCATATGTTGGGGTAAACCCCTGTTTGGGCACACGGGAGAGCTCGGAAGGGAAGAAGCACTGTTTTACTTTTTCAACGCAGAATTGGCTGGGATTGAGATCGGACTCCATGTCGCGTTTGGAGAGTCCCTGATGTGCCTAAACAGTGGAAACCCCCCAATTATAACTGAAACCCTAATCCAAACACACCCCTAACCCTAATTCCAACGGTAACCCTAACCACACCTCTAACCCTGACACACCCCTAACCCTAATCCCAACCCTATTCCCAACTGTAAATGTAATCTAAACCCTAACTGTAACTTTAGCCCCAACCCAAACTGTAGCCCTAGCCCTAACCCTAGCCCTATCACTAGCCCTAACCCTAACCCTAGCCCTAACCCTAACCCTAACCCTAGCCCTAACCCTAACCCTAGCCCTAACCCTAACCCTAGCCCTAACCCTAGCCCTAACCCTAGCCCTAGCCCTAATGGGAAAATGGAAATAAATACATTTTTTTAATTTTTCCCTAACTAAGGGGGTGATGAAGGGGGGTTTGATTTACTTTTATAGTGGGTTTTTTAGCGGATTTTTATGATTGGCAGCCGTCACACACTGAAAGACGCTTTTTATTGCAAAAAATATTTTTTGCGTTACCACATTTTGAGAGCTATAATTTTTACATATTTTGGTCCACAGAGTCATGTGAGGTCTTGTTTTTTGCGGGACGAGTTGACGTTTTTATTGGTAACATTTTCAGGCATGTGACATTTTTTGATCGCTTTTTATTCCGATTTTTGTGAGGCAGAATGACCAAAAACCAGCTATTCATGAATTTCTTTTGGGGCAGGCGTTTATACCGTTCCGCGTTTGGTAAAATTCATAAAGCAGTTTTATTCTTCGGGTCAGTACGATTACAGCGACACCTCATTTATATAATTTTTTTATGTTTTGGTGCTTTTATACGATAAAAACTATTTTATAGAAAAAATAGTTATTTTTGCATCGCTTTATTCTCAGGACTATAACTTTTTTATTTTTTTGCTGATGATGCTGTATGGCGGCTCGTTTTTTGCGGGACAAGATGACGCTTTCAGTGGTCCCATGGTTATTTATATCTGTCTTTTTGATCTCGTGTTATTCCACTTTTTGTTCGGCGGTATGATAATAAAGCGTTGTTTTTTGCCTCATTTTTTTTTTTCTTACGGTGTTTACTGAAGTTGTTAACTAGTGGGCCAGTTTTATAGGTCGGGCCGTTACGTACGCGGCGATACTAAATATATGTACTTTTATTGTTTTTTTTTATTTATTTAGATAAAGAAATGTATTTATGGGAATAATATTTTTATTTTTTCCATTATTTAGGAATATTTTTTTTTATTTTTTTTTACACATTTGGAAAAATTTTTTTTAACTTTTTTACTTTGTCCCGGGGGGGACATCACAGATCGGTGATCTGACAGAGTGCACAGCACTCTGTCAGATCACTGATCTCACTTAGAGCAGTACAGCCTTCACAGTGCCTGCTCTGAGCAGGCTCTGTGAAGCCACCTCCCTCCCTGCAGGACCCGGATCCGCGGCCATCTTGGATCCGGGCCTGGAGCAAGCAGGGAGGGAGGTAAGACCCTCGCAGCAACGCGATCACATCGCGTTGCTGCGGGGGGCTCAGGGAAGCCCGCAGGGAGCCCCCTCCCTGCGGGAAGCTTCCCTATACCGCCGGCACATCGCGATCATCTTTGATCGCGGTGTGCCAGGGGTTAATGTGCCGGGGGCGGTCCGTGACCGCTCCTGGCACATAGTGCCGGATGTCAGCTGCGATAGGCAGCTGACACCCGGCCGCGATCGGCCGCGCTCCCCCCGTGAGCGCCGCCGATCGCGCTGGAGTACTGTCCCGTCCGTGGTCATAGGGGCCCACCCCACCTCGACGGGATAGTACGTCCGATGTCAGAAAGGGGTTAAACCAATCCTGGTGTATCAAATGTTATAATGGTGTAATAAAAAAAAAAAATTATATATATGTAAATAAATATACAAGACATTATAAATTGTAAAGTTACACAGTAAATCCTTTCAAAAAGTATTTAAAAAACAATTAAATTACATATCGTCTTAGCAAATTTTAAAAGTTAGGAAAGGAGAAAATAAAATAAAAAAAAAAAAAGAAATTTTTTAAATAAAATAAATGAATAAATAAATTAATAAATATGCGAAGCACATTATAAACTGCAAAATTACAGAGTGGATCCTGTAATCATTTCCACAAACATTTATAAAACAATTCAATTACATGACATTTTAGCAGAATTCAGAAGGGAGAAAATATACATATACTTATACGCACATACATATATAGATACCTTTTTTTTTAATAATTTTTCCTCCTTTTTCTCTTTTCTTCTCTCCCTTTTCCCCTTCATCTTTCATTTACCTCTTCTCCCTCTCCCTCCTCCTCCCCTCTCCATTGCGAATCTCTATACATTTTCCACTGTTTCATTGAGGCCATCGGGATATAAGGTTTTCAATCGGAAAATCCAATAGGACTCCTTTCTATTTAATTTCTGCATTCTGTTGATGTCATTCTGTGGTATTTGCTCCACAGGGGTTACCTTTATGTCAAATTTTTGGTGATGTTTGAGCAGAAGGTGTCTGGACAGACTATGTTTTAAAAAACCTTTTTTAGTGTTGTGCCTGTGGCCATTCATACGCAATCGCACTGTCTGTGTGGTGCGACCCACGTATTGAAGGCCACAAGCACAAATGATCACATAAATAACATAGTTACTATCACAAGTGAGGTGTTGATTTATATTTATGGTTTTTCCTGTACTGCTTGATATTATACAGTTTTGTTTATGGCTGATGATGTTGCAGCAGTGACACTTTTTAGATCCACATTTGAGAACTCCAAAAGGATGTTTTATAGGAGTCTCTTTAGTATTTAAAGAGGAAAGGGGTTTCTACTACTAGGAGCAATGATGTTTTTAATTGTAACTCCCCTCCGAAATGTGATACCGGGATACTTAGGTAACCATTGTTTTAAAAAAGAATCCTTTCTTAGGATGTACCAATACTTATTTAAAATCTGTCTTACTTGCACGCTTCCCTGATTAAAAGCTGTGATGAAATTATATTCCCATCTAGTATTTTTTTCTATAGTGTTTTCATTTTTGTTTTTGCACGTCTTCGTTTGTTCGATGTTTGAACTAGAAGGTTGTTTGTTGTTTATGAGTTTCTTCAATACGTGGGTCGCACCACACAGACAGTGCGATTGCGTATGAATGGCCACAGGCACAACACTAAAAAAGGTTTTTTAAAACATAGTCTGTCCAGACACCTTCTGCTCAAACATCACCAAAAATTTGACATAAAGGTAACCCCTGTGGAGCAAATACCACAGAATGACATCAACAGAATCCAGAAATTAAATAGAAAGGAGTCCTATTGGATTTTCCGATTGAAAACCTTATATCCCGATGGCCTCAATGAAACAGAGGAAAATGTATAGAGATTCGCAATGGAGAGGGGAGGAGGAGGGAGAGGGAGAAGAGGTAAATGAAAGATGAAGGGGAAAAGGGAGAGAAGAAAAGAGAAAAAGGAGAAAAAATTATAAAAAAGGTATATATATATATATATATATATATATGTATGTGCGTATAAGTATATGTATATTTTCTCCCTTCTGAATTCTGCTAAAATGTCATGTAATTGAATTGTTTTATAAATATTTGTGGAAAGGATTACAGGATCCACTCTGTAATTTTGCAGTTTATAATGTGCTTCGCATATCTATTAATTTATTTATTCATTTATTTTATTTAAAAAATTTTTTTTTTTTTTTTTATTATTTTCTCCTTTCCTAACTTTTAAATTTTGCTAAGACGATATGTAATTTAATTGTTTTTTAAATACTTTTCGAAAGGATTTACTGTGTAACTTTACAATTTATAATGTCTTGTATATTTATTTACATACCGTATATATAATTTTTTTTTCTTTTTTTATTATACCATTATAACATTTGATACACCAGGATTGGTTTAAGATCACACTGATTCACTTGGGGTGGAGTGTTAATCCTAATTAGTTCAGGCACACCCCTGCTATGTGTTAGGAGTCACCAGTCTATAAAGATAACTTTCTTTTAAAACATTTTTTTTAAAAGCACATATAATACCTGATGAAGGCCGTTGTGGGCTGAAACGCGTTGTTTTATTCTTATTAAAGTGTCCTAATAAATTTGGTACTGAGCAAATTATCTCAACCTTCAAACTATCCTTGTCTTCCGGAAGCGCCAAGAAAGGAAATTTTTTTTGTTTTCTCTAACCATTGTATTCACATGCAATCCTTGGATCAAGGCTGGCATAGTTCCTGCAATAGTGCTGCATACCGGAATATTATAAGGCGTGGATCCATCATACGGATCAATTGAATGTACATACAAGACATCCAAAGGGTGAGTGCAACAATATATATCTCTTGCTGTGAATATACACCTACACTTAGGGTATGTTTCCACGTGCAGGAAACGCTGCGTGTCTGACGCTGCATAGAGCCGCAGCGTCAGACACGCAGCGTCCAGATGTTACAGCATAGTGGAGGGGATTGAATGAAATCCCGTCTCCACTATGCGTGGTAACACGCACGCGGCGGCCCTGCGACTCCGGACATGCTGCGCGTCTTTTCAGATCAAAGCATGTCCGTATATCTTGCGGCGACGCTGCGTCGCCGCAAGATATAGCACAGGGCCCTATGCGATGGGTGCGATGATGCCGGATGTGTGCTATGAACACATCCGGCATCATCGCGTCCCAGAAGGGGGCAGGGCTTAGCGCAGAGCGGCAAAGCCGCTCCGACGATACCGCCGACCATCCTGAAAGTGGACACATACCCTTAGACTCTGCGCCCCTTGTCTCCCCTTTTATATCTACTTCCGATATCCTTGTGATCCTGTTGACAAGGAAATGGATGGAAGCTAGTGAGACACGTATCCTCATACCAGCATTTTTCAATGAATGGCAGCCGAACAAAAGTTCTCACTAGTTGAGGGTTAAGGGAACGGGTACCAGGACAGATTATCAAACTTTTGTGGTGGATGTCTATTAGTTTGTGGCCATGCATTGAATTGTCATTCTGTGGCATAACCACATGACCATTAATAATGGAAGTGTGCAATCATTTGCAAACTGAGCTGAGGTGAACCGAGCTTAAGCATACCAGAAATCCAAGCCATAACAGGTGATTTTGCATTAAGGCACTATTAATATGTTTTTTTTCTCCTTAAAAATCTATTATGGCAGTGTTCCAAAACACATCCAGGAGCAGATGTGGATTCCTTTCAATTTTAACCTCTGATAGTTACAGAAAAGATTAAGCAACCAGTTTACCAAGTAGACAGGTGCTAAAAGAAACCTATTCTCCAGAAAGGTGGGGGATTTCAGAAGTTTGAATCACCACCTTTAAAATACTAATTTTATATATTTGGATCCAGTAGGATGAAACACATTAGGTGGTGCTGCACTACTGGGGTAAATCGATTTTTCAACAATGATTATATGATAATAAGGTTTATATGTTCACAATGCATTTCAAAGCCATACAGGTGTCTTTATCCAGTGAAGAAACAAATGACTTATTTTTTTCACTTGATAAAGATGCAGGTATGGCTCTGAAACACGCTGTGAATAGAAAACCTTATTATCATCATCATCATTATTGAAGAATCAACGTCCTCCATCAGTTCTTCACCACCTTACATGTTTCATCCAACTGGATCCAATATTTTTTGGAGGCTATCCACCAGCCAGGGGGCTGCAGCTGTTTTCCTTCCTGCCTACTAGGACTTTGGCCTGTCACACCTCCACCAGGTGAGCACTTACACTCTCCCTCCATAGGTCATCACCCTATTGTGCTCTCTGTTCCCCACTTCTAGATTTTTTAATGTTATATCTTTAGCATATACAATATATATAATTGTCTAAGGGTTTTTCTGTCTGTCTGTCTGTCCTGGAAATCCCGCGTCTCTGATTATTCGCCTCGACCAATCAGCGACGGGCACAGTATCGACGTAGATGTCATAATGGTTGCCATGGCGACGATGATGTCATAAAGGTTGCCTCGACCAATCAGCGACGGGCACAGTCTGCCGCGAATTCTGGAATCATCATTGTCCATATACTACGGGGACATGCATATTCTAGAATACCCGATGCGTTAGAATTGGGCCACAATCTAGTATACAATAAATGTCTTCTGGGGAAAAAAAATTCTGTTAAAAAAATTGCATCACTGACCGTTTTAACACATCAGGGAGTCAAAAGGGTAAAGTTTCTCTTTAGGAGACCACCAACTTGAGCATGGGAAAATATTCTGAAAAGTTCCCTGGCTCGAGTTCATATGAGGACATCCAGCAGAGGGCGCATCACCACAACTGAAGGTAACTACAGGTCATTCACCTACATTCCATTCATTCATCGGGGTTTTACAGGCAGGAGCACAGCTGCATTAGCAGAGCTTCTTCTTGTAAAATTAGTTAACCCCTTCAGATAAATTTACAGCGTGGGACAAGACTGATCATCGGAAGGTATGGGATATTGTTGTTTTTTTATTTTACCTTTTTTACAGAACGAGGGTCTTCAGGTGGATTACTAGTATAATAAAATATTACAACAACATGTGTATTTATTTCATTAAAATACTTCGTAATAATGTGTGTGTGTTTTTTAACCATTGGATTAATAATGGATAGTGTTTTTTAACCACTATTGGATTAATAATGGATAGGTGTCATAATTGACGCCTCTCCATTATTAATCTGACTTAATGTCACCTTACAATAGCAAGGTGACATTAACCCTTCATTACCCCATATCCCACCGCTACATGGGAATGGGAAGAGAGTGGCCAAGCGCCAGAATAGGCGCTTCTTCCAGATGTGCCTTTTCTGGTGTGGCTGGGGGCAGATGTTTTTAGCCAGGGGGGGCCAATAACCATGGACCCTCTCCAGGCTATTAATATCTGCCCTCAGTCACTGACTTTACCATTCTGGCGGAGAAAATTGCGCGGGAGCCCACGCCAATTTTTTCTGCGATTTAACCCTTTAATTTAATAGCTAGAGCGCCCAAATTTTGCACATACACACTACTAACATTAGTAGTGTGGAATATGAAAAAAAAAAGGGATATGAGATGGTTTACTGTATGTAAACCATGTCTCATATCATGTCGGGTTTGGGAATGAGATAGCAAAAGCCGGCAATTGAATTACCGGCTTTTAAGCTATCTAGCTCTGTATGATATATTAGGCAGTATCTATATACATAATTGTCTAAGGGTTACTTCCGTCTGTCTGTCCTTCTGTCACGGTTATTCATTCGCTGATTGGTCTCGGCAGCTGCCTGTCATGGCTGTCGCGATCAATCAGCGACGGCCACAGTCCGATTAGTCCTTCCCCTACTCCCCTGCACTCACTGCCTGGCGCTCGCTCCTTAATCCCCTCCACTCACCGCTCACACAGGGTTAATGGCAGCGGTAACGGCCCGCGGTGTAACGCACTCCGTTACCGCTGCTATTAACCCTGTGTGTCCCCAACTATTTACTATTGATGCTGCCTAGGCAGCATCAATAGTAAAAATATGTCATGTTAAAAATAATAAAAAAAACAAAAAACCTGCTATACTCACCCTCCGCCGCCTTTCTCGCTCCTCGCCACGCTCCCGGGACCGCTCCATTGCAAGCTGCAGCTTCCGGTCCCGTCCCAGGGCTGGTGTGCGACAAGGACCTGCCGTGACGTCACGGTCATCATAGGTCCTGCTCACACCAGCCCTGGGACCGCAAGCTGCTGCTTGCAATGGAGCAATCCAGGGAGCGTGGCGAGGAGCGAGAAAGGCGGCGGAGGGTAAGTATAGCAGGACTTCAACGGGCTATACGTGAGTATATGTTTATTTTTTTTTAAGTCTCTATACTACGTGGCTCTGTGCTGGGCAATATACTACATGACTGGGCAATATACTACGGGGCTATGCTATATACTACGTGACTGGGCAATATACTACGTGGCTATGCTATATACTACGTGACTGGGCAATATACTATGGGGCTCTGCTATATATTACGTGACTGGGCAATATACTACGTGACTGGGCAATATACTACATGGCTCTGCTATATCCTACGTCGCTGGGCAATATACTACGTGGCTGGGCAATATACTATGTGGCTGGGCAATATACTACGTGGCTGGGCAATATACTACGTGGCTGGGCAATATACTACGTGGCTGAGCAATATACTATGTGGCTGGGCAATATACTACGTGGCCGGGCAATATACTACGTGACTGGGCAATATACTACGTGGCTGGGCAATATACTACGTGGCTGATCAATATACTACGTGGCTGGGCAATATACTACGTGTCTGGGCAATATACTACGTGACTGGGCAATATACTACGTCGCTGGGCAATATACTACGTGGCTGGGCAATATACTACGTCGCTGGGCAATATACTACGTGGTTGGGCAATATACTACATCGCTGGGCAATATACTACGTGGACATGCATATTCTAGAATACCCGATGCGTTAGAATCGGGCCACCATCTAGTACATATATATATAGGCAGTATATATGTTTTTACTATTTTTTGAACACATGGATCCATTGTATGTCCGTATGTCGGTTATGCAAGCCTGCGAGAAAATCTCGCAGTACGAATGCCATACGGATTACATACGGATGATGCCATGCGCAAAATACGCTAACACACCCTGCCTACGGAGTACTTACGGATCACCATTTTTTAAATTTTGTGGCGTTTTACGGCAGTAAAATACGGACCGTATTTTTATACGCTGAGTGTGAGGCCGGCCTTACTAGTAGAACATAATGTGATTCCTTAACCCCTTAAACCCCAGAGCTTTTTTTGGTTTCGCATTTCATTTTTTGCTCCCTTTCTTCCCAGCGCCCACATCAAAGGGAGGGAGTCTGACACTGGCAAACTATTATGCCCGTTGTCAGTAAGGGATTAAAGGGAACCTGTCACCAGGTTTGTCCCATACGATGTAAGGCCAGTACCTGTAAGCCCTGATGTACAGCATTCTAATATGCTGTATACATCCTGAAAACCAGCCTGCAAGACAAGAAAAACACCTTTTTTACTCATCTACGTGGTGATCAGGTCCGATTTGCGTCGTTGTCTTGGTCTGGTGCCTCCACTCTTCTTGTGATATCGTCCTCCTTCTGTGCTTTGTGTAGATGACGTGACCTATCTTATCCACAAAGTGTCCCTGGCATTGCATTTCTGAGCAGATATATTTCTCTGCTTTGACCAGGGCATAGTAAAGTACTGCAGCGCACATACGCCAGGGCTCTTTGACCTTTCCCGGCACATGTGCACTGCAGTAGTCGATAGGGCAGACAGAAGTACGGTACTTTGTCTGTTATTCCTGCACAGCAAGTTTGACCCACTCAACCTGCATTGGCTCATTGGCTGGTGGTGCGACTTGCGGTAGCCAAGGGAACTGAAAGTTTGGAGCCAGTCTGTGTAGTCTTCTGGCACAAGGTACTACGAAGCTTGTTCCAGAACTCGCTCATGAAAGAAGAGATCTATCCTAGTGGCCAGGCATATAAGGGCATATTGCCATGATTGTAGATTTGTGAATGCCAATTCATCCTTGATACGAATGGACAGACCCTGCCAGAAAGTCATCATCAGGGTTTCTTCGTATGAAGTATGAAAGCGTAAGGCATACTGGGCCACGGTGTCCATGTACTGACTTAGAGAGAAAAGGGATTAACCAGCTGAGGAAATGTGGACTAGAACCTCGGGTACTGCTTGGAACATCTCCAGGAACCTCCCAAAATCGCGGCTATCAGGACCATCATACTCCCAAATGGGATTTGCCAAAGCCAGGGCTTGTCCAGACAGCAGAGAGAGCATGAACACTATCTTGGTCTGATCCGAAGAAAAAAGATGAGCTTGGAGTGTGAAGTGGATGTGACACTGTTTATGGAGGCCATGGCTCTCCTTGGGGTCTCTATCATAGTGAGATGGAAGTGGAAGCTGGAGCTTAGCAGTTCCATCAGAAACTGAGGTAGTTCCATCAGGGAGGCTGACAGTCTTGAGGAGGATTAGCCAGATGTGGTAGAGCTGGGTAGCAGTGCAAACATTGTAGTGGACAGACCCTACAGCTGGGTTGCCATCACATTGATAGCCTGCATCATCTGGTCCTGACACTTACATTGAGAGCACACTTCCACAAATAGTGCTGGCACATTTGACTTGGGATCTCTGGGTCCTGATTTCTCAGCAGAGTCTATGACCTGAATGTACTGTAATGCTGATGGTTGTGGACCCATTGTGCTACTGGCCTTGCTTACCCTGTATGGGGTAATTAAGTGACTACCTGGTATGCACTTGAGCCTCTGAGGGTGAGGATAAGTTGGCCGCAGGTAGTCATCAGGTACCACCTCAGGGCAGCCCTGGGTCTGCAGCAGCTGACCAGAAGGTCAGACGCATGTATACAAGGTACAGGGGAACGAAGGCAAAGGCATGGTCAAACAATCCAAAATCAGGACAGGCAGCACAGGTTCAATATACACAGTCGAGTTCAGGAGCTCAGAAATTAGGATAAATGGTAAACGAGCTAGATCAATAACAGGAGAGGCAGAGCAAAACATGGACAAGCAGGAACTAGGGACAAGTTTTTAGGAAGCTACGTTCAGTCAAGGAGTGGTGGGAGGAGCTGTCTAATAAACTCCCTGCTGCCTAGGGACTGGCTAGGGAAACCAAACTGCAGGACACAAGGGCTTAAGTTCATGCAAAGTCTGGCAATGCCTCACTATAACTAGATGGAGACTAACCAGCAGTAGTAGGATGCAGCAGAGATGGAAATGCTGCAAGAAGCAGCTCAGAGAGATGACCTGAGACTGGGAGGAGTAGAGTGGTGACCGCAGTGAGTGGGGCGGTGCTTACTACCCGTGTTAGTCACCGGCTTGACACTGAGTTAAATATACTGTAAAGGTACCTTCACACATAACGATATTGTTAACGATATCGTTGCTATTTGTGACGTAGCAACGATATCGTTAATGAAATCGTTATGTGTGACAGCGACCAACGATCAGGCCCCTGCTGGGAGATCGTTGGTCGCTGAAGAAAGTCCAGAACTTTATTTCGTCGCTGGACTCCCTGGAGACATCGCTGGATCGGCGTGTGTGACACCGATCCAGCGATGTCTTCACTGGTAACCAGGGTAAACATCGGGTAACTAAGCGCAGGGCCGCGCTTAGTAACCCGATGTTTACCCTGGTTACCATGCTAAAAGTGAAAAAAAACAAACACTACATACTTACCTAACGCTGTCTGTCCTCCAGCGCTGTGCTCTGCACTCCTCCTGTACTGGCTGTGAGCCGGAAAGCAGAGCGGTGACGTCACCGCTCTGCTTTCCGGCTCCCAGACAGTACAGGAGGAGAGCAGAGAAGCAGAGCGCAGCGCTGGAGGACAGACAGCTGTAGGTAAGTATGTACTGTTTGTTTTTTTTTACTTTTAGCATGGTAACCAGGGTAAACATCGGGTTACTAAGCGCGGCCCTGCGCTTAGTTACCCGATGTTTACCCTGGTTACCGGCATCGTTGGTCGCTGGAGAGCGGTCTGTGTGACAGCTCTCCAGCGACCAAACAGCGACGCTGCAGCGATCCGGATCGTTGTCGGTATCGCTGCAGCGTCGCTAAATGTGAAGGGGCCTTTAGACATCATATCCTAATCTTGTGAATATTCTCACATATTTTTCCAAATCTACTGAAGTGTAAACCACTTTATAAAACATTTAGGAAAGTGGAAAGTGAAAAGTGCTCACTAAATGTTTGCTTTTCGTCTCCTGGGGAATGCAAATTGTGCTACTGTACTATTGTTGTTCTATACTTCTATTCTTTGTTTAAGCATTCATATTATGTTTTGAAATCCCTTAAAATATAGATTATGGTATTACCTGAACCTTTTTTGTATAAATAAAACTTTTCATGACATTCAGCATAAAAAGATTCAGCATTTATTGGGTTACTTCAAGTCATTGCCTTGGAAACATGTAAACTCTGCCACTAGAGGCTTTAAATAGTATGTCAGACTGTAGGAAACCACAACACCCTTTTGTACTTACACATAGTTAAAGGCATTGTGAATAATGTGGTACAGGACAAAGAAAAACCTGTGTTGCTCATGTTATGACAACATGGAGTTTACAATGTTTATGAAAAAAAATCTATGCAGTACTAGGTTTACTCATTGTTATACTCTCACTGGTTGTCTTTTCTGTTGTCAATAACAGTCACTAGTCACTATTTCCCAAATTATGTGTTACTAGTCGGACATCGGCTCAAAATGTGACTAGTTTTTGGTTAAATAACATTTTATAGATTTGCACTTTCATAATATCCAGATTAATTGTTTAGGTTTCAGGACAATGCCTCTTTAAGAGATGTTTTCAATACAACCCACATTTTTAATTAGAATTGTTAACCAGTCTAAGCTGTATTGGAATTAGGAGTAGGCCTGTTCAAAACAGATAAGGTGAATTAGCAAAGTGCTTACAAACAGAAACCTGTTGGTCGGAGAACTTCATTCACCTCTACTGGGTCATTTTCAAGGCGATTCACTAGAGACTTTATGACAAAACTGCATTAGTGGACAAAGTAAGTCATAATGATTGGTATATCTCAGGAGCATGTTCCAGCAAAGCAAAAATGTAAGAATAAATTTGCCTGCTGCACTTAATTCAATGGATTTTCTTTTGTGACCTTGTAGAGAACGGTTTTATTTTTCATGTTTGAGTGTCATCTCTTGTCTGGAATAATAACTTTATTTTCAGAGATACTGAAAATTTGTAATTTTCTTCTGTACCAAAACATGTTCCAATTATTATACAGTATAAAGCTTAATACTCTAAAGCAGAGGTGGGAAACCTCCAGCCTGCGGAGTCCCCAATGCTCGGGCGGCAGCTGTATCCTGCCGGCTGCCGGCCCTTTAACTCCCAAGTGCATGGCATGCAGTGTTCATTATAAAACGCTGCCTGCCCTGCACATGAAAGATGAAGTCATCTGGGTGGGCGGGGTTAGCACCATGGTGGGCGGAGTTACCACTTAATGCTCTCCTGTCCCGGAAGAGGAGCTGCTGCTGAATCCAGAGTGATCTCTATACTAGCAGCTCTGTGCTTTTCTACTGGTGATATGTGCCCCCTGTGATCTATGTGCCCCCAGCTATGCAGCTATGTGCCCCTTATGATCTCTGTACCCTCCAGCTATGTGCCCCATGTGCTCTTTTTGCCCCCTGTGATCTGTGCCTCCCCTCAACTATATGCCACCCTGTGATCTTTGTGCCTCTTAGCTATGTGCCCCATGTGATCTGTGTGGACCCAACTATGTGCTCCCTCCATGATCTCTGTGCCACATATCTATATGTCCCCCAGTGATCCCTGTTCCCCCCGGCTATGTGCCCCCTGTGATTTCTGTGCCCCCCCAGCTATATGCTCCTCTGTGATCTCTGTGCTCCCCAGCAATATGCCCCCTGTGATCTGTGCCATCCAGCCATGTGCCCCCCTGTGATCTGTGCCACCCCCAGCTAAATGCCCCCTGTGATCTGTGCCCCCCAGCTATATGCCCCCTGTGATCTGTGCCCCCCCAGCTGTATACCCCTGTGATCTCTGTGCCCCCCAGCTATTTGCACCCTGTGATATTTGTGCTCCCATGTGATCTCTGTGCCCCCTGTGATCTCTGTCCCCTCCAGCTATGTGCCCCTCAGTACCCCAGTGATCTATGTGCCTCCCCGGCGATGCCTGTACCCCCAGTGCTTTAACTCTCCTCCAAACGGATGACAGTTGTGCTCCTAGCTGGTCCTTCACCGGAACGCCAGCAGAGCCACCCTGACGCAGAGTACAAAATTGAGGATGGTGCCCATAAACACAAAAGAATGGGGACTCCCCAGACGATTCCTGGCGGTGATTATTAATGGCAAACTCAGCCAAAGGAAGGAACGTCGACTACTCCTCCTGGTTGTCAGAAACAAAGCAGCGTAAGTACTGCTCCAAATTCTGGTTCATACGCTCGGTCTGACCATTTGAAACGCCGAAGAATGCGACAACTTGATCCCCAGCCGTGAGCAAAATGCTTTCCAAAACTTTGCCACAAACTGAGTACCCCTATCAGACACTATGTCAGACGGGACCCCGTGAAGTCTGACTACCTCCTGCACAAAAACGTGAGCCAGAGTCTTCGCGTTAGACAACGAAGGCAAGGACACAAAGTGCGACATCTTTGAGAACCGATCAACCACCACCAAGATGACCGTGTTCCCAGCTGAGGAGGGTAGGTCTGCAATAAAATCCATGGAGATCTCCGTCCATGGCCTACTGGGTACCCCTAGAGGATGTAATGAGCCAGCAGGACTGGAGCGAGGCGTCTTAGCCCTAGCACACATGGTACATGCTGATACATACGAGACCACGTCCTGTCGGATTTTGGGCCACCAAAACCGACACGACACCAACTCCAAGGTACCCCTAACCCCTGGATGGCCAGCCAGAACAGCATCATGATGCCCACCCAACACCTTTAGGTGAAGATGGAGTGGTACAAATGATTTGTTAATGGGAAGCTCTGGTGGTACTTCCTCCTGAGCCTTGGCAATCTCAGCCTCAACCTCTGTCGTGAGAGCCGAGACCACTACACCCTTTTGGAGGATGGGTACTGGATCTTCCCGAGGTTCTCCCCCCGGAAAACACCTGGATAAAGCATCTGCCTTAGTGTTCTTAGACCCCGGAAGGTACGTGACAAAAAAGTTGAATCGCGTGAAAAACAATGCCCAGCTAGCCTGCCTGGGGGACAGACGCTTGGCTGACTCTAAATAAAGCAGATTTTTATGGTCGGTGATAACTGTAACCTGGTGGACTGACCCCTCCAAGAAGTGTTGCCATTCCTCAAAAGTCAACTTGATAGCCAACAACTCCCTGTTGCCGATATCGTAGTTACGTTCGGCGGGCGACAGCTTCTTGGAAAAGTAGGCGCATGGACGCAACTCGCTCAAGGATGAGCCTGGTGACAGCACCGCCCCCACTCCAACCTCAGATGCATCGACTTCCACGGTATATGGTTTTGATACGTCCAATTGTACCAGAATGGGGGCCGAAGCAAAACTGTTCTTCAGAAATTCGAATGCGCGCACAGCAGCCTCAGGCCAGGCGGAGAAATTGGTACCCTTTTTCGTCATGTCAGTAAGCGGTTTAGCAATGGTAGAAAAATCTTTGATAAATTTTCTATAATAATTAGAAAATCCAAGGAACCGCTGAAGTGCTTTTAGGTTATCAGGCCGTTCCCAATGCAGCACCGCTTGCACCTTAGCGGCATCCATTTTAAACCCTGAAGCAGACACAATATAACCCAAGAAAGGCAACTTCTGAACCGCAAATACACATTTCTCAAGTTTTGCATAGAGCTTATTTTCTCTGAGTAGCTGTAACACCTGCCTCACATGCTCTAAATGAGTATCACGGTCGCATGAATAAATGAGAACGTCATCTAGGTACACAATAACGAATTTCCCCAGTACATGCGAGAACACATCATTTATGAAATGTTGAAATACAGCAGGCGCGTTTGTCAACCCAAATGGCATCACCAAATTTTCAAAATGACCCTCAGGAGTATTAAAAGCTGTCTTCCACTCATCACCTTGACGGACTCTTATGAGGTTGTACGCCCCCCTGAGGTCAAGCTTGGAAAACCATTTAGTACCAGCCACCTGGTTGAACAAATCAGGTATCAGTGGCATAGAGTAAGGATCACGAACCGTAATCTGGTTTAACTCCCTAAAATCCAGACACGGGCGTAGTCCGCCATCTTTCTTCTTAATGAAAAAGAACCCCGCTGCCACCGGTGAGGACGAAGACCTGATGTGCCCTTTGCTCAAACTCTCAGCAATGTAGTCTTTTAAAGCTTGCCTCTCAGGACCAGAGATGTTAAACATCCTAGCTTTTGGCAATTTGGCCCCTGGTTTAAACCTAATAGTACAGTCATAGGGTCGATGTGGTGGCAATTCTGAGCAACCCTTCTCAGAGAACACATCTGCGAAATCCAGCAGTGACTCAGGAATGCTAGGAGTCACAGCGGACACACATGTGGCCAGGCAATTCTCCTGGCAGAATCCGCTCAACTGAATTATATCCTGAGTTTTCCAGTCAATCACCGGGTTGTGCATAGACAACCATGGAAAACCCAGAACCATTTGTGCAGGTAGATTACTGAGCACCCTACATGTAACTTGCTCAGAATGTAGGACCCCAGAATGTAGGACCCCAATGTGGAGTTTAAGCTCAGCCACAAACTCAGTAATCTCCCCCTATGGAAGTGGAGTAGCATTGATGGTGACCACCCGGATAGGATGAGGCAGTTTATCGACCGTGAACCCGGCCGTGCGCGCAAACTCCTCATTAATGAGATTAGTGGCCGACCCACTATCCACAAAAACAGTGATTGGCATCTCTCTGCCAGCGACCATAACTCTGGCAGGGAGCATACATTGAGAGACCCCCATGGAGGATATGCATAAGCTCAGATTGGCCTCCTCCACACCCTCTGAGCTTAGAAGTTTTCCGCCGTTGCGCTTTTCTTAGAAAACAGAGGACAAGCATTTACATAATGCCCTTTTTTACCACAGCAAAAACAGGCTCCCTGCTTCCTGAGTGAGGAGGCTAGATGATGCGACACCCCTGCGATTTGCATAGGCTCTGTGGGCTCACCTGCAGCAACCTCACGTACACCTACGCCCTCCCCCATAAGCGGCGTCTCTTGCACCCCCTGATGCAAACGGCGATCAATGCGGACAACAAGACTCATGGCAAACTCTAGAGAAGCAGGAGTCTCATACATCAGGAGGGCTTGTTTAACCCTTCTCGAAACCCCATGTACAAACTGACTCCGCAGCGCAGGGTCATTCCATTGTGTGTCCACCGCCCAGCGGTGAAATTCAGAACAGTAATCCTCCGCCATTCGCTCCCCCTGGCGGAGAGCGCGTATTTTAGACTCTGCTAGAGCTATTCTGTCAGGATCATCATATATGAGTCCAAGAGCAGAAAAAAAGTCTCCACTGAGTTAAATGCAGCTGAATCAGATGGTAATGAAAATGCCCATGCTTGGGGGTCTCCGTTCAGGAATGACAATACCAGGCTCACACGCTGAGCCTCATTACCTGAGGAAACCGGGCGCATACGAAAATATAATTTGCAAGCTTCACGAAAAACAACAAATTTACTGCATTCCCTAGAAAACCTCTCAGGTAAAGGGATCTTTGGCTCTGCAACTCTACCTGCAGTTTCAGCTTGTACATTAGATACTACAAGACCCTGTTGTTGAACTACCCCCTTCAACTCAGTGACCTGTAAGGACAGCGCCTCCAACTGGCGGGTTATGAAAGTCATGGGATCCATGGCATCCAAAATTTATTTAGGCCGATTATAATGTCACGAGGGTACTGGGTAGACTACAGCTAATTACCCGTGCCCCTGCGATATCCCTCAGACTAGGGAAAACCCTGTCTGTCCCTCTCCCAGAATTTACACTGATGGTGTGATTGTCTGGGCCGCCAGGCCTGACCCTGACTCCTGTTTAAGCCCTATGCTGAAACCTCCACCCGCCACCCAGTGATAAGACCACACATCAACCTCCACAGAAAGCACAGACAGGGAAAACTAAAAAACGCACCACGCCGCAGACACACAGGAAAACACTATAATGTGCACAGGGCAAAACAAACACAAATATAGGAAGGAGAAATATGACAAAGGATAATACACCACCAGATACGATATTTCTTCTCCTAGACCACCACTCCAGACCGAGATCACCAGGCACAAGATACAAGCTATATTCGGCGACGCCCAAAGTTCAGAATGACTATTTAAACGCCACGGGTGTGACCCAGCCTCCAACCAGATTACCAGCTAGATTAACCCCGGATAACCTGGATAAAATCTAGCCGGCGCCACTGAGCGTATAGTGGACAAATGTGGTATTACCGCTGTCTATCGGACGCCCTAGTGTGAATAGCGTCCGACATGACAACTCTATGTTGATGCCTTTGCCCAAAAAGCTCTACTTTTGTCTCATCTGACCAGAGAACATTCTTTCAAAACGTTTTAGGCTTTTTCAGGTAAGTTTTGGCAAACTCCAGCCTGGCTTTATATTTCTCGGGGTAAGAAGTGGGGTCTTCCTTGGTCTCCTACCATACAGTCTCTTTTCATTCAGACGCCGACGGATAGTACGGGTTGACACTAGAGTTGAGCCACTTTTATTTTTTTCGGATCGAGTTGGGTTTCGCGAAAGTTAAAAGTCGGGTCGGGTGAAATTGGCCGATTATTGCGAAAAGTCAGGGGCCGACTGAAACACCAAACCCAATGCAAGTCAATGGGGAATCAAAGTTGGCAGTAAGTGGAGGACAGGAAAACACCTACCGTGCCCATTTTAATGCCAAAAAATCTATTCTTATTACTTAAGCTTGTCAATCTTAATTTACTTTATAATAATAGTTAGACATTGAAAACTGGGGGTCATTTGGCTAAAGTTGTGGGGGGGTAGGGCTGGCTCAAGATTTTCGTGGGCCCAGGAAACGCGGAATACGTCACGGCGGTGGAGCAGGGAGAGGTAAGTATTTCAACTTTGCAAGTGCTGTGATCCTGAGCAAGCAGCGGGGGCCCACTCGTTGGCACTGGCACAGGGCCCCTCATAGTACGGCGGTGTGTTTGACGGCGGGTGGCGCCTCCCACTGGCAGAGACACTTTTGCGTACTATGAGAGGCCCTGTGCCAGTGACGTCGCCAACTAGTATGCCCCCCCACCTGATGAAGGAACCTGCCCTTTCATCTGCACCTTCCTCTTTATCCCCGTGTAAGGTGGTATAGTATGCGGGAAGGGGAACCTGACTTTCAGCAGGGTCAGATTCTGGCTGTGAAGAGTGCAAGGGGAATGTAGTGCTCTGGGTCAATGTACCAGCAGACTCATGTAGCAGTGGCTGGGCAATGGGCAGGATGAAGAGGAAACACAGATATGGGCCCAAATAATAAAGTAGGCTAAATGCAGTTCAAAATTGGTAACAGGACTAAACAGGAGGCATTGCTTTGTTCAGTGGAGGAAAACTGTAATGTGTGGCAGACACAGTTAGTAGGCCCAGATAATAAAGTAGGCTAAATGCCGTTCAAAATTGGTAACAGAACAAATTAGGAGGCATTGCTTTGTTCAGTGGAGGAAAACTGTAATGAGTGTCAGACACAGTTAGTAGGCCCAAATAATAAAGTGGGCTAAATGTCTGCCAAAAAAATTGTTCATAAATAAACAGGTGGCATAGCTAGGTACAGGGGTGGGCTCCTCTGCTGAGTAGCAGACAGTGGTAGTAGGTGCAAAGTATTAACTGGTCTAAATGGAGGCGAGGGCCCCTGTATATTTTAACTATCATCTATCATTTCAACAAATTTGTATTGGCAGTGCCATTGAAGGATTTAACAGCACAGACTACACAGTGGTGGAGGGAGAGGTAAGTATTGCAAGTGGTAAAGCACTGTTCGAGCTGGGGGGGGGAACACTCTCTCGTGGGCGGCGGTAATGGCACAGGGCCCCTCATATTACGACGGTGTGTCTGACATTGGTTGTGCACCACCACTATCAGAGACACTTCATTGTACTATGAGGGACCCTGTGCCAGTGCCGTCGCCCAAGAGTGGGCCCACCCACCTGTCCAGGCAAATGGCACTCGCATGGGTGCTTGCACCAGGTGGTGACCACAGCCCTGTGGGGGGAGTCAGCCCATTTAGGGAGGTATAAAATGGTCTACGGTGGACATTCAGCAGCTGCAAATGGAGGAATTGGAGAAGTCAGTAAGAGGAGGCCAAAAGCAAGACATTTTTCAGGCAAGCTATGTGTCAGCAGGGGAAGGTGGGGCAAAATAATTTGAAATCCATGATTGGTTCATTTTAATGAAGGTTAGATCATCCGGCTTTAAAAGCTTTTTTCCTACTCCCAGACAAGGGAGCCTTCGAGGCCTTGTGTAGCCAGACGATGACACTGGCTCAACACCTCCAGCCTTAGGTGCTATTGTGCTTTTGCCACTACCACCAGATGCACCACCACCACCATCAGTACCAGCTGGCAACCACCGCCCACGGGCTCTTCCACCAGATTTTCTCATTTTTTGGAAAATCTAACCAAAATAACAACCGTTATATGGTACTGTAAAACAAGGTAGAAGGTGTATATAAACTTGTTGAGAATTTAAATCTCCCTTTTTTTGGGGGAGACTGAACCAAATCTCAGGCCCTGTGCATAAAACAACACAATGTAAGTGGCAGAAAGTGGCTGGCTGATATACAACAAACTAACAGGACTAAAGTATATCCACTTTGTAAGAATTTGTATCTCCCTTTTTGGGGGGGGGAGACTGAACCAAAACTCAAGCCCAGTGTATACAACAACACAATGCAAGTGCCAGAAAGTGGCTGGAAGATATATGAAAAAATACAAGGACTGTAGTACAATTTCAATCTCCCTACTATGATCTCAGGACAAGTATGCCAGCAATAAAAAGGACTGCTGCACACAAAAGTGTGGACAAATAAACAAGATAACTGTGCAGAAAGGAGCAACAGGATTTTTGCTTTTAACCCCTTCATCACATGCGCCGTACTAGTACTGCGCATGCCGTGTCACCCCCTTTGATGTGGGCTCCGGCGGTGAGCCCACATCAAAGTCGCGACATGTCAGTTGTTTTGTACAGCTGACATGTGCGCGCAATAGCGGCGGATGAAATCGCTATTCACCCACCGCTATTAACCTGTTAAATGCCGCTGTCAAACGCAGACAGCGGCATTTAATCGGCGCTTCCGGCCGGCCGGCCGGAAATGATGTCATCGCCGACCCCGTCACATGATCGGGGGTCGGCGATGCATCAGGAAGGTAACCATAGAGGTCCTTGAGACCTCTATGGTTACTGATGCCGGTCTGCTGTGAGCGCCCCCCTGTGGTCGGCGCTCACAGCACACCTGCATTTCTGCTACATAGCAGCTATGTAGCAGAGCCGATCAGGCTATGCCAGCTTCTAGCCTCCCATGGAGGCTATTGAAGCATGGCACAAGTAAAAAAAATGTTTTTAAAAATATGAAAAAAAATATAAAAAATATAAAAGTTTAAATCACCCCCCTTTCGCCCCATCCTATATAAAACAATGAAAAAAAAAAACCTACATGTATTTGGGATCACCGCGTTCAGAATCGCCCGATCTATCAATAAAAAAAAGCATTAACCTGATCGCTAAACAGCGTAGCGAGAAAAAAATCCGAAACGCCAGAATTACGTTTTTTTGGTCGCCGTGACATTGCATTAAAATGCAATAACGGGCGATCAAAAGAACGTTTCTGCACCGAAATAGTATCATTAAAAATGTCAGCTCAGCATGCAAAAAATAAGCCCTCACCCGACCCCAGATCACGAAAAATAGAGACGCTTCGGGTATCGGAAAATGGCACTTTTTTTTTTTTTTAAGCAAAGTTTTGAATTTTCTTTCACCACTTGGATAAAAAATAACCTAGACATGTTAGATGTCTAGGAACTCGTAATGACCTAGAGAATCACAATGGCAGGTTAGTTTTAGCATTTAATGAATCTAGCAAAACAGCCAAGCAAAAAACAAGTGTGGGATTGCACTTTTTTTGCAATTTCACCGCACTCGGATTTTTTTTCCCGTTTTCTAGTAAAAGACATGGTAAAACCAATGGTGTCGTTCAAAAGTACAACTCGTCCCACAAAAAATAAGCCCTCACATGACCATATTGACAGAAAAGTAAAAAAGTTATGGCTCTGGGAAGGAGGGAAGTGAAAAATGAAAACGCAAAAACGAAAAAGGGCTGCGACTTGAAGGGGTTAAAAAAGCAGTTGGTTTGCACAGCAGCGTGCAAACAGCAATGCAGCTATCAGGGAGCCTTATAAGGCAGCCTAATAAGCTGCAGAGCTGATGCACAAAAATATAGCCTCCACTGTCCCAGCAAAAAAATGGTGGTGTTGGACCGTGGCAATCGCTACAGCACAAGCAGTTTGGGGGTTAATTTTCCCTCCCTAACTATACCCCTTCTTCTGATGAAGCTGCAGCAAAGCAAACCAATCACTGTCATGCCCTTCTCTAAGATGGTGGGGACCGAGACCTATGTCATGACGCTGCCCACACCACACTCTACGTCCTCCTTCATTGGCTGAAAAATGGCGCTGAAAGAATCATATGAAACGCGACTTTTGTGCGCAGATCGCCGACCTCATGGCCGATCCCACACTAGGGTCGGCGTTTTTTGAATTTGTCTGATCCGTTTCGCTCAACCTTAGTTTACACTGTTGTACCCTCGGACTGCAGGGCAGCTTGAACTTGTTTGGATGTTAGTCGAGGCTCTTTATCTAACATCCGCACAATCTTGCGTTGAAATCTCTTGTCAATTTTTCTTTTCCGTCCTCATCTAGGGAGGTTAGCCACAGTGCCATGGGCTTTAAACTTCTTGATGACACTGCGCACGGTAGACACAGGAACATTCAGGTCTTTGGAGATCGACTTGTAGCCTTGAGATTGCTCATACTTCCTCACAATTTGGTTTTTCAAGTCCTCAGACAGTTCTTTGGTCTTCTTTCTTTTCTCCATGCTCAATGTGGTACACACAAGGACACAGGACAGAGGTTGAGTCAACTTTAATCCATGTCAACTGGCTGCAAGGGTGATTTAGTTATTGCCAACACCTGTTAGGTGCCACAGGTAAATTACAGGTGCTGTTAATTACACAAATTAGAGAAGCATCACATGATTTTTCAAACAGTGCCAATACTTTTGTCCACCCCCTTTTTTATGTTTGGTGTGGAATTATATTCTGGCTTTAGGACAATCCTTTTTGTGTTTTTTTTCAGTTAGGACAAATAAAATGAAGATAATAATAACAAAGAATTTGTGTTTGCAATTTTCAGGAAGAAACTGAGTATAATCTGACAGAATTGCAGGGGTGCAAATACTTTTGGCCACAACTGTATATACAGCAGTCCCAGCGTCTCCTGTGTGATGTATATACAGCTGTCCCAGCGTCTCCTATGTGATGTATATACAGCAGTTCCAGCGTGTCCTGTGTAATGTATATGCAGAAGTCCAAGTGTCTCCTGTGTGATATATGTACAGCAGTCCCAGCATCTCCTGTGTGATGTATATACAGCAGTCCCAGCATCTCTTGTGATGTACATACAGCAGTCCCTGCGCCTCCTGCGTGATGTATATAAAGCAGTCCCTGTGTGTCCTATGTGATGTATATACAACAGTTCCTGTGTCTCCTATGTGATGCATATACAGCTGTTTCAGCGTCCTCTATGTGATATAGATACAGCAGTCTCAGCATCTCCTGTGTGATGTATATACAGCAGTCCAAGCATCTCCTATGTGGTGTATATACAGATGTCTCAGCGTCTCCTATGTGATGTATATACAGTAGTCCCAGCGTCTCCTATGTGATGCATATGATTTACAAAACTTATTATGACTGCTCTCCTGGCCGACGCAAACCTGTAAAAGCAGCTGTGAGAAGCAACATGATCAGTATTACCTAACATCACAGCTGCACCAAAGAGAAGCAGCTCCAGCCATCACATTAAGGCCTCTTTTCCACTTGTGAGAAAAACAGACGAGTGCAGTCCGATAAAAAATCGGATTGCACTCGGACCAATGTTATTCAATAGGTGACATTCCGTTTGTGATTTTTTTTTTCTCAGCTGAAATCGGACTGAGAAAAAAATCCGTATTCCATCCGTTTTTTTACGGATACCTTACCATTCTGTGGCATAGAACACTGTAAATAGTCCTGTAAATAACTGTATAAAAATAGTTGCAGAGAAAAAAAACGGATTGCATACAGATGTCATACGGATGTAAATCGGATGGTGCGATAAAAAAATCGCATTGAACTCGCATGACAAATGCATACTTTTCATCCCCTTTTTTCGGTCCAGATTACGGACCATTTTTTTTCTCTCAAGTGGAAAAGAGGCCTAAGGGTGAGTTACCGTAATTAATTGTTTGACTAAATATACCGGGGTAATTTTCAAGGTGATCATTCTTGTGTGGCCCCCGAATGATGGTAGAAATTTCCAAATGGCCCTCGGCTGGAAAGAGGTTCCCCACCCCTGCTCTAAAGCTACATAATAGGAATCTAAATAGATCTTTCTGCAAAAGGTTAGAATTTTGTTAGTGAAATGGTGTAAAGCAACATCATTTCCTCTAGTTATGCTATAATAACTGAGATTGGAATACCCCTATAAGTTAATTACTACTCATTTCCTGACACTCTGGTGGCTCTCACTGTAAAGGCAATTACAATCACATATTCGCTAAATGAATTTATTCTATCATTAAAAAATTTGTACAAAAACAGACAAATGCTTTTTCAAGATTGTACTTGTACTTGAGGTTCTTTTTTTCCATGGCCTTAAACTTTATCTGATTGAAACAAACCATATGACTGTCTTTTTTTAAGTGAATGTATTAATAGATAAGCAAAATGATGTAACCTACGCTCACATCTCATTTAACCCTGCGTTATCAGTATGACTAGAGTTGAGCGACCTTGACCTTTTTAGAGTCGAGCCGGGTTTTGCGAAACCCGACTATGTCCAAAGTCGGGTCGAGTGAAATCGGCCGATTATGACGTAAAGTCGGGATCGACCGAAACACGAAACCCAATGCAAGTCAATGGGGCAGCATAGTCGGCAGTGAGTGGGGGCCAGGAAAACACCTAGAGTGGCCATTTTAATGTCAAAACCATCCATTCTTCTTAATGAAGCTTGTCAAGCGTAATTTACCTTATAATAATTGGAAGGCATTTGAAATTGGGGGTCATTTGGCTAAAGTTGTGGGGGGTAGGGCTGGTTCAAGTAATTAGTGGGCCCAGGAAATCTGGACCACGTCACGGCAGTGGAGCAGGGAGAGGTAAGTATTTCAACTTTGCAAGTGCTGTGAACCTGAGCAAGCAGGGGGGGCCCACTCGTTGGCATTGGCACTGGCACAGGGCCCCTCAAAGTACAGCGGTGTGTTTGCACGGCGGGGGCGCCTCCCACCGGCAGCAACACTTTTGCGTACTATGAGAGGCCCTGTGCCAGTGACGTCGCCAACTAGTATTCCTCCCCCCACCTGATGAAGGAACCTGCACTTTCATCTGCACCTTCCTCTTTGTCCCCGTGTAAGGTGGTATGGTATGCGGGAAGAGCAACCTGACTTTCAGCAGGGTCACAATGTTGTTGTGTAGCGTGCACGGGGAATGTTGCGTTATGGGTCAATGTACCAGCAGACTCATCTATCACTGGCTGGGCAATGGGCACGATGAAGTGGAAACACAGATATAGGCCCAAAGAAGAAAGTGGGCTAAATGCAGTTCAAAATTGGTAACACAGGAATAACCAGGGGGCATTGCAGTGGAGGACAACTGGAATGAGAGGCTGACACAGAGAGTAGGGCCAAATCAGTAAGTAGTCGAAATGCAGTTCAAAATTGGCAACCGTAGTAAACAGGCGGCACAGCTTTGTTCAGTGGAGGAGAACAGCAAGGAGTGGCAGACACCGATAGTAGGCCCCAAACCAACTAGTACGCCAAATGCAGTTGTTCCATTTAACCACAATTTAATGAGAGCCTGAAGATAGAAGCTCAGGAAAGGCAACCTGGGGAACACCTTGGAGTGTAACACACCATCTCTCTCCACCCCATACCCATTTTGTATGGCCTAATGCAGTGTACTTTTCTACAACTACTAAACGAGAGTCGGAAGACCGAAGCAATGGCAAGGAAACCTGGGGAACACCTTAGAGTGTAACACACCCTCTCTCTACACCCCATACCCAATTTGAAGGCCTAATGCAGTGTAGTTTCCAAGAACTACTAAACGAGAGCCGGAAGATCGAAGCTCAGGAAAGGCAACCTGGGGAACACCTTGGAGTGTAACACACCCTCTCGCTACACCCCATACCCAATTTGAAGGCCTAATGCAGCGTAGTTTCCAACAACTACTAAACGAGAGCCGGAAGATCGAAGCTCAGGAAAGGCAACCTGGGGAACACCTTGGAGTGTAACAAACCCTCTCTCTACACCCCATACCCAATTTGTAGGCCTAATGCAGCGTAGTTTCCGACAACTACTAAACGAGAGCATGAAGATCGAAGCTCAGGAAAGGCAACCTGGGGAACACCTTGGAGTGTAACACACCCTCTCTCTACACCCCATACCCAATTTGTAGGCCTAATGCAGCGTAGTTTCCGACAACTACTAAACGAGAGCCGGAATATCGAAGCTCAGGAAAGGCAACCTGGGGAACACCTTGGAGTGTAACACACCCTCTCTCTACGCCCCATACCCAATTTGTAGGCCTAATGCAGCGTAGTTTCCGACAACTACTAAACGAGAGCCGGAATATCGAAGCTCAGGAAAGGCAACCTGGGGAACACCTTGGAGTGTAACACACCCTCTCTCTACACCCCATACCCAATTTGAAGGCCTAATGCAGTGTAGTTTCCAAGAACTACTAAACGAGAGCCGGAAGATCGAAGCTCAGGAAAGGCAACCTGGGGAACACCTTGGAGTGTAACACACCCTCTCGCTACACCCCATACCCAATTTGAAGGCCTAATGCAGCGTAGTTTCCAACAACTACTAAACGAGAGCCGGAAGATCGAAGCTCAGGAAAGGCAACCTGGGGAACACCTTGGAGTGGAACACACCATCTCTCTACACCCCATACCCAATTTGAAGGCCTAATGCAGAGTAGTTTCCAAGAACTACTAAACGAGAGCCGGAAGATCGAAGCTCAGGAAAGGCAACCTGGGGAACACCTTGGAGTGTAACACAACGTCTCTCTACACGACGGAAGGGCTGATTCTTAGGAAGGAAGGCTGTTGGAAATAAGCATTGCGCGTCCGAGGGTGATTATATTCTTATTAGGTATATACTCACCCTCGGACGCGCCCTGCTTCTTTATTTGGAATGAATGTTTATTTGCAATGTGGTGTTGACTTTCTCTATTATTTTGGTAATTAATGATTTTATTATTTTCATTATTTTGCATCTTCTCGGCAATAATATAAAGAAGACGCGACAGGACAACACTCGGTGGATGCCATATGTGTGTTTTCAATTTAAAAAAACTTTCAGTTAACTACTTGCAGGAGAAAGTAATTGTAGCTGGTGGCCATTTTTAGTACTGTACCAGATTAGAGTTGTGTGTTTGTTTTTAATGTTAAAATGTCTGCATTTGATATCTCACCAGTATTTTCTTTTTTATAAGCAAAATACTTATTTTTATATTTTCTGATGTTGGTTCCAGGGGTACACGGCCAGCAGTGCCCTGGTCAGTGTAGTAGTAGTTGAAAGAATGGACCGCAGACAGGCATCGAAGGCCTAAAATAATAACACATGGCTGTAGGCAATTTTAAATTGGTTCCAGGGGTACACGGACAGCAGTGGTGTGGTCAGTGGAGGCCTAGTGGAAGGAGTGACCGCAGACAGGCATCGAAGGCCTAAAATAATAACACATGGCTGTAGGCAATTTTAAATTGGTTCCAGGGGTACACGGACAGCAGTGGTGTGGTCAGTGGAGGCCTAGTGGAAGGAGTGACCGCAGACAGGCATCGAAGGCCTAAAATAAAAAAATTGGGCTGGCTGTAGGCAATTTTAAATTGGTTCCAGGGGTACACGGGCAGCAGTGGTGTGGTCAGTGGAGGCCTAGTGGAAGGAGTGACCGCAGACAGGCATCGAAGGCCTAAAATAATAACACATGGCTGTAGGCAATTTTAAATTGGTTCCAGGGGTACACGGGCAGCAGTGACCTGGTCAGTGTAGTAGTAGTTGAAAAAATGGACCGCAGACAGGCATCGAATGCCTAAAATAATAACACATGGCTGTAGGCAATTTTAAATTGGTTACAGGGGTACACGGACAGCAGTGACCTGGTCAGTGTAGTAGTAGTTGAAAGAATGGACCGCAGACAGGCATCGAAGGCCTAAAATAAAAAAATTGGGCTGGCTGTAGGCAATTTTAAATTGGTTCCAGGGGTACACGGACAGCAGTGGTGTGGTCAGTGGAGGCCTAGTGGAAGGAGTGACCGCAGACAGGCATCGAAGGCCTAAAATAATAACACATGGCTGTAGGCAATTTTAAATTGGTTCCAGGGGTACACGGACAGCAGTGGTGTGGTCAGTGGAGGCCTAGTGGAAGGAGTGACCGCAGACAGGCATCGAAGGCCTAAAATAATAACACATGGCTGTAGGCAATTTTAAATTGGTTCCAGGGGTACACGGACAGCAGTGACCTGGTCAGTGTAGTAGTAGTTGAAAGAATGGACCGCAGACAGGCATCGAAGGCCTAAAATAAAAAAATTGGGCTGGCTGTAGGCAATTTTAAATTGGTTCCAGGGGTACACGGGCAGCAGTGGTGTGGTCAGTGGAGGCCTAGTGGAAGGAGTGACCGCAGACAGGCATCGAAGGCCTAAAATAATAACACATGGCTGTAGGCAATTTTAAATTGGTTCCAGGGGTACACGGACAGCAGTGGTGTGGTCAGTGGAGGCCTAGTGGAAGGAGTGACCGCAGACAGGCATCGAAGGCCTAAAATAATAACACATGGCTGTAGGCAATTTTAAATTGGTTCCAGGGGTACACGGACAGCAGTGACCTGGTCAGTGTAGTAGTAGTTGAAAGAATGGACCGCAGACAGGCATCGAAGGCCTAAAATAAAAAAATTGGGCTGGCTGTAGGCAATTTTAAATTGGTTCCAGGGGTACACGGACAGCAGTGGTGTGGTCAGTGGAGGCCTAGTGGAAGGAGTGACCGCAGACAGGCATCGAAGGCCTAAAATAATAACACATGGCTGTAGGCAATTTTAAATTGGTTCCAGGGGTACACGGACAGCAGTGGTGTGGTCAGTGGAGGCCTAGTGGAAGGAGTGACCGCAGACAGGCATCGAAGGCCTAAAATAATAACACATGGCTGTAGGCAATTTTAAATTGGTTCCAGGGGTACACGGACAGCAGTGACCTGGTCAGTGTAGTAGTAGTTGAAAGAATGGACCGCAGACAGGCATCGAAGGCCTAAAATAAAAAAATTGGGCTGGCTGTAGGCAATTTTAAATTGGTTCCAGGGGTACACGGGCAGCAGTGGTGTGGTCAGTGGAGGCCTAGTGGAAGGAGTGACCGCAGACAGGCATCGAAGGCCTAAAATAATAACACATGGCTGTAGGCAATTTTAAATTGGTTCCAGGGGTACACGGACAGCAGTGGTGTGGTCAGTGGAGGCCTAGTGGAAGGAGTGACCGCAGACAGGCATCGAAGGCCTAAAATAATAACACATGGCTGTAGGCAATTTTAAATTGGTTCCAGGGGTACACGGGCAGCAGTGACCTGGTCAGTGTAGTAGTAGTTGAAAAAATGGACCGCAGACAGGCATCGAATGCCTAAAATAATAACACATGGCTGTAGGCAATTTTAAATTGGTTCCAGGGGTACACGGGCAGCAGTGACCTGGTCAGTGTAGTAGTAGTTGAAAGAATGGACCGCAGACAGGCATCGAAGGCCTAAAATAAAAAAATTGGGCTGGCTGTAGGCAATTTTAAATTGGTTCCAGGGGTACACGGACAGCAGTGGTGTGGTCAGTGGAGGCCTAGTGGAAGGAGTGACCGCAGACAGGCATCGAAGGCCTAAAATAATAACACATGGCTGTAGGCAATTTTAAATTGGTTCCAGGGGTACACGGACAGCAGTGACCTGGTCAGTGTAGTAGTAGTTGAAAGAATGGACCGCAGACAGGCATCGAAGGCCTAAAATAAAAAAATTGGGCTGGCTGTAGGCAATTTTAAATTGGTTCCAGGGGTACACGGGCAGCAGTGACCTGGTCAGTGTAGTAGTAGTTGAAAGAATGGACCGCAGACAGGCTTAGAAGGCCTAACATAACAAACTTGGGCTGGCTGTAGGCACTTTTAAATTGGTTCCAGGGGTACACGGGCAGCAGTGGTCTGGTCAGTGGAAGTCTAGTGGAAGGAGTGACCGCAGACAGGCTTCCAAGGCCTAACATAACAAACTTGGGCTGGCTGTAGGCACTTTTAAATTGGTTCCAGGGGTACACGGGCAGCAGTGGTCTGGTCAGTGGAAGTCTAGTGGAAGGAGTGACCGCAGACAGGCTTCCAAGGCCTAACATAACAAACTTGGGCTGGCTGTAGGCACTTTTAAATTGGTTCCAGGGGTACACGGGCAGCAGTGGTCTGGTCAGTGGAAGTCTAGTGGAAGGAGTGACCGCAGACAGGCTTCCAAGGCCTAACATAACAAACTTGGGCTGGCTGTAGGCACTTTTAAATTGGTTCCAGGGGTACACGGGCAGCAGTGGTCTGGTCAGTGGAAGTCTAGTGGAAGGAGTGACCGCAGACAGGCTTCCAAGGCCTAACATAACAAACTTGGGCTGGCTGTAGGCACTTTTAAATTGGTTCCAGGGGTACACGGGCAGCAGTGGTCTGGTCAGTGGAAGTCTAGTGGAAGGAGTGACCGCAGACAGGCTTCCAAGGCCTAACATAACAAACTTGGGCTGGCTGTAGGCACTTTTAAATTGGTTCCAGGGGTACACGGGCAGCAGTGGTCTGGTCAGTGGAAGTCTAGTGGAAGGAGTGACCGCAGACAGGCTTCGAAGGCCTAACATAACAAAATTGGGCTGGCTGTAGGCACTTTAAATTGGTTCCAGGGGTACATGGGCAGCAGTGTATGGTCAGTGGAAGTCTAGTGGAAGGAGTGACGGCAGACAGTCTTCGAAGGCCTAACATAACAAAATTGGGCTGACTGTAGGCACTTTTAAATTGGTTCCAGGGTAACACGGCCAGCAGTGGCCTGGTCAGTGTAGTAGTTGTAGAAAGAAGGGACCGCAGACAGGCTTCGAAGGCCTAACATAACAAAAATGTCAAAACAATGGTATTGTCAGTGCCAGGCATTGAAGGATGTCAGCGGCTAGACTACACATTGGTGAAGCTGTGAGAGATAATTTTGCTAGTGGTAGAGCACTGTTTGAGCTGGGGGGGGGAACTGTCTTGTGGCCGGCGGTACAGGCACAGGGCCCCTCATATTACAACGGTGTGTCTGACGTTGGGTGCGCACCACCACCGCCAGAGACACTTTATTGTACTATGAGGGACCCAGTGGCAGTGCCGTCGACCAAAAGCGGCCACACCCACCTCTTCAGACAAACAGCACTCTCAAGGGTCCAAGCGCAAAGTGGCGATAGCACGGCCCCGTGTGGGGAGTTTGGCCATTTCGTGAGGTGGAAACATGTCGTATGCTGGACAATCAGGTGAAGAAAATTACGAGATTGGAAAAGTCATTCAGAATAGTCCACAGGCAAGACCTTTTCATAGGAAAGCTAGGTGTCAGCCGGGCAGGGTGGGGCAAAAGATTTTGAAATCCAGTTGTGGTTCATTTTAATGAAGGTTAGATCATCTACATTTTGGGTAGCCAGACGAGTCCTTTTTTCTGTTAGTATTGAACCTGCAGCACTGAATACTCTTTCTGATAGGACACTAGCTGCCGGGCAAGCAAGCTCCTGCAATGCATATTCTGCCAATTCTGGCCAGGTGTCTAATTTGGATGCCCAGTAATCAAATGGGAATGACGGTTGAGGGAGAACGTCGATAAGGGATGAAAAATAGTTTGTAACCATACTGGACAAATGTTGTCTCCTGTCACTTTGAATTGATGCTGCAGTACCTGTCCTGTCTGCGGTCATAGAAAAATCACTCCACAACCTGGTCAGAAAACCCCTCTGTCCAACGCCACTTCTGATTTCTGCCCCTCTAACACCTCTGGTCTGCTGGCCCCTGGAGCTCGTGTGAGAACGATCACGGGCGCTGTGTGCAGGGAATGCCAGAAGCAAACGGTCAACAAGAGTTGATTGTTTTGTTGCTAATATTAGTTCCAAGTTCTCATGTGGCATAATATTTTGCAATTTGCCTTTATAGCGAGGATCAAGGAGGCAGGCCAACCAGTAATCGTCATCGTTCATCATTTTTGTAATGCGTGTGTCCCTTTTGAGGATACGCAAGGCATAATCCGCCATGTGGGCCAAAGTTCCCGTTGTCAAATCTGCGGTTGTGCTTGGTTGAGGGGCAGTTGCAGGCAAATCTACGTCACTTGTGTCCCTCAAAAAACTAGAACCCGGCCTTGCCACGCCACCAATTTCCCGTGCCCCCGGGAAAGCTTCCTCATTAAAAATATACTCATCCCCATCATCCTCCTCATCCTCCACCTCCTCTTCGCCCGGTACCTCGTCATGTACACTGCCCTGACCAGACAATCGCTGACTGTCATCAAGGCTTTCCTCTTCCTCTGGTGCAGACGCCTGATCCTTTATGTGCGTCAAACTTTGCATCAGCAGACGCATTAGGGGGATGCTCATGCTTATTATGGCGTTGTCTGCACTAACCAGCCGTGTGCATTCCTCAAAACACTGAAGGACTTGACACATGTCTTGAATCTTCGACCACTGCACACCTGACAACTCCATGTCTGCCATCCTACTGCCTGCCCGTGTATGTGTATCCTCCCACAAAAACATAACAGCCCGCCTCTGTTCGCACAGTCTCTGAAGCATGTGCAGTGTTGAGTTCCACCTTGTTGCAACGTCTATGATTAGGCGATGCTGGGGAAGGTTCAAAGAACGCTGATAGGTCTGCATACGGCTGGAGTGTACAGGCGAACGGCGGATATGTGCGCAAAGTCCACGCACTTTGAGGAGCAGGTCGGATAACCCCGGATAACTTTTCAGGAAGCACTGCACCACCAGGTTTAAGGTGTGAGCCAGGCAAGGAATGTGTTTCAGTTGGGAAAGGGAGATGGCAGCCATGAAATTCCTTCCGTTATCACTCACTACCTTGCCTGCCTCAAGATCTACAGTGCCCAGCCACGACTGCGTTTCTTGCTGCAAGAACTCGGACAGAACTTCCGCGGTGTGTCTATTGTCGCCCAAACACTTCATAGCCAATACAGCCTGCTGACGTATGCCAGTAGCTGCCCCATAATGGGAGACCTGGTGTGCAACAGTGGCAGGTGCGGATGGAGTGTTTGTGCGACTGCGGTCTGTGGACGAGCTCTTGCTTCTGCAGGAGGACGAGGAGGAGGAGGAGGAGGGGGTGCGAACGGCTACAGACAACTGTTTACTAGACCGTGGGCTAGGCAGAACTGTCCCAAACTTGCTGTCCCCTGTGGACCCTGAATCCACCACATTTACCCAGTGTGCCGTGATGGACACGTAACGTCCCTGGCCATGCCTACTGGTCCATGCATCTGTTGTCAGGTGCACCTTTGTGCTCACAGATTGCCTGAGTGCATGGACGATGCGCTCTTTAACATGCTGGTGGAGGGCTGGGATGGCTTTTCTGGAAAAAAAGTGTCGACTGGGTAGCTCGTAGCGTGGTACAGCGTAGTCCATCAGGTCTTTGAAAGCTTCGCTTTCAACTAACCGGTAGGGCATCATCTCTAACGAGATTAGTCTAGCTATGTGGGCGTTCAAACCCTGTGTACGCGGATGCGAGGCTAAGTATTTCCTTTTTCTAACCATAGTCTCATGTAGGGTGAGCTGGACTGGAGAGCTGGAGATCGTGGAACTAGCGGGGGTGCCGGTGGACATGGCAGACTGAGAGACGGTGGGAGATGGTATTGTTGCCGCCGGTGCCCTAGATGCAGTGTTTCCTACTACGAAACTGGTGATTCCCTGACCCTGACTGCTTTGGCCTGGCAAAGATACCTGCACAGATACAGCAGGTGGTGCGCTAAATGGTGGTCCTACACTGCCGGAAGGGATGTTGCGTTGATGACTAGCTTCATTGGCCGAGGGTGCAACAACCTTAAGGGACGTTTGGTAGTTAGTCCAAGCTTTCAAATGCATGGTGGTTAAATGTCTATGCATGCAACTAGTATTGAGACTTTTCAGATTCTGACCTCTGCTTAAGGAAGTAGAACATTTTTGACAGATGACTTTGCGCTGATCAATTGGATGTTGTTTAAAAAAATGCCAGACTGCACTCTTTCTAGCATCGGATACCTTTTCAGGCATTGCAGACTGAGCTTTAACCGGATGGCCACGCTGTCCTCCACCAGGTTTTGGCTTTGCCACGCGTTTTGGGCAAGATACGGGCCCGGCAGATGGAACCTGTGGCGATGTTGATGCCTGCTGCGGCCCCTCCTCCTCCTCTGCTTCAGAACTGCTGCCGCCTGCACCCTGTTCCCCCAATGGCTGCCAATCGGGGTCAAGAACTGGGTCATCTAATAACTCTTCTTGTACCTCCTGCGCAACTTCGTCTGTGTCACCGTGTCGTTCGGTGGTATAGCGTTCGTGATGGGGCAACATAGTCTCATCAGGGTCTGATTCTTGATCAGCACCCTGCGAGGGCAATGTTGTGGTCTGAGTCAAAGGACCAGCATAGTAGTCTGGCTGTGGCTGTGCGTCAGTGCACTCCATGTCAGATTCAATTTGTAATGGGCATGGACTGTTAACTGCTTCACTTTCTAAGCCAGGGACGGTATGTGTAAAGAGCTCCATGGAGTAACCCGTTGTGTCGCCTGCTGCATTCTTCTCTGTTGTTGTTTTTGCTGAAGAGGACAAGGAAGTGACTTGTCCCTGACCGTGAACATCCACTAACGACGCGCTGCTTTTACTTTTACCAGTTTCACGAGATGAGGCAAAAGAGCTAGAGGCTGAGTCAGCAAGATAAGCCAAAACTTGCTCTTGCTGCTCCGGCTTTAAAAGCGGTTTTCCTAATCCCAGAAAAGGGAGCGTTCGAGGCCTTGTGTAGCCGGACGACGAACCTGGCTCCACAGCTCCAGACTTAGGTGCAATATTTTTTCCCCCACGACCACCTGATGCTCCACCACTACCACTATCCTCATTACCAGCTGACAATGAACGCCCCCGGCCACGACCTCTTCCACTAGACTTCCTCATTGTTTTAAAAACGTAACCAAACTAACGTTATTTGTTGCAGTCACACAACTTACACGGTGAGCTATAACTTCAGTATGATTTAGCTACCCCTTTACAGGTTGGTGAGACCACAGCGAAAATCAGGCCCAATGTTACACACTCTTTTTTTGGTGGCTGCAAATTAGAGAGATGCCCCACACGCAGGACTGTCACTGAAGCACAAATGTTAATATTAATGTCACACTATTATTTTTTTTTTATTTTTATTTTTTTCAGGAACACTTTAGAAACCCCCCAAAAAAAAAAAAATAGATTTTTGCAGGGAGAATTTAGAAAACAAATGTAACAAACTATATGCTTTCTATGGGCCACTGAGTGAGAGATGACGCACACAGGAATCAGGAGTGGCACACAAGCCCAGAGGCCAATATTTTTCTACCAATGATTGATGGAGTTATTTTCTCTGGTAGATTTTGGAACCCAAATCAAGGAAAAAAAATGTAGGCTTTCTATGGACCACAATTGGAGAGAGAGAGAGAGAGAGATGGCACACCCAGGAGTCAAGACTGGCACACAAACCCAGAGGCCAATATTTTTCTACCAATGATTGATGTAGTTGGATTTTAGAACCCAAATCAAGGAAAAAAAATATAGGCTTTCTATGGACCACAATTGGAGAGAGAGAGAGAGAGAGAGAGAGAGAGAGAGAGAGAGAGAGAGAGATGGCACACCCAGGAGTCAAGACTGGCACACAAGCAGAAAGGCCAATATTAATCTCCCACTGTTTTTTTTGGTTGTTTTTTTTTTTTTTTTTTTCAGGGAGACTTTAGAAAAAAAAATAATAAAAAAAATATGATTTTATCAGGAAGAATTTAGAAACCAAATAAAATAAAATGATTTTTTCAGGGAGAATTTATAAAACAAATAAAACCAAAAATAGGCGTTCTATGGCCCACTGACTGAGAGATGACGCACCCAGGAGTCAAGACTGGCACACAAGCAGAAAGGCCAATATTAATCTCCCACTGTTTTTTTTGGTTGTTTTTTTTTTTTTTTTTTCAGGGAGACTTTAGAAAAAAAAATAATAAAAAAAATATGATTTTATCAGGAAGAATTTAGAAACCAAATAAAATAAAATGATTTTTTCAGGGAGAATTTATAAAACAAATAAAACCAAAAATAGGCGTTCTATGGCCCACTGACTGAGAGATGACGCACCCAGGAGTCAAGACTGGCACACAAGCAGAAAGGCCAATATTAATCTCCCACTGTTTTTTTTTTTTTTTTTCAGGGAGACTTTAGAAAAAAAAATAATAAAAAAAATATGATTTTATCAGGAAGAATTTAGAAACCAAATAAAATAAAATGATTTTTTCAGGGAGAATTTAGAAAACAAATAAAACCAAAAATAGGCGTTCTATGGCCCACTGACTGAGAGATGACGCACACAGGAGTCAGGAGTGGCACACAAACCCAGAGGCCAATATTTTTCTACCAATGATTGATGTAGTTATTTTCTCTGGTAGATTTTAGAACCCAAATCAAGGAAAAAAAATATAGGCTTTCTATGGACCACAATTGGAGAGAGAGAGAGAGAGAGAGAGAGAGAGAGATGGCACACCCAGGAGTCAAGACTGGCACACAAGCAGAAAGGCCAATATTAATCTCCCACTGTTTTTTTGGTTGTTTTTTTTTTTTTTTTTTCAGGGAGACTTTAGAAATAAAAATAATAAAAAAAATATGATTTTATCAGGAAGAATTTAGAAACCAAATAAAATAAAATGATTTTTTCAGGGAGAATTTAGAAAACAAATAAAACCAAAAATATGCGTTCTATGGCCCACTGACTGAGAGAGAGAGAGAGATGGAACGCTTAGTACTGGCACACAAGCCCAAAGGGCAATATTAATCTCCCTTTTTTTTCCAGGGAGAATTTCTGAAACCCAAAAAAAAAATAAAATAGGCTTTCTATGGCCCACTATTTGTGAGAGAGATGGGACGCTCAGGACTGGCACAGATGGCACGCTCAGGACTGGCACAGAAGCCCAGAGGCCAATATTAATCTCCCTTTTTTTCTGGGAGAATTTATAAAACCAAAAAAATATTTAAATAGGCTTTCTATGGCCCACTATTTGTGAGAGAGATGGCACGCTCAGGACTGGCACAGATGGCACGCTCACAACTGGCACACAAGCCCAGAGGCCAATATTAATCTCCCTTTTTTCAGGGAGAATTTCTAAAACCCAAAAAAAAAATAAAATAGGCTTTCTATGGCCCACTATTTGTGAGAGAGATGGGACGCTCAGGACTGGCACAGATGGCACGCTCAGGACTGGCACAGAAGCCCAGAGGCCAATATTAATCTCCCTTTTTTTCTGGGAGAATTTATAAAACCAAAAAAATATTTAAATAGGCTTTCTATGGCCCACTATTTGTGAGAGAGATGGCACGCTCAGGACTGGCACAGATGGCACGCTCACAACTGGCACACAAGCCCAGAGGCCAATATTAATCTCCCTTTTTTCAGGGAAAATTGATAAAACAAAAAAAAAAATTAAATAGGCTTTCTATGGCCCACTATTTGTGAGAGAGATGGCACGCTCAGGGCTGGCTGGCACAGATGGCACGCTCAGGACTGGCACACAAGCCCAGAGGCCAATATTAATCTCCCTTTTTTTCTGGGAGAATTTATAAAACCAAAAAAATATTTAAATAGGCTTTCTATGGCCCACTATTTGTGAGAGAGATGGCACGCTCAGGACTGGCACAGATGGCACGCTCACAACTGGCACACAAGCCCAGAGGCCAATATTAATCTCCCTTTTTTCAGGGAAAATTGATAAAACAAAAAAAAAAATTAAATAGGCTTTCTATGGCCCACTATTTGTGAGAGAGATGGCACGCTCAGGGCTGGCTGGCACAGATGGCACGCTCAGGACTGGCACACAAGCCCAGAGGCCAATATTAATCTCCCTTTTTTTCTGGGAGAATTTATAAAACCAAAAAAATATTTAAATAGGCTTTCTATGGCCCACTATTTGTGAGAGAGATGGCACGCTCAGGACTGGCACAGATGGCACGCTCACAACTGGCACACAAGCCCAGAGGCCAATATTAATCTCCCTTTTTTCAGGGAAAATTTATAAAACAAAAAAAAAAATTAAATAGGCTTTCTATGGCCCACTATTTGTGAGAGAGATGGCACGCTCAGGGCTGGCACAGATGGCACGCTCAGGACTGGCACACAAGCCCAGAGGCCAATATTAATCTCCCTTTTTTTCAGGGAGAATTTATAAAACCAAAAAAAAAAATAAATAGGCTTTCTATGGCCCACTATTTGTGAGAGAGATGGCACACTCAGGACTGGCACACAAGCCCAAAGGCCAATATTAATCTCCCACTGTATTTTTATCAGGGAGAATTTATACACCCCACAAAAAAAAAAACAGAAAAATGAAAAGGCTTTCTATGGCCCACTATGTGAGAGAGATGGCACACACAGGGATGGCACTCTAGCAGAAATGCCAAATTGCCAATCTTAATCTCCCACCAAAAAAAAAAAAAAAAAAAAAACAGGGAATGTCCTACAATTACTATCTCCCTGCCTGCAGTAATCTCAGCCAGGTATGGCAGGCAGCTACTATCTCCCTGCCTGCAGTAATCTCAGCCAGGTATGGCAGGCAGCAATAAGGAGTGGACTGATGCACAAATGAAATAAAAAGTGTGGACAAACAAAAAAGATAGCTGTGCAGAAAGGAAGGAACAAGAGGATTTGTGCTTTGAAAAAAGCAGTTGGTTTGCACAGCGGCGTACACACAGCAATGCAGCTATCAGGGAGCCTTCTAGGGCAGCCCAATGAGCTACAGCGCTGAGGGGAAAAAAAAAAAAAAAAAAACTTCCACTGTCCCTGCACACCGAGGGTGGTGTTGGACAGTGCAAATCGCTGCAGCACAAGCGGTTTTGTGGTTAATGGACCCTGCCTAACGCTATCCCTGCTTCTGACAAAGCGGCAGCAACCTCTCCCTAAGCTCAGATCAGCAGCAGTAAGATGGCGGTCGGCGGGAACGCCTCTTTATAGCCCCTGTGACGTCGCAGACAGCAAGCCAATCACTGCAATGCCCTTCTCTAAGATGGTGGGGACCAGGACCTATGTCATCACGCTGCCCACACTCTGCGTTTACCTTCATTGGCTGAGAAATGGCGCTTTTCGCGTCATTGAAACGCGACTTTGGCGCGAAAGTCGCGTACCGCATGGCCGACCCCGCACAGGGGTCGGATCGGGTTTCATGAAACCCCGACTTAGCCAAAAGTCGGCGACTTTTGAAAATGTTCGACCCGTTTCGCTCAACCCTAAGTATGACACCAAGTCAACTTTTGACCATAGCAAATGTCATATGTAAAAGCAACCAACATGTGGTGATGCAAATCAACCAGAAATGTTACTTTAAGCAATACAATTTATATTCTGTGAGCTTCCCTGGACGTATGTACTTTGGCTCCTGCTATATAATATGTGAGCACACAAGCTCACAGATCTCACCACCGTCACAATATATAATTTAACAATACATGTATTTCTGCATCATACCTATAGGCGAGATAGTATATGATTTACAACCTGCTGTTGCTAACATAAAACATGTAGATGATCATTTGTAAAGTTTGCACATACTGACCTGTACTTGTGTCTGTGTCTCTAATGAGCAGCTCTCACAAATTTCTCAGGTGGTGGGCTGTTCATTCTAACCCCTTTCTTTTTCCCTCTAGTTTGTGAAAAAGTCACATTGTGTAACAGGACTTCTATGCATATGCTTTCCTGAGTACTTTAGATTGGTTTAGTTGGCTGTCACTCAACTTTAAAGGGAACCTGTCACCCCGTTTTTTGAGATTGAGATATAAATACTGTTAAATAGGGCCTGCGCTGTGCGTTACTATAGTGTATGTAGTGTACCCTGATTCCCCACCTATGCTGAGAAATACATTACCAAAGTCGCCGTTTTCGCCTGTCAATCAGGCTGGTCAGGTCGGGTGGGCGTGTTCACATTGCTGTTTCTTCCTCAGCTTTACGTTGGTGGCGTAGTGGTGTGCACATGTTGAAGTGACTAATCCACTGTGGGCACGTGAACAAGCAGCGCGCGATCTGCGCTGTCATCCCTTTCATCGGTGGGGGCGGCCATCTTCCTGGGGCCGCGCATGCGCAGATAGAGTGCTCTGCTGCACGGGGCTTCAGGAAAATGGCCGCGGGATGCCGCGCGTGCGCACAGGGAATTCGTAACTTGGACATGCGCACACCACTACGCCACCAACGGAAAGCTGGGGAAGAATAGAGCGATGTCACCACGCCCACCCGACCTGACCAGCCTGATTGACAGGCGAAAACGGCGACTTTGGTAATGTATTTCTCAGCATAGGTGGGGAATCAGGGTACACTACATACACTATTGTAACGCACAGCGCAGGCCCTATTTAACAGTATTTATATCTCAATCTGAAAAAACGGGGAGACAGGTTCCCTTTAACTCAAATGCATTCACAGTTTGTTCTGTCGGTAAAATTACACTGAATCATGAAACCACAGTATTCATGTGAATTATGATTGACTGAAGTAAGTCCTCCTGACTGTAAATTCTGAGTCTTACAGATTACATGTGTTTTGCAGCAATCTAGATCTGTATAATATTCCAGATATTAATATGTTGAATAAATGCAGTACTGAAGAAGATAAAAGTACTAGGCTGTGAATAATGCAAAAGTTCAATTGAGAGGCGAGAGAGAGATAGGAGAGGTGCCAACAGCACTGTCAGACTCGGTGTGATTAATCAATAATATGGTGAAGCTGGCATCAGCCCTGCTACATTTTTAACTAGAATTACACATTTTTTTCCATATTCATAATGCACTAAAAGCAGAAGCAAGACAGCACAATAGTTTTTACAGAAAAAAAGCTATATGCAGTGAGGGGGTGCTTGCTTGTCATATTGTCATTAACAGTGCGCTCTGAACAAATATTTTATGCCACAAATTGGTTAATGTAAAATGCACCTTAACTTTTCTTAAGCGTCATGAATGCATTTTATTTATTTCTTATTTACTATTATTTATTATTATAGCGCTATTTATCCCATGGCACTTTACATTTACATTTTAGGAGGGGTATACATAATATAAAATAGGTACAATAATCGTAATCAATATAAGTCACGACTGTTACAGGAGGAGAGAGGACCCTGTCTGCGAGGGCTCAAAATCTATCAGGGATGGGTGAGGATACAACAGGTGAGGGCAGAGCTTGTCATGTAGCGGTTTGGTGGATTGGTGGTTACTGGTTACTGCAGGTTGTAGGCTTGTCGGAAGAGGTAGGTCTTCAGGTTTCTTTTGAAGGTTTCCACAGTAGGCAAGAGTCTGATATGTTGGGGTAGAGAGTTCCAGAGGAGGGGAGATGCACGGGAGAAATTTTGTATGTGATTGTGAGAAGAAGAGATAAGAGGGGAGTCGAGAAGGAGATCTTGTGAGGATCATAGGTTGCGTGCTGGTAGGTACCGGGAGACGTTGTCACAGATGTATGGAGGAGACAGGTTGTGCATGGCTTTGTATACCATGGTTAGGGTTTTGAACTGGAGTCTCAGGGTAATGGGGAGCCAGTGAAGGGATTGACAGAGAGGAGAGGTCAGAGAGGCCAAGCGCCTGCGCACTGCAGTACTTTACTCTGCCCTCCAGAATGAAGAAGTAGGAGGGAGGCATCGCAAGAAGATGGGAGGTTCTGGACCCAGACCTGTGACACCTGTCCGACCGGACCGCCCCCTGGGTGCGTATAATATAACTTATTTTCCTTCACTTGCAGGTCAGACCGAGGGCTTATCTACAGCATTGTAGATTGCTGTAGATAAGCCCTGAAAGGCAATGACCGCATCTTATAGCGGCAAAATCTGCTGACAGGTACCATTTAGAGTGCTCGCAATAGCACTAGAAGCAAGTCTTGAGCTCTAGACGTTACCAAAGTAAATTCGCCCAGGGAATAATAGTAAAGTCACATATTTCTCAGACCACCGTGTACTTTCCTTGGTGTACAGCTCTAGCTTCCTACACAAACTTGACCATGGCCCTATCTAACTAACTATCACAAAGTTCCCCACTGCCTTCCTACCTAGTCCCTCCCACTCTGGGCTAGTCTCGAATATATTAACTCTTGCTTTACACTAATGTCACTATACAACTACTGTCAATTACCTTAACCTGCCTATGTTATGTGCTTAACCCTATACTATGTCTTATTTTGCGCTATCCTATGCTGAACACTACTACAATATACATTATCTTATTGCACTCTATATTACAATGCATTGCAATTCACATAATATCACATAACTACATAATATATAAAAAAGCAGGACATACAGTTGTGGCCAAAAGTATTGACACCCCTGCAATTCTGTCAGATAATACTCAGTTTCTTCCTGAAAATGATTGCAATCGCAAATTCTTTGGTATTATTATCTTCATTTAATTTGTCTTAAATGAAAAAACACAAAAGAGAATGAAGCAAAAAGTAAAACATTGATCATTTCACACAAAACTCCAAAAATGGGCCTGCTGCTACTCATTCTTCTGTGAACCATGTCATTGGACTTTGGATTTTATTCTCAATAAAATTTGGATATCTTTGGAAGCTGGATTTTCTCTTTTCCTGTTTGCCTTATCCACGTGATGACTGCTCGGTATCCGGGCTTCCCCACAATACATGCCTAGTAGGTGAGCTGGTTTTTTACACCTTCTTTTTCTCTTGTCAAGAAAAGTATTGGCACCCTCAGCCTAATACTTGGTTGCACAACCTTTAGCCAAAATAACTGCGACCAACCGCTTCCGGTAACCATCAATGAGTTTCTTACAATGCTCTGCTGGAATTTTAGACCATTCCTTTTTGACAAACTGCTCCAGGTCCCTGATATTTGAAGGGTGCCTTCTCCAAACTGCCATTTTTAGATCTCTACACAGGTGTTCTATGGGACTCAGGTCTGGACTCATTGCTGGCCACCTTAGAAGTCTCCAGTGCTTTCTCTCAAACCATTTTCTAGTGCTTTTTGAAGTATGTTTTGGGTCATTGTCCTGCTGGAAGATCCATGACCTCTGAGGGAGACCCAGCTTTCTCACACTGGGCCCTACATTATGCTGCAAAATTTGTTGGTAGTCTTCAGACTTCATAAGCCATGCACACGGTCAAGCAGTCCAGTGCCAGAAGCAGCAAAACAACCCCAAAACATCAGGGAACCTCTGCCATGTTTGACTGTAGGGACCGTGTTCTTTTCTTTGAATGCCTCTTTTTTTCTCCTGTAAACTCTATGTTGATGCCTTTGCCCAAAAAGCTCTACTTTTGTCTCATCTGACCAGAGGACATTCTTCCAATACTTTTGTCCGCCCCCTTTTTTATGTTTGGTGTGGAATTTTATCCAATTTGGCTTTAGGACAATTCTTTTTGTGTTTTTTTCAGTTAAGACAAATTAAATGAAGATAATAACAAAGAATTTGTGTTTGCAATAATTTTCAGGAAGAAACTGAGTATTATCTGATAGAATTGCAGTGGTGTCAATACTTTTGGCCACAATTGTAGCTTACACTACAATACCAAGCAATTGGTGTCTTCAGAGGGAGGAACGCAATAATATAATCCACCACCCATACAGGTGTCCACCAACTCTGCTGCTTGTAATGGTCATGACAATTACACAATTGACTGATTAGTGCAGGATGAGGCAACTCCACAATATTGTGGCAACTCCATAATAACAAAAAGGAAATACTAGCTGCCATCACCAATCATTTATACATGTTGATTGGACACCCGTTACAGGTAGCATTTTACAGAGCTGTTTACAGAGCAATAGGATTACAGGTATTAAATTGTATATATTTAATCCAGAAAGGTAGGCAGGGTTTATAAGAAATATACAAAAACGTTACAAAATGGGACAAAACAATTCCTGTCAAGGGAAATGGTATACATTTACACCAAACACAGCGGCATCGGTAAAAATGTAAGAATATCGGGCTCTCTATAGATCTAATATTGATGGGACATACATCTTCAATTTCAGGACTAATCGTTGGAAGAAGATGGATGTTTTTTCATAACTGTAACCCCTGCCTATAAGCCCCAAGGCAATAGTGGCTGGATCTCTGACAACAGCCATGTCATGTTTGTTGCCTGGGTAATGGTAAAATCCTGATAAAAAAATGTGGCAGCAATCTCAAACGTCTGCGATCATCTGGAGGGAAGATATTGTTAATGTTGGGAATTTCATAAAATCTTGATGAAGAGCTGAGATCATCACACAACCCGGCTTACAACAGGAAGGGGTGTAACTCAGGTGCAGATAAAAGGTCAAGGCAAATTAAGATCTGTGTTCAATGCTAGAGGTACCATCACACTTAAGCGACGCTGCAGCGATACCGACAACGATGTGGATCGCTGCAGCGTCGCTGTTTGGTCACTGGAGAGCTGTCACACAGACAGCTCTCCAGCGACCAACGATCCTGAAGTCCCCGGGTAACCAGGGTAAACATCGGGTTACTAAGCGCAGGGCCGTGCTTAGTAACCCGATGTTTACCCTGGTTACCGTTGTAAATGTAAAAAAACAAACACTACATACTTACATTCCCGGTGTCTGGTCAGGTCCCTCGCCTTCAGCTTCCAGCAAATGGATGAATTAGAATTAATGGTGTTGGAGCATAGTTATGACATGGTGGGGATATCTGAGACGTGGCTGGACGAGAGCCATGACTGGGCTGTTAACTTGCAGGGCTTTTTGTCTGTTCAGAAATGACCGAACGGATAAGCGAGGGGGAGGGGTGTGTCTATATGTAAAATCATCCTTAAAATCCATCCTGCATGATAATATAGGTGAATCTAATGAAAATGTAGAGTCCCTGTGGGTGGAGATAAGGGGAGGGGGAAAAATAATAAATTACTGATAGGGGTTTGTTATAAGTCTCCAAAAATAATGGAAGCAGCGGAGAATATCCTCATACAGCAAATAGATGAAGCTGCGACTCAAGGAGAAGTAATTATTATGGGGGACTTCAACTACCCTGAAATAGATTGGGGAACGGAAATCTGCAGTTCCAGCAAAGGTAATCGTTTTTTTGACAACTATGAGAGACAATTACCTTTCACAATTGGTTCAGGACCCAACAAGAAGAGGGGCACTGCTAGACCTAATATTTACCAACAGGCCAGACCGCATAGCAAATAAGAGAGTTGGGGATCACTTGGGAAATAGCGATCACAAAATAATAAGTTTTCATGTATCCTAAGATACATAAGATGTGTAGTAGAGGGGTTACAAGGACACTAAACTTCAGGAGGGCAAATTTCCAATGGATGAGAGATGATCTTAGTGCAATTAACTGGGACGATATCCTGAGACATAAAAATACACAAAGAAAGTGGGAGACGTTTATTAGCATCCTGGATAGGACCTTTGTACAGTATATACCGTATGGGAATAAACTGTTGTGAATTCTGTGGCAGAGCTCCCTCCTGTGGTCACAAGTGGTACTTCGGCTGATTCTCTCTGGGAGCTTCCGTTTGTGGAGGAAAGTGGTACTGCGGCTTCTGAGTTTCCTCCCTCAGGTGATCTGGTGAGGTCGTTAGGTGCTTCTCTACTTAACTCCACCTAATGCTTTTATCCTGGCTTCCTGTCAATGTTCCAGTGTTGGACTTGTTTTTCCCTGGATCATTCCTGTGGCCTGCTGCTCTGCATAGCTAAGTTCTTCTTTGCTATTTGTTTGCTATTTTTTCTGTCCAGCTTGTCTAATTGTTTTGCTGGAAGCTCTGGGACGCAAAGGGTGTACCTCCGTGCCGTTAGTTCGGTACGGAGGGTCTTTTTGCCCCCTTTGCGTGGTTTTCTTTAGGGTTTTGTGTAGACCGCAAAGTTATCTTTCCTATCCTCGCTCTGTTAAGAAAGTCGGGCCTCACTTTGCTGAATCTATTTCATCCCTACGTTTGTCTTTTCATCTTAACTCACAGTCATTATATGTGGGGGGCTGCCTTTTCCTTTGGGGTATTTCTCTGAGGCAAGGTAGGCTTATTTTCTATCTTCAGGCTAGTTAGTTTCTCAGGCTGTGCCGAGTTGCATAGGCAGAGTTAGGCGCAATCCACGGCTGCCTCTAGTGTTGTTTGGAGAGGATTAGGGATTGCGGTCTGCAGAGTTCCCACGTCTCAGAGCTCGTTCTATGATTTTGGGTTATTGTCAGATCACTGTATGTGCTCTGACCGCTATGTCCATTGTGGTACTGAATTGCCTTTCACAACAGTACAGGAAGCCTAAAGTGCTAATGATTCTCAATAGAGGGAAAAAAGAAGTTCTGAGACCATTTTTTTTTCTTTGCACTGTGTTTTGCCTTTTTTTCCCCTAGACATTTGGGTGGTTCAGGACACAGGTGTAGCAATGGACATTAAAGGTCTGTCTTCATGTGTGGATCAGCTCACGGCAAGAGTTCAAAATATTCAAGATTTTGTGGTTCAGAATTCTTTGCTAGAACCGAGAATTCCTATTCCAGATTTGTTTTTTGGAGATAGAACTAAATTTCTGAGTTTCAAAAATAATTGTAAACTATTTCTGGCTTTGAAACCTCGCTCCTCTGGTGACCCAGTTCAACAGGTTAGGATCGTCATTTCTTTTTTGCGTGGCGACCATCAGGACTGGGCGTTTTCTCTTGCGTCAGGAGATCCTGCATTGAGTAATATCGATGCGTTTTTCCTGGCGCTTGGGTTGCTGTACGATGAGCCTAATTCAGTGGATCAGGCAGAAAAAAATTTGCTGGCTCTGTGTCAGGGTCAGGATGAAATAGAGGTATATTGTCAGAAATTTAGAAAGTGGTCCGTACTCACTCAGTGGAATGAAGGTGCGCTCGCAGCTATTTTCAGAAAAGGTCTCTCTGAAGCCCTTAAGGATGTCATGGTGGGATTTCCTATGCCTGCTGGTCTGAATGAGTCTATGTCTTTGGCCATTCAGATCGGTCGACGCTTGCGCGAGCGTAAATCTGTGCACCATTTGGCGGTATTACCTGAGCTTAAACCTGAGCCTATGCAGTGCGATAGGACTTTGACCAGAGTTGAACGGCAAGAACACAGACGTCTGAATGGGCTGTGTTTCTACTGTGGTGATTCCACTCATGCTATCTCTGATTGTCCTAAGCGCACTAAGCGGTTCGCTAGGTCTGCCACCATTGGTACAGTACAGTCAAAATTTCTTCTGTCCGTTACCTTGATCTGCTCTTTGTCATCATATTCTGTCATGGCATTTGTGGATTCAGGCGCTGCCCTGAATTTGATGGACTTGGAATATGCTAAGCGTTGTGGGTTTTTCTTGGAGCCCTTGCAGTGTCCTATTCCCTTGAGAGGAATTGATGCCACGCCTTTGGCCAAGAATAAGCCTCAATACTGGACCCAGCTGACCATGTGCATGGCTCCTGCACATCAGGAGGTTATTCGCTTTCTGGTATTGCATAATCTGCATGATGTGGTCGTGTTGGGGTTGCCATGGCTACAAGCCCATAATCCAGTATTAGATTGGAAATCCATGTCGGTGTCCAGCTGGGGTTGTCAGGGGGTACATGGTGATGTTCCATTTCTGTCAATTTCGTCATCCACCCCTTCTGAGGTTCCAGAGTTCTTGTCTGATTACCGGGATGTATTTGATGAGCCCAAGTCCGATACCCTACCTCCGCATAGGGATTGTGATTGTGCTATCAATTTGATTCCTGGTAGTAAATTCCCAAAAGGTCGACTGTTTAATTTATCCGTGCCTGAGCACGCCGCTATGCGCAGTTATGTGAAGGAATCCCTGGAGAAGGGGCATATTCGCCCGTCATCGTCGCCATTAGGAGCATGGTTCTTTTTTGTAGCCAAGAAGGATGGTTCGCTGAGACCTTGTATAGATTACCGCCTTCTTAATAAGATCACGGTTAAATTTCAGTACCCCTTGCCATTGTTATCTGATTTGTTTGCTCGGATTAAGGGGGCTAGTTGGTTCACCAAGATAGATCTTCGTGGTGCGTATAATCTGGTGCGAATCAGGCGAGGCGATGAATGGAAAACTGCATTTAATACGCCCGAGGGTCATTTTGAGTATCTAGTGATGCCATTCGGACTTGCCAATGCTCCATCAGTGTTTCAGTCCTTTATGCATGACATCTTCCGAGAGTACCTGGATAAATTCCTGATTGTGTACTTGGATGACATTTTGATCTTCTCGGATGATTGGGAGTCTCATGTGAAGCAGGTCAGAACGGTTTTTCAGGTCCTGCGTGCTAATTCTTTGTTTGTGAAGGGATCAAAGTGTCTCTTTGGTGTGCAGAAGGTTTCATTTTTGGGGTTCATCTTTTCCCCTTCTACTATCGAGATGGATCCTGTTAAGGTCCAAGCCATCCATGATTGGACTCAGCCGACATCTCTGAAAAGTCTGCAAAAGTTCCTGGGCTTTGCTAATTTTTATCGTCGCTTCATCTGCAATTTTTCTAGTATTGCCAAACCATTGACCGATTTGACAAAGAAGGGTGCTGATGTGGTCAATTGGTCTTCTGCTGCTGTGGAGGCTTTTCAGGAGTTGAAGCGTCGTTTTTCTTCTGCCCCTGTGTTGTGTCAGCCAGATGTTTCTCTTCTGTTCCAGGTCGAGGTTGATGCTTCTGAGATTGGAGCGGGGGCTGTTTTGTCGCAGAGAGGTTCTGATTGCTCAGTGATGAAACCATGCGGTTTTTTTTCCAGGAAGTTTTCGTCTGCTGAGCGAAATTATGATGTGGGCAACCGAGAGTTGCTGGCCATGAAGTGGGCATTTGAGGAGTGGCGTCATTGGCTTGAAGGAGCTAAGCATCGCGTGGTGGTATTGACTGATCATAAGAACTTGACTTATCTCGAGTCTGCTAAGCGTTTGAATCCTAGACAGGCTCGTTGGTCGCTGTTTTTTGCCCGTTTTGACTTTGTGATTTCGTACCTTCCGGGCTCTAAAAATGTGAAGGCGGATGCTCTGTCTAGGAGTTTTGTGCCCGACTCTCCGGGTTTGTCTGAGTCGGCGGGTATCCTCAAGGAAGGAGTAATTGTGTCTGCCATCTCCCCTGATTTGCGGCGGGTGCTGCAAAAATTTCAGGCTAATAAACCTGATCGTTGTCCAGCGGAGAGACTGTTTGTCCCTGATAGGTGGACGAATAAAGTTATCTCTGAGGTTCATTGTTCGGTGTTGGCTGATCATTCTGGAATCTTTGGTACCAGAGAGTTAGTGGCTAGATCCTTTTGGTGGCCATCTCTCTCGCGGGATGTGCGTACTTTTGTGCAGTCCTGTGAGATTTGTGCTCGGGCTAAGCCCTGCTGTTCTCGTGCCAGTGGGTTGCTTTTGCCCTTGCCGGTCCCGAAGAGGCCTTGGACACATATCTCTATGGATTTTATTTCAGATCTTCCCGTTTCTCAAAAGATGTCAGTCATTTGGGTGGTCTGTGATCGCTTTTCTAAGATGGTCCATCTGGTACCCTTGTCTAAATTGCCTTCCTCCTCTGATTTGGTGCCATTGTTCTTCCAGCATGTGGTTCGTTTACATGGCATTCCAGAGAATATCGTTTCTGACAGAGGTTCCCAGTTTGTTTCGAGGTTTTGGCAAGCCTTTTGTGGTAGGATGGGCATTGACTTGTCTTTTTCCTCGGCTTTCCATCCTCAGACTAATGGCCAGACCGAACGAACCAATCAGACCTTGGAAACTTATCTGAGATGCTTTGTTTCTGCCGATCAGGATGACTGGGTGTCCTTTTTGCCTTTGGCTGAGTTCGCCCTTAATAATCGGGCCAGCTCGGCTACCTTGGTTTCGCCATTTTTCTGCAATTCTGGGTTCCATCCTCGTTTCTCTTCAGGACAGGTTGAGTCTTCAGACTGTCCTGGTGTGGATACTGTGGTGGACAGGTTGCAGCAGATTTGGACTCATGTAGTGGACAATTTGACCTTGTCCCCGGAGAAGGCTCAACTTTTCGCTAATCGCAGACGCCGTGTGGGTCCCCGACTTCGTGTTGGGGATCTGGTTTGGTTATCTTCTCGTCATATTCCTATGAAGGTTTCCTCTCCTAAGTTTAAACCTCGTTTCATTGGTCCGTATAGGATTTCTGAGGTTCTTAATCCTGTGTCTTTTCGTCTGACCCTCCCAGATTCTTTTTCCATACATAACGTATTCCATAGGTCATTGTTGCGGAGATACGTGGCACCTATGCTTCCATCTGTTGACCCTCCTGCCCCGGTTTTGGTGGAGGGGGAATTGGAGTATATTGTGGAGAAGATTTTGGATTCTCGTGTTTCTAGACGGAAACTCCAGTATCTGGTTAAATGGAAGGGTTATGCTCAGGAAGATAATTCCTGGGTTTTTGCCTCTGATGTCCATGCTCCCGATCTTGTTCGTGCCTTTCATGTGGCTCATCCTGGTCGGCCTGGGGGCTCTGGTGAGGGTTCGGTGACCCCTTCTCAAGGGGGGGGTACTGTTGTGAATTCTGTGGCAGAGCTCCCTCCTGTGGTCACAAGTGGTACTTCGGCTGATTCTCTCTGGGAGCTTCCGTTTGTGGAGGAAAGTGGTACTGCGGCTTCTGAGTTTCCTCCCTCAGGTGATCTGGTGAGGTCGTTAGGTGCTTCTCTACTTAACTCCACCTAATGCTTTTATCCTGGCTTCCTGTCAATGTTCCAGTGTTGGACTTGTTTTTCCCTGGATCATTCCTGTGGCCTGCTGCTCTGCATAGCTAAGTTCTTCTTTGCTATTTGTTTGCTATTTTTTCTGTCCAGCTTGTCTAATTGTTTTGCTGGAAGCTCTGGGACGCAAAGGGTGTACCTCTGTGCCGTTAGTTCGGTACGGAGGGTCTTTTTGCCCCCTTTGCGTGGTTTTCTTTAGGGTTTTGTGTAGACCGCAAAGTTATCTTTCCTATCCTCGCTCTGTTAAGAAAGTCGGGCCTCACTTTGCTGAATCTATTTCATCCCTACGTTTGTCTTTTCATCTTAACTCACAGTCATTATATGTGGGGGGCTGCCTTTTCCTTTGGGGTATTTCTCTGAGGCAAGGTAGGCTTATTTTCTATCTTCAGGCTAGTTAGTTTCTCAGGCTGTGCCGAGTTGCATAGGCAGAGTTAGGCGCAATCCACGGCTGCCTCTAGTGTTGTTTGGAGAGGATTAGGGATTGCGGTCTGCAGAGTTCCCACGTCTCAGAGCTCGTTCTATGATTTTGGGTTATTGTCAGATCACTGTATGTGCTCTGACCGCTATGTCCATTGTGGTACTGAATTGCCTTTCACAACAGTACAGGAAGCCTAAAGTGCTAATGATTCTCAATAGAGGGAAAAAAGAAGTTCTGAGACCATTTTTTTTTCTTTGCACTGTGTTTTGCCTTTTTTTCCCCTAGACATTTGGGTGGTTCAGGACACAGGTGTAGCAATGGACATTAAAGGTCTGTCTTCATGTGTGGATCAGCTCACGGCAAGAGTTCAAAATATTCAAGATTTTGTGGTTCAGAATTCTTTGCTAGAACCGAGAATTCCTATTCCAGATTTGTTTTTTGGAGATAGAACTAAATTTCTGAGTTTCAAAAATAATTGTAAACTATTTCTGGCTTTGAAACCTCGCTCCTCTGGTGACCCAGTTCAACAGGTTAGGATCGTCATTTCTTTTTTGCGTGGCGACCATCAGGACTGGGCGTTTTCTCTTGCGTCAGGAGATCCTGCATTGAGTAATATCGATGCGTTTTTCCTGGCGCTTGGGTTGCTGTACGATGAGCCTAATTCAGTGGATCAGGCAGAAAAAAATTTGCTGGCTCTGTGTCAGGGTCAGGATGAAATAGAGGTATATTGTCAGAAATTTAGAAAGTGGTCCGTACTCACTCAGTGGAATGAAGGTGCGCTCGCAGCTATTTTCAGAAAAGGTCTCTCTGAAGCCCTTAAGGATGTCATGGTGGGATTTCCTATGCCTGCTGGTCTGAATGAGTCTATGTCTTTGGCCATTCAGATCGGTCGACGCTTGCGCGAGCGTAAATCTGTGCACCATTTGGCGGTATTACCTGAGCTTAAACCTGAGCCTATGCAGTGCGATAGGACTTTGACCAGAGTTGAACGGCAAGAACACAGACGTCTGAATGGGCTGTGTTTCTACTGTGGTGATTCCACTCATGCTATCTCTGATTGTCCTAAGCGCACTAAGCGGTTCGCTAGGTCTGCCACCATTGGTACAGTACAGTCAAAATTTCTTCTGTCCGTTACCTTGATCTGCTCTTTGTCATCATATTCTGTCATGGCATTTGTGGATTCAGGCGCTGCCCTGAATTTGATGGACTTGGAATATGCTAAGCGTTGTGGGTTTTTCTTGGAGCCCTTGCAGTGTCCTATTCCCTTGAGAGGAATTGATGCCACGCCTTTGGCCAAGAATAAGCCTCAATACTGGACCCAGCTGACCATGTGCATGGCTCCTGCACATCAGGAGGTTATTCGCTTTCTGGTATTGCATAATCTGCATGATGTGGTCGTGTTGGGGTTGCCATGGCTACAAGCCCATAATCCAGTATTAGATTGGAAATCCATGTCGGTGTCCAGCTGGGGTTGTCAGGGGGTACATGGTGATGTTCCATTTCTGTCAATTTCGTCATCCACCCCTTCTGAGGTTCCAGAGTTCTTGTCTGATTACCGGGATGTATTTGATGAGCCCAAGTCCGATACCCTACCTCCGCATAGGGATTGTGATTGTGCTATCAATTTGATTCCTGGTAGTAAATTCCCAAAAGGTCGACTGTTTAATTTATCCGTGCCTGAGCACGCCGCTATGCGCAGTTATGTGAAGGAATCCCTGGAGAAGGGGCATATTCGCCCGTCATCGTCGCCATTAGGAGCATGGTTCTTTTTTGTAGCCAAGAAGGATGGTTCGCTGAGACCTTGTATAGATTACCGCCTTCTTAATAAGATCACGGTTAAATTTCAGTACCCCTTGCCATTGTTATCTGATTTGTTTGCTCGGATTAAGGGGGCTAGTTGGTTCACCAAGATAGATCTTCGTGGTGCGTATAATCTGGTGCGAATCAGGCGAGGCGATGAATGGAAAACTGCATTTAATATGCCCGAGGGTCATTTTGAGTATCTAGTGATGCCATTCGGACTTGCCAATGCTCCATCAGTGTTTCAGTCCTTTATGCATGACATCTTCCGAGAGTACCTGGATAAATTCCTGATTGTGTACTTGGATGACATTTTGATCTTCTCGGATGATTGGGAGTCTCATGTGAAGCAGGTCAGAACGGTTTTTCAGGTCCTGCGTGCTAATTCTTTGTTTGTGAAGGGATCAAAGTGTCTCTTTGGTGTGCAGAAGGTTTCATTTTTGGGGTTCATCTTTTCCCCTTCTACTATCGAGATGGATCCTGTTAAGGTCCAAGCCATCCATGATTGGACTCAGCCGACATCTCTGAAAAGTCTGCAAAAGTTCCTGGGCTTTGCTAATTTTTATCGTCGCTTCATCTGCAATTTTTCTAGTATTGCCAAACCATTGACCGATTTGACAAAGAAGGGTGCTGATGTGGTCAATTGGTCTTCTGCTGCTGTGGAGGCTTTTCAGGAGTTGAAGCGTCGTTTTTCTTCTGCCCCTGTGTTGTGTCAGCCAGATGTTTCTCTTCTGTTCCAGGTCGAGGTTGATGCTTCTGAGATTGGAGCGGGGGCTGTTTTGTCGCAGAGAGGTTCTGATTGCTCAGTGATGAAACCATGCGCTTTTTTTTCCAGGAAGTTTTCGTCTGCTGAGCGAAATTATGATGTGGGCAACCGAGAGTTGCTGGCCATGAAGTGGGCATTTGAGGAGTGGCGTCATTGGCTTGAAGGAGCTAAGCATCGCGTGGTGGTATTGACTGATCATAAGAACTTGACTTATCTCGAGTCTGCTAAGCGTTTGAATCCTAGACAGGCTCGTTGGTCGCTGTTTTTTGCCCGTTTTGACTTTGTGATTTCGTACCTTCCGGGCTCTAAAAATGTGAAGGCGGATGCTCTGTCTAGGAGTTTTGTGCCCGACTCTCCGGGTTTGTCTGAGTCGGCGGGTATCCTCAAGGAAGGAGTAATTGTGTCTGCCATCTCCCCTGATTTGCGGCGGGTGCTGCAAAAATTTCAGGCTAATAAACCTGATCGTTGTCCAGCGGAGAGACTGTTTGTCCCTGATAGGTGGACGAATAAAGTTATCTCTGAGGTTCATTGTTCGGTGTTGGCTGATCATTCTGGAATCTTTGGTACCAGAGAGTTAGTGGCTAGATCCTTTTGGTGGCCATCTCTCTCGCGGGATGTGCGTACTTTTGTGCAGTCCTGTGAGATTTGTGCTCGGGCTAAGCCCTGCTGTTCTCGTGCCAGTGGGTTGCTTTTGCCCTTGCCGGTCCCGAAGAGGCCTTGGACACATATCTCTATGGATTTTATTTCAGATCTTCCCGTTTCTCAAAAGATGTCAGTCATTTGGGTGGTCTGTGATCGCTTTTCTAAGATGGTCCATCTGGTACCCTTGTCTAAATTGCCTTCCTCCTCTGATTTGGTGCCATTGTTCTTCCAGCATGTGGTTCGTTTACATGGCATTCCAGAGAATATCGTTTCTGACAGAGGTTCCCAGTTTGTTTCGAGGTTTTGGCAAGCCTTTTGTGGTAGGATGGGCATTGACTTGTCTTTTTCCTCGGCTTTCCATCCTCAGACTAATGGCCAGACCGAACGAACCAATCAGACCTTGGAAACTTATCTGAGATGCTTTGTTTCTGCCGATCAGGATGACTGGGTGTCCTTTTTGCCTTTGGCTGAGTTCGCCCTTAATAATCGGGCCAGCTCGGCTACCTTGGTTTCGCCATTTTTCTGCAATTCTGGGTTCCATCCTCGTTTCTCTTCAGGACAGGTTGAGTCTTCAGACTGTCCTGGTGTGGATACTGTGGTGGACAGGTTGCAGCAGATTTGGACTCATGTAGTGGACAATTTGACCTTGTCCCCGGAGAAGGCTCAACTTTTCGCTAATCGCAGACGCCGTGTGGGTCCCCGACTTCGTGTTGGGGATCTGGTTTGGTTATCTTCTCGTCATATTCCTATGAAGGTTTCCTCTCCTAAGTTTAAACCTCGTTTCATTGGTCCGTATAGGATTTCTGAGGTTCTTAATCCTGTGTCTTTTCGTCTGACCCTCCCAGATTCTTTTTCCATACATAACGTATTCCATAGGTCATTGTTGCGGAGATACGTGGCACCTATGGTTCCATCTGTTGACCCTCCTGCCCCGGTTTTGGTGGAGGGGGAATTGGAGTATATTGTGGAGAAGATTTTGGATTCTCGTGTTTCTAGACGGAAACTCCAGTATCTGGTTAAATGGAAGGGTTATGCTCAGGAAGATAATTCCTGGGTTTTTTGCCTCTGATGTCCATGCTCCCGATCTTGTTCGTGCCTTTCATGTGGCTCATCCTGGTCGGCCTGGGGGCTCTGGTGAGGGTTCGGTGACCCCTTCTCAAGGGGGGGGTACTGTTGTGAATTCTGTGGCAGAGCTCCCTCCTGTGGTCACAAGTGGTACTTCGGCTGATTCTCTCTGGGAGCTTCCGTTTGTGGAGGAAAGTGGTACTGCGGCTTCTGAGTTTCCTCCCTCAGGTGATCTGGTGAGGTCGTTAGGTGCTTCTCTACTTAACTCCACCTAATGCTTTTATCCTGGCTTCCTGTCAATGTTCCAGTGTTGGACTTGTTTTTCCCTGGATCATTCCTGTGGCCTGCTGCTCTGCATAGCTAAGTTCTTCTTTGCTATTTGTTTGCTATTTTTTCTGTCCAGCTTGTCTAATTGTTTTGCTGGAAGCTCTGGGACGCAAAGGGTGTACCTCCGTGCCGTTAGTTCGGTACGGAGGGTCTTTTTGCCCCCTTTGCGTGGTTTTGTTTAGGGTTTTGTGTAGACCGCAAAGTTATCTTTCCTTTCCTCGCTCTGTTAAGAAAGTCGGGCCTCACTTTGCTGAATCTATTTCATCCCTACGTTTGTCTTTTCATCTTAACTCACAGTCATTATATGTGGGGGGCTGCCTTTTCCTTTGGGGTATTTCTCTGAGGCAAGGTAGGCTTATTTTCTATCTTCAGGCTAGTTAGTTTCTCAGGCTGTGCCGAGTTGCATAGGCAGAGTTAGGCGCAATCCACGGCTGCCTCTAGTGTTGTTTGGAGAAGATTAGGGATTGCGGTCTGCAGAGTTCCCACGTCTCAGAGCTCGTTCTATGATTTTGGGTTATTGTCAGATCACTGTACAGGTCCTTCTCAAAAAATTAGCATATCGTGTTAAATTTCATTATTTACCATAATGTAATGATTACAATTAAACTTTCATATATTATAGATTCATTATCAACCAACTGAAATTTGTCAGGTCTTTTATTGTTTTAATACTGATGATTTTGGCATACAACTCCTGATAACCCAAAAAACCTGTCTCAATAAATTAGCATATTTCACCCATCCAATCAAATAAAAGTGTTTTTTAATAACAAACAAAAAAACCATCAAATAATAATGTTCAGTTATGCACTCAATACTTGGTCGGGAATCCTTTGGCAGAAATGACTGCTTCAATGCGGCGTGGCATGGAGGCAATCAGCCTGTGACACTGCTGAGATGTTATGGAGGCCCAGGATGCTTCAATAGCGGCCTTAAGCTCATCCAGAGTGTTGGGTCTTGCGTCTCTCAACTTTCTCTTCACAATATCCCACAGATTCTCTATGGGGTTCAGGTCAGGAGAGTTGGCAGGCCAATTGAGCACAGTAATACCATGGTCAGTAAACCATTTACCAGTGGTTTTGGCACTGTGAGCAGGTGCCAGGTCGTGCTGAAAAATGAAATCTTCATCTCCATAAAGCATTTCAGCCGATGGAAGCATGAAGTGCTCCAAAATCTCCTGATAGCTAGCTGCATTGACCCTGCCCTTGATGAAACACAGTGGACCAACACCAGCAGCTGACATGGCACCCCACACCATCACTGACTGTGGGTACTTGACACTGGACTTCAGGCATTTTGGCATTTCCTTCTCCCCAGTCTTCCTCCAGACTCTGGCACCTTGATTTCCGAATGACATGCAAAATTTGCTTTCATCAGAAAAAAGTACTTGGGACCACTTAGCAACAGTCCAGTGCTGCTTCTCTGTAGCCCAGGTCAGGCGCCTCTGCCACTGTTTATGGTTCAAAAGTGGCTTTACCTGGGGAATGCGGCACCTGTAGCCCATTTCCTGCACACGCCTGTGCACGGTGGCTCTGGATGTTTCCACACCAGACTCAGTCCACTGCTTCCTCAGGTTCCCCAAGGTCTGGAATCGGTCCTTCTCCACAATCTTCCTCAGGGTCCGGTCTCCTCTTCTCGTTGTACAGCGTTTTCTGCCACATTGTTTCCTTCCAACAGACTTACCATTGAGGTGCCTTGATACAGCACTCTGGGAACAGCCTATTCGTTGAGAAATTTCTTTCTGGGTCTTACCCTCTTGCTTGAGGGTGTCAATGATGGCCTTCTTGACATCTGTCAGGTCGCTAGTCTTACCCATGATGGGGGTTTTGAGTAATGAACCAGGCAGGGAGTTTATAAAAGCCTCAGGTATCTTTTGCATGTGTTTAGAGTTAATTAGTTGATTCAGAAGATTAGGGTAATAGGTCGTTTAGAGAACCTTTTCTTGATATGCTAATTTATTGAGACAGGTTTTTTGGGTTATCAGGAGTTGTATGCCAAAATCATCAGTATTAAAACAATAAAAGACCTGACAAATTTCAGTTGGTGGATAATGAATCTATAATATATGAAAGTTTAATTGTAATCATTACATTATGGTAAATAATGAAATTTAACACTATATGCTAATTTTTTGAGAAGGACCTGTATGTGCTCTGACCGCAATGTCCATTGTGGTACTGAATTGCCTTTCACAAAATAAACATACTAGAAGTAGGAGGAAACCAATATGGCTAAAAAGAACTGTAAGGGGTTCAATAAGTGACAAAAATAAAGCATTTAGAGAATTAAAGTAAGTAGGTAGCGACGAAGCATTAAATAAATACAGAAAATTAAATAAATTCTGTAAAAAGAAAATCAAGGCAGCTAAGATTGAGACTCATTGCCAGAGAGAGTAAAATTAATCCCAAAATATTCTTTAACTACGTAAATAGTAAGAAACTAAAAAATGATAGTGTTGACCCCTTTTAAAAATAGTCTGGGTGAAATGGTGGATGAGGATGAGGAAAAAGCCAATATGCTAAATGACTTTTTTTCATCAGTATTTACACAAGAAAATTCCATGGCAGACAATATGATCAGTGATAACAAAAATTCCCCATTAAGTGTCACCTGCTTAAAGGGCCATTGACACCCCCTCCAGCCGTTATAAACTAAAAGAGCCACCTTGTGCAGCAGTAATGCTGCATTCTAACAAGGTGGCTCTTTTAGTTTTTGGTGCATTTATTCCCAAAATAAAGCATTTTATAACTTCTCCAAAATATCTGTCTTTATCCAGGGAGGCAGGTCCTCACCCCCTGCTTGAAACGCCACACTGCCGTCACTCACATCTTCAGGGGCGCCGGGCACCGCCCCCTCCGCGCTGTTTTCGCATGAAATCTGGTGCCTGCGCTGTGTTTTACTGTCTGGCGCAGGCTGTGCGGCCAGTGCAGCCACCCACCTTGGGAATCCCAGCACCGCAGTGTGTTATGCATTTTGTGTTACGGTGCCACACAAAAGGTTTATACATAAAATGAGAATAATGGGGATAGGGGAAAATATGTGTAAGTGGGTTAAGAGCTGGCTGAGGGATAGGAAACAAAGGGTGGTTATTAATGGAGCACACTCGGACTGGGTCGCGGTCAGCAGTGGGGTACCACAGGGGTCAGTATTGGGCCCTCTTCTTTTTAACATATTTATTTATGATCTTGCAGGGGGCATGCAGAGTGGAATTTCAATAATTGCAGATGACACTAAACTCTGCAGGGTAATCAAAACAGAGGAGGACAATTTTATATTACAGGATGATTTATGTAAATTAGAAGCTTGGGCTGATAAATGGCAAATGAGCTTTAATGGGGATAAATGTAAGGTCATGCACTTGGGTAGAAGTAATAAGATGTATAACTATGTGCTTAATTCTAAAACTCTGGGCAAAACCGTCAATGAAAAAGACCTGGGAGTATGGGGGGATGACAAACTCACAATTAGTGGCCAGTGTCAGGCAGCTGCTACAAAGGCAAATAAAATAATGGGATGCATTTAACGAGGCATAGATGCTCATGAGGAGAACATAATTTTACCTCTATACAAGTCACTAGTTCGATCACACTGAGAATACTGCGTACAGTTCTGGTCTCCGGTGTATAAGAAAGACATAGCTGAACTGGAGCAGGTGCAGAGAAGAGCGACGAAGGTTATTGAGGACTGGGGGGTCTGCAATACCAAGATAGGTTATTACACTTGGGGCTATTTAGCTTGGAAAAATGAAGGCTAAGGGGTGATCTTATGTTAATGTATAAATATATGAGGGGACAGTACAAAGACCTTTCTGATGGTCTTTTTATTGATAGACCTGAGACAGGGACAAGGGGGCATCCTCTACGTCTGGAGGAAAGAAGGTTTAAGCATAATAACAGACGTGGATTCTTTACTGTGAGAGATTATGGAACTCTCTGCCATGCGATGTTGTAATGAGTGATTCATTACTTACAGTTGTGGCCAAAAGTATTGACACCCCTGCAATTCTGTCAGATTGGCACCCTCAGCCTAATACTTGGTTGCATAACCTTTAGCCAAAGTAACTGCAACCAACCGTTTCTGGTAACCATCAATGAGTTTCTTACAATGCTCTGCTGGAATTTTAGATCATTCTTCTTTGGCAAACTGCTCCAGGTTCTTGATATTTGAAGGGCGCCTTCTCCAAACTGCCATTTTTAGATCTCTCCACAGATGTTCTATGGGATTCAGGTCTGGACTCATTGCTGGCCACCTTAGAAGTCTCCAGTGCTTTCTCTCAAACCATTTTCTAGTGCCTTTTGAAGTGTGTTTTGGGTCATTGTCCTGCTGGTAGACCCATGACCTCTGAGGGAGACCCAGCTTTCTCACACTGGGCCCTACATTATGCTGCAACATTTGTTGGTAGTCTTCAGACTTCATAATGCCATGCACATAGTCAAGCAGTCCAGTGCCAGAGGCAGTAAAGCAACCCCAACACATCAGGGAACCTCCGCCATGTTTGACTGTAGGGACCATGTTCTTTTCTTTGAATGCCTCTTTTTTTCTCCTGTAAACTCTATGTTGATGCCTTTGCCCCAAAAGCTCTATTTTTGTCTCATCTGACCAGAGAACATTCTTCCAAAACGTTTTAGGCATTTTCAGGTAAGTTTTGGCAAACTCCAGCCTGGCTTATTTATGTCTCGGGGTAAGAAGTGGGGTCTTCCTGGGTCTCCTACCATACAGTCCCTTTTCATTCAGACACCGACAGATAGTACGGTTTGACACTGTTGTACCCTCGGACTGCAGGGCAGCTTGAACTTGTTTGGATGTTAGTCAAGGTTCTTTATCCAACATCTACATAATCTTGTGCTGAAATCTCTTGTCAATTATTCTTTTCCGTCCACATCTAGGGAGGTTATCCACAGTGCCATGGGCTTTAAACTTCTTGATGACACTGCACACGGTAGACACAGGAACATTCAGGTCTTTGGAGATGGACTTGTAGCCTTGAGATTGCTCATGCTTCCTCGCAATTTAGTTTCTCAAGGTGCGCACCTTGAAAAAGAGCAGCGAAACGCGCGTCGGTGGCGGTGTGACACGGGTCCCGCATTTTATTATACTATGGGTAAGCTCCCTAAATAACCACTGTGTTATATATTACTATGCCGTAACTTGATAGTAATTCTTAACAGTAGCTGACATATGCTGCTGGGTTATGCTTCCCATGAGAACTGTGGGCACTATGCACCTTATATTTTGATATGCTTTGCCGGTACACCTGTGACTACCCTTACCCTTTGTATTTAGATTGTTATTTTATGTGTATGTTTACAAACCATTGATTTATTAAAAATATTATGTACATTTTTACGGATTTTGGACTGAGTACTCCAATTGTTTCTCTGGGTTATATATTGTAACTGGGAGTGTCCATTTGATTGAGAATTGCCTGTGATAAAAAGGGTCTTACAGATGTACTCTATGGGCTTAAGTATATATAGAGTGTTCTATTTGGTTTGGCTTTATACAATTGGTGGAGAATGCGGGCAACGGTCCAAGAAGCACATGTTGCAGCGCTGGTTGGTCTGAGCCAGAGGAGTGGACGGTCTTACAACCGTGAGTAATACTGACCGGGGTTACTGAGAACTGCTGTTTGTGGGATACCTCTGAGGAGAAGAGGGATCCGGGAACCTGTGTGGCCAGCAGGTAATGGACAGGAGTCCGCGTTATGCTGACCGGGGTCAGTGACAACTGCTGTTTGTGGGATACCTTCGAGGAGAAGAGAGGTATCTGAGAACCTGTGCGGCACCAACAGGTAACGGGTGGAGATCCGTGTTATGCTGATCGGGATCAGTGAGAATATGTGTTTGGGCTGTAAAGCCGAGAACGGATGGAGATCCGTGTTGTGCTGACCAGGGTCAGTGTGAAAGAAAGAGAGAGACATTGTGTCTGGGGCACCTCTGAGGCCAAGAGGTTTCCAGAAACCCGTACAGGCTGCCAGCAGGTATCAGTCTGAAATGTGTTGTGCTGATCGGGATCAGTGATTTTTTTTGTAACAGACAGGAGTCTGTGCTATGCTGACCAGAGGTCAGTGAGAGACTGTGTTTTTCTTATAAAGCACGTGTGCAGATGTCTGCTGTGGACTGGCGGGTCCATGTGTTTTTTTTTTCTTCTCTGATCAACTTGCTGTGGCTTGGCGGGGCCACGAAGACTGAAGGCGTCTGGTGGTAACTCGGCGGGGTAACGAAGTTTGCTGTGGATCGGCGGGTCCACGAAGTCTGTGGTGGTTACGTGCAGTGCAGTTGCAGCAAGAGGTTCTGCAGCAGCCAGAGTTGCAGTGGCAGCAGCAGCGGCTTGTAGTCGGCAGCCAGAGGTGTCGGTGGTTTGACTACAGCAGAAGCTGTGGCAGTGCCAGCAGGGGCTGGTGAAGTGTTGGAAAAAAAAAAAATTTGTGCTCCAGCTTGTGCAGACTCTTAAAGGGCCAGTGCCGACCTAAAGAGACATATACTGTGGAACTGTTGGGGCCTGAGAGTACCGTGGGGAAGTCTATGGGGTGTCCCCAAATAATTATAGTTGGCAAAAAAGGGGTTGGCCATCCCAAAAATGGGGCGTCATCCCAAAAGGGGGTAATTGCCCAGAAGGGGGTGGAGTCTCTAAAGGGGGTTGTGGCCCTAAAGGAGAAAATGGCCCACAAGGGGGTGGTGACCCAAAAAGGGTGGAGCGTTCAAAAGGGGCGGTACTGGTTACCTCAGTAGACATGTCTGGGGAACAGCAGTGTTTGTGTTTTGCGTATTCCGAGTGCGGCATAGACTTCCCATTTGATGACAGGCCGCAGGTGTGTACTGTTATGTTACACTGTGAAGGAGTATCTGGACTGCTGGACTCAAAGAGTCAGGTGACTCTGACGGGAACTCCTCTCGTTCTCTGTCTAACCAAGAAAAAGGTCAAGGTTCGCTGCATCCATGGGGTCACTGTGGACTATACTGTGGACAGAGTGATCATTGATATGTACAAAAGTGTAGAGTGACAAGATGGCGGTATAACACCGATCTTGTTCTACTCATTTGAGAGGGGCTGGGTATTTGTGATCATTGAAGACGTATGGGAAGTTGATGAAGTGTGGGGTTGCTCAGATGAGAGACGGAATGGTCATATTGAAGCCCCACTACAGCAGCAGGCTGTGGGGGTTCCTGTTAATGGGATGTGTAAAAAGGAAGTAGCGCCACCTAAGGTCAGTAGTCCAGAGTTACGGGTGACCGGAAGAAAGTGTGGGTCTGACACCTGTTTAAGTGGGGACTTGTTGTTCCAGGATGACAGGGTGAGAGGGGGTGACTCCTATTCAGACTTTGAGTCAAACGCAAGGGGAAAAGAGTGCAGTAAGGGGGAGCCAAGTAAAAATTACACATCTTCAGCTCGTCGTTGGGGCCGTGGTAAGACAGGGTCACATGCAGATCATATTATAGTCCCTGATGAGGGGGTCACTTTATCTCTGACAAACCGAAGCATTGAGTTAGTTAGTGACGGGCTGGGGTTAGAATAGGCCTGTAGTAGACCCACATCTGCAATGCTCGGAAAGAGTGAAGTGGCTCAGTATGATGAAGTACCTGATGCTGAAGAGATGGAGAACTCTGAAGTTACCAAGAGTGAAGAGGTACCTAGGAGTAAACAGACAGAGCCCAGGAGAGACCATTGAGGTGGATGCAGAAACAGGTAGAACTCTGAAGGCTCTCAGGCGGGACAATAAGCCGAGGCTCCTCCTCCTCCTCCTCAGATGACACTACGGAGCGGGAGAGAGCGTCGGCACGAACGTTCTTCTCCCCGGAGAGAAAATGGAGGGTAAAATGGAACCGGGAGAAAAACAGGGACCATCTAGCCTGGCGAGAATTTAGCCGCTGGGCCGTCTGTATATACACCAAGTTCTTGTGGTCAGTGAAGACTTGGAAGGGAAAGCGAGCTCCCTCCAATAGGTGTCTCCACTCTGAAAAAGCCAACTTCATGGCTAGCAACTCCCTGTCCCCGATGGAATAATTCCTCTCCGCTGGTGTGAAAGTTTTGGAGAAGAAGAAGCAAGGATGCTTCCGACCTTGAGCATCCTTTTGGAAAAGGACTGCTCCAGCACCAACGGATGAGGCATCCACCTCCAAGATGAATGGTTTATCTACATCGGGGCGATGTAGGATGGGAGCGCTAGCGAAGTGTGACTTAATCGAGAGAAAGGCCTTGGAGACCTCCTCTGACCACAACTTGGGATTTGCTCCCTTCTTGGTGAGGGCGACCAAGGGAGCTACCAAAGTTGAGAAGTGTGGAATGAACTGGCGATAGTAATTAATGAACCCCATAAAGCGCTGCACCGCTTTAAGAGAATGGGGTTCCTGCCAGTCCATTACCACCTGTAGCTTGGCAGGATCCATAGCCAAACCCTGGGCAGAAATGATATAACCAAGGAAAGGCAAGGACTCCTGCTCAAACACACACTTCTCCAACTTAGCGTAGAGGGAGTTTGCCCGTAAGAGGTCGAAGACTTTGCGAACATCTCTCCGATGGGAGTCTATATCTGGAGAGTAGATGAGAATGTCATCCAGATAGACTACGACCGAGGTGGTGAGCATATCCCGAAAGATGTCGTTCACAAAGTCTTGGAAAACGGCTGGGGCATTACAGAGCCCAAAGGGCATCACTAGATATTCATAGTGTCCATCCCTGGTGTTAAAAGCCGTCTTCCATTCATCCCCCTCACGGATGCGAATCAGGTTGTAAGCACCCCGCAGATCTAACTTTGTAAATACCTTTGCTCCCCGTAGCCTATCAAAGAGCTCAGATATCAGGGGTAATGGGTACTTGTTCTTAATGGTAATGGCGTTAAGACCCCTGTAGTCTATGCATGGACGTAAGTCTCCAGTCTTCTTCTGTACGAAGAAGAACCCAGCCCCTGCCGGTGACACTGACTTCCTAATGAATCCTCTTGCCAGATTCTCCTGAATATACTGGGACATTGCCTCCGTCTCCGGGAGAGATAACGGGTAGACTCGACCCCGGGGAGGCTCAGCACCAGGCAAGAGGTCAATAGGACAGTCATAGGGGCGGTGAGGCGGAAGAGTCTCCGCAGCTCTTTTGGAGAACATGTCTGCATGGGACCAATAGTGCTTGGGGAGAGAGGAAAGATCTGCAGGTACCTGTGTAGTAGCAACCTGAACGCACTCCCTCTGACATCTACCCTCACAGGATTTACTCCATCCCAAAATTCTCCCAGAGGACCACTCAATATGAGGAGAATGGTAGCGAAGCCATGGCATCCCCAACAGGACCTCATCAATTCCCTCAGGAATGACTAATAGGGAGATTATCTCCTGATGTGATGGAGACACAGATAGCGTGAAAGGAATGGTTTGGTGAGTAATCTGTGAAGATAGTGTTGACCCATTTACCACTCGAACGGTCACTGGCTGGGCGAGCATCACCAAGGGTATTGCGTGACGCTGGGCAAAGGCGGAGGACATAAAGTTACCCTCTGCCCCAGAATCCAAGCATAGCTCGACCGTAAGAGTGGATGGGCCTATGGTAATTGTCCCCTTGAAGGACAACTTTGAGGCAAACGTCGCCGTGTCTAGTGTACCTCCTCCAACTGCCACTAGACGCTGACGTTTCCCCGACCGCTGAGGACTCTTGGAGGCAAGACGTCCTGACTGCTGGCAAACATGACGGACCTTATGTGCACGAGCGGACTGAGACTTGGATCCCGCTCGTGTCACCTCCAAGGTCTCATGTGACTCAGATGCCTGGACTGGAGATTCCAAAGGTTTAGCGAAGGTAGGAGCCAGCCGAAACCTCTGCCTACACTGGGCTCGTTCCAACCTCCGCTCGTTAAAACGGAGGTCTATACGAGTAGAAATAGATATTAACTCCTCCAGTGTGGCAGGAATCTCCCTAGTGGCCAGAGCGTCCTTAACATGGTCAGCCAGGCCCCTCCAGAATATGGGGATAAGGGCTTTATCCGACCACTCCAGCTCGGAAGCTAAAGTACGGAATCGGACGGAAAAATGGCTGACCAAGGACTCACCCTGAGTTAATGCCAGTAGTTGGAGCGCTGTATCATGGGTGAGTTGAGGTCCTAGAAAGACCTTTTTCAGCGTGCCCAGAAACAACGGAGCACTCTGCACCACATGATCATCACGCTCCCACAGCGGCGTAGCCCACTCCAACGCCCTGTCCGACAACAGCGAGACAATAAATCCCACCTTAGCCCGCTCTGTAGGAAAACGTGCAGCCAGGAGCTCGAGGTGGATAGAGCACTGACTCACGAATCCCCTACAAGTTTTGCAATCTCCAGAAAATTTTTCTGGCAATGGGAGGCGGGATAATGTCGGAACAGGGGTGGCAGTGGACAAGGTTGCTGCCGCCACGCCAGCAGCCTTTACAGCAACTGCGGTAACATCCACAGCTGAGGTTGAGTTCTCGAGAACCTTCAACCTACCCTCCAACTGCTGGATATACCGCAAAGATTGCTGAATGTCCGCCATACTAGCCAGACCTTGGCGCTAGTATTATGTTAAGGACTGGCGGAACGCACCAAGTATAGATGGTAAGAAACTAGGTGCGTTCGCAGTCCGAGGTCCACCGTGCAGGTAAAAGACCCTGCAGCTAGCAAGACGGACAATATGGCGGTACACTAAAGGATACACGCGTGGGTTAAACCTCACCCAGCGTGAAGAAAGCGATCCTGTTAATTCACAGGACCGCAGTACCGCACTAGTGCGCGAGCAAGTGGTCAGCGGACTTAACCCCAGAAGGGATTGGAGCCCGATTAGACCCTTGCTGGCGTAACACTGCAACTGGGTGTGTAGAGAACCTTAAGAAATATAAGTGCACAAGAGTGCGAGCGATGCCGCACTAACGGACGCCACTAACCACCCAGACTCGGGTATGGAAAGCGCAAGGCAGGCGCACGGCGCCGTACTGGCTGGCACAGCTACAGGACGCTGAGATGTGTGTTTAGTGCTGTAGGCTAAGTCGGGCGCTAGATAGCAGCCATACACCTTCCGCGAACAGACATTCAATAGGGTAGGGGTTTCCAAGGACGACTTGCACTCACAACATACACACATTAGCAATTGTTTGACAATACTAGCGCATGGCCGTGCGGTCATGCGCAGTTTATATAGCAGCAGCACAGGAAGTGGCCACAGCACTTTTGCCCTTCTAGGACCTGCCAAGAGGACCAATGGAATGTGCTGCAGAGCCTGAGCACATGACCCTCGATCTCCAATGGGAGACCTTACGCTGGGCATGCTCAGTACATGCAGACAAGGACTTAGTCCCAGAGAAGTCCGCTCGCTGCTGACCAGCACTGACTTTAATGGCAGAGACTGGAGAAGCAGCACTAACTCTCAGAACAGAGTGAGAATGAGCAAGACGCTGGGACCGACGTCCTTGCTGAGCAGGCTCCACTGCGGCTGGACAAGAATGGGAGACCGCAGCGGAAGTGGCTCGAGATTCCCCCCGTGCAGAAGCGGGAACTCGACCCCTAACACTGGCTCACATGAGGACTGCCCCAGGAAAGGAAGACCAAGAGTCACCTCTGCCTCTGAGGATAAGTTTATCCGAGCCACCAGCCTCAGAAATTGCAGGTTAACAGCAGCTCAGATTAGAGACCAGGTCAATACCACACAGAGTTCTAGCAGCAGACACATCTCTACAACAAGAGGAGACTTTGTGCAGCAGGCCTTCATGGTAAAACAGCTGCTAGGAAACCACTGCTAAGGACAGGCAACAAGCAGAAGATACTTGTTTGGGCTAAAGAACACAAGGAATGGACATTAGACCAGTGGAAATCTGTGCTTTGGTCTGATGAGTCCAAATTTGAGAACTTTGGTTCCAACCACCGTGTCTTTGTGAGACGCAGAAAAGGTGAACGGATGGATTCTACATGCCTGGTTCCTACCGTGAAGCATGGAGGAGGAGGTATGATGGTGTGGGGGTGCTTTGTTGGTGACACTGTTTGGGATTTATTCAAAATTGAAGGCATTCTGAACCAGCATGGTGACCACAGCATCTTGCAGCGGCATGCTATTCTATCCGGTTTGCGTTTAGTTGGACCATCATTTATTTTTCAACAGGACAATGACCTCAAACACACTTCCAGGCTGTGTAAGGGCTATTTGACCAAGAAGGAGAGTGATGGGGTGCTACGCCAGATGACATGGCCTCCAAAGTCACCAGACCTGAACCCAATCGAGATGGTTTCGGGTGAGCTGGACAGCAGAGTGAAGGCAAAAGGGCCAACAAGTGTTAAGCATCTCTGGGAACTCCTTAAATATTGTTGGAAGACCATTTCCGGTGACTACCTCTTGAAGCTCATCAAGAGAATGCCAAGAGTGTGCAAAGCAGTCATCAAAGCAAAAGGTGGCTACTCTGAAGAACCTAGAATATAAGACATAATTTCGGTTGTTTCACACTTTTTTGTTAAGTATATAATTCCACATGTGTTAATTCATAGTTTTGATGCCTTCAGTGTGAATGTACAATTTTCATAGTCATGAAAATACAGAAAAATCTTGAAATGAGAAGGTGTGTCCAAACTTTTTGTCTGTACTGTATGACTGGGTACAGAGGGATTACATTTAAAATGCCACTCTGGCACTGAAAAAGATAAAAATGCTTGAGTGGTGATTATCAACACATACTATAAGTGTCTTGATCTAGACCGGATTTTGAGACCTGTCTTCCCTTTTTCCGGTCTGATCATGTCAAGGGTTAACTTTTCTCAGCCTCAGTCTTGTCTCAGGTTTGCTATTTATCCCAGCTGTGTCTTGCAGATCATATCAGTTATAGTCTCTGCCTAGTGCTGCTGTAGCTGACTCTGATTGCTCCAATTTGTCCTGCTGCGTTTGCTGTCTGAACCCATGTTTCTGTTTTCCCATGTTCCCGTCTTGACTCAGTGTTTCCCTTTAGTGTGCAGACTCCCTGGTTTGACTTGGCGTGTATCCTGACCTGTTTCTGTCCTTTGTCTTTTGGCTTATCCGCTCCTGACTGCTACTGACCCTATGGCTTGTCTCTGACTGCGAGTTTACGTATTCCTTTGGTACTGTGCTACAGTCTAGGATTTGACCATGCTTGTTTTGACTATTCTGCTGCCACCTTTGGTAGCCTCACTGTTGCACTGCAGGTTAGCTCTGTTTAGGTGCAGACCTGTTTCCTCGCTACTGCCATCTAGTGAAGCCTGCACCTACCTGCATTGCAGCAGCATGACATTATAACTGACCAGAAACAGTTTTTTTTCTCTGCTCTGCTTCCTATAGATCCACTCCATACCTTGGTGGATCAAATGGTTAGTTTGACACAAATGGTGCAGGATCTGTCTGTGGACCATAGGGCCTTGTCTATGTCTCAAAACCACCTGCAAAGAGAGCTTTGTGACACAGTAAGATCTTTTCAGGGATCTTCTTCCCAGTCTGGCTGTAAGCACTCTGACACAGTTGATGTCTCATTGCACTCTCCTGAACCTATGGTCAGGCTCCCAGATACCTTCTCAGGGGAAAAGGAGAAGCTCCGTACGTTCAAGGAGAATTGCAAGTTGATGTTTTCTCTTAGACCCCGATCTTCTGGAGATGAGAGTCAGCGAGTGCGGATAATCATTTTTTTAATTCGGGAGGGACCTCAATCGTGGGCTTTCTCTTTACCTGCTACTGCCCCTGAACATATGTCTGTTGATAAGTTCTTTGAGGCCTTAGGAGCCTGGCCGGTTCAGAGTGGCAGAGGACACAACCATGAGTCACTTTCAGCGTAAGCTATCGGCTGAATCGTATAGTTCCGAGTTCCGTCGATGGTCCACTGAGGTGTCCTAGGATGAATCTGCGCTGAGATGTCAGTTCAGGAGAGGACTGTCGGATCACCTGAAGGACGCTCTGGCTCTCAATCAACCACCCAGCTCATTGTAGGAGGCTATGACTCAGGCTATCCGTATGGATCGGAGGCTGAGGGAAAGAGGTGTTAAACAGCGAGAGGTTCCGATGCTCCCTGCAAAATCCTGTTGTTTTGCCACCGTCTGAACCTATGGAGGTCGGGGCCACCAACTACAAGAAAAAAGAAGGAAGCGACGACGTGATGGAAAATTATGTTTTTTTTGTGGAGATTCGGGACATTGGAAGAAGGACTGCCCCTCTTGTCCATCGATTAACAAGCTTCTGAGTCTGGGTGATTGTCGAGGAGGTTATCCAGACTCTCAGGTACCATTTTCATCATTTCAAAGATTTTTGTTAGAGGTAGAACTGTGTTATGGAGGTGGTTACGTATCCACTTCAGCTTTTGTGGACTGTGGATCTTACATGAACTTCATTGACTCTAGTTTGATGTCCAAGTTAAAGTTAGGGACAGTTAGGCTAGAGACTCCCATCCATATCATTGCCATTGATAAGTTACCTTGGCTCAAAATGTTATTAAGTTTGTCTCTGAGAAGTTCCTCCTCAAGGTGGGTTCTTTGCACCAGGAACAAATCTCATGTTATGTTATGAATAATCTTCCTGCGGGACTGGTGTTGGGGTTCCCCTGGTTACAGAGGCATAATCCTGTTATAGACTGGAGATCTCATAATATTGTTAAATGTGGTCCTAATTGTTCCAATGGTTGTCTTTCTGCTGTTTTTGTGTCTGCTATTAATCTGGAGGGTATTCCGGAGTACATGAAAGATTTTGGGGATGTGTTCTCCAAACATGAAGTTGAGGTCTTGCCACCACATTGTCCGTATGACTGTACAATAAAACCTTATTCCGGGTTCTAAATTGCCCAAAGCCTGTTTGTACAATCTTTCTGGCTCAGAACGTACCACCATGAAAACTATATATCTGATAGTCTACGCAAAGGTCACATCTGTCATTCTGTTTCACCTGTGGCACCTGGATTCTTTTTTGTTAAGAAAAAAGATGGTGGTTTACGCCCGTGCCTCGATTTTCTGGGAACAAAATAAAATTATGGTGAGAAATACCTACTCTCTCCCACTCATTCCAGATCTTTATAACCAATTGCCTGGGGCTAAGTGGTTTTCCAAACTCAATCTCAGGGGAGCATATAATCTTACCCGCATTCGGGAAGGGGATGAGGGGAAAACAGCATTTCTCACCTCTAAGGGTCTGTTTGAAAATTTGGTCATGCCCTTCAGTCTCACGAATGCACCCACAGTGTTTCAGAACTTCATGAATGATGTTTTTTCTGATTTTATCGGGTGCTTTATGGTTGTATACCTGGATCATATCCTTGTTTTCTCACCTGACAAGGAATTCCACATTGGTCATTTACATGCTGTTTTTCATAGGTTACGGGGAAATTCTCTGTTCGCTAAACCAAAGAAATGTTTGTTTGGTGTCCAGGAGCTTTCCTTTCTGGGGATCATCCTTTATGCCATTGGGTTGCGGATGGATCCCAGGAAGGTACAGGCCATTGTTAATTGGATGCAACCCAGAGACCTCAAGAGTCTGCAGCGTTTTCTGGGTTTTGTCAATTATTATCGAAAATGCATCACAGAGTTTTCTCAGGTGGTCAAGCCACTCACAGATCTCACTCACAAAGGAGCTGATCTCAGAGTCTAGTCACACTTGGTGGTTGAAGCATTTTCTACATTAAAGAAGTGTTTTATGTCTGCTCCTGTATTGGTTCAGCCCGATCCGTCAGAACCGTTCATTAGAGGTGGACACATCAGAGGTGGGAGTGGGGGGCGGTGTTGTCTCAGGGACGTGTTACTTTGACAAATTTAAGACCATGTGCCTTTTCTCCAGGAAGTGTTCTTCTGCGGGGAGGAATTATGATGTTGGTATCTGGGAGTTGTTGGCCATAAAATTGGCTTTTGAAGAATGGAGGCACTTTTTGGAGGGGGAAGTTCATCAGATCACGGTGATTACGGACCACAAGAACCTGTCTTACTTTGAGTCTGCCAAGCAGTTAACCCCTAGGCAGGCGAGGTGGTCACTTTTTTTTTCTCGTTTTCATTTTTCTCTCACCTTTTGGCCTGGTTCCGAGAATGTCAAGGTGGATGCCTTATCTCACAGTTTTGATCCAATATCATCCCCCGAACCTCCTTCCTCCATTCTTCAGCATGGGGTGGTTGTTGCTGGGGTATACTCTGAATCGGAGTGTGAAATTCAGGAGGCTCAGTCTCTTGCTCCTCCCTCTTTGCCTGATAATAAGCTCTTTGTCCCTGTTTAGTACTGGTTGAGGGTTCTCTGGGAGTTCCACAATTCTGCTCTCAGTAGTCACCAGTGGATCTTAGCCTCCCGGAAAGCCATTGCTAGGGTATTTTGGGGGACCTCCATGACCTCTGATGTTGCTGTGTTTGTGTCTGCTTGTGATACCTGTGCCCATGCTAAGAGCTCCCATAGCCGGCCAGCCGGGGAATTAGTGCCATTGCCAATTCCGGATAGACCTTGGACTCATTTGTCCATGGATTTTATCACTGATCTCCCTCCTTCCAATGGCAAAACTGTAAACTGTTCGGGATGATGATAACGCTGCAGCCGCAGTTGTCGTTGGTTGCACAGTGTGGCAGAGGCATTACTTGGTTGCACATTGGCCTGGGAGCTGGGTTCTGTCTAGGCCGACCCCATGTCCGCATAAGACACCAATCCTCCTTCTTCATGCAGGGTAACAGCCTTCCGATAAAAGATGACCCAGTCTTTTAAGGGCCTGACGAACTTCACCGAGGCAGCATTTACACACACCTTTGCATTTGTATCATCTTCTCAGATGAACCCACATTGGGCTCCACATTGGTGTAAATCGGTCGCCCACTGGTACGCCGCCCGGCCATAGCACCCCCTCCCGGTTGTCACAGTTCCGCCCAGACCTCCTACGCCCCCTGTTTCTAAGAGTGTGCAAAGCAGTGATAAAAGCAAAAGGTGTCTACTTTGAAGAACCTAGAATATAAGACATAATTTCAGTTGTTTCACACTTTTTTGTTAAGTATATAATTCCACGTGTTAAGTGTTAATTCATAGTTTTGATGCCTCCAGTGTGAATGTACAATTGTCATAGTCATGAAAATACAGAAAAATCTTCAAATGAGAAGGTGTGTCCAAACTTTTGGTCTGTACTGTATAAATATCATCATATTCTACAATGAGAATCGGGTCAACTCTTAAATGGGCAGGGACAAGTATCAGTCCATAGAGCCCCTTACAATGTCATGTGTTTGGAAGCTTCTGATTTCAACTGTATATATACAGTGGGGGAAAAAAGTATTTAGTCAATCACCAATTGTGCAAGCTCTCCCACTTAAAGTATAGAGTATAATCTAACCTCTTTTTCTCATCTTTTAGGATACATCGGGGGCTTATCTACAGCATTCCAGCATGTCGATTTTGGGGGTGACAAGTTCCCTTTAAAAAGATGAGAGAGGCCTGTAATTGACATCATAGGTAGACCTGTTGTGAATTCCGCTCTTGGGCTCCCTCCGGTGGTTGTAAGTGGCACTTTTGTGGGCTCCCTCCGGTGGTTTTAAGTGGAATGGCTGCTCCTTGGATTTAGCTGTCAGCAGCTGCTTCCACTGATTGTCTTTTCTGCTCGGCTATTTAGCCTGGCTCTTTCCTTCAGCTTGTGCCACTTGTCAATGGTTCCTGGTTGGATTCACATCTCTTTGGATTTCCCGGTTATCCTGACCAGTTCAGCAAAGCTAAGTCCTTGCTTGCTCTTTTCTGTCCACAGGTTGTGCACTTATCCGTTCTGTGCTTTCTATGTTTGTCCAGCTTGTCAGTATGAATTAATTCTGTGATGCTGGAAGCTCTGGGAAGCAGATTTACCCTCCACACCTTTAGTCAGGTGTGGAGATTTTTGTAAACTCTGTGTGGATTTTTTGTAGTGTTTTATACTGACCACACAGTATTCCATCCTGTCCTATCTATCTAGCCAGACTGGCCTCCTATGCTCATCCTAGTTTCATTCTGTGTATGTCTTTTCCCTCTCCACTCACAGTCATTACTTGTGGGGGGCTATCTATCCTTTGGGGATTTTCTCTGAGGCAAGATAGTTTTCCTGTTTCTATCTTTAGGGGTAGTTAGTTCTCAGGCTGTGACGAGGTGCCTAGGGAGTGTTAGGAGCATCCCACGGCTACTTCTAGTGTTGTGTTGAGCTTAGGGACTGCGGTTAGTACGGATTCCACTTCATTCAGAGCTCATTCCATGTTGCTCCTAAACCACCAGATCATAACATAGACCACAACTATGAGAGTCAAAATCCCGAAATTCACCTTGTCTGATTTGGCAAGATTTATTTTGCAAATTAAGGGGGAAAATAAGTATTTGTTCATTAACAAAAGTTCATCTCAATACTTTTTTATATATCCTTTGTTGGCAATGACAGAGGTCAAACATTTTCTGTAAGTCTTCACAAGGTTGGCACACAGTGTTGGTGTTATGTTGTCCCATTCCTCCATGCAGGTCTCCTCTAGAGCAGTGATATTTGGGGCCTGTCGCTGGACAACACGAAGTTTCAACTTCCTCCAAAGATTTTCTATGGGGTTGAGATCTGGAGACTGGCTAGGCCACTCCAGGACCTTCATATGCTTTTTATGAAGTCACTCCTTCGTTGGCCTGGTGGTGTGCTAGGGATCATTATCATGCTGAAAGACCCACCCACGTTTCATCTTCAATGCACTTGCTGATGGAAGGAGGTTTCCACTCAAAATCTCATGATATATGACCCCATTCATTCTTTCATGTACATGGATCAGTCGTCCTGGTCCCTTTGCAGAGAAACAGCCCTAAAGCATGATGTTGCCACCCCCATGCTTCACAGAAGGTATGGTGTTCTTTGGATTCAACTGAGCATTCTGTCTCCTCCAAACACGACAAGTTTTGTTTCTACCAAACAGTTCTATTTTGGTTTCATCAGACCATATCACATTCTCTCAATACTCTTCTGGATAAGCCAAATGCTCTCTAGCAAACTTCAGACGGCCCAGACATGTACTGGCTTAAAGGGACTCTGTCACCTGAATTTGGAGGGAACAATCTTCAGCCATAGGAGCGGGGTTTTCGGGTGTTTGATTCACCCTTTCCTTACCCACTGGCTGCATGCTGGCTGCAATATTGGATTGAAGTTCATTCTCTGTCCTCCATAGTACACACCTGCGCAAGGTGTTATGTTTGCTAATGACAGGTGTTATGAAGGCAATTCAGAAACACAGTGTGCTTAGCGATCAGAGCGCACACAGTGATCTGACAAATACCCAAAAATACAAGAACGAGCTCTGAGACGTGGAAACTCTGTAGACTGCACACCTGATCCTATCCTAAACACAACTAAAAGCGGCTGTGGATTGCGCCTAACAACTACCTAGGCAACTCGGCACAGCCTAAGAAACTAGCTAGCCTGAAGATAGAAAAATAGGCCTGACTTGCCCCAGAGAAATTCCCCAAAGGAAAAGGCAGCCCCCCACATATAATGACTGTGAGTAAGATGAAAAGACAAAACGTAGGGATGAAATAGATTCAGCAAAGTGGGGCCCGATATTCTAGGACAGAGCGAGGACAGTAAAGCGAACTTTGCAGTCTACAAAAAACCCTAAAGCAAAACCACGCAAAGAGGGCAAAAAAAAACCCACCGTGCCGAACTAACGGCACGGCGGTACACCCTTTGCGTCTCAGAGCTTCCAGCAAAACAAAAGACAAGCTGGACAGAAAAAAAAGCAACAAAAAGCAAAAAGCACTTAGCTATACAGAGCAGCAGGTCACAGGAACAATCAGGAGAAGCTCAGATCCAACACTGAAACATTGACAAGGAGCAAGGATAGCAGCATCAGGCGGAGTTAAGTAATGAAGCAGTTAACGAGCTCACCAGAACACCTGAGGGAGGAAGCTCAGAAGCTGCAGTACCACTTGTGACCACAGGAGTGAATTCAGCCACAGAATTCACAACAGTACCCCCCCCTTGAGGAGGGGTCACCGAACCCTCACCAGAGCCCCCAGGCCAACCAGGATGAGCCGCATGAAAGGCACGAACAAGATCGGAAGCATGAACATCAGAGGCAAAAACCCAGGAATTATCTTCCTGAGCATAACCCTTCCATTTAACCAGATACTGGAGTTTCCGTCTAGAAACACGAGAATCCAAAATCTTCTCCACAATATACTCCAATTCCCCCTCCACCAAAACCGGGGCAGGAGGCTCAACAGATGGAACCATAGGTGCCACGTATCTCCGCAACAACGACCTATGGAATACATTATGTATGGAAAAGGAGTCTGGGAGGGTCAAACGAAAAGACACAGGATTGAGAACCTCAGAAATCCTATACGGACCAATAAAACGAGGTTTAAATTTAGGAGAGGAAACCTTCATAGGAATATGACAAGAAGATAACCAAACCAGATCCCCAACACGAAGTCGGGGACCCACACGGCGTCTGCGATTAGCGAAAAGTTGAGCTTTCTCCTGGGACAAGATCAAATTGTCCACTACCTGAGTCCAGATCTGCTGCAACCTATCCACCACAGAATCCACACCAGGACAGTCCGAAGACTCAACCTGTCCTGAAGAGAAACGAGGATGGAACCCAGAATTGCAAAAAAATGGAGAAACCAAGGTAGCCGAGCTGGCCCGATTATTAAGGGCGAACTCAGCCAACGGCAAAAAGGACACCCAATCATCCTGGTCTGCAGAAACAAAACATCTCAGATATGTTTCCAAGGTCTGATTGGTTCGTTCGGTCTGGCCATTAGTCTGAGGATGGAAAGCCGAGGAAAAAGATAGGTCAATGCCCATCCTCCCACAAAAGGCTCGCCAAAACCTTGAAACAAACTGGGAACCTCTGTCAGAAACAATATTCTCAGGAATGCCATGCAACCGAACCACATGCTGAAAGAACAAAGGTACCAAATCAGAGGAGGAAGGCAATTTAGCCAAGGGCACCAGATGGACCATTTTAGAAAAGCGATCACAGACCACCCAAATGACTGACATCTTTTGAGAAACGGGAAGGTCAGAAATGAAATCCATCGAAATATGTGTCCAAGGCCTCTTTGGGACCGGCAAGGGCAAAAGCAACCCACTGGCACGAGAACAGCAGGGCTTAGCCCTAGCACAAATCCCACAGGACTGCACAAAAGTACGTACATCCCGTGACAGAGATGGCCACCAGAAGGATCTAGCCACTAACTCTCTGGTACCAAAGATTCCAGGATGACCAGCCAACACCGAACAATGAAGTTCAGAGATAAGTTTATTAGTCCACCTATCAGGGACGAACAGTTTCTCTGCTGGACAACGATCAGGTTTATTCGCCTGAAATTTTTGCAGCACCCGCCGCAAATCAGGGGAGATGGCAGACACAATGACTCCTTCCTTGAGGATACCCGCTGGCTCAGATAAACCCGGAGAGTCGGGCACAAAACTCCTAGACAGAGCATCCGCCTTCACATTTTTAGAGCCCGGAAGGTACGAAATCACAAACTCGAAGCGGGCAAAAAATAACGACCAACGGGCCTGTCTAGGATTCAAGCGCTTGGCAGACTCGAGATAAGTCAAGTTCTTATGATCAGTCAATACCACCACGCGATGCTTAGCTCCTTCAAGCCAATGACGCCACTCCTCGAATGCCCACTTCATGGCCAGCAACTCTCGATTGCCCACATCATAATTACGCTCAGCGGGCGAAAACTTCCTGGAAAAGAAAGCACATGGTTTCATCACTGAGCAATCAGAACCTCTCTGTGACAAAACCGCCCCTGCTCCAATCTCAGAAGCATCAACCTCGACCTGGAACGGAAGAGAAACATCTGGCTGACACAACACAGGGGCAGAACAAAAACGACGCTTCAACTCCTGAAAAGCTTCCACAGCAGCAGAAGACCAATTAACCAAATCAGCACCCTTCTTGGTCAAATCGGTCAATGGTTTGGCAATGCTAGAAAAATTACAGATGAAGCGACGATAAAAATTAGCAAAGCCCAGGAACTTTTGCAGACTTTTCAGAGATGTCGGCTGAATCCAATCCTGGATGGCTTGGACCTTAACTGGATCCATCTCGATAGTAGAAGGGGTAAAGATGAACCCCAAAAATGAAACTTTCTGCACACCGAAGAGACACTTTGATCCCTTCACAAACAAAGAGTTAGCACGCAGGACCTGAAAAACCATTCTGACCTGCTTCACATGAGACTCCAAATCATCTGAGAAGATCAAAATGTCATCCAAGTAAACAATCAGGAATTTATCCAGATACTCACGGAAGATGTCATGCATAAAAGACTGAAACACAGATGGAGCATTGGCAAGTCCGAACGGCATCACTAGATACTCAAAATGACCCTCGGGCGTATTGAATGCAGTTTTCCATTCATCTCCTTGCCTGATTCTCACCAGATTATACGCACCACGAAGATCTATCTTAGTGAACCAACTAGCCCCCTTAATCCGAGCAAACAAGTCAGATAACAATGGCAAGGGATACTGAAATTTAACAGTGATCTTATTAAGAAGGCAGTAATCAATACACGGTCTCAGCGAACCATCCTTCTTGGCTACAAAGAAGAACCCTGCTCCCAGTGGTGATGACGATGGGCGAATATGTCCCTTCTCCAGGGATTCCTTCACATAACTGCGCATAGCGGCGTGTTCGGGCACGGATAAATTAAATAATCGACCTTTAGGGAATTTACTACCAGGAATCAAATTGATAGCACAATCACAATCCCTATGCGGAGGTAGAGCATCGGACTTGGGCTCTTCAAATACATCCTGATAATCAGACAAGAACTCTGGGACCTCAGAAGGGGTGGATGACGAAATCGACAAAAATGGAACATCACCATGTACCCCCTGACAACCCCAGCTGGATACCGACATGGAATTCCAATCCAATACTGGATTATGGGTTTGTAGCCATGGCAACCCCAACACGACCACATCATGCAGATTATGCAACACCAGAAAGCGAATAACTTCCTGATGTGCAGGAGCCATGCACATGGTCAGCTGGGCCCAGTATTGAGGTTTATTCTTGGCCAAAGGTGTAGCATCAATTCCTCTCAATGGAATAGGACACCGCAAAGGCTCCAAAAAAAACCCACAACGTTTAGCATAATCCAAATCCATCAGATTCAGGGCAGCGCCCGAATCCACAAACGCCATGACAGAAAACGACGACAAAGAGCATATCAAGGTAATGGACAGAAGGAATTTGGACTGTACAGTACCAATGACGGCAGACCTAGCGGACCGCTTAGTGCGCTTAGGACAATCAGAAATAGCATGAGTGGAATCACCACAGTAGAAACACAGACCATTCAGACGTCTGTATTCCTGCCGTTCAACTCTAGTCATAGTCCTATCGCACTGCATAGGCTCAGGTTTAACCTCAGGCAGTACCGCCAAATGGTGCACAGATTTACGCTCGCGCAAGCGTCGACTGATCTGAATGGCCAAAGACAAAGACTCATTCAAACCAGCAGGCATAGGAAATCCCACCATGACATCCTTAAGAGCCTCAGAGAGACCCTTTCTGAACAAAGCTGCCAGCGCAGATTCATTCCACTGAGTGAGTACTGACCATTTCCTAAATTTCTGACAATATACTTCTATCTCATCCTGACCCTGACACAAAGCCAGCAAATTTTTCTCAGCCTGATCCACTGAATTAGGCTCATCGTACAGCAATCCGAGCGCCAGGAAAAACGCATCGACACTACTCAATGCAGGGTCTCCTGGCGCAAGAGAAAATGCCCAGTCTTGAGGGTCGCCGCGCAAAAAAGAAATAATAATCAAAACCTGTTGAATAGGATTACCAGAAGAATGAGGTTTCAAGGCCAGAAATAGCTTACAATTATTTTTGAAACTTAGAAACTTAGTTCTATCTCCAAAAAACAAATCAGGAATAGGAATTCTTGGTTCTAACATAGATTTCTGATCAATAGTATCTTGAATTTTTTGTACATTTATAACGAGATTATCCATTGAAGAGCACAGACCCTGAATATCCATGTCCACACCTGTGTCCAGAATCACCCAAATGTCTAGGGGAAAAAAAAAAAACACAGAGCAGAAAAAAAAAAAAAAAAAAAAATGATGTCAGAACTTTTTCTTTCCCTCTATTGAGAATCATTAGTTAGGCTCCTTGTACTGTTATGTTTGCTAATGACAGGTGTTATGAAGGCAATTCAGAAACACAGTGTGCTTAGCGATCAGAGCGCACACAGTGATCTGACAAATACCCAAAAATACAAGAACGAGCTCTGAGACGTGGAAACTCTGTAGACTGCATACCTGATCCTATCCTAAACACAACTAAAAGCGGCTGTGGATTGCGCCTAACAACTACCTAGGCAACTCGGCACAGCCTAAGAAACTAGCTAGCCTGAAGATAGAAAAATAGGCCTGACTTGCCCCAGAGAAATTCCCCAAAGGAAAAGGCAGCCCCCCACATATAATGACTGTGAGTAAGATGAAAAGACAAAACGTAGGGATGAAATAGATTCAGCAAAGTGGGGCCCGATATTCTAGGACAGAGCGAGGACAGTAAAGCGAACTTTGCAGTCTACAAAAAACCCTAAAGCAAAACCACGCAAAGAGGGCAAAAAAAAACCCACTGTGCCGAACTAACGGCACGGCGGTACACCCTTTGCGTCTCAGAGCTTCCAGCAAAACAAAAGACAAGCTGGACAGAAAAAAAAGCAACAAAAAGCAAAAAGCACTTAGCTATACAGAGCAGCAGGTCACAGGAACAATCAGGAGAAGCTCAGATCCAACACTGAAACATTGACAAGGAGCAAGGATAGCAGCATCAGGCGGAGTTAAGTAATGAAGCAGTTAACGAGCTCACCAGAACACCTGAGGGAGGAAGCTCAGAAGCTGCAGTACCACTTGTGACCACAGGAGTGAATTCAGCCACAGAATTCACAACAGCAAGGCAAGATTGACTTGTGCAGGCATGTACTATGGAGGACAGAGAATGAACTTCAATCCAATATTGCAGCCAGCATGCAGCCAGAGGGTAAGGAAAGGGTGAATCAAACACCCAAAAAACCCCTCGCCTATGGCTGAAGATTGTTCCCTCCAAATTCAGGTGACAGAGTCCCTTTAAGTAGGGGGACACATCTGGCACTGCAGGATCCGAGTCCCTGGTGGCGTAGTGTGATACTGATTGCAGCCTTTGTTACGGTGGTCCCAGCTCTATGCAGGTCATTCACTAGGTCCCCCCATGTGGTTCTGGGATTTTTGCTCACCGTTCTCACCAATCATTTTGACTCCACGAGGTGAGATCTTGCGTGGAGCCCCAGATTGAGAGAGATTATTGTTGTGAATTCTGTGGCTGAATTCACTCCTGTGGTCACAAGTGGTACTGCAGCTTCTGGGCTTCCTCCCTCAGGTGTTCTGGTGAGCTCGTTGGCTGCCTTGTTATTTAACTCCACCTGATTCTGTCTTCCTTGCTCCTTGTCAATGTTCCAGTGTTGGATCTGAGCTTCTGGATCTTTCCTGTGGCCTGCTGCTCTGCTTAGATAAGTGCTTCTTTGCTTTTGTTGCTGTTTTTTCTGTCCAGCTTGTCTATTCGTTTTTGCTGGAAGCTCTGAGACGCAAAGGGTGTACCGCCGTGCCGTTAGTTCGGCACAGTGGGTCTTTTTGCCCCCTTTGCGTGGTTTTTTGCTTTAGGGTTTTTTGTAGACTGCAAAGTTCTCTTTGCTATCCTCGCTCTGTCTAGAATATTGGGCCTCACTTTGCTGAATCTATTTCATCCCTACGTTTTGTCTTTTCATCTTGCTAACAGTCATTATATGTGGGGGGCTGCCTTTTCCTTTGGGGTATTTCTCTGAGGCAAGTCAGGCTTGTATTTCTATCTTCAGGCTAGTCAGTTCCTCAGGCTGTGCCGAGTTGCATAGGTAGTGTTAGGCGCAATCCACAGCTGCCTTTAGTTGTGTTTAGGATAGGTTCAGGTATTGCGGTCTACAGAGATTCCACGTCTCAGAGCTCGTTCTATTGTTTTTGGGTTGTTGTCAGATCACTGTATGTGCTCTGATTACTGGCACACTGTGTTACTGGATTGCCTTCATATCAGTACAAGGAGCCAAACTAATGATTCTCAATAGAGGGAAAAAAGAAGTTCTGACATAATTTTTTTTTCTCAGCTCTGTGTTCAGTCTTTTTTTTCCCCTAGACATTAGGGTGCTTCAGGACACAGCTGTGGACATGGATATTCAGGCTCTGTGCTCTTCAATGGATAATCTCGTTATAAATGTACAAAAGATTCAAGATACAATTGATCAGAAATCTATGCTAGAACCAAGAATTCCTATTCCTGATTTGTTTTTTGGTGATAGAACTAAGTTTCTGAGCTTCAAAAATAATTGTAAGCTATTTCTGGCCTTGAAACCTCATTCTTCTGGTAATTCAGTTCAACAGGTTTTGATTATTATTTCTTTTTTGCGCGGCGACCCTCAGGACTGGGCATTTTCTCTTGCGCCAGGAGACCCTGCATTGAGTGGTGTCGATGCGTTTTTCCTGGCGCTCGGATTGCTGTACGATGAGCCTAATTCAGTGGATCAGGCTGAGAAAAATTTGCTGGCTTTGTGCCAGGGTCAGGATGATATAGAAGTATATTGTCAGAAATTTAGGAAGTGGTCAGTACTCACTCTGTGGAATGAATCTGCGCTGGCAGCTTTGTTCAGAAAGGGTCTCTCTGAGGCTCTTAAGGATGTCATGGTGGGTTTTCCTATGACTGCTGGTTTGAATGAGTCTATGTCTTTGGCCATTCAGATCGGTCGTCGCTTGCGCGAGCGTAAATCTGTGCACCATCTGGCGGTATTGTCTGAGATTAGACCTGAGCCTATGCAGTGCGATAGGACTATGACCAGAGTTGAACGGCAAGAACACAGACGTCTGAATGGGCTGTGTTTCTACTGTGGTGATTCCACTCATGCTATTTCTGATTGTCCTAAGCGCACTAAGCGGTTCGATAGGTCTGCCGTCATTGGTACTGTACAGTCCAAATTCCTTCTGTCCATTACCTTGATATGCTCTTTGTCATCGTATTCTGTCATGGCGTTTGTGGATTCAGGCGCTGCCCTGAATCTGATGGATTTGGATTATGCTAAACGTTGTGGGTTTTTCTTGGAGCCTTTGCGGTGTCCTATTCCGTTGAGAGGAATTGATGCTACACCTTTGGCCAAGAATAAACCTCAGTACTGGGCCCAGCTGACCATGTGCATGGCTCCTGCACATCAGGAAGTTATTCGCTTTCTGGTGCTACATAATCTGCATGATGTGGTCGTGTTGGGGTTGCCATGGCTACAAACCCATAATCCAGTATTGGATTGGAACTCTATGTCGGTATCCAGCTGGGGTTGTCAGGGGGTACATGGTGATGTTCCATTTTTGTCTATTTCGTCATCCACTCCTTCTGAGGTCCCAGAGTTCTTGTCTGATTATCAGGATGTATTTGAAGAGCCCAAGTCCGATGCCCTACCTCCGCATAGGGATTGTGATTATGCTATCAATTTGATTCCTGGTAGTAAATTCCCTAAAGGTAGTTTATTTAATTTATCCGTGCCTGAACACACCGCTATGCGCAGTTATGTGAAGGAATCCCTGGAGAAGGGACATATTCGCCCATCGTCATCACCACTGGGAGCAGGGTTCTTTTTTGTAGCCAAGAAGGATGGTTCGCTGAGACCGTGTATTGATTACCGCCTTCTTAATAAGATCACTGTTAAGTTTCAGTATCCCTTGCCATTGTTATCTGACTTGTTTGCTCGGATTAAGGGGGCTAGTTGGTTCACTAAGATAGATCTTCGTGGTGCGTATAATCTGGTGAGAATCAGGCAATGAGATGAATGGAAAACGGCATTTAATACGCCCGAGGGTCATTTTGAGTATCTAGTGATGCCGTTCGGACTTGCCAATGCTCCATCTGTTTTTCAGTCTTTTATGCATGACATCTTCCGTGAGTATCTGGATAAATTCCTGATTGTTTACTTGGATGACATTTTGATCTTCTCAGATGATTGGGAGTCTCATGTGAAGCAGGTCAGAATGGTTTTCCAGGTCCTGCGTGCTAATTCTTTGTTCGTGAAGGGATCAAAGTGTCTCTTCGGTGTGCAGAAAGTTTCATTTTTGGGGTTCATCTTTTCCCCTTCTACTATCAAGATGGATCCGGTTAAGGTCCAAGCCATCCAGGATTGGATTCAGCCGACATCTCTGAAAAGTCTGCAAAAGTTCCTGGGCTTTGCTAATTTTTATCGTCGCTTCATCTGTAATTTTTCTAGCATTGCCAAACCATTGACCGATTTGACCAAGAAGGGTGCTGATTTGGTTAATTGGTCTTCTGCTGCCGTGGAAGCTTTTCAGGAGTTGAAGCGTCGTTTTTGTTCTGCCCCTGTGTTGTGTCAGCCAGATGTTTCTCTTCCGTTCCAGGTCGAGGTTGATGCTTCTGAGATTGGAGCAGGGGCGGTTTTGTCACAGAGAGTTTCTGGTTGCTCAGTGTTGAAACCATGTGCTTTCTTTTCCAGGAAGTTTTCTGCTGCTGAGCGTAATTATGATGTGGGCAACCGAGAGTTGCTGGCCATGAAGTGGGCATTCGAGGAGTGGCGTCATTGGCTTGAAGGAGCTAAGCATCGCGTGGTGGTATTGACTGATCATAAGAACCTTACTTATCTCGAGTCTGCCAAGCGCTTGAATCCTAGACAGGCCCGTTGGTCGTTATTTTTTGCTCGCTTCGATTTTGTGATTTCGTACCTTCCGGGCTCTAAAAATGTGAAGGCGGATGCTCTGTCTAGGAGTTTTGTGCCCGACTCTCCGGGTTTATCTGAGCCGGCGAGTATCCTCAAGGAAGGAGTCATTGTGTCTGCCATCTCCCCTGATTTGCGGCGAGTGTTGCTAAAATTTCAGGCTAATAAACCTGATCGTTGTACGGCCGAGAAACTGTTCGTCCCTGATAGGTGGACTAGTAAAGTTATCTCTGAACTTCATTGTTCGGTGTTGGCTGGTCATCCAGGAATCTTTGGTACCAGAGAGTTAGTGGCTAGATCCTTCTGGTGGCCATCTCTGTCACAGGATGTACGTACTTTTGTGCAGTCCTGTGGGATTTGTGCTAGGGCTAAGCCCTGCTGTTCTCGTGCCAGTGGGTTGCTTTTGCCCTTGCCGGTCCCGAAGAGGCCTTGGACACATATTTCGATGGATTTCATTTCTGACCTTCCTGTTTCTCAAAAGATGTCAGTCATTTGGGTGGTCTGTGATCGCTTTTCTAAAATGGTCCATCTGGTGCCCTTGGTTAAATTGCCTTCCTCCTCTGATTTGGTGCCTTTGTTCTTCCAGCATGTGGTTCGTTTGCATGGCATTCCTGAGAATATTGTTTCTGACAGAGGTTCCCAGTTTGTTTCAAGGTTCTGGCGAGCCTTTTGTGGTAGGATGGGCATTGACCTATCTTTTTCCTCGGCTTTCCATCCTCAGACTAATGGCCAGACCGAACGAACCAATCAGACCTTGGAAACATATCTGAGATGTTTTGTTTCTGCAGACCAGGATGATTGGGTGTCCTTTTTGCCATTGGCTGAGTTCGCCCTCAATAATCGGGCCAGCTCGGCTACCTTGGTCTCTCCATTTTTCTGCAATTCTGGGTTCCATCCTCGTTTCTCTTCAGGACAGGTTGAGTCTTCGGACTGTCCTGGTGTGGATTCTGTGGTGGACAGGTTGCAGCAGATCTGGATTCAGGTAGTGGACAATTTGACCCTGTCCCAGGAGGAGGCTCAACTTTTCGCTAATCGCAGACGCCGTGTGGGTCCCCGACTTCGTGTTGGGGATCTGGTTTGGTTATCTTCTCGTCATATTCCTATGAAGGTTTCCTCTCCTAAATTTAAACCTCGTTTTATTGGTCCGTATAGGATTTCTGAGATTCTCAATCCTGTGTCCTTTTGTCTGACCCTCCCGGACTCCTTTTCCATACATAATGTATTCCATAGGTCGTTGTTGCGGAGATACGTGGCACCTATGGTTCCATCTGTTGAGCCTCCTGCCCCTGTTTTGGTGGAGGGGGAATTGGAGTATATTGTGGAGAAAATTTTGGATTCTCGTGTCTCTAGACGGAAACTCCAGTATCTGGTTAAATGGAAGGGTAATGCTCAGGAAGATAATTCCTGGGTTTTTGCCTCTGATGTCCATGCTCCAGATCTTGTTCGTGCCTTTCATGTGGCTCATCCTGGTCGGCCTGGGGGCTCTGGTGAGGGTTCGGTGACCCCTCCTCAAGGGGGGGGTACTGTTGTGAATTCTGTGGCTGAATTCACTCCTGTGGTCACAAGTGGTACTGCAGCTTCTGGGCTTCCTCCCTCAGGTGTTCTGGTGAGCTCGTTGGCTGCCTTGTTATTTAACTCCACCTGATTCTGTCTTCCTTGCTCCTTGTCAATGTTCCAGTGTTGGATCTGAGCTTCTGGATCTTTCCTGTGGCCTGCTGCTCTGCTTAGATAAGTGCTTCTTTGCTTTTGTTGCTGTTTTTTCTGTCCAGCTTGTCTATTCGTTTTTGCTGGAAGCTCTGAGACGCAAAGGGTGTACCGCCGTGCCGTTAGTTCGGCACGGTGGGTCTTTTTGCCCCCTTTGCGTGGTTTTTTGCTTTAGGGTTTTTTGTAGACTGCAAAGTTCTCTTTGCTATCCTCGCTCTGTCTAGAATATCGGGCCTCACTTTGCTGAATCTATTTCATCCCTACGTTTTGTCTTTTCATCTTGCTAACAGTTATTATATGTGGGGGGCTGCCTTTTCCTTTGGGGTATTTCTCTGAGGCAAGTCAGGCTTGTATTTCTATCTTCAGGCTAGTCCGTTCCTCAGGCTGTGCCGAGTTGCATAGGTAGTGTCAGGCGCAATCCACAGCTGCCTTTAGTTGTGTTTAGGATAGGTTCAGGTATTGCGGTCTACAGAGATTCCACGTCTCAGAGCTCGTTCTATTGTTTTTGGGTTGTTGTCAGATCACTGTATGTGCTCTGATTACTGGCACACTGTGTTACTGGATTGCCTTCATATCAGATTATCACTGGTCTTGTATGTCTTCCTTTTTCTTATTATTGCTCCCACTGTTGATTTCATCACACCAAGCTGCTTGCCTATTGCAGATTCAGTCTTCCCAGCCAGGTGCAGGGCTACAATTTTGTTTCTGTTGTCCTTCGACAGCTCTTTGGATTTCACCATAGTGGAGTCTGGAGTCTGACTTTTTGAGGTTGTGGACAGGTGTCTTTTATACTGATAACAAGTTCAAACACGTGCCATTACTACAGGTAATGAGTGGAGGACAGAGGAGCCTCTTAAAGAGGAAGTTACAGGTCTGTGAGAGCCAGAAATCTTGTTTTTAGGTGACCAAATACTTGTTTTCCACCATAATTTGGAAAATAAATCTTGCCAAATCAGACAAGGTGATTTTCTGGATTTGTTTTCTCATTCTCATTTTGACTTGATGTCAATTACAGGCCTCTCTCATCTTTTTAAGTGGGTGAACTTGCATAATTGGTGGCTGACTAAATACTCTTTTTTTCCCCACTGTAGGTCTGCTCTATTGTGTTTAATGATCTTATGTGTACATAAAGAAAGTAAGTTAATATTCAGTTGACCGATGTGAAAAACAGATTAAATCCCAATATTTCGGCTGGATAAGGCCTTTTTCTGAACCAAAATTAACAAAAATAGTCATATAACAAATTATATACATGATATGTATAAAAATCAACTAGGCACAAAAGCACATACAAGGATGACGTGAAAAATCAAGTCTAAATACAGAGATACAGCAAAATCTGCCAAATATAACAACATCATATATGGATCATTAATTCCTTAAAAAATTCAAAAAGAAAAATAAATCAGAGGAGAGCTATTATAGCAAACAAAATATAAGAAAAGAAAAATGAGGAAACTAAAATGAAACAGTGAGGGAAAAAAAAGGTGCAAAAGTAACTGGTATTTTTGAAAATCAAAATAAATTAACAAAAGTATAACTTTAAAAAGAGGCAACCTGTAACCGGTTGGATTATCTGTATGAGAAAGCATCCTAACCGTGTCGTGGGTACATGGGACAGTGGAGAAGCGCCTCATATAGCATGTGGGTGGTGCTTAAGTTGCCGGCATGTAACATGGGTGACAGACTTCCAGGTATTCAGTGCACATACAGTGCATAAATCAATGCTGGAAGATCGATTTCACACAGGACAGGATCCTATCTATTTCACTGACAAGTTCACCCTCAGCACCAGCAATAGCGCAGGAGCGACCCCTCTGCACTGTGACACTGAGAAAATAGCGCCAACAAAACAAGATATCCGCTTTTATATGGCCAAGGATATGTGACTTCAGCAGCCAATCACAGAGGACCTTGTGTCATGATGTTGTGAATGGTTTCTGTGCCCTGATTGGTTGCTGGAAGCAATACAAATAAAGTTAAGGAAAGAAAAAAGTGCATTCTGCTCCTGTAATCTCTTCAGACACTCCTCTAACCTCTCCACACCTCCTCCCCTTATCAAAAAGGTCCTCCCCACTCATCATACAGCACCACTATCCTAGTCAAAGTAATAACAAAAGAATTAGTGGAAGCGCGATGATTTACCGAACTGTGACTGACTTTTGCCGACTTATGCTGGTGAAAGCGAACATAAATCCGAATGTGCTAGGTTTGTGCCGAATTTGAGATTGGCGAACATTTTCCTAACACATTCGCTCATCTCTAGTTATGATGTACTGAGTAAAGACAAAGATTGCTGGCAAGCCACAATGAAAGGACATGATAATATTAAAATGATGCAAACACAAAGGGAAGACGAACGAAAAACATAAAGTAAAAGAATAAAAAATGACAAAAGTATGCAAGAAAGGAAAAGAAAGGGTAAAGAAAGCGGAAAAAGAAAAACACAAGAAAGAGGAGAAAAAGGAGAAGAGAACAAGGAAAAGTTCAAGAGGAGAAAAGTAAAGAAAAAGGGAAGAAAGGAATTAAAAAGAATTGAAGCAAATATAGAGTAAAGTTATAAATAAATTACCAGAAAGTAATTAGGAAATCTGGGAAGAAAAAGAAGAAACAAGCCATTAGTGAGGAGCCATAACAAGCTATTACAAATAAAATAGAAAAGCTCTAAGACATTTCAATATAGAACTTCATACTCTCTATTTAGATCATATTGCAGATAAAGTCGAAGGACATGGATCCAATAGGATTTACCCTCTTTTAATTTTTTAAATACGATCACCCCCACATCTGGATAATAATAAATGTTAAATGACTTGATATCTGCACAGAAAAGAAAATCATGTGGCCACTCTTAAAGCCTTGTGTTTTCAAACTCTGCAATGTAAAATATAATAGTCAACCTTAAAAATATGATAAATAGTTAAAAGGGATATTAAGGTATAAATAAAAAAACAGGGACATTAAGAAAAAGTAATTATTAAAAAAGTTCTAAAATATCGTTAATTAGCAATTCTACTACTTAAATTTAACTACACTGCTCAAAAAAATAAAGGGAACACTAAAATCCCACATCCTAGATATCACTGAATGAAATATTCCAGTTGTAAATCTTTATTCATTACATAGTGGAATGTGTTGAGAACAATAAAACCTAAAAATTATCAACATAAATCACAACTAATATCCCACGGAGGTCTGGAGTTGGAATGATGCTCAAAATCAAGGTGGAAACTGAAGTTACAGGCTGATCCAACGTCTGTGGAAATGCCTAAAGACAAGGAACTGATGCTCAGCGGTGTGTGCGACCTCCACGTGCCTGAATGACCTCCTTACATTGCCTGGGCATGCTCCTGATGAGGCAGCGAATGGTCTCCTGAGGGATCTCCTCCCAGACCTCGACTAAAGCATCCGCCAACTCCTAGACAGTCTGTGATGCAACGTGACATTGGTGGATGGTGCGAGACATGATGTCCCAGATGTGTTCAATCGGATTCAGGTCAGGGGAAAGGGCGGGCAAGTCCATTACTTCAATGCCTTCATCTTGCAGGAACTGCTGACACACTGCAGCCACATGTGGTCTGGCATTGTCATGCATTAGGAGGAACCCAGGGCCAACCGCACCAAAATATGGTCTCACAAGGGGTCTGAGGATCTCATCTCGGTACCTAATGGCAGTCAGGCTACCTCTGGCGAGCACATGGAGGGCTGTGCGGCCCTCCAAAGAAATGCCACCCCACACCATTACTGACTCACTGCCAAACCAGTCATGCTGAAGGATGTTGCAGGCAGCAGATCGCTCTCCACGGCATCTCCAGACTCTGTCACGTCTATCACATGTGCTCAGCGTGAACCTGCTTTCATCTGTGAAGAGCACAGGGTGCCAGTGGCGAATTTTCCAATCCTGGTGTTCTGTGGCAAATGCCAATCATCCTGCACGGTGTTGGGCTGGATAGATATCTGTAGACGTCGGGCACTCAGACCATCCTCATGGAGTTGGTTTCTAACCGTTTGTGCAGACACACGCACATTTGTGGCCTGCTGGAGGTCATTTTGCAGGGCTCTGGCAGTGCTTCTCCTGTTCCTCCTTGCACAAAGGCTGAGGTAGCTGTCCTGCTGCTGAGTTGTTGCCCTCCTACGGCCCCCTCCACGTCTCCTGGTGTACTGGCTTGTCTCCTGGTAGTGCCTCCAGCCTCAGGGCACCATGCTGGCAGACACAGAAAACCTTCTTGCCACAGTTCGCAATGATGTGCCATTCTGGATGAGCTGCACTACCTGAGCCACTTGTGTGGGTTGTAGAGTCCGTCTCATGCTACCACGAGTGTGAAGGCACAACCAACATTCAAAAGTGACCAAAACATCAGCCAGAAAGCATTGCTTCTGAGATGTGGTCTGTGGTCCCCTCCTGCAGAACCACTCCTTTATTGAGTGTGTCTTGATAAGTGCCAATCATTTCCATCTGTTGTCTATTCCATTTGCACAACAGCATGTGAAATTGATTGTGAAACAGTGTTGCTTCCAAAGTGGACAGTTTGATTTCACAGAAGTTTGATTTACTTGGAGTTATATTCTGTTGTTTATGTGTTCCCTTTATTTTTTTGAGGAGTGTATTTACAAAATTTTAATTTAAATACCGTATATACTCGAGTATAAGCCGAGATTTTCAGCCCAAATTTTTGGGCTGAAAGTGCCCCTCTCGGCTTATACTCGAGTCAAGGTGGGTGGCAGGGTCGGCGGGTGAGGGGGTGAGGGCGCTGAGATATACTTACCTAGTCCCAGCGATCCTGACGCTCCCCCTGCCATCCCACGGGTCTTCTGTGCTGCAGCTCTTCCCCTCTTCAGCGGTCACGTGGGACCGCTCATTTGAGAAATGAATAGGCGGCTCCACCTCCCATAGGGGTGGAGCCGCCTATTCATTTCTCTAATCAGCGGTAACGATGACCGCTGATAGAGAAAGAAGCTGCGGCACCGAAGACCGTGGGACAGGCAGAGGGAGCCGGACGTCGGGACCAGGTAAGTACCGTATATACTCGAGTATAAGCCGAGATTTTCAGCCCATTTTTTTGGGCTGAAAGTCCCCCTCTCGGCTTATACTCGAGTCATATACCCGGGTGTCAGCAGGGGAGGGAGAGCGGGGGCTGTGTAATCATACTTACCTGCTCCCAGCGCGGTCCCTGCAGTCCCTGGCTTCTCCGGCGCTGCAGATTCTTCCTGTACTGAGCGGTCACATGGCACCGCTCATTACAGAAATGAATAGGCAGCTCCACCCCCATAGGGGAGGAGCCGCATATTCATTTCTGTAATGATCGGTGCCATGTGACCGCTCAATTACAGGAAGAATCTGCAGCGCCGGAGAAGCCAGGGACTGCAGGGACCGCGCCGCAGCAGGTAAGGGGAGCGCAGCGCTATAATTACCTGCTCCTCGCTCCGGCTCCGTCTGCAGCGTCCTCTAGCAGTGACGCTCAGGTTAGAGGGCGCTGTGACGTAGTCAGTGCTGGAGACGGAGCCGCACGAGGAGCAGGTAATTATTGAAAGCGCCGGCGTCCTGAGAAGAGAGGTGAGTATGTGATTTTTTTTTTTTATGGCAGCACCAGCAGCATTCTAAGGAGCACCTATGGGGCCATAAAGGTGCAGAGCATATATGGGGCACAGCATTATAAGGAACACCTATGGGGCCATAAAGGTGCAGAGCATATATGGGGCACAGCATTATAAGGAGCATCTATGGGGCTATAAAGGTGCAGAGCATATATGGGGCACAGCATTATAAGGAGCACCTATGGGGCCATAAAGGTGCAGAGCATATATGGGGCACAGCATTATAAGGAACACCTATGGGGCCATAAAGGTGCAGAGCATATATGGGGCACAGCATTATAAGGAGCACCTATGGGGCCATAAAGGTGCAGAGCATATATGGGGCACAGCATTCTAAGGAGCATTTATGGGGCCATAATCAAAGGTGCAGAGCATATATGGCACAACATTATAAGGAGCATCTATGGGGCCATAATCAAAGGTGCAGAGCATATATGGCACAGCTTTATAAGGAGCATTTATGGGGCCATAATCAAAGGTGCAGAGCATTCTATATAGCACAGTTGTATATGGAGCATCTATGGGGCAATAATGAAAGGTATGGAGCATCTATTTTTATTTTTGAAATTCACCGGTAGCTGCTGCATTTTCTACCCTAGGCTTATACTCGAGTCAATAAGTTTTCCCAGTTTTTTGTGGCAAAATTAGGGGGGTCGGCTTATACTCGGGTCGGCTTATACTCGAGTATATACGGTATGTCATATTTACCTGTCCCCGTTCCAGCCGCCGGGCGCCGCTCCATCTTCCCGGCGTCGCTCTGCTCCGCTCTGACTGTTCAGGTCAGAGGGCGCGATGACGCATATAGTGTGCGCGGCGCCCTCTGCCTGATCAGTCAGAGCAGAGAGACGCTGGGACCGGACGCTGGAACGAGACGCCGGGAGCTGCAATCAAGAGAAGTGAGTATGGCTTTTTTTTTTTTTATTGCAGCAGCGGCACAGATTTATGTGGAGCATCTCTGGGGCAGTATGAACGGTGCAGAGCACTATATGGGGCACTACTATGAGACAATATGAACGGTGCAGAGCACTATATGGGGCACTACTATGAGACAATATGAACGGTGCAGAGCACTATATGGGGCACTACTATGGGACAATATGAACGGTGCAGAGCACTATATGGGGCACTACTATGGGACAATATGAACGGTGCAGAGCACTGTATGGGGCACAGATATGGGGCAGTATGAACGGTGCAGAGCACTATATGGGGCACAGATATGGGGGCAGTATGAACGGTGCAGAGCACTATATGGGGCACAGATATGGGGCAGTATGAACGGTGCAGAGCACTATATGGGGCACAGATATGGGGCAGTATGAACGGTGCAGAGCACTATATGGGGCACAGATATGGGGGCAGTATGAACGGTGCAGAGCACTATATGGGGCACAGATATGGGGGCAGTATGAACGGTGCAGAGCACTATATGGGGCACAGATATGGGGGCAGTATGAACGGTGCAGAGCCCTATATGGGGCACAGATATGGGGCAGTATGAACGGTGCAGAGCATGTAGGGCACAGATATGGGGCAATATGAACGGTGCAGAGCATACAGGGCACAGATATGTGGAAATATGAACGGTGCAGAGCACTATATGGCAGAGCTATGGGGAAATATGAACGGTGCAGAGCACTATATGGCAGAGCTATGGGGAAATATGAATGGTGCAGAGCACTATATGGCACAGCTATGGGGCAATAATGAATGGTGCAGAGCACTATATGGCACAGCTATCGGGAAATAATGAACGGTGCAGAGCACTATATGGCACAGCTATGGGGAAATAATGAACGGTGCAGAGCACTATAAGGCACAGCTATGGGGAAATAATGATCTATTTTTATTTTTGAAATTCACCGGTAAATGCTGCATTTCCACCCTAGGCTTATACTCGAGTCAATAGGTTTTCCCAGTTTTTTGTGGCAAAATTAGGGGGGTCGGCTTATACTCGGGTCGGCTTATACTCGAGTATATACGGTACATTGGAGCAAATAGAAAATGGCTGCAAAAGTGTACATGCCCTTGATGCCTACCCTAAATGTAATCTTGTAATGAGTCTTTTCTGGCATACGCACTGATCAGAAAGAAATAAAATAAAAAATATATTTTTCATAAATGAGTGTCAGCTGGAACAACAATACATTCCATAACTGTTCTGGTCACTAGAAGTCAAGGTCATGCTTTAAAATTGTATGCTACCCACAAGCAAAAAATAATAAGAACAAGCTGTTCTACATAACAATGAATTTGTTTGCTTCAAAATAGTATTACAGCTGACCCTATGTAATTGGGGGCCCCTTTCTTTTGACTATCTCCATACCATTAAAAAGTTCTTGTTGCAGACTGACAGCCAATTATCACTCTCTTCTTGTGAACACCAGAACCATCTGTCAGATATATGTCACTATAGAAATATTAATCATTACATTGCTGGAGAGCTTATGGCATTAATTTGTAATAGGTTATGACTAGAGATGAGTTAATCTTGCCAAAGTCATCAAATTTGACTATTTGTTTTGCCAATCTCCTAAAATGGCTATTGCCTTGATAGATGGATAGACAACATTACATGACTGCGGTCATGGCTGGGATTGGGTCTTCCACAAAATGCCTTGCAGTTACTATCACATTGTTTTACCACAGCCAATCAGGAGGGACCACAGCTGAACTCATAGCCTGAATAAAAGTAGAAGCAGGAAGTTATCAGCCAATTTGTGGGGAATGTGAAGGAGATATGATGTGATGATAGGGAATTTAGAATGTGAGCCCCAGTGGGGACAATGATTATAATGTCTGTAGAGTGCTTTGGATATTAACCCCTTCATGACCTTGGGATTTTTCATTTTTCCGTGTTCGTTTTTCACTCCCCTCCTTCCCAGAGCCATAACTTTTTTATTTTTCCGTCGATTTGGCCATGCGAGGGCTTACTTTTTGCGGGACGAGTTGTACTTTTGAACGACATCATTGGTTTTAGCATGTCGTGTACTAGAAAACGGGAAAAAAATTCCAAGTGCGGTGAAATTGCAAAAAAAGTGCAATCCCACACTTGTTTTTTTGTTTGGCTTTTTTGCTAGGTTCACTAAATGCTAAAACTGACCTGCCATTATAATTCTCCAGGTCATTACGAGTTCATAGACACCTAACATGACTAGGTTACTTTTTATCTAAGTGGTGAAAAAAAATTCAAAACTTTGCTAAAATAAAAAAAATAAAAAATTGCGCCATTTTCCAATACTCGTAGCGTCTCCATTTTTCGTGATCTGGGGTCGGTTGAGGGCTTATTTTTTGCGTGCCGAGATGACGTTTTTAATGATAGCATTTTGGTTCAGATACGTTCTTTTGATCACCCGTGTTTGCATTTTAATGCAATGTCGCCGCGACCTAAAAAACGTAATTCTGGCGTTTCAAATTTTTTTCTCGCTACGCCGTTTAGCGATCAGGTTAATGCTTTTTTTTAATTGATAGATCGGGCGATTCTGAGCACGGCGATACCAAATATGTGTAGATTTGAAATTTTTTTATTGATTTATTTTGATTGGGGCGAAAGGGGGGTGATTTAAACTTTTATATTTTTTTTATTTTTTTCACATTTTTTGATAGCTGCTATGTAGCAGAAATGGAGGTGTGCTGTGAGCGCCGACCACAGGGTGGCGTTCACAGCCACCGGTGATCAGTAATCATAGAGGTCTCTAGGACCTCTATGGTTACCATCCTGACGCATCGCCGACCCCCGATCATGTGACGAGGGTCGGCGATGACGTCATTTCCGGCCGCCCGGCCGGAAGCGGTAGTTAAATGCCGCTGTCTGCGTTTGACAGCGGCATTTAACTAGTTAATAGGTGCGGGCAGATCGCGATTCTGCCCGCGCCTATTACGGGCACATGTCAGCTGTTCAAAACAGCTGACATGTCCCGGCTTTGGTGCGGGCTCACCGCGGAGCCCTGCATCAAAGCAGGGGATCTGACCTCGGACGTACTATCCCGTCCGAGGTCAGAAAGGGGTTAATGGCGCTATAGAAGTAAAGTAAATTAAATAGTAAAGCATGGAAAGAGAGACATAGCACATATAATATTCTGTAGAAATCAAGATGAATCACTAAAGCTTTTACGCCAGAATTCTAGCATACAAAGCTTTGAAAAGTTGCAATGTTTTGGCGCAATTGGAAGCTGCCCTAAAATTTTGCAAATTTTGCTTTTTCCTCACTCCATTTCGGCCCAGTTCTGAGAAAGTTGGCAGAGATGGAGTGAGATGGAGGTATGGCGAACGCCACTAGCCAAATTCATGATGATTATTGGAGTTCACTAAGCCACAAATCTTACTCCAGCACTGACTGCGACAAAGTACACTCACTTCAGGAGACTCTCACATCTCTTCCCAGACTTCATCACCATGAAGGAGGAAGAGAAAACATATATCTTGCTGGGAGAAGAAGAGAGAGCAGTGGAGATAGCAGCGCTGTATGTGAGCGAATGTCAGACTGCGAGAAAGAGAACTAGGATGCCATGGACTATAGCCCCCCGCAATGGATCTGCCCCATCCACCTCCCCTATGCCATGGACTATAGCCCCCAACCTGGACCTGCCCCATCCACCTCCCCTATGCCATGGACTATAGCCCCCACCCTGGATCTGCCCCATCCACCTCCCCTATACCATGGACTATAGCCCCCACCCTGGATCTGCCCCATCCACCTCCCCTATGCCATGGACTATAGCCCCCACAATGGACCTGCCCCATCCACCTCCCCTATGCCATGGACTATAGCCCCCACCCTGGATCTGCCCCCATCCACCTTCCCTACAGCTCCTACCCAACATCCCCACAGTCCCTATCCCTATTGCCTTTATACACTTGCTTTGGCAAAACTGATGTGTATTTGGTCCTGCCAATAAAGCTTCTTTGAATCTTGAATCTTGTATGTGTGCTTGTGGTAAAAGCTAAAAAAAACTCTACAACACATGCAGAACCAAGGTAGTTGTAAGAATGAATAAAATGTAGCTTTTAATAAATATAACTAGAGAACATATACGTACCCAACACAATAGACATGAAGATGGATTGGTGGGTTAACCAACATGGAAACTCCGATGATAGGAATAAGTAGTATGGATCACAGAGTAAACATGAAATACTAAGAAATATATGCAATGTATACAATAAAATAAAAAAATAAATCATTCAAATTGGATTGATTAATAGATATGAATTTTGTGAAACAACAGATAGAATGGAATATACCCTAGAGAAGCAAGAGTATGATGGCTCACCCACCAAACCCACCTACACCATGAAATGAGCCCTCATACTATACTGCTTTAGCTTGTAGTCGATTCTAACTCTTGTTTCAGGAAATTACAATCTGTTTAACACTTTAAACAAGGTAGTCTATCATATGTACCTAACTTTGTATTTTCTAACTCATCATTTTTCTTTGTATATATATATTACAAATATTTCTCAATATTTCCTGCTTATTCTGTGGTGTCTGCCTTTTTTTTCTTTCCTGGAATTTCCCTGTTTTTTCCACCAATCTTTGTCAATATTGTGTTTAATACAATTATGTTTTTTTACTTTATACTTAATAAAAGCTATATTTTATTAATTCCTTCAACTATCTTGGTTCTGCATGTTTGTTTCCAATTTATATGTGTGCTTTGGGAACTATCACTATGCCTCGGGCTATGGTCTTGGATTTTTATGGTAATTGTAGTAGCACTTGCAGCTGTAGTGGTAGGAGCTCTGACAACCATGTTGATAATAGTAGGGGCAATGGCAGCAGTAGTGGTAGTGGCACTCATAGTCAGGGCACATCTAGAGGTGGGAATCAGTAAGAAACCCCGTACATTTTCAAAACTGCGACATCTGGCAGAAATGATGATTATGATAATGACTGTGTCCTGAACAGGACCAGGGAACCATTTCCTGATAAGAAATACAATAAAAACATATCACTCTGACACACAAATATTCCCTCTGTTCTGCACCGCTAGACATCTCCTCCTTTATCTCTATCACACTACCCATGCTCTCCATTTTGCACCTGTTCTAAAACTAACATCCCCCATAATTCAAACTTCCCACTTCCATCTCCAAGGCTTCTCTTGTTTTGTGCCAGTTGTCTGGAATGCACTACCCCAGATATACTGATTAATATCAAGCACCCATAATTTTACACGAGATTTAAAAACACATGCCTTTAAACATGCCTATCACTTCGTATCACTAATCTAAGTCTTCCCCATTCTCCCTTCCTAAATTTTTCTCAGACCTTAATCCTTACTATTCATCTGTCTCAACATCCTCCATTCATCTAATAACACTTGACAACTGTACTTAGACAGATACTGCCTTGTGATTGGTTCATGAAGCTTTATTTAAAGACACCTATTTATCATATTAATGACTGGACCATACATAACAAGCACTTCTTACCTTTTGTGTCCCCCCATTTCCTTATAGATTGTAACATTGCGAGTTGGCTCTCACTCCTTTAACTGTTGAATGCCATTTTACTTCGTAGTGTCTTTATTGTTTTTTACCTGTCCCAGCTTAATTGTAAAGTGCTGCAGAGTTTTTTGACACTATATAAATAAAATTATTATTAGGGAAAAATCTATTTATTCTGCAGTCATCTGTAGAACAGGTGAAACCACAGCCACTATTGCTGGAATGAAAGCTCTAGTCAAGCTCGTGGTTGCGGTGACTGTGCAGTCTGTTCAGACATCTTATCTTAGGCACATCACAGAAGAGAAGTTGCTTCTTTTGCATTGAGCGCCAAATTTCCCACTGGATATCTATCTGCTACATACAACTGAACAGTGTTGAGAGCAACAACAGCAGGAACATTGTGACTTCACTTCGTTTACACAATCTATCCCATTCTTCATGCATGGCATGGTGTATGTCCTAAATATGGTGGTCTAACATTTTTAACCACATATTGCTGCTTTAAGAAGGAGGTGGTTATAGCCACAAAAGTACCTGGTCATTTTATCATTCTCATGTGGCTCAGAACATCTTTGCCTTTGTATCTTATCATTTGCATCATGAAAACGTAATAGAATTTTATTTTGCATATGTTGGACTGTGTGTATGAGCAGAAAAAATCAGTCAATGATTACACCATGCAACAGCCGAACTGGCATTAATGAGGAACGCTTGACACATAATCTGGCCATTTGAAAATGCCACCAAATTTGTGAGCATGGATAACTGAGGTATCACTCTTGAGTCATGACAAAAACACACTGGCACTGATAACCAGACCTCATACCATGGGGCAGAGCACAAACCATTGGGCTTCTCAGATGTGCATAGCAAGCTGTATGCTTAGTTGCTTGCCAACTGACATGGGCAAGCAAAGGGATGACTGTGGGAAAGTCATGCTTTTAGAGACCATCCGTTAAAAATGTATTTAAAATTATTTTCTGATTCTGAAAAGTCAAGCAACTGACATTATTATAATGAGCTCGCTACCCAACTTGGCACAGCTTTTCACCATCAAGACACCCACTATCCACATTTCTGACTGGGAGGCCCCACTCCGCTTACCGAAAAATTAACGCACCACTGCCTATGCTAGCACTAACACTACAATAAATATCCAGAGCAGTGGTGAATGCAGTTTATGAGACTTGATGCAAGAGATGCCACCAGATATCCTCTATGCCAACTGTCGAAAACCATCAAACTGAGAGGCACCTCTTGAGTAATAAGGTTCATACATACCTGGACATTGTTTTTGTGGCAGATACTCTAAGCTTTGACCCAAAACTATTTTTTTTTCAGTGCACTCTTGTCCATTCTTCTCTCAGAATCTTCTGCATGGCAAGCGGTATCATCACATCCAAGTGAACAAAATGTGTAAAAACTTACATTACAAAAAGTGAACCAGGCATGAATCCATGAGGATTTTGCACACCTACTACTTACTACTTATACCAATGATTAGATCTGCCATTGTGGACAGTGAAGGCGAGGTATTCATATCATCACCAGCCCAATTTTGCAGATGGATATGCCTACCTGTCCATCATATTTCATACTGTACTACTGCTGCTGCCTTAGACTACCATAAATCTCCTGCCTGTCTCTCATTTTCTATACTGTGCTGCTTCTGCCACTAGATAACCACATATCTCCTGCCTCTCATATTGTGTTCTATATTGTACGGCTGCGGGAAAGCCTATCTTACACAAATTAAATATAAGAAACCTGAAATTGCTCCCAGAAATGGTTACTTTTTGAATGATTTGTTTCCCAACAAAAAACCTGTTTGTGATCCTAAAACATGGATGATTTTGGGATGGTATGTTAAAAAGTCAGTTTTTTTTCAGTTTCCAAATAAACTTGTTCTTTTATCTTAAAAAAAAAGATTTTTTTTTTTTTTTTACTGCCAGCCACCACAATTTTTCCAGGGTCCTACTCTGCAGTCTCATGTGGAGGAGATCATGGTAGGACACTCCTTAGGCCGGGATCACACATGCGAGAAACACGTCCGTGTCTCGCATGTGAAAAGCAAGCTCTGGCGCCGGCACTTGGGAGCGGAGCATGCGGCTCCATGTGTTGCTATGCGGCCACACGCTCCGCTCCGAAGTGCCAGCGCCAGGGCTAGCTTTTCACATGCGAGACACGGACGTGTTTCTCGCATGTGTGACTCCAGCCTTAGAATTAAGGTACCGTCACACTGAACGATATCGCTAGCGATCCGTGACTTTGCAGTATCCTGGCTAGCGATATCGTTCAGTTTGACAGGCAGCAGCGATCTGGATCCTGCTGTGTCATCGTTGGTCAGAGCAGAAAGTCCAGCACTTTATTTCGTCGCTGGACCTCCCGCAGACATCGCTGAATCGGCGTGTGTGACGCCGATTCAGCGATGTCTTCACTGGTAACCAGGGTAAACATCGGGTTACTAAGCGCAGGGCCGCGCTTAGTAACCCGATGTTTACCCTGGTTACCAGCATAAACGTAAAAAAAAAAAAAAAACACTACATACTTACATTCCGGTGTCTGTCCCCCGGCTTTGGGAAAATGGCCGCCGCGATCTCTTGTGCGCACGCGCGGCATCCCACGGCCATTTTCCTGAAGCCCCGTGCAGCAGAGCACTCCATCTGCACACGCGCGGCCCCAGGAAGATGGCCGCCCCCACCGATGAAAGGGATGACAGCGCAGATCGCGCGCTGTGTCTTCACGTGGGCACAGGGAATTCGGAAATTGGACATGCGCACACCACTACGCCACCAACGGAAAGCTGGGGAAGAAAAGAGCGCTGTGAACACGCCCACCCGACCTGACCAGCCTGATTGACAGGCGAAAACGGCGACTTTGGTAATGTATTTCTCAGCATACATGGGGAATCAGGGTAAACTACATACACTATAGTAACGCACAGCACAGGCCCTATTTAACAGTATTTATAGCTCAATCTGAAAAAACGGGGTGACAGGTTCCCTTTAAGGTTGGAAATATTAATAGACTTAATGTAATAAAAGTATCCTCTATCATTTTTCTCCTTCTTCCCCCTCCACATTTGTCTTACCCCTCCAAACCAATTCTTTCCTATTTCCCCAGTTTATTATATTAAAATGTTAATACAATTCATTGAAAAAGTCATATGACAAACATTTCCCCCTTGGGGAGAAAAATATTTTTTGGTTTAAAATTATTAACGGGCATCATAGAAACACCCTTGCACAAAACTTGCATTTTTGCATCACAGAATACATTCACCCTGGTGTTCGTATGGTTGTGGATGATGAGGATGAGGCTAATGAGGAGGATAACACCAAACAGACCAAATCAGAAAGCATATACCCATGTGTGGTTGAGAAGTTGTGCATGAGAATACACCTCCACAAATAAGACAATGTATTTGAGGTTATGTTTCGCTGTTTTCATTCAGTGGTGTACAGAAGTTTTGCCCAATCCAGTCCTTGTTCATTTTTATAAGAGTCAGCCTGTCAGCATTTTCAGTTGACAGGCGGATGAGCTTATCTGTTATAATTCCACCAGCGGCACTAAAAACCCGCTCTGACAGAACGCTAGCAGCAGGGCAGGCCAGGACCTAAAAGGCGTAGAGAGCCAGTTCATGCCACAAGTCCAGCTTAGATACCCAATAATTAAAAGGCACAGAGGAAACACGGAGGACATTTGTACTATCAGCAAGGTACTCCCTCAGCATCTTCCTAAACATTGCACTTCTTGTGACAGCACCCCTTGCCTGTGTGCCGATACGATAAGAGGGTCTGAGAAAACTGTCCCAGAACTTTGCCATTGTTCCCCTGCCTGAGCTGGATTGTACTTCTGTCTCTCTCGCTTGGAATCCTTGGTTGTACAACAAACTCTGACGTCTGCTGCCATCGTTCTCAGGTGGGAATTTTTTTAGTAATTCCTCTACAAGGGCCCACTGGTACTGCAATGTTTTAGTACACTTGTCTGCCTCTGAAAGAAGAGATTGAAAGTTCTCCTTGTAGCGTGGGTCTAGAAGTGTCAAAAACCAATAATGAGTGTCACTGAAAATGTTCATAATGCGAGGGTCACGGGAAACGCAGTGCCACATAAAGTCAGCAATGCATGCCAGACTGCTAACAGGCAAGACTTCCGTGTCCTCACCAACAGGACGACTGACCATGCTGTCCTCCTCCACATCCTCCTCCTCCCTGTTCTCAGGCCATTCAAGCTGAACAGATAGTATGACAGCTGTGCTTGTAGTACCGTCTATAGCACATGAAAGTAGCTCCTGTTTTTCCTCCTCCTCTTCCTCATTGTCTACCAATCCACGTTGGGACGATATGAGGCTGGGCTGAGTGTAATCACCCTGTATGGTTCCGTGCTCCATGTCCTCATGCTCTGCCTGCAATGCATCCTCTTTAATTGTGAGCAGAGAGGTTTTCAGAATGCAGAGAAGCGGGATGGTGATGCTAATTATGGAGTCATTGGCGCTCACCATCGTGATGCAGTCCTCAAAGTTTTTGAGGATGGTACATATGACTGACATCCATGTCCACTCCTGAGGTCTTATGTGCGGAGTCTGAACTGAATAATGACAGCCTTGTTGATGCTGTTAGTCAACAACTGCCCTCTTCTGCTCACAAATCCTTTCTAACATGTAAAGTGTAGAGTTCCAACCTGTGGAGACATCACACACTAGTCGGTGAGCCGCAAGCTGCAAACGCTGCTGAAGCATGGCAAGGGCTTTCTAAAATGGGCAGACAGGTGGCGTACTTTCCCTGGCAGATCCGGCAGCTCCAGGTAGCTTTTGAGAAAATCTTGAATGACGAGGTTAAGCACATGGGCCAGGCAAGGTACGTGTGTGAGCTCACCTTGCCTCAGAGCCGCCACCAGGTTACGGCCATTGTCACACAAGACCCTGCCTGGCTGTAGGTTTAGCGGAGTCATCCAAACATCTGACTGCTCTTTCAGCAAAAAGTGGAATGTATGCCTGAAAAGCAAGAGACCACAGATACACCGGGCATCTGATGGAGATAGCAGACTGTTTCAATATGTGGCCTATTTTTTTTTAATTTAAACCACAAAATAATGAGTAGACCAAGGCTAGCAGACAAAACAATGCAATGTATTCCTGCAAAGTAAGGATTTTGACATCACAGATACACCAGGCGTCTGACGGAGATGACAGACTTTTTAAATCTGTGGCCTTTAAAAAAAAAAAAAAACAACTTAAACTATTAAATACTGACTAGACCAAGGCTAGCAGACAAAAAAATACAATGTATGCCTGCAAAGCGAGGATTTTGACACCACAGATACATCGGGCGTCTGATGGAGATAACAGACTGTTTAAATATGTAGTCTTTTTTTTTTTTTTTTTAAAGGGAATCTGTCACCTCATTTTGCTGCTATAAGTGTTAGGTCTCGAGTTCCCGCTTCTGCACAGGGGGAATCTCGAGCCATCTCCGCTGCGGTCTCCCATTCTTATCCAGCCGCAGTGGAGTCTGCTCAGCAGGGACGTCGGTCCCAGCGTTTTGCTCGGTCTCACTCTGTACAGAGAGTTACTGCTGCTTCTTCAGCTTCTGCCATTAAAGCCAGTGCTGGTCAGCAGCGAGCGGACTTCTCTGGGACTAAGTCCTTGTCTGCACACACTGAGCATGCCCAGGGCAAGATCTCCCGTTGGAGATCGAGGGTCATGTGCTCAGGCTCTGCAGCACATTCCATTGGTCCTCTTGGCAGGTCTTGGAAGGGCAAAGTTTCTGTGGCCACTTCCTGTGCTGCAACTATATAAACTGCGCATGACCGCACGGCCATGCGCTAGTGTACAATTGTTAATGTGTGTATGTTGTGAGTGCAAGTCGTCCTTGGATACCCCTTCCCTATTGAATGTCTGTTCGCGGAAGGTGTATGGTTGCTATCTAGCGCCCGACTTATCCTACAGCACGAATCACACATTACAGCGTCCAGTTGCTGTGACCGCCAGTACGGCGCCGTGCACTTCCTCTGTGCTTTCCTTACCCAAGCCTGGGTGGTTAGTGGCGTTCGTCAGTGCGGCACCGCATGCACTCTTGTGCCTTAAAATTATTATTCAGTTTCCTTACACACCCAGTTGCGGTGTTGTGCCAGCAAGGGTCTAATCGGACTTCAATCCTAGTTGGGGTTGAGTTCGCTGACTACTTGCTCGCGCTCTATGTGCGGTACCGCGGTCCTGTGACGCAACAGCATCGCTTCCTTCACGCTGGGTAAAGTTTAACCCACGTGTGTATACTTATGAGTACCGCCATATAGTCCGTCATTACTTGGCAGCAGGTTCCATCTCTGCACGGTGGACCCCGGGCTGCGAACGCACCATACTCTATCTGTCCTATTATTTGGTGCGTTCCGCTAGCCCTAACATTACACTAGCGCCAGGGTCTGGCTAGTAATGACGGACAAACAGCAATCCTTGCGGTATATCCAGCAGCTGGAGGGTAGGTTGGCGGCTCTTGAGAGCGCAACCTCAGCTGTGGATGTTACCGCAGTTGCTGTACAGGCTGCTAGCGTGGCTGCAGCAACCCTGTCCATTGCCACCCCTGCTCCGACATTTTCTCGCCTCCCGCTGCCAGAAAAATTTTCTGGTGACAGCAAATTTTGTAGGGGATTTGTGAGTCAGTGCTCTATTCACCTCGAGCTCCTGGCTGCACGTTTTCCCACAGAGCGGGCTAAGGTGGGATTTATAGTGTCTCTCTTGTCGGACAGGGCGTTGGAATGGGCTACGCCGCTGTGGGAGCGTGGTGATCATGTGGTGCAGAGTGCTCCGCTGTTTCTGAGCACTCTGAAACAGGTCTTTTTAGGACCTCAAGTCACCCATGATACTGCGCTCCAACTGCTGGAATTAACTCAGGGTGAGTCCTTGGTCAGTCATTTTGCCGTCCAATTCCGCACTTTAGCTTCTGAGCTGGATTGGTCGGATAAAGCTCTTATCCCCATATTTTGGAGGGGCCTGGCTGACCACGTTAAGGACGCTCTGGCCACTAGGGAGATTCCTGCCACACTGGAGGAGTTAATAACTGTCTCCACTCGAATTGACCTCCGTTTTAACGAGCGGAGGTTAGAGCGAGCCCAGTGTAGGCAGAGGTTTCGGCTGGCTCCTACCTTCGCCAAACCTCTGGAATCTCCGGTCCGGGTTCCTGAGTCACATGAGGCCAGGGAAGTGTCACAAGCGGGATCTAAGTCCCGGACCGCTTGGGCACTCAAGGTCTGTCATGTTTGCCAGCAGTCAGGACATCTAGCCACCAGATGTTCTCAGCGGTCGAGGAAACGTCAGCGTCTAGTGGTAGTAGGTGGAGGTACACTAGACACGGCGACGTTTGCCTCTAAATTGTCCTTTAAGGGGACAATTACTATAGGCTCATTCTCCCACTCGGTAGAGCTCTGCGTGGATTCTGGGGCGGAGGGCAATTTTATGTCTTCTGCCTTCGCCCAACGTCACGCAATACCCTTGGTTATGCTAGCTCAACCAGTAACGGTACGAGTGGTGAATGGGTCGACACTGCCCTCACAGATAACACACCAGACCATCCCTTTTACTCTGTCCATGTCGCCATCTCATCAGGAGATTATATCTCTGCTCGTCATTCCTGAGGGAATTGATGAGGTCCTGTTGGGAATACCTTGGCTACGGTACCACTCTCCTCATATCGAGTGGTCCTCTGGCAGAATCCTGGGATGGGGCAAATCTTGTGGGGGTAGGTGTCAGAGGGAGTGCGTTCAGGTTGCTACTACAGAGGTACCCGCAGATCTTTCCTCTCTCCCCAAGCAGTATTGGTCTTATGCAGACGTGTTCTCCAAAAAGGCGGCGGAGATCCTTCCGCCCCATCGCCCCTATGACTGTCCTATTGATCTCTTGCCTGGTGCTGAGCCTCCCCGGGGTCGAGTCTATCCGCTATCTCTCCCGGAGACGGAGGCAATGTCACAGTACATCCAGGAGAATCTGGCAAGAGGATTCATTAGGAAGTCAGTGTCACCTGCTGGGGCAGGGTTCTTCTTCGTGCAGAAGAAGAATGGGGAATTGCGTCCATGCATAGACTACAGGGGTCTTAATGCCATCACCGTTAAAAATAAATATCCTTTGCCCTTGATATCTGAGCTCTTCGATAGGCTTCGGGGAGCAAGGGTATTTACTAAACTAGATCTGCGGGGTGCTTACAACCTGATTCGCATCCGTGAGGGGGACGAATGGAAGACGGCTTTTAACACCAGGGATGGGCACTATGAATATCTGGTGATGCCCTTTGGGCTCTGTAATGCCCCAGCCGTTTTCCAAGACTTTGTGAACGATATCTTCCGGGATATGCTTTCCACCTCGGTCGTAGTCTATCTGGATGATATTCTCATCTACTCTCCAGATATTGACTCCCACCGGAGAGATGTTTGCAAAGTCTTCGACCTCCTACGGGCAAACTCCCTCTATGCCAAGTTGGAGAAGTGTATGTTTGAGCAGGAGTCCTTACCTTTCCTAGGCTACATCATCTCTGCCCAGGGATTGGCTATGGATCCTGCCAAACTGCAGGCTGTGATGGACTGGCAGGAACCCCATTCTCTTAAAGCGGTGCAGCGCTTTATGGGGTTCATTAATTATTATCGCCAGTTCATTCCGCACTTCTCAACTTTGGTAGCTCCCTTGGTTGCCCTCACCAAGAAGGGGGCGAATCCCAAATTGTGGTCTGAGGAGGTCTCCAAGGCCTTTAACTCTATAAAGTCACACTTCGCTAGCGCTCCCATCCTACATCGCCCCGATGTTGATAAGCCATTTATCATGGAGGTGGATGCCTCTTCTGTTGGTGCTGGAGCAGTCCTCTTCCAAAAGGATGCTCAAGGTCAGAAGCATCCTTGCTTCTTTTTCTCCAAGACCTTCTCATCAGCAGAGAGGAATTATTCCATCGGGGACAGGGAGTTGCTAGCCATGAAGTTGGCTTTCTCGGAGTGGAGACATCTCTTGGAGGGAGCACGTTTTCCCTTCCAAGTCTTCACAGACCATAAAAATTTGGTGTACCTGCAGACAGCCCAGCGGTTGAATTCTCGCCAGGCCAGATGGTCCTTATTCTTCTCCCGGTTTCATTTCACCCTCCATTTTCTTTCTGGGGAGAAGAACATTCGGGCCGACGCTCTCTCTCGCTCCGTTGTGTCATCTGCGGAGGAGGAGGAGTAGCCTCGGCTTATTGTCCCCACCGAGAGCTTGAGAACTGTGGCCCCGGTTTCGCTAGAGTCTGTGCCCCCGGGCAAGACTTTTGTTCCATCCAGTTTGCGACCGGAGGTTCTCTCTTGGGCACACTCGTCCAGGGTGGGTGGACATTTTGCTACCAAAAGGACATCTGAGTTACTGGCGAGGACATACTGGTGGCCGCATATGGCTCGTGATGTCGCAGAGTATGTTCGGGCGTGTGTCTCTTGCGCCAAGAACAAGACTCCTCGGCAACGGCCAGCTGGTTTGCTTTATCCTCTGCCGGTGGCGGACAGGCCCTGGGAGATGGTCGGGATGGACTTTGTGGTGGGCTTACCCAAGTCTCGTAACTGCACCATTATCTGGGTGATCACCGACCATTTTTCCAAAATGGTGCACTTGGTGCCTCTTCCACGGCTACCTTCTGCACGGGCGTTGGCTGTCTTGTTCGTCAAACATATCTTTCGCCTACACAGTATGCCAGACAAAATTGTTAGTGACCGGGGTCCCCAGTTTGCGTCTCGATTCTGGAGAGAGCTTTGTCGTCTACTCAGTATTGAGTTGAATCTCTCTTCGGCATATCATCCCGAGATGAATGGGTTGGTAGAGAGGGCCAACCAGACCTTGGTCACATATTTACGACATTTTGTTTCTGCCAGGCAGGATGACTGGGCATCCTTGCTACCGTGGGCAGAGTTTGCACTTAACAATGCCGTAGCTGACTCCACCGGTCAGACTCCATTCCTCCTAAATTACGGCCAGCATCCACGTGTTCCTGTGCCCATGCCTGTGTCTTCTGCTGACTCCAGGGTGGCAGACTGGGCTGTGGAGGCACGGGACATTTGGGACCGCACGCAGGATGCCATTCGGGCCTCCAAGGAGAGAATGAGGTCCTCCGCCGAAGTTCATCGGCGCCCGCTCCGACCTTTGCTCCTGGCGACTTGGTGTGGCTCTCCGCCCGTAACATCAGGCTGCGAGTTGAGTCCACTAAGTTTGCTCCTCGCTACTTGGGTCCCTTCAAGGTTCTCGAACGGGTTAATCCTGTGGTCTACCGTTTGGCTCTTCCTCCACGCTTGGGCATCACCGACACCTTTCATGTGTCCCTCTTGAAACCCGTATACATGTCCCGGTTTTCCGAGTCATCTGCCGGGACATCGGGTTCATCTACGGACGATTACGAGGTGAACGCTATTTTGGGGTGCAAGGTGGTACGCGGCAAAAAGTTCTATCTAGTGGATTGGAAGGGTTATGGCCCAGAGGACAGGTCATGGGAGCCTGCTGAAAACATTCGGGCCCCACAGCTCATTGCTACCTTCGAGCGTAGCGAGGCCCAAGGAGGGGGGGCCCTAGGAGGGGGGGTAATGTTAGGTCTCAAGTTCCCGCTTCTGCACAGGGGGAATCTCGAGCCATCTCCGCTGCGGTCTCCCATTCTTATCCAGCCGCAGTGGAGTCTGCTCAGCAGGGACGTCGGTCCCAGCGTCTTGCTCGGTCTCACTCTGTACAGAGAGTTACTGCTGCTTCTTCAGCTTCTGCCATTAAAGCCAGTGCTGGTCAGCAGCGAGCGGACTTCTCTGGGACTAAGTCCTTGTCTGCACACACTGAGCATGCCCAGGGCAAGATCTCCCGTTGGAGATCGAGGGTCATGTGCTCAGGCTCTGCAGCACATTCCATTGGTCCTCTTGGCAGGTCTTGGAAGGGCAAAGTTTCTGTGGCCACTTCCTGTGCTGCAACTATATAAACTGCGCATGACCGCACGGCCATGCGCTAGTGTACAATTGTTAATGTGTGTATATTGTGAGTGCAAGTCGTCCTTGGATACCCCTTCCCTATTGAATGTCTGTTCGCGGAAGGTGTATGGTTGCTATCTAGCGCCCGACTTATCCTACAGCACGAATCACACATTACAGCGTCCAGTTGCTGTGACCGCCAGTACGGCGCCGTGCACTTCCTCTGTGCTTTCCTTACCCAAGCCTGGGTGGTTAGTGGCGTTCGTCATTGCGGCACCGCATGCACTCTTGTGCCTTAAAATTATTATTCAGTTTCCTTACACACCCAGTTGCGGTGTTGTGCCAGCAAGGGTCTAATCGGACTTCAATCCTAGTTGGGGTTGAGTTCGCTGACTACTTGCTCGCGCTCTATGTGCGGTACCGCGGTCCTGTGACGCAACAGGATCGCTTCCTTCACGCTGGGTAAAGTTTAACCCACGTGTGTATACTTATGAGTACTGCCATATAGTCCGTCATTACTTGGCAGCAGGTTCCATCTCTGCACGGTGGACCCCGGGCTGCGAACGCACCATACTCTATCTGTCCTATTATTTGGTGAGTTCCGCTAGCCCTAACAATAAGCTCCGGTCCCTGCCATTAGAGGCTTAGGCTACTTTCACACTAGCGTTTTTTTCAATAAATCGCAATGCGTCGTTTATGGGAAAAAATGCATCCTGCAAAGTTGTCTGCAGGATGCGTTTTCGCCCCATAGACTAAAAATAGCGAGGCATTGCGACACATTGACACACATCGTGTGACGGTTGTGGCGGACCGCCGGGAGCTAAAAACATTACATGTAACGTTTTTTGCTGTCAACGGTCCGCCATTTCCGACCGCGTATGCGCGGCCGGAACTCCGCCCCCACCTCCCCGCACCTCACAATGGGGCAGCGGATGCCCTGGAAAAATGCATCCGCTGCCCCCATTGTGCGGCGCATTCACTGCTAGCGTCAGTACATCAGCCCGACGCACTGCGACGGGCCGAGTCCGACGCTAGTGTGAAAGTAGCCTTATCTACAGCATTCTGTAATGCTGTAGATAAGCCCCCAATTTAACCTGAACGATAAGAAAAACAAATTAGATTATACTCACCTAGGGGCGGTCCCGGTTCGGGTCCAATGGGCGTCACAAGTCCGGATCCTGCGCCTCCCATCTTCATACGATCCTTGCTTCTGTTGCGGCTCCTGCTCAGGTGTACTGATTTGCCCTGTTGAGGGCAGCGTAAAGTACGGGCCACTCTGAGCTTTCCCGGCGCTTGCGTACTGCAGTACTTTGCTCTGCCCTCAACAGGGCAGAGAATTACACCTGCGCAGGAGCCGCAACAGAAGCAAGGAGGATGACAACATCGTATGAAGATGAAAATTGTGTCAATAAGTAGGCTATGACACTAAAGTACTAAGTACTAAAATTGTAAAATATTTAGCGCAATGATATGCATACAAATCACAGTGATAAATATAAGAACTGTAACTAAATATTTTGGGGCCAGCTGTAGATTTTTGGGGCAGCAAAATGGTGTCCAAAAATGTTGTAAGACACTCCAAAAAATAATATAGTACCAAAAAAAGGCCAGATTTTTCTGCGCACTCACATCTGATGCCTGGGACAAAAGAAAATTAAATTGTTACATTTTCACGCTCTTGTATTGCAATGACCTGGCTGTAGTTTGCAGCGTGACCAAGCAAATAAATGTAGAAAAAAGGGGGCTATGGATTGCTTTCCAATAAATTAGCAGGTATAAGCTGCAAAAAAAAAAAATTGCCATGGATACCTGCAGCTACATATATATAAAATATGCAGCAGCACACAGTAATGGAGCTTTTGGAGGTATGCAGTGAGATCTATATACTCACATACAGTGCCTGCAGGCCTTGCACTAATGTGGATATGTGCACATAGACTCCCCTGCCTACCTAGCGCTGCAATCTCGGGACCCCCGAATTAGCCCTAAAAAGGACTGTTGGTTTATCAGGATTTGTGGATTGAACACTAGTAGACCCACACTAACTAATGTAAGAATCTGACCCTATCTCAGCAGCAGCTATCCCTACACTAGCTGAGTCCGGAGCAGAATGTGGCGAGCAGGGCGGCGCCAGGTCTCTTATAGACCAGATGACGCTGTGTGGCCAGCCAATCACTGTAATACTACAACAAAGATGGCTGCGGTATTACAGTGCATGGCAGACAATCCCTGCATGCTGATTGGTGCTCTAAAAAGCACCAAAATTAAAAGGAGACTCTAGCTCCTGCAGAACAATCCGGGAAATACTCGGTGCTCGCTAAGTACACAGAGCATAGTGATTCTCGGTCAAGTACCGAGTAGTGGCAAGCACGTTTGTTCATCACTATTGGTCAGCATTAATCAGATGACTGGTTCCACTTTAGGCTGTGTGCACACAGTGCGTTTTTGCTGCATTTTTGCTGGGCCATTTCAGTGCAGATTTGTCACAAAACCTGAAGAGTTTCTTGATGCCAGAAAAGTGAATACATGTGATGCTAGTAACAACTCATGGACAAGCCGTGAGGCTGGGTAGTCAAGAGGTCCGGGTTCATATACCAAGTGGGCTAGTCATAAACAAAGGGGTAAGGCAAAGGAGCAGTCAAGTCAATGTCCTGAGACAGAATTCCAGAAAGGTAGCTGATTAAGACAAAAGGGCAAGGCAAACGGATGGTCAAAGGCAAGGTCCAAGGTCAGGCAACAAAGATCAAATACAGAAACATACAGAAGAGAGCAGGCGCACACCATTAGATCTAAGCTACAGCTGGCACTAATTTGAGGCAGAGAGCCAGTTAAATAGCCATGTAATCACTTGAATGGCAGACACATGGATGAAGCCCTTGCCCTGGATTGCTGATTTGTCACTCAACATACTAACAACTCTGCATGCCCAAGCCTCTTAGAGGACAGCTAAGCTGTCCATCACCATACAGACAACTCAGCACACCCCTTTGGACTGCTGAACTGTCACTCGCTGCATTCAGACACACCAATAGGCGGAATCATGACAATGAGAATCCTGAAGTCTCCTGCACGCGTTGCTTATTTGTGACTTGCAGATATGGTGCAGATTTAAATCTACAGCATTTCAATCATTTCAGCATTTTTTGCTGCAGATTTCATCCATTCTAATGAGTAGAGAAATATCTGCACCAAAAACGCAAGTAAAAAATGCGGCAAACGTGTGCTTTTACTGCAGCGTTTTTTATGCCAATAGACATGGTGCATAAATTTCTGCACCAAATGCTTAACATGTGCACATACCCTTAGTGCATTTTTTGTTCATATCTGAGACACTAAAAAAGAATTGATACTGTATTCATTTGTCACATCTACTATATGTCCAGTTCTTGCTGTAACCTTCCTCACCTGACTTGTGTTTTAAGTGTTTTAACATAAATGCAAAGTAAATCATTTCTATGACTCATTTCATCATACGCAAGTAAAGAAGCTGCGGAGACACCATCACGTGTTTCTCGACGCAAGCAGTGAATAGCCAGGCCTTTCCCCGGGAAGGAACAACCACGGGAAGGGCAGCATCCTATGAAGGAAAGCCACCTATGCCAAGCATGGTATCCATCCACAGACAGCTGTTTCGGGGTTTTTGCCCCTCATCAGTGTGGAGTAGGAATCTGGCTATTAGGAGCAGTGCCTAGTAAAAAGACTATAAAGGCACAGATGATTGGCCTCGGGGAGACCAAAACATCCAACACTGCAGAGACACCATCACGTGTTTCTCAACGCAGTGATTCCAGAACACTGCCCCCATCCCTTATGGGAAATATGCAAATGCAAGTAAAGAAGCTGCGGAGACACCATCACGTGTTTCTCGACGCAAGCAGTGAATAGCCAGGCCTTTCCCCGGGAAGGAACAACCACGGAAAGGGCAGCATCCTATGAAGAAAAGCCACCTATGCCAAGCATGGTATCCATCCACAGACAGCTGTTTCGGGGTTTTTGCCCCTCATCAGTGTGGAGTAGGAATCTGGCTATTAGGAGCAGTGCCTAGTAAAAAGACTATAAAGGCACAGATGATTGGCCTCGGGGAGACCAAAACATCCAACACTGCAGAGACACCATCACGTGTTTCTCAACGCAGTGATTCCAGAACACTGCCCCCATCCCTTATGGGAAATATGCAAATGCAAGTAAAGAAGCTGCGGAGACACCATCACGTGTTTCTCGACGCAAGCAGTGAATAGCCAGGCCTTTCCCCGGGAAGGAACAACCACGGGAAGGGCAGCATCCTATGAAGGAAAGCCACCTATGACAAGCATGGTATCCATCCACAGACAGCTGTTTCGGGGTTTTAGCCAGATTCCTACTCCACACTGATGAGGGGCAAAAACCCCGAAACAGCTGTCTGTGGATGGATACCATGCTTGGCATAGGTGGCTTTCCTTCATAGGATGCTGCCCTTCCCGTGGTTGTTCCTTCCCGGGGAAAGGCCTGGCTATTCACTGCTTGCGTCGAGAAACACGTGATGGTGTCTCCGCAGCTTCTTTACTTGCATTTGCATATTTCCCATAAGGGATGGGGGCAGTGTTCTGGAATCACTGTGTTGAGAAACACGTGATGGTGTCTCCGCAGTGTTGGATGTTTTGGTCTCCCCGAGGCCAATCATCTGTGCCTTTATAGTCTTTTTACTAGGCACTGCTCCTAATAGCCAGATTCCTACTCCACACTGATGAGGGGCAAAACCCCCGAAACAGCTGTCTGTGGATGGATACCATGCTTGGCATAGTCTTTTTACTAGGCACTGCTCCTAATAGCCAGATTCCTACTCCACACTGATGAGGGGCAAAAACCCCGAAACAGCTGTCTGTGGATGCATACCATGCTTGGCATAGGTGGCTTTCCTTCATAGGATGCTGCCCTTCCCGTGGTTGTTCCTTCCCGGGGAAAGGCCTGGCTATTCACTGCTTGCGTCGAGAAACACGTGATGGTGTCTCCGCAGCTTCTTTACTTGCATTTGCATATTTCCCATAAGGGATGGGGGCAGTGTTCTGGAATCACTGCGTTGAGAAACACGTGATGGTGTCTCCGCAGTGTTGGATGTTTTGGTCTCCCCGAGGCCAATCATCTGTGCCTTTATAGTCTTTTTACTAGGCACTGCTCCTAATAGCCAGATTCCTACTCCACACTGATGAGGGGCAAAAACCCCGAAACAGCTGTCTGTGGATGGATACCATGCTTGGCATAGGTGGCTTTCCTTCATAGGATGCTGCCCTTCCCGTGGTTGTTCCTTCCCGGGGAAAGGCCTGGCTATTCACTGCTTGCGTCGAGAAACACGTGATGGTGTCTCCGCAGCTTCTTTACTTGCATTTGCATATTTCCCATAAGGGATGGGGGCAGTGTTCTGGAATCACTGCGTTGAGAAACACGTGATGGTGTCTCCGCAGTGTTGGATGTTTTGGTCTCCCCGAGGCCAATCATCTGTGCCTTTATAGTCATTTCATCATACAATATCATCTCATGAGAAGTCACAGGTGCTTAAATCCACCCATTTTATCTAAAGTATCTTTCAAACACATTTTGTGTGGCATGATGAATGATAAGAGGCTTTTTTTATGGCAATCTCATGCTGTCTTTAGGCTCATAGCAGTTTTGGGCTTAAACGCTATAGTTTCCTCTGACTTTGGATGAATACATTTATGTGTTAGAACAGTTGATCGAATAATTTATGTTAAAGCATCACAGATTTAGTTTGCACAAAATATTGCTTTGTGGAAAATTACTTATGGGCTTAGGTGGTGGAAAGAAAGAAGCTTAAACCATGACTACAGTCAAACCAAATATTCACCCTTAAGTGCAGTTGATCTCAGTCCCCATTCCCTCCCATGAATCATCCTGATAAGGGTCTAGAAATCAGAATTCTGTACTTCTTCATGCATCATCCTTGCACTGCACGACTGTATTAACTGTCTGTAAAAAAGTAATTCTTGTGAAATTTCTAAATGCTAATGGAAACATCCTTTGTTGTTTGATGTGAATTTGTAAGGCCTTGTTCACACTTGTGTAATGGTTTCCGTTTATGGTAAAAGTGCAGGAATATTACTTTAAGGACAAGAGGCATTCGGTCATTAACAACGAATTACCACATTGAGTATCTGGGGAGTTTTTCATGTTGCAGATTTTCTGCAGTATTTGTGCACATATTAGGAAAAAATAGGTTACCTTTCTTTTTATCATTGCATTTTCAACTGCATTTTTTCCTTAGCAGAAATGTACTTAAAATTAACGTTTTTTTTATCTGTAGATTTTTAGCATCTAATTCAATTCTGTACGTAAAGTCCACACATAAAACTCAGTAAACTCACGGGAAAAATTTACTTTACGGATCCCAAAAATGCACCACAGGCCAGTTTACGTAGAGGAAAAAAAGCACCGTGGACATGAGAATTCTAAAAATTCCAACACTTTGCTGGAACTGTACTGCACAGCAAAAATATACAGCATTACAAAAGCAGCAAATATTCATAGTGGGCTATTATTATTATTATTATTTATTATTATAGCGCCATTTATTCCATGGCACTTTACATGTGAGGAGGGGTATACATAATAAAACAAGTACAATAATCTTGAACAATACAAGTCACAACTGGTACAGGAGGAGAGAGGACCCTGCCCGCGAGGGCTCACAATCTACAAGGGATGGGTGAGGATACAGTAGGTGAGGGTAGAGCTGGCTGTGCAGCGGTTTGGTCAATCGGTGGTTACTGCAGGTTGTAGGCTTGTCGGAAGAGGTGGGTCTTCAGGTTCTTTTTGAAGGTTTCGATGGTATGGGCTATAGATATGTATGGGCTATAGATATGTGCAAACAAAGGGGCTGATTCAAGAAAACTGGAAGAGCGTACACTTGTGCTATGCTAGTCTTGATGTAGTACAGGAGGCATCAAATCCATTAAAAGAAGTGCTGATGGTAGTTACAGACCAGAAGATCTCTGAGATTGCAAGATCTTTTAAAAAGGCTTTTTCAGACATCAGTGTGTTTGGCACGTGGTGACAGTTTTCACACGTACCAGAGACACTTGCAGAGGTAGACCCAATCAAGTGAAAGGGTCAGTGCACATGTTAATGGTGTCTCCATGGACCATGTGTTCGTGGGCAAAATACGCTAATTTGGATTTTTTGACAACAGCATGTGCCGAAAAACATCGTGCACATGTGCATACAGATGACACATGGATGACATACTAGCTCCTGGGAAGTAGAGTTACAGTTAACGCTGTTCCCCAGCGCAAGAGATGAAGACAACTTGCATCATTCTCTCCTGCTTGTGCTGCAATCAGCAGCAGCAGGAGAGAATGCTGAGAGTTATATTCAACTGATAACAGCGAAAGCAGGCGGTGGCTGATGGGACTACTACTCATATCAGCCTACACCTTCTGCCAGTAATAACAGCAAGAGAAGGCTGATGGGAGTATTCATCTGCTGCATTCACTGTAGATAAATTTAAAAAATGGCATAGCTTCCCTTGTATTTTTGATAACCAGACATGCAAAACTGACAGCTGCAGGCTGCAACTCTCAGCTGTCAGCGTTAGCAAGGCTGGTTATTAAGACTAGAGGAGTACCCACACTGTTTTTTAAAATTATTTAAATAAATAATTTTAAAAAATAGCGTGGGGTTCCCCCCCATTTTTGACAACCAACCTTGCTAAAGCAGACAGCTGGGGGCTGGTATTCTTAGTCTGGTAAGGGACCATGGATATTGTCTGCCTCAGCCTAAAATTAGCAGCCCACAGAGACCCAGAAAAGGCACATCTTTTAGATCTGACAATTCTGTCACTTTACCCGTACTTCCCACTTGCCCTGTAGCAGTGGCAAATGAGGGTCATATTTGTGGGGTCGATGTCATCTTTGTATTGTCTGGTGACATCAAGCCCACTGCTTAGTAATTGAGAAGCATCTATAAGACACCTATCCATTACTAATCCTATAGTTGTTTGGTAAATAAACACACAGCCTGAATAAAGTCCTTTATCTTACATAAAAACAAAACATACTTTTCCATTTTTATTTAAAAATAACAAACACAGTTATTCTGTCATGGGTGTGTCAGAGGCTGCAGACCATCACTCTGCATCTGACTGCAGAAGGTCTCAGCATTTTGCTTTGCAGTCTTTTTCCTGGTCCTTCTGACTCTTGGACCCAGTAGCAACCTTCCCCCGGCTCTAGTTGACACACCTGGACCAGGGTGTTCATAAGTCCCAGCTTGCTGCTGGAAGTGGTCGGTGATAATGTCACGCACAGTGTAGGAATGACAAAGCGCAACACGAAGGAATAAGGGGAAGGAAACCCAACACTAGGGAAGGGGGGAGTGGAGACCCCTAGGCAAATCTAACATCATCCTGTCTGCCCTCACGTCCCTATATAGGTTCTGCATTTAGTCTTTCCTACACTGTGCTGGAAATATACTCACCTAATGCTCATTCCATTGAAGCCAACGTCTTCGGTAATAAAAAAAAAAAAAAACAATATCCTTCTCCTGTCCATTACTCTGTATGGATAAATAATAATAATAATTGGATAAATGATAATAATTAAACGGTTAATTTCCCTAACCGAGCCTCCATCCTTGCTCATCTGTGATGTCACACTTTAGCTCCGCCCACCTCACGCGCCGTATTCCAGCGTCACTCACGGCTGGAGCACGCAGACTACGGGTGCCTCCCGTGTACTCCTGAGGCCCCCGACCATAGCGCTTCACGCGCCAAACACTCCTCCTCTCTGGCAGCAAGTCCCGAGCGCTACTCTCCAGCTCGGTCACATTCATTACCCGCGCGGGTCCTGCACAGCTCTCAAACCTTATCTACAACCTTACAAGTAAGTGTGCCTTCTTACCAACCACTCCAAACAAGCTGTATCGGGGCATATACAGTACACCTGATTACTATCCAGGGTACTATAACTGCACCCCATATGTGTTTATCTACATACTACAGAGACTCCATATTACACCGGTAACACGGAATTGTTACCTCTCCTCACTGGCAGCAATTCCTCAAACGCCAAAACCCCGGCACAGCTCCAGTGGACTATCTATTCTAAATAACTCCCTTTTACGGGCCCTGCAGTGCACTGCACATGGTAGCAACTGTAAGTACATCCTTATACCTTAAGTGCAAACAAGTCGTATCGGGGTATATACACCCGATTACTATCCAGGGTACTATAACTGCACCCCATATGTGTTTATCTACATACTACAGAGACTCCATATTACACCGGTAACACGGAATTGGTACCTCTCCTCACTGGCAGCAATTCTTCAAATGCCAAAACCCGACACAGATCCAGTGGACTATCTATTCTAAAAACTCCCTTTTACAGGCCCTGCAGTGCATTGCACGCGGTAGCACCTGTAAGTACATCCTTATACCTTAAGTGCACTATATCTATCGATCTATCTATCTATATATATATATATATATATATAATTGCCTAGAATACTACTTCCTGCTAATGTCCGGAGCTAATGTCCGGAGCTAATGTCCGGAGATAAGTGACGTCAACAGTGTCCAGTGTCTGATTGGTTGCCGCCTGCTGCGAGCGACCAATCAGAAACGTGCCGTACTGTGACACACTCCGCCCGCCATTTTGGTGTGATTTTTGAATTTTTACCTCACAGCAAGTTTCTACTGCGTGGAGGCGGGCCCAGTGACGTTGCTCTTCAAGCTCCTGCCGAATTTCGTCAAAAAAATGATAATACCATTTACCAAAACTATATATATTTAGTTGTGAAGTGGTTCAGTGACATTTTCACACCAATTTTGAACTTTTGTTTGGTGTTTTCTCCATATACTGCCTATTATTCACCGACTGTTATACTGAGAGACTGCCGTTTATTAACCTCTTCTTTGCCACATTGGGTATATTGCTCTATTATTTGCCACATAAGGACATTGTCCATTATTGCCCAGCAATTTCTCTGCAATATAAACTGCCTATTTATTAATATCTGCATTCCTGCAAAGAACTATTGCCTATTATTAACTGGCTATTTTCCTACTACCTGACACTGCCTCTTATTAGCCTGTTGTTTGCCACCACCACGCTTAAAGCTGTTTAGCTTAGCCAACATGAGCTCTAATAGTAAGGATACTAATGACACAGAGCCCAAAGCTGCTGATGGCGCACATAAGATTAGGTCTGATAGAAAGTATACTAATAATGCAGAGCAAAAAGACGCCGATGCCGCACGTAAGCGCAAACAGCGTGCTAACAAGAGTACAGAGGATAGATGCAAGCGCATGGACACTGTTAAGTATACTAATGACACAGAGTCCAAAGCTTATGATGGCGCACGTAAGATCAGGTCTGATATAAAGTATGGTAATGATGCAGAGCGAAAAGCCGCCGATGCCACACGTAAGCGCAAACAGCGTGCTAACAAGAGTACAGAGGAGAGATGCAAGCGCCTGGACACTGCTAAGTATACTAATGACACAGAGCCCAAAGCTGCTGATGGCGCACGTAACATCAGGTCTGATAATAAGTATACCAATGACGCTGATAGGCACACAAGTATGCGCCAGTATGGGTACTAAGAGCCTTTCCACATAATAATGAAATATTTTAAAATGTCATAGAACATACCAATATACATAGTTATTGATACATATTATTTATTATTTACATTATTGTTCTTAAGCAAAGAACCGTTGTTGTGGCATTTGCCACAACACGCAAAGTTGTCGTCTGATGTCTTTCATCCCTCCCCTCATAAGCATGTTCATGGATCCTGTGTAACTGTACCTTAAATAACAAGAATTGTCAAGAGCTGGTGAGTGCAGCCATTTTTTGTTCTTTCTTACTATTATTTATTAATTGTATTATTCTTACATTTGAATAAATAAAGTATATATGGATTCTAGACTCCCGATTCTTTAGAATCGGGCTGCCATCTAGTATATATATACATATATATCTAATATATAATTGCCTAGAATACTACTTCCTGCAATTTGTGCCAACTTCCGTGGCTTTGTCCGGAGCTAATGTCCGGAGCTAATGTGCGGAGATAATGTCCGGAGCTAATGTCCGGAGCTAATGTCCGGAGCTAATGTCCGGAGATAAGTGACGTCAACAGTGTCCAGTGTCTGATTGGTTGCCGCCTGCTGCGAGCGACCAATCAGAAACGTGCCGTACTGTGACACACTCCGCCCGCCATTTTGGTGTGATTTTTGAATTTTTACCTCACAGCAAGTTTCTACTGCGTGGAGGCGGGCCCAGTGACGTTGCTCTTCAAGCTCCTGCCGAATTTCAAGTATATATGGATTCTAGACTCCCGATTCTTTGGAATCGGGCTGCCATCTAGTATATATATATATATATATATATATATATTTATTCCCAATTTACCTGAACTACCATTTCAGCTCTCCCAACATCTGTTTCATCAAATAGGACTTCCTGATCGACCTACACATGTCAGTTCCTTTTTTAACAAGTGAGTGAGTACTAGAATCTAATATATAATTGCCTAGAATACTACTTCCTGCAATTTGTGCCAACTTCCTGTCCGGAGCTAATGTCCGGAGCTAATGTCCGGAGCTAATGTCCGGAGATAAGTGACGTCAACAGTGTCCAGTGTCTGATTGGTTGCCGCCTGCTGCGAGCGACCAATCAGAAACGTGCCGTACTGTGACACACTCCGCCCGCCATTTTGGTGTGATTTTTGAATTTTTACCTCACAGCAAGTTTCTACTGCGTGGAGGCGGGCCCAGTGACGTTGCTCTTTAAGCTCCTGCCGAATTTCGTCAAAAAAATGATAATACCATTTACCAAAACTATATATATTTAGTTGTGAAGTGGTTCAGTGACATTTTCACACCAATTTTGAACTTTTGTTTGGTGTTTTCTCCATATACTGCCTATTATTCACTGACTGTTATACTGAGAGACTGCCGTTTATTAACCTCTTCTTTGCCACATTGGGTATATTGCTCTATTATTTGCCACATAAGGACATTGTCCATTATTGCCCAGCAATTTCTCTGCAATATAAACTGCCTATTTATTAATATCTGCATTCCTGCAAAGAACTATTGCCTATTATTAACTGGCTATTTTCCTACTACCTGACACTGCCTCTTATTAGCCTGTTGTTTGCCACCACCACGCTTAAAGCTGTTTAGCTTAGCCAACATGAGCTCTAATAGTAAGGATACTAATGACACAGAGCCCAAAGCTGCTGATGGCGCACGTAAGATTAGGTCTGATAGAAAGTATACTAATAATGCCATTTTTTGTTCTTTCTTACTATTATTTATTAATTGTATTATTCTTACATTTGAATAAATAAAGTATATATGGATTCTAGACTCCCGATTCTTTAGAATCGGGCTGCCATCTAGTATTATATATTTTTATCTATTCTTGTGACTATTCACCCTTGCTATATCTCCACCTAGTCTAGCTAGCACGGCGATTATTTTACCATGTTTGCCAAACAGTTTGACGAATGTACCTGAACCTCATTAGATTCAATGAAAGGCCATACCAAATGTATATGCAACACCTCAGGGGGTGAAAAAAAGCTTTACAAACAAATAAAATTATGGGTCCCTCAATGTCTATCCGCTATTTCTTCCTTCTTCTCTGCTAGATTTCTAAAACTTAACATGGACAAAACAGAATTCATTGTCTTTCCCCCATCTCACGCGACCCCCCCCCAACGAACCTATCCATTACAGTAAACGGCTGCCCACTCTCCCCAGTCCCACAAGCTCGCTGTCTTGGGGTAATCCTTGACACTGATCTCTCCTTCAAACCACATATCCAAACCCTTTCCACTTCTTGCCGCCTTCAACTCAAAAATATTTCAGGGATCCGTACTGTTAGGACTGGCGGAACGCACCAAGAGAGATGATATAGATGCATTCGCAGTCCGGGGTCCACCGTGCAGGTGAAACCTGCTGCTAGGAAATGACAGACAATATGGCGGTATTCAAAAGTATACATGCGTGGGTTAAACCTCACCCAGCGTGAAGAAAGCGATCCTGTTGCGTCACAGGACCGCGGTACCGCACATAGAGCGCGAGCAAGTGGTCAGCGAACTAAACCCCAACAGGGATTGTAGTCCGATTAGACCCTTGCTGGCACTACACCGCTACTGGGTGTGAAAGGAATTATATAATTAAGACACCGAAGTGCGAACTGTGCCGTGCTGGCAGGCACCACTAAGCACCCAGACGTGGGTCAGGAAGCGCACACTGGCGCGTGGCACCGCACTGGCGGTCACAGCAGTAGACGCTGACACGTGTGTGACACGTTGAGTGATAAGTCGGGCGCTAGATAGCAGCCATACTCCATACGCGAACAATCATACAATAGGGTAGGGGTATTTAAAGAACGACTTGCACTCACAACAAACACACGTATTAAATTGTACACTAGCGCATGGCCGTGCGGTCATGCGCAGTTTATATAGTTGCAGGACAGGAAGCGGCCACAGAAACTTTGCCCTTCCAAGACCTGCCAAGAGGACCAATAGAATGCGCTGCAGAGTCTGAGCACATGACCCTCGATCTCCAACGGGAGATCTTGCCCTGGGCATGCTCAGTGTGCGGAGACAAGGACTTAGTCCCAGAGAAGTCCACTCGCTGCTGACCAGTATAGGCTTTACAGGCAGAAGCTGGAGAAGCAGCAGTAACTCTTCTCACAGAGTCAGACTGAGCGAGACGCTGGGATCGACGTCCCTGCTGAGCAGGCTCCACTGCGGCTGGAGGAGAATGGGAGACCGCAGCGGAGACGGATCGAGATTCCCCCTGTACAGCAGAGGAAACTCGACTCCTAACATGTACATTCCTAAACCAAGAATCTGCAAAAACCCTAGTCCATGCCCTCATCATCTCACACCTTGACTACTGTAACCTCCTGCTCTGTGGCCTCCCCTTGAACACTCTCGCACCCCTCCAATCCATTCTAAACTCAGCTGCCCGACTAATCCACCTGTCCCCCCACTATTCCCCGGCCTCTCCCCTCTGTCAATCCCTTCACTGGCTCCCAATTACCCAGAGACTCCAGTACAAAAGCCTAACCATGACATACAATGCCATCCACAACCTGTCTCCTCCATACATCTGTGACCTCGTCTCCCGGTACATTCCTGCACGCAACCACTGATCCTCACAAGATCTCCTTCTCCACTCCCCTCTTATCTCCTCTTCCCACAATCGCATACAAGATTTCTCTCGCGCATCACCCCTACTCTGGAACTCTCTACCACAACATATCAAACTCTCACTTACCATCGAAACCTTCAAAAAGAACCTGAAGACTCACCTTTTCCGACAAGCCTACAACCTGCAGTAATCACCGATCGACCAAACCGCTGCACGACCAGCTCTATCCTCACCTATTGTATCATCACTCATCCCTTGTAGATTGTGAGCCCTCGCGGGCAGGGTCCTCTTTCCACCTGTACTAGTTGTGACTTGTATTGTTCAAGATTATTGTACCTGTTTTTATTATGTATACCCCTCCTCACATGTAAAGCGCCATGGAATAAATGGTGCTATAATAATAAATAATAATAATAATAATAATAATGGGTAGATACCATGATAAGGTGCATTGATTGACCCACAGTAGAAATTTGCTAATGGCACAGCAGCAGTCAGCCATGGGCCATGCATGATGTATCGGGAGACATAACTTGGAGTCTCCACATTTAAAAAATGATTGTCACACATCACTAAAGTGGCATCAATTTCCACAGAGTAGAAATAGTTTAATGGCCCTCTGACACCCCTTCCATTATAGGCAACCCACCAGACACAACTTGGAGTTTCCACATTTCAAAAAATTGTTTGTAACAGCAGCAGTAGCAACAGCAGACACAGAAGCCATAACAAAGTGTCACTTTGGTGTAACTACTGCTGAGAGGCTACTCGCCACAGGACAGAAGCCCAGAGCAGAACGGTGGAGAAAACACCGGGTAACAAGCAGGACCTGAACCATGTGACAGAGAGGGAGTGGCCAGGGGCAGAGTCAAGCGCCAGGGTGCAAAGGAGGCGAACAGCGCTGGAGATTAATCAAACGTGTCGAGGTCAATAACCGGGAGATACGCGAGGTACTGGATGGTGAGACAGAAGGATAGCCTGGTGGAAGCTGGAAGTCAGAAAGCCAAGAGAATCAAACAGACCAGATCGAGCATAGAGAGCAAACAAACAACACAGTGTGCACACGCACACCAGGGGCTCAGGCACACAGACACAACAAAAGTATAACTGACAGAGAATTCTAGTCCAGCTTGGGTATAAATATACCTTCCAGATCCAAAAGGAGGCCACAACAATTAACCCTGAGAGGACAGGGCATTAACCCTGTCCAAACCATGACAGTACCCCCTCTTAATGGGGGGCCACTGGACCCCCAGCCTTCTCTGGATATCTGGCATGGAAGACCCGCACCAGACAATCGGCGTACATCGAACTGGCCGGGACCCGTGACCAATTCTCAAGAGAATACCCTTTCCAATGTATCAGATACTGGAGCTTCCGGCGCACCCACCGAGAGTCAATGATACGCCCCACCCCGTACTCCAGCTGTCTCTCTACCAATACTGGTGGAGTATCAGACGAGGAATCTTCCCTAACCGTTCCCACTGGTTTTAATAGGGACCAGTGGAAGACATCAGATATTTTGAAGGAGGTGGGCAGCTGTAGTCTGTAGGTCACCGGATTGACTACTTCCACAATTTTGTATGGACCAATAAACTTGGGGCCCAGCTTCATAGAGAGTATCTTAAGCTTGATATTATGAGTGTATAACTACACATTCTCCCCTATTACAAACACCGGACCTGGCCCCCTCCTCCTGTCTGCAAATCGTTTGTACCTTTTCTGGGCTTTAGAGATGTTTGTTTGAAACTCTCTCCAAAGCGTTCTCAAACATTGTACCATGCATTCGGCTCCAGGACAACGTTTGAGAACTCTTTGGCACTACAGCTGGGCCTGCTCAGCAGAGAAGTCGGGGGGAATCGAGGAGGTGGGGTCCATACCAGCCGGCCTCTCAGCATTGGGATCATCGCGGGTGGCAGGCAGCCGGCCCAGAGGTCAGCGTGTTGCCAGTGGCAATGCAGGGAAGCAGCGGCCTGCTCATGACAAGTCAGGGTGGACATGAGGTGCAGGTGGGATCAGCAGAGCACAGGCAGCAGTCGGCTGCCTTGTGCATCGGTCCAATGAATTTGCCACAGAATCCAGCAGAAAACCTTCTCGGCGGTCAGCAGGATGCTGGCCCTATAAGTAGGTTGGCAGCATCTACAGATCAGAGGTTCAGCCTCAAGCCGCAGGCACTGTTGATGGCAGCAGTCGGTTGTCTGAGGGCTGGGAAAACCCAGGAGCTGCGAATGCTCCCCTGAGTTTAGGAGTCTCGGTGCCTTTTCTGGGGGGTTAGTGGAGGAATAAGGTTAATTTTGCATGGTTTGAAAGATTTAGCAATGTTATGGAGTTCTGAGGGGTTTCGAGAGGGATCCTCACCGTCCGCCGCATGGTTGGGTAATTCTTGGGCAGCTTTGAGAACTGTGGGATCATTGGAACCGTTTGATGGGTAATTTAGGTACGGAGACAAATGTTTCAGCATCCTTGGGGGCGGTGGCGGAACATCTGGGTTTTCTACACCAGCGGTCAAGTCAGCAGTGGTAGGCCAGGGTGTGGGGACCAGCGGGGAAAAAGAAAAGGAAGACGTGATTCGTTTGGATGATGCGGCAAAGGGATAGGTATATGTTTGTTTTGAGGGACAATTGGGGGCTCATCTAAAGCAGGAATTTAGAGAGAGAGAATATGGAAAGGGGATTATGTTGAAATATTCTCTTTATTGCCGTTAGAGCGATTTAATCTGCACAGGTGAAGGAAAGATGATGCTAAAAAGGAGGATGAAGAAAATGGTAGTTACTTACCGATAACGGTTTTTCTCTGATCCCATGATGGCACCACGGAGAGAGGGGTCCGTCCCCAGGGACAGGAAACCTACAGGTGAAAAAGGGCGTACCTCTCTCCCACATCAGTTGGATTACAGAGCCTTATACAGAACTTCAGCTGCAACTCAATATTTGCACAAATTAAACTTAACCTATTTGACTTAACAGAGGCTCCGTGACTAAAGCTAATTACTATTACAATGTGCACACCTGTGTGTGAAAAGGGAGGGAATATACGGGTGCCATCATGGGATCAGAGAAAAACTTATCGGTAACTAACTACCATTTTCTCTATCCCCATGATGGCACCACGGAGATATTTGCATAGATAGTAACTCTTAGGGAGGGACCACTGCCTCTAGAACCCTTCGCCCAAAGGTAGGATTAGAGGAGGTCAAGTCTAAACGGTAATGTTTGAAAAATGTAGACTGGGAAGACCAAGTAGCCGCTCTACATATCTGTTGTATTGAAGCGCCAGCTCTCTCCGCCCAGGATGATGCCACTGCTCTGGTCGAATGAGCCTTTATATTCTCCAGGATGACTGTCCCGCAGGATGAGTAGGACAGGGCGATGGCGTCTCTTATCCATCTCACTAACGTGGCTTTCGATGCTTTTTGTCCCTTCCGTGGACCCTGGAAGCAGACAAACAGAGCCCTAGCCTTCCTGCACTCCCTAGTGGCTGATAGATATTGGACCAGACATCTTTTTACATCTAGGGTATGCAGTGTTTTTTACCCCTCATTTTTAGGGCTGGGACAAAAGGAGGGCAAAGAGATCTCTTGTGTTCTATGAAATTGTGACGCTATTTTAGGGAGGTAAGCCGGGTCAGTTTTAAGAATGACTCTGTCCTCGAGTATCTGAGAAAAGGGTGGGCATGCAGACAACGCTTGTATATCGCTGACACGACGAGCTGAGGTTAGGGCCACTAGGAGTGTGGTTTTTAGAGATAAGATCTTTAAGGGAACTTCTGCCAGGGGCTCAAAGGGAGGTTTGGTTAGAGCATTTAAAACAAGGTTTAGATCCCATGGAGGAGAATTGTGGAGGGGAATAGGCCTGGACCTACTTGAGGCTTTAATAAATCTCATGACCCATCGATTTCTGGCCAAATCATAATTATACAAAGCTCCCAAGGCTGCTACCTGAACCTTTAGAGTACTTGTAGCCAAACCTTTTCCCAATCCCTTCTGTAGGAACTCAATAATTTTCTGTATTGGGATCTCCCCAGGTGGGTCTGCGCCAGATACCGACATAAATTTCTTCCACACTTTCCCATATATTTTGGTGGTTACGAGTTTTCTACTTTGTAATAGAGTGGACACTAGATTGGGTGAGAAACCTTTATCACTTAGAAGCTTCCTTTCAAAAGCCAGGCTGTCATGTGTAGATTCTTTACATTGGGGTGAAACACCGGACCCTGGGATAAAAGTTTCGGAGTGTCTGGTAGAACCCAAGGGCTTGATATGGACATTTTTCTTAGCCAAGAAAACCATATTCTGCGGGGCCAGAATGGAGCTATTACTATCAATGTTGCTCCCTCCTCCCGAATTTTCCTCAGCACTAACATGAGAGATATCGGATGGAACGCGTAGGCGAGGCGATAGTTCCAGGGAATTGTAAAGGCGTCTAGAGCTACTGGGCCCCCCCGGGGATCGATTGAGCAGAATGTTTTTACCTTCTGGTTTTGACTGTTCGCGAATAGGTCTATTTCTGGCAGTCCCCAAAGTTTTACGATCTGGCTGAATACCGACTGATTTAGCTCCCACTCCCCCTGTTTTAAGCTTGTCCTGCTCAAGAAGTCTGCAGTTTGGTTTTCTGAGCCTTTCAAGTGGAGAGCTGTCAAGGACTTCAGATTGTGTTCTGCTATGTGGAAGATGGATTGGGTTACCTCCATTAATGCTCGACACCTGGTGCCCCCTTGGTGGTTTAGATATGCAACCACTACTTGGTTGTCCGAAAAGACTTTTACGTGATGGGAGTGAAGGAGATTTAGAAAGTGCGTTAGGGCTAATTTTACCGCTAACAGTTCTTTCATGTTTGAAGAAGCTAGCTCTTGACTTTTGCTCCAATTCCCCTGTGCCACTTGATCATCTATATGTGCTCCCCACCCCCAGGGGCTTGCATCCGTCATTAGGTTTTTTCCGTCGGTAGTGCCCAAGAAACCCCCTTGGTTAAATTCACTGGGTCTGCCCACCATACTAGGGAGTGTATCGTGCTTGATGAGATACTTAATTGCCCGTCTAAATTTCCGTGCAGAGATATGCTTGATTCTAAAGTCTCCCATTGTAGGTCCAGGGAATAATATTGTGCCCACTGCACGGCCGGGATACAGGCAGTCATAGAGCCCAGCAGGGACATTGCTTTTCTTAGAGTAGTGACTGGGGATACCGTCAACTGTAACACTGCCTGTGTCATTTTTTGAATCTTCCCCTGAGGAAGGTAGCACTTCTGCGTGATCGAGTCTACGACTATCCCTAAGTACTCCTGTACCTGGGATGGCACTATTTTGGATTTGGGTATGTTCAGCAGCCAACCTAGACTCGACAGAGAAGCCATGACCAGAACTGTTGTGAATTCTGTTACTCCCTCCTGTGGTCATGAATGGTACTTCGGCGAGTTCTGTCCATGGACTCCCTCTGGTGGCTGTGAGTGGAGCTGCTGGTTCTGAGGTTCCTTCCACAGGTGACCTAGTTTAGTCTTAGGCTGGCTGCTCTATTTAACTCCACTCTGATCGTTACTCCACGCCAGCTGTCAATGTTCTTGCACTGGTTCAGTTTGCTCTTGGATCTTTCTGGTGACCTGTCTACTCCAGCAGAAGCTAAGTCCCTGCTAGTTAATTATTTGTTCATTTTGTCCTTGTCCAGCTTGCTATCATGATTTTGCCTTGCTAGCTGGAAGCTCTGGGATGCAGAGTGGCACCTCCGCACCGTGAGTCGGTGCGGAGGTCTTTTTGCACACTCTGCGTGGTCTTTTTGTAGTTTTTTGTGCTGACCGCAAAGATACCTTTCCTATCCTCAGTCTGTCTAGTAAGTCTGGCCTCCCTTTGCTGAAACCTGTTTCATTTCTGTGTTTGTGACTTTCTTCTTTACTCACAGTCAATATATGTGGGGGACTGCATTTTCCTTTGGGGAATTTCTCTGAGGCAATGTAGGCTTTATTTTCTATCTCTAGGGCTAGTTAGCTCTTAGGCTGTGAAGAGGCGTCTAGGTAGAGTTAGGTACGCTCCACGGCTATTTCTAGTTGTGTGATAGGATTAGGGGTTGCGGTCAGCAGAGCTCCCACTTCCCAGAGCTTGTCCTGTGTGAGTTTAACCATCAGGTTGTTCCGGGTGCTCCTAACCACCAGGTCCATAACAGTACAGCTGGCCCAAAGTATTAATGCATCTCAATAGAGGGATAAGAAAAGTTCTGAGACCATTTTTTTTTCTCTGCAGTGTGTTTTGTCTTTCTTTTCCCCTTAACCTCTGGGTGGTTCAGGACACAGGTGTAGATATGGATATTCAAGGTCTGTCCTCTTGTGTGGATCATCTCACTGCAAGGGTACAAAACATTCAAGATTTTGTGGTCCAGAATCCGATGTTAGAGCCTAGAATTCCAATTCCTGATTTGTTTTCTGGGGATAGATCCAAGTTCCTGAATTTCAAAAATAATTGTAAACTGTTTCTAGCTTTGAAACCCTGCTCCTCTGGTGACCCCGTTCAACAAGTAAGAATCATTATTTCTTTGTTGCGTGGTGACCCTCAAGACTGGGTATTTTCCCTTGCGCCAGGAGATCCTGCATTGCGTGATGTAGATGCGTTTTTTCTGGCGCTTGGATTGCTTTATGATGAACCGAATTCAGTGGATCAGGCAGAGAAAATCTTGCAGGCTTTGTGTCAGGGTCAGGATGAAGCGGAGGTGTATTGTCAGAAGTTTAGAAAGTGGTCTGTGCTTACTCAGTGGAATGAGTGTGCCCTGGCGGCAATTTTCAGAAAGGGTCTTTCTGAAGCCCTTAAGGATGTCATGGTGGGATTTCCCACGCCTGCTGGTCTGAATGAGTCTATGTCCTTGGCCATTCAGATCGATCGGCGCTTGCGTGAGCGCAAAGCTGTGCACCATTTGGCGGTATTCTCTGAGCATAGGCCTGAGCCTATGCAATGTGATAGGACTTTGACCAGAGCTGAACGGCAAGAACACAGACGTCGGAATGGGCTGTGTTTTTACTGTGGTGATTCCACTCATGCTATCTCCGATTGTCCTAAGCGCACTAAGCGGTTCGCTAGGTCTGCCACCATTGGTACGGTACAGTCGAAATTTCTTTTGTCCGTTACTTTGATCTGCTCTTTGTCATCCTATTCTGTCATGGCATTTGTGGATTCAGGCGCTGCCCTGAATTTGATGGACTTGAAGTTTGCCAGGCGCTGTGGTTTTTTCTTGGAGCCCTTGCAGTATCCTATTCCATTGAGAGGAATTGATGCTACGCCTTTGGCCAAGAATAAGCCTCAGTACTGGACTCAATTGACCATGTGCATGGCTCCTGCACATCAGGAGGATATTCGCTTTTTGGTGTTGCATAATCTGCATGATGTGGTCGTTTTGGGGTTGCCATGGCTACAGGTCCATAATCCAGTATTGGATTGGAAATCTATGTCTGTGTCCGGCTGGGGTTGTCAGGGGGTACATGGTGATGTTCCATTGCTGTCAATTTCGCCTTCCACTCCTTCTGAAGTCCCTGAGTTTTTGTCAGATTACCAGGATGTATTTGATGAGCCTAAATCCAGTGCCCTACCTCCTCATAGGGACTGTGATTGTGCTATTAATTTGATTCCTGGTAGTAAGTTTCCTAAGGGCCGACTGTTTAATTTATCTGTGCCAGAGCACTCCGCTATACGGAGTTATATGAAGGAATCCTTGGAGAAAGGTCATATTCGCCCGTCGTCATCACCGTTGGGAGCAGGGTTCTTTTTTGTGGCCAAGAAGAATGGTTCTTTGAGACCTTGTATTGATTACCGCCTTCTTAATAAGATCACAGTCAAATTTCAGTACCCTTTGCCGCTGCTGTCTGATTTGTTTGCTCGGATTAAGAGGGCTAGTTGGTTCACCAAGATAGATCTTCGAGGGGCGTATAATCTTGTGCGAATTAAACACGGCGACGAATGGAAAACAGCATTTAATACGCCCGAGGGCCATTTTGAGTACCTGGTTATGCCATTCGGGCTTTCTAATGCTCCATCTGTGTTTCAGTCTTTTATGCATGACATCTTCCGAAAGTACCTGGATAGATTCATGATTGTATATTTGAATGATATTTTGGTCTTTTCGGATGATTGGGAGTCTCATGTGAAGCAGGTCAGAATGGTGTTCCAGGTCCTTCGTGCGAATTCCTTGTTTGTGAAGGGGTCAAAATGTCTCTTTGGAGTTCAGAAGGTTTCATTTTTGGGTTTCATTTTTTCCCCTTCTACTATCGAGATGGATCCTGTTAAAGTTCAGGCCATTTATGATTGGACTCAGCCGACATCTGTGAAGAGCCTGCAGAAGTTCCTGGGCTTTGCTAATTTTTACCGTCGCTTCATCGCTAATTTTTCTAGTGTTGCTAAACCGTTGACTGATTTGACCAAGAAAGGTGCTGATATGGTCAATTGGTCCTCTGCGGCTGTAGAGGCTTTTCAGGAGTTGAAGCATCGTTTTTCTTCTGCCCCTGTGTTGTGCCAGCCAGATGTTTCGCTCCCGTTTCAGGTCGAGGTTGATGCTTCTGAGATTGGAGCAGGGGCTGTTTTGTCACAAAGAAGTTCTGTGGCTCGCTGATGAAACCATGTGCCTTCTTTTCTAGAAAATTCTCGCCTGCTGAACGCAATTATGATGTTGGCAATCGATAGTTGTTGGCCATGAAGTGGGCATTCGAGGAGTGGCGACATTGGCTTGAAGGAGCCAAGCATCGTGTGGTGGTCTTGACGGATCACAAGAATCTGACTTATCTTGAGTCTGCCAAACGGTTGAATCCTAGACAGGCTCGATGGTCGCTGTTTTTCTCCCGTTTTGATTTTGTGATTTCGTACCTTCCGGGCTCTAAGAATGTGAAGGTTGATGCCCTGTCAAGGAGTTTTGTGCCTGACTCTCCGGGTGTTCCTGAGCCAGCGGGTATTCTCAAAGAGGGGGTAATTTTGTCTGCCATCTCCCCTGATTTGCGGCGGGTGCTGCAGAAGTTTCAGGCTGATAGACCTGACCGTTGTCCAGCGGAGAAACTGTTTGTCCCTGATAGATGGACTAGTAGAGTTATCTCTGAGGTTCATTGTTCGGTGTTGGCTGGTCATCCTGGAATCTTTGGTACCAGAGATTTGGTGGCTAGATCCTTTTGGTGGCCTTCTTTGTCACGGGATGTGCGTTCTTTTGTGCAGTCCTGTGGGACTTGTGCTCGGGCTAAGCCCTGCTGTTCTCGTGCCAGTGGGTTGCATTTGCCCTTGCTGGTGCCGAAGAGGCCCTGGACGCATGTTTTCATGGATTTTATTTCAGATCTCCCTGTCTCTCAAAGGATGTCGGTCATTTGGGTGGTTTGTGATCGCTTCTCTAAGATGGTCCATTTGGTACCCTTGTCTAAATTGCCTTCCTCCTCTGATTTGGTGCCATTGTTTTTCCAGCATGTGGTTCGTTTGCATGGCATTCCGGAGAACATCGTCTCGGACAGAGGTTCCCAGTTTGTTTCGAGGTTTTGGCGGTCCTTTTGTGCTAAGATGGGCATTGATTTGTCTTTTTCCTCGGCTTTCCATCCTCAGACAAATGACCAAACCGAACGAACTAATCAGACTTTGGAAACATATCTGAGATGCTTTGTTTCTGCTGATCAGGATGATTGGGTGTCCTTCTTGCCTTTGGCTGAGTTCGCCCTTAATAATCAGGCCAGCTCGGCTACTTTGGTTTCGCTTTTTTTCTGTAATTCTGGTTTCCATCCGCTTTTTTCTTCAGGGCAGGTTGAGCCTTCGGACTGTCCTGGTGTGGATACTGTGGTGGACAGGTTGCAGCAGATTTGGACTCATGTGGTGGGCAATTTGACATTGTCCCAGGAGAAGGCTCAGCGTTTCGCTAACCGCCGGCGCTGTGTTGGTCCCCGACTTCGTGTTGGGGATTTGGTTTGGTTGTCGTCTCGTTATGTTCCTATGAAGGTTTCCTCTCCTAAGTTTAAGCCTCGTTTCATTGGTCCGTATAAGATTTCTGAAGTTCTCAATCCTGTGTCATTTCGTTTGGCCCTTCCAGCTTCTTTTGCCATCCATAATGTGTTCCATAGGTCGTTATTGCGGAGATACGTGGCGCCTATGGTTCCCTCCGTTGACCCTCCTGCCCCGGTGTTGGTCGAGGGGGAGTTGGAGTATGTGGTGGAGAAGATTTTAGATTCTCGTATTTCGAGACGGAAACTCCAGTACCTGGTCAAGTGGAAGGGTTATGGTCAGGAAGATAATTCCTGGGCTGTTGCCTCTGATGTTCATGCTGCCGATCTGGTTCGTGCCTTTCATTTGGCTTGTCCTGATCGGCCTGGGGGTTCTGGTGAGGGTTCGGTGACCCCTCCTCAAGGGGGGGGGTACTGTTGTGAATTCTGTTATCGAACTCCCTCCTGTGGTCATGAATGGTACTTCGGCGAGTTCTGTCCATGGACTCCCTCTGGTGGCTGTGAGTGGAGCTGCTGGTTCTGAGGTTCCTTCCACAGGTGACCTAGTTTAGTCTTAGGCTGGCTGCTCTATTTAACTCCACTCTGATCGTTACTCCATGCCAGCTGTCAATGTTCTTGTACTGGTTCAGTTCGCTCTTGGATCTTTCTGGTGACCTGTCTACTCCAGCAGAAGCTAAGTCCCTGCTAGTTAATTATTTGTTCATTTTGTCCTTGTCCAGCTTGCTATCATGATTTTGCCTTGCTAGCTGGAAGCTCTGGGATGCAGAGTGGCACCTCCGCACCGTGAGTCAGTGCGGAGGTCTTTTTGCACACTCTGCGTGGTCTTTTTGTAGTTTTTTGTGCTGACCGCAAAGATACCTTTCCTATCCTCAGTCTGTCTAGTAAGTCTGGCCTCCCTTTGCTGAAACCTGTTTCATTTCTGTGTTTGTGACTTTCTTCTTTACTCACAGTCAATATATGTGGGGGGCTGCCTTTTCCTTTGGGGAATTTCTCTGAGGCAAGGTAGGCTTTATTTTCTATCTCTAGGGCTAGTTAGCTCTTAGGCTGTGAAGAGGCGTCTAGGTAGAGTTAGGTACGCTCCACGGCTATTTCTAGTTGTGTGATAGGATTAGGGGTTGCGGTCAGCAGAGCTCCCACTTCCCAGAGCTTGTCCTGTGTGAGTTTAACCATCAGGTCGTTCCGGGTGCTCCTAACCACCAGGTCCATAACACAGATCCAACTGTTGTTTGCAATGTTGGAATGAGGTCCCTACCACGAGGAGGTCATCCAGATAGGGAACTATTAGGACATTCTGTTCCCGCATGTGGGCCATCACTTCTGACATTATTTTCGTGAATACCCGAGGTGCGATGGCTATGCTGAAAGGGAGAGCCCGGAATTGGTAGTGTTTTACTCCCCCCTGGATATTCACTGCCAGTCTGAAATATTTTTGATGATCTCTGTGGATGGGCACATGGTAATATGCGTCTCGTAAGTCTAGAACAGTCATAAAACACAAGGAAAAAAGTATTTTCACGCAAGATTTTTTTTGTCTCCATTTTGAAATGTTGAATCTCTAGGAAACTGTTTAATCTTTTGAGATTTATGATCGCTCTGTACGATCCGTCCGGTTTCCTGCAAAGGAAGACGGGAGAGTAGAAGGCCGTGCCTCTTTCCTGTAATGGGACTTCTTGCAACACTCCTTTCTGGATTAAGTTCAAAATTTCTTCCTGGAGAGCTGATTGTTCGTGCGACTGTTTCTGAGGTGTTACCATGAAGGAATTGCTGGGAGGGATGCGGAATTTGAGTTTGAGACCTTCTCGCATTATACCTAATATCCAGGGACTGTTTGAAATTTTTTTCCCAGGCTGGAAGAAACCCGGCTAGTCTCCCTCCGACCCGGGGAATACCTTCATTGTGATTTTTTACTATCAGGGGGGGGTGGGGTTGTTGAACAAGAAGCCTCTGTTTTTATTCCTTCTGTCTTCCCATCCATCTTTATTCCCTTTTGGGGGTCTTCTCCGCATGAACTTTCTGTTCCGAAAGCAACGCCTATAAAACTGGTTGGGGAACCCGGGAAAAGATTTCTTCTTATCCTCCGCTTTGTCAAGGATGTCGTCCCATGTTGACCCAAACAGAAATTCGCCTTCACAAGGTATTGAGCATAGTTTGGTCTTTGTTTGCAAGTCCCCTGGCCAGCACTTTAGCCACAGGGCACGTCTCGCGGTGTTTGAGAAGGAGGCCGACCTGGCTGCTAATCTAGCCGAATCTACCGATGCATCGCCAAAAAGGCTGCCGCACGTTTCATTACGGACACTGACTTTTGGATCGTCTCTCTTGAGACTTTTTCCTTTAATTGGGAATCCAAGTGCTCGAGCCATACCATTAAGGTGCGGGCCGTACAAGTGGCCGCGATGGCTGGTTTTAGACCGCCTCCTGCCGCTTCCCAGGAATTTTTTAATAAAGTGTGAGCTTTTTTGTCCATCGGGTCCTTTAGGGTACCCATGTCCTCGAAGGGCAGGGCGAATTTTTTAGAGGCCTTTGCTATGGCCACATCCAATTTTGGTGCCTTGCTCCAGGATGAGCAGGCTGGGTCATCGAAAGGGTATTTTCTCTTGGGAGTCACGAGAACTTTTTTGTCTGGTTTTTTCCATTCTTTCTTGATCAGAGAGTGAATTTTTTCATTTACCGGGAATACTCTTCTTTTCTTTTGCCCAATCCACTGAACATTATATCCTGTGCCGTTCTTTTAGGGCGTTCATCTATCAGACCCATAGTCGTTCTGATGGCTTTTACCAGCTCGTCTGTCTCTTCGATAGGGAAGCAACTGCGTCCCCCTTCTGAGGATAGGGAAGAGGTCTCGGAGGCTGATGAATCGCTAGAATCAGATGTTTCACTTTCTGACTCGTCCACACTAGATTCCGGGGACTTATGACTTGATCTGCGTTTTTTCTTTGAAGTTTTAATGCCTTTGAGGGCACTCTCCACCCTTTTTATTAATGATTTTAGGTCTGAGGCAAACACCGGGGATTCCTCCTGAATTGTTTTCTCTATACAAGAGCCGCATAGCTTTTTCTCCCAGAAGGAAGGTAGCTCTTCTAAACATATAGCACACACTTTGTGTTTCGATTTGCCTGCACATTTTCTTCCCTAGGAGAAAGAGTAACCCCGTATTACCATCAGTACTTTCACATAGATCTCTCACCCCCTGTGAATAAGAGATACCGTCTCTGGCCTGGGGACTATATCCACTGGATTCGTCACCGGTCGCGTGGTTTTTGTAGAGACCCGACTGCGTTGTGACCCTGAGCGCCCACTGCTGCTGCGCTGCTGAGAGGAAGTGTTTCCCTTGCGCTGATGCTGTGAGCGCTGGTGCCGCTGTACCTGCACTTGCTCAGGAGACAATTGTACACTCTCCTGTGCATCTTGCTGCTCCTTGTCACTCATAGTGGCCTCCACACTGCGTTTAGTGAAAAGGAGGTTTAAATCCACATACTCCCTCTGGAAGCGCTCCTTTAAAATTGCCGCCGTCGGAAGTGGCGATCTGCGCATGCGCACGCACTACTTCCGGTCCAGACCACGGGCGCCCCATAGGGGAAGATATAAACGGGGATGCCCGCGCGCGCGCACTCCAGCGTTCCGCCTGCCGGCTCCTGGCCGCACCATACTTCCGGTTTAGGCGGCCGGCGTTTCAGCGGTCCCATGTGCGCTCCAGATGTCGCTTCTGCGCCTGGGACCCCATGGTATAGTAGCCGCCGCTACCTCCATGTACCGACAGCGGTACGGAGGCTATATCGGTGACCGCCGCCACCTGCCTCCTTCCTCCCCCTCCTTTTTTTTTTCATATCGTGGGGAAGGCAGGCTCGATCCTTCTTCACTGCCTCCCCCATCACACTCACCCATAGGGCCCACTGACCCCAGCGGTGGTGCTTCAGGGAACGGAGAAAAGGGGGGAGAAAACCTGCTTGATCCAGCCGTGACAGGGCGCCCCCTGTCAGGAACTGACCGGACCAGCCCCTGGAATCCCACGAAGAATCCTTCAGTTACGTGCTGTAGGTTCCCCATCAGGGACAGGAAACCAACTGATGTGGGAGAGAGGTACGCCCTTTTTCACCTGTAGGTTTCCTGTCCCTGGGGGCGGACCCCTCTCTCTGTGGTGCCATCATGGGGATAGAGAAAAGAGAAGGTATTGATCATTTAATTCCTAGAACATTCTCTAATTTGCTACAAGTGAAAACTGTTTTTGCCTTTTTTGTTATATGGATGCGATTGGAGAGGCGAACCAGGTATATGGCGGTCAGGGATGGTATTGTGGATTCTGTTTTTGGGCTCCCTCTGGTGGTTACAGATGGTACTGGGTGACTTGTGTTTTCTGCGGTCTCTGGTGTCCACCTGTTCTATCAGGATATGGGAGTTTCCTATTTAACCTGGCTTTCTTGTCATTTCCTCGCCGGCGATCAATGTAATCAGTGTGTCTTGTTACCTCTGCTTTCCGCTTCTGTAATCATCAGGACAAGCTAAGTTTTTGATTTTCCTGTTCCACGTTTTGCTTTATTTTTGTTTTAGTCCAGCTTGCAGTTATGTGATTCCTTGTTGCTGGTTGCTCTAGTGGGCTGATATTACTCCTCATGTTCCATGAGTTGGCACATGAGTTCAAGTAATTTCAGGATGGTTTTTTGTAGGGTTTTTCGCTGACCGCCCAGTTCACTTTTGTATCCTCTGCTATCTAGTTTTAGCGGGCCTCATTTTGCTGAATCTGTTTTCATTACTACGTATGTGCTTTCCTCTCATTTCACCGTCATTACATGTGGGGGGCTGCTATTTCTGTGGGGTGTTTCTCTGGAGGCAAGAGAGGTCTTTGTTTCTTCTAATAGGGGAAGCTAGTCCTTCGGCTGGCGCGAGACGTCTAGAATCATCGTAGGCACGTTCCCCGGCTACTGATAGTGTTGTGAATTAGGTTCAGGATCGCGGTCAGCTCAGTTTCCATCACCCTAGAGCTTGTTCTGTTTTTTTGTGCTTGTCCTTTTGTGATCCCCTGCCATTGGGATCATGACAGGATGGTTAAGACACGACAAGCAGTTTCGTCAACGAAAGGTGGTTAGGCCTAGTATTAGGTGGGATCACAAAGATATAGTTTTGTGGATGAAAGTGATGGTACCATCTAGAATGAGTCAAAGAGGTCAGCCATTTCCAGGGGGCACCAGGGGTTCGGGACAGTCAGGACACTTGGTGGTGATGCTGAGAGAACTGTGTTTCATGTTTAATGAAGGGTCATGCAAGTTCGGTAGCAAATGTAAATTTAAACATGAGTGTTCAGGATGTGGAGGCACACATGGAGCAACAAAATGTTTTAGAAGGGAAAAGAAAAAGGGGGAGATGCAATTGAAAAAAGCGGAGACACCAATACGGGTGGACGTGATGGAGGGGTTTCTATATGGATATCCTGATGCAGCAGTGGCGGTTTTGTTGAGAGACGATTTTCGTGAAGGTTTTAAAATACCGTTTGTTGATATGGAAGTTTGGCAGAGACCAGTCCTATAGCTTACGCTCTTTCTCTGTCACAGTGGGAATGCTTTTGGGAGTTGGCACCTCGAGCGGAGACATCGGGCCTGATGTGTCCAGAGGAGCTGTGGAAACTTCCCTGCAGGCTGTAAGAGATTTGATTTCCAGGCCATTGTCGGATAGGTCGGGGAAGCAATATAATCAGGCTTGGAGCACATGGGAAGCGTGGTGCTCTAATATGGAAGAGGATGTGGATGAAGAAAGCAGACTATTATTGTTGTTAGGGCATTATTGGGAGTTGAGTTGGTCAGCTGCAAAACTGAATAAGTTAATGGTGGGGTTGGCATTTAGTTTCAAGGTAAGGCGTCTCAGAGATGCAATAAAATCATTTTTGGTGCGTCCAGCATTAAAAGGCTGGAGACAGGGTTGGAGGGTCACAGATGGGGGAGGCTGGTTTCTTACGAAGTGTTGTTAATTATTGGCAGTCAGTTGTCAGGGTTATGTTTCTCACAGTGGGAGGTGGATCTTTTCAAGGCAGCATTTTCACTAGCTTTCTTTGGAGCTTATCGTTTGGGCGAATTGGTCAGCCCCTGCAGGTCTAAAAAGGGGGGCTATTAATGGAGGATGTATATCTTTATGAGGAGAGTGTGGTGGTGTTTTTCCATTTTCTAAGACGGATGTGGCAGGGAAGGGTTGTAGGGTGGTATTATTTGAAGTTGATGGCTCCCCTTTATGTCTGGTGGTCTGTGTAGGTAATTTCATGAAAAGGGGTGCTGCATTAAACGACCAACTCTTAGTCCATGCGGATGGCTCTTTCTTATCATGTTTTAAGTTTTTATCGGTGTTTAAGTGCTGTCCGCAGGCCGGAGGTATTTCAGCAGGAGATTACAGTAGGCATTCATTTAGAATTGGGGCAGCCACAGAGGCAGCTAAGATGGGTTTGAGCAATGAAGTGGTCAGGATAATTGGGTGGTGGGAATCGTCAAGGTTTTGGTCTTATGTCCACCCAGATTTAGTGTAAAGAAACTGGAAATTCCTTTTGTCCTTGGTTTGACAGTATTGTTGTTCTTTTGTTTCAGGACAGGGTCCCCTTCTTGTATGGATAATGGGACATTAGATGTTTTTTGGGCTGCGTTGCGAGAAGCAGTTCGTTCGGACGGGCGACAGTTGAGCTTCCCTTGAGTGACGGCAGTTCTTTGATGGATTGGTAAACGGGTAATGGTTTGGAGACAGTTTTTACCAGATTTTCACTGTTTTTTTCCATTTGGACCAGGCGCCAGATGTGGTAGTTGTGCATTTGCGGGGAAACGACTCAGGCAAAAGGCCCTGTAGGGAATTAATAAGAGATATCAAGTTTGACATGCTGAGGCTTTGGTCGATGTCTCCTAGGGTTTTGGTAGTCTGGTCGGATATTATCCCAAGGAGGGTCTGGATGGGAGCCTGGTCTTTTGTGCGTTTGAATAAACCAAGGATTAAAGCAAATAGGGCAGTTTCACACTTTATGATTCGGAATGGGGCATTGGTAGTGTGGCACATGGATTTGGAATCTGGAGAAGGGGAGTTTTGGAGAATGGACGGAGTGCATTTGAATGCGGTAGGCATGGACATGTGGTGTCTAGCCATCCAGGAGGGTATTGAAAAAGGTTTATAGGTGTAGGGGGACATAAATGTTTAACCCTAGTATGCGTGACATCAGAAATCTTCATATTAACGTAGTGGGGGCCTTTTAGGCAAATCATATGGAAAAACACACTTACATACATTTTACAAGTTTATTTTAAAACTGCTAAATAAAATCTGATTAGTAAACTAAATTTTAATTATAATTTTCCACCGAAAACACCCCCAAATTTTTTTTTCTAAATTTCACACAAACATATGAAAAAACGCACAAACACACATAGAAATCTAGACCAAACTAGCTGCAGCTACATTTCTATTATGTTTCTTTTCTATTATATTAGTCTTCCATACAATTTTGACAAGTTATTTATTCGGAAGAATGTTCTTTGCAGACATTTTACTTACAAATTGAACAAAATCTCTCAGTTTTCCTTTCCATGTATCTTGGACACATGAAACAGCGCTTTTTCTTTCTCCTGGCCCTGGAATCATCTGAAACTGTACACCACACTGTTTCATTGCTTTAGTTTGCTTTAGCAAGCCTTTCATGTCGCTTCGCAGTATCATGTGAGGCATTACAAGTTCATGACAAAGGTCCTTCTAAAATAGGCTTCTCCTGTCCTTCCTCCGTGCATGGAATTCTGGATGAGTTTCTGTATAAATGATGAATGAATTTAGGGCTGCTACATCAAGCATATTTGAAAAAAGTACTATGCCATCGTTTTTCCATTTTGTCTACACCTCCTTTTGTTTTATTTTAATGCAGGATGATTTCTGGTTTTAATTTTCTGTCATTGCTGTCAATACTGCAATTGCGATGCATGGTACTGAGTAAAATCACTCATTTCTCCTTCTTTGCTTTGTAAGATACCAAAGTCGCTTTGTTAATGAATCCAAAGACACTCTCATAAAATGCTCGCTGACGATTTTGTTCAGTGCTTCTGGAACTTCTCGTCGGTTTTGCTTGATAGTACCAACAAGTGTAAGCTTTTTGAAGCAGAAAATTGTCTAGTTCAACATTGGTGAAATAATTGTCCATGGTAATGTGTCTACCTGAATTGAATATTGGAACAGCAAGAGTTTTGACAATTTCAGACCCCAGATCCTTCTGTACTGGTGCACCAACCTCTTTGCCACAGTAGATTACGCCATTTATGCTATAATAATTTGCAGAATCACACATCCAGAAGATTTTGATTCCATATTTGGCTGGCTTGCTGGGCATGTATTGTATGAACTTGCAGCATCCTCTGAACGGTAGAAATTGCTCATCTACTGTAACATTAGTACTAGGATTGTAAAGTTTGGTGCAATTTTTGATAAATATGTTCCAGATATAACTGATAGGGGCTAATTTGTCTGTTTCAAACCTCAATGCACATGTTCGCTTATCATCAAATCGAATGTGTCTTCTAATTTCTTCATATCTGTCCACTGACATTGTCACCTTATAGTGTGGATCAGAAAGTGGGTCCAGAAATAATTCTTGTATTGGAACATCATACGATTTTCGACTCCCTGCCAGCAGTAAAAGTCCAATGTATGCATAAAGTTCCTCTTTTGAGATATTTTTCCAGGACTTATTTTTTGCAGAAGCGATACGTCTTCCTTCTAGGTTTGAACAATAAAGGACCTCTTCTGCAATATTGTCAGAAAAAAAAGTACAGAATACGTCTTTAAGGGAAAAGTAACTGGGACTTCCAACAGCTCCTTGAGCCTGTCTTACAATATTATGGATTGCAGTACGCCCGACTAATGTAGGATTACTGTCCCAAAAAACATTTGTTTTCGATGTTCTACTTATCACTTTTTGAGTATCCACTGTATTCACTTCTTCATCATCAGAAGAACAATCACTTGAGGATGTTTGATTCTCTGGTGGCAAGTACTCGTCATCGGACAAAGATAGTTCACTTTCATAATCACTTTGAAACACAATTGCTTCAATCTCTTGGTCACTCAGATGCTTGAAGGAAGACTGTGCCACTGCTGACTAGATGCTAGCAAACTAAAAGAAAAAACAATGAACACAATCAGGGTTGTCTACTCTTTGCTTGTGTGTGACACACTGTAAGTGTAAAGTGCCCCCTCCCTCCTCTCACCCTCAGCACCTCTTACCTTTTATACTTTCTTTTAGGTGTTGTACAATTCGCTGGATGTCTGTAGCTCAATAGCTTTACACTTCGCAGGCTTCTTAAGGTACCGTCACACTAAGCAACGCTGCAGCGATACCGACAACGATGTCGATCGCTGCAGCGTCACTGTTTGGTCCCTGGAGAGCTGTCACACAGACAGCTCTCCAGCGACCAACGATCCCGAGGTCCCCGGTAACCAGGGTAAACATCGGGGTACTAAGCGCAAGGCCGCGCTTAGTAACCCGATGTTTACCATGGTTACCAGCGTAAACGTTAAAAAAACAAACACTACATACTTACCTTCAGCTGTCTGTCCCCGGCGCTGTGCTTTCCTCTGTACTGTCAGCGCCGGTCAGCCGGAAAGCAGAACGGTGACAGACAGCTGGAGCTAAGTATGTACTGTTTGTTTTTTTAACGTTTACGCTGGTAACCAGGGTAAGCATCGGGTTACTAAGCGCGGCCCTGCGCTAAGTAACCCGATGTTTACCCTGGTTACCAGTGAAGACATCGCTGGATCGGTGTCACACACGCCGATCCAGCGATGTCAGTGGGAAGTCCAGCGACGAAATAAAGTTCTGGACTTTCCTCAGCGACCAACGATCACCCAGCAGGGGCCTGATCGTTGGTCGCTGTCACACATAACGATTTCCTTAACGATATCATTGCTACGTCACAAAAAGCAACGATATCGTTAACGATATCGTTATGTGTGACGGTACCTTTAGAATCAGAGAAACTGAAACTGAATCAGACTTCCTCTCAACAACTTATCTTATCTCAGGTCCTTCACAATTAGCTCACAGTGTCTACTGCCCTCATTACTCTCTACACAGCTCATTACTGTGTTCAGAAGGACCTGAGATGATGTCATGGCCTTATCTCTCCCTCCAAAAATCACATGACATCCTCATATGGCATTATCCACACCCTGGCCCCTCCATCAGCATTACTGAGTAAAAATAAAGTAACTTGAGACACAAACACTACTGAGAACATGATAAAAAATACATGGGGGCCTAAAAGGCCCCCAATCCGTATAAAATGTGGTTTTCACCAAAAAGCATTGTTACACCGAAATGCCTATGAAAAAAATTATGTGAACAACTGGATATTACCAACAACGACATACTTGAGGATTATCTGGAGTTTCAAAATTTTAACTTAAGTAATTTTGCAGATAATAGCAAAAAAGTAAGCATGGGGGGCCTAACAGGCCCCCAATACGCATGCTAGGGTTAAAGGGTCAGCACATTTAAGTTGGTAGCGTGGGGGACAAGGTCCTCAAAGTTGGTGGAATTAGGGTATGGAGGATAGCAGGGGGAGGGGATCGCAAGATGTCTTGGAGTCCCCCTGGGTGAAATTATGTGGCTGGGGTTAAATAATCCCATGGAAGAGATGGATAAGGGACCTGTCACGGGGTTCTCAGTTTGGTCAGGTTTAGTTATTATCTGCCTCCGAGCTGGTGTGAAGCGGCTGGGGGTAAGACCTAACCTGGGGCCAACGTGGAATTTTTTGGATATTGGCGGTTGTTTTATCTTTAGTGCTTCGAGGACCACCCCCTTCTGGGAATTTTTTTGTTTAATATGTTTTTTTTTAATGATAATAAAGGCTGCTGTGGCCATTTAATCCAATTTAGGTCTATTGTGGTTATTGTTTTAGTAGTAAAGATGATGAAAGGGAGGTTATAGAGTTAAAAAAAATGAGCATTTTAGAAGCTCATATAAGGGAGGTTATAGAGTTAAAAATTTGAGAGTTTTAGAAGCTGATATGAGTCATGAGTACCCCTTTTATCATGTGTCAGGCGCTTCTATGAGGTCCAAGTCCATGGTGTGTTAGTGGTGGGGTAACACTCAAGGATGCTTCCTCCATCCCCTCCCACCAACCACAGACAACAAAAAGGGGATCATTATCCTCTTCATCTCCTGATTGTTGCTGTCCATCACCTCTTCCTCCTCAGTTTGTTCTTCGGCTCCTGCACCTTTACTAACAGTTTGATTGGTAAGAGGAGCCTCCCTCAATAGCTGTAATCCACCCTCTCATGACATCTGCCTGTGCAACAACAGTCCGGAACTTAGATATTGTTATCCCTTCTGCATCCTCCTCTGCTTCTACCTCTTGCTCTGAAACCACCACTTCCTCACGCAGACTATTCAAAGTATGCTCCAGCATGTAGATGACCGGAATAGTGATGCTGATGATGGCATCATCAGCGCCAACCATCTTTGTAGCCATTTCAAAACTGTGCAGAGGTTATTTATCTGTGCCCACTCCGCAAGTGTGATTTGAATAACGTCCATACTGCATTGGCCCAGGCTATGCAAAAGGACATTCTGCACCAGGGCTAATCGCTGCTGCCACAGTTGCTGCAACATGTGCAGAGTGAAATTCCATCATGTTGGTACATTGCATATCAGCCAGTAAACTGGTTGGCCTCTGTAGTGATCCAAGTCGATGACCTGTGGGGTTCGAATGGTGGAAATCAGTACAAATCGACCGTGCTTTCTGCAGCATCGCATCTAGGCCGGGATAGTGGTGGAGATATTGCTGTATCACCAGGTTGAGGACATGAGCCAAGCAAGGCACAAGGTTTTCACCATTATCGCAAGGCTTTCCCTGGCTCCAGGTTCTGTGGAGGCAGTCATTGCTCAAACTCAGCCTGGATAGCTGTCCAAAACTCTTGAGCTGTATTAATGTGATCTCCAAGGTATATTAAATTAAACTCTGCCTGATTGCAGTAAGCCCTGGCTACGCAGTACTGAGGTGGGGGGAAATCTCTCTGTACTGTTGGAACATGTGTCTCATTACAGGAGAGGTTGAGGACAAAGCTGGATGAGGCAGAAGCAGTGGAGGAAGTGTTAGATATAGTGGTTTGTCACGCAAGCCTTGGGGATTCCAAGACTTTTGGAGCAGTCTTTGACCACCTGCCCCCACAACTACCAGAGTCACCCAGTGAGTCACCCAGTGAGATGTTATGCCCCTGCCCATGTTTGCTCATCCAGGTGTCAGCGGTGAAATGCACCCTGGCAGACATAGATTTTTGCAAGGAAAGGGTGATGTTGTCTGCGACATGCTGGTGTAGCACAGGCACAACTTTCTTAGAGAAGTAATGGAGACTGGGCAACTGGCACTGGGAAACTGCGATGGCCATCAACTTTCCGAAAATGTATCCACCAAGCAAAAAGGTAGCATTTCTGTGGCCAACAAATTGGAGATGGTGGAGTAAAAGCTCTTAGCTTTGTCAGGGAGGAAACATTCTTTTACAAGACCAAAACCTCAGGACTGAGGGCTTTCTGTTGTGTTGAGAGAGGGTGGAATAGGGTGAACAGGATAAACTGCTGGGCTGTGAGTGAGGTGCAGGCGTAGATGCTATGGTGCACTGAGAAAGATGTGTTGTGCTAGGTGCCACAAAAACAGCAGGCATCTCAACTTCTATAACAGCTGATGGGTTCTCATACACCCCGACTGTAGCAGGTAAACAAGATCAGTTTCTGTGGCAGGAGACCTGTGTGATAACACTTTGCATGGTGACAGAGGAGGAAGAATCAGCAGATGTGGTTGATGAGGCGGTCGGTGGTTGGAAAGTAGTTGTCAAATTATTGCAATTTTTTTACAAATGTGGCAGATAACGTGAGTTGGGTCATTTTTTGCGGTCTCAAAAAAGGCCCAGGCTAGGCAACCCTTGCCACCCTTGCAAACTGCACACTCAGTACCGGTGCGGGCCACAGCCAGAGCTGGGGCTGATGATTTCTAAATAACACAGGCACATGGGATGCTGACATCAAGCTTAGAAAGCACAGGAAGCTGAGGTCAGGATTCTGCAGCAAAGTTGCCGTTTTCTCTTGTAGGCAGTGGAGCTGAATGATAGCCTAGCACACTGCACATGATGAGAGCAATTTTACCATTGTCTCCTTGGAGCCTCAGGCACCAAGTAACAGGACAGATTTCCCTCATTATTATAGCCATGCAAGGGCCCTCCTCCACCTCCGGGCGGAGGTGCAGCTGCATCAACTATATGTCCGCCCGGAACAAGCCCTATAAAGTAGCATTTCCTACAACTTGAAAAAGTTTTTGGATTTGTCCACCTCAAAATACTCATTGACAAAATAGCTCTAGGTGATCACATATTGATAGCCCTGCATGTGTTCGATCTTTTACAACTCCTGACATAAGTACTGTATATACTATTGACTCGAGTATAAGCCTAGGGTGAGAAATGCAGCAGCTACTGGTAAATTTAAAAAAAAAATAGATACCAATAAAAGTAAAATTTATTGAGACATCAGTAGGTTAAGTGTTTTTGAATATCCATATTGAATCAGGAGCCACATACAATGCTCCATAAAGTTCATGATGGGCCCCATAAGATGCTCCATATTAAAATATACCCCATATAATGCTGCATGAAAGGCTAATGATGACCCCATAAGATGCTCCATAGTATATTATGCCCCATATGCAGATCCATAAATGTTGATGGCCCCATAAGATGCTCCATAGAATAATATGCGCCATATGCTGCTGCTGCGATAAAAAAAAATGACCTACTCACCTCTCATTGCTGGGCACCGAGTGCCAGGGGCCTGAGCAGGTGGGGACACCGGTGCGCTATGGGGGTCAGGTGCCGGAGTCGCCGCTTGCTCAGGACGCCGGCACTTGCAATTTTCACCTGTCCCTGTTCCACCGCCGCGCGCCACTGTGTCTTCCAGCTCTCTGCAGTGACTGTTCAGGCAGAGGGCACACACTAACCACATCATCGCACCCTCTGACCTGAATGTTACAGCCAGGGGACCCGGAAGACAGAGCGCGGCGGTGGAATGGCGACAGGTGAATATCGCATGGCTCACCCTCCCCTGTCATACTCACCCCCTCCAGGCACGGTCTCTCTGTATGTCCCTGCTTCTCCGATGGTCTCCGGCACGCGCCGGCAGCTTGTTCCTGTGTTCAGCGGTCATATGGTACCGCTCATTAAAGTAATGAATATGCGCTCCACGCCTATGAGAGTGGAGTTGCGTCCATATTCATTACTTTAATGAGCGGTACCATGTGACCGCTGAACACAGGAAGAGCTGCAGGTGTCGGAGACCATCGGAGAAGCAGGGAAGTGCAGAGACCGCGCCGGGAGCAGGCGAGTGTGATGTGACAGCCGCCAGTCCTGCCGCTCCCCCTTCACCACCGACCCCCTGGGACAATGACTCAAGTATAAGCTGAGAGGGGCACTTTTAGCCTAAAAAAATGGGCTGAAAATCTCGGCTTATACTCGAGTATATACGGTAATGGCAGAACCCAGCGTAATACGGAAAGATGCTCCAGAATTGTTATTTCATTGCAAAGACAAGTATTAAAGCAGACTTTTCAGAAGTATTGAGAGGTTCACTTTTCTAATATATTCTTGAAAGTATGTCAAAATATACTGGTGTTTTTTTAGCAAATAAAAATACAAATGGGTAAGGCAAAGAAAGATCAATTTGTGGTACTATGCAATGTCTTGTAATTCTTTTATGTTACCTTATTTAATCCATTTTATTTTTGTGCCATACTACATGACTCACCCAATGATTCAGAGCTTTTATTCTGTTCGGTTGGCTAAACCATAGTATAATTCTGTTACAAGCAAAGCTTCTCTTAGTCTTGTGTTTTGATTTTCTAGTTTGCTGAGTATAGCTGCCCGTAAACATTCACTGTATTACACACAATGTCATTGCAATGAAACAAAGGCGAAATGCACATGACATCAAGGTGAAAAGAATCAGCTTCAATGCCTAAGCTCCCTTTGAACAGCAGAACAGAAACAAAAATATCTGAACCCAGCAATGCCTTAGAACTAAATAATTATTGTTCAAGAGCAGACTGCTCCTTGTTTAGTGTTCTTTACTTTACCATGTTGATAATCCAATGACGTTGACAATGATGATTAATTGTAATTTCAGATGACATTTGCAATGTTTAATGATGCATTAGAAATGCTATTTTATTTTGTGAAGATAGCAGGTACTAGAAATCTGTTGTTGCATGTTTAATTTAGTGTGATCTAGTACATGTTATTATTACTATTAAATAGAGGTTCTAAGTTATCACAAATAAATCTTACTGATTGTATAAAGAAAAGTTATTCACCTTTCTAATACATGTAGCACTTCATAAATTCATATATATACTGACAACACGAAATACCAACAAATAAATATTTGAATAGGGGATAACCCCTGCCATTATATTATACATCTCCAAAAATTACTAAATGGCTCAGCCGGTGTATTAAAATATTTAGATTTAATTAAATGACAGTTAAGGTGCTAACCACTACAGGGAACACTAATTAGACAGGACTAAAGAATATGAGTATAATTGTAAAGCCAGGTACAGACTATATGTAAGTTATATTATGTTATGCAGTATGTCATTTCATCCGAGAGAATCAGGCCAGTTATGTAAATCATACTTTGATCAAACTCTGAGCAAGATTTCATCAAATTATGATCATAGTGTGATCTGATTCTCTCGGATGAGGAGAAAATAGAGACAAAAATGTATCCATCTTCTCCATTGTGTCAGTGCGTGGAAATTGGACTGCACTCAAATGTCGTCATACGAGTGCAGTTCAATGGTTTCTACAGACTCATTGGCTCATCTGATTGAGTGCGATCTGAATATTGGATCCAACTCGGCCATTCAACGAATCTGACTTATGCACGGCCTCATAGAATAACAATGTTGGTCCAAGTGCAATCTGATGTGCGTGCCATGTGCACGAGCCCCTACACTGAGTATATTATTCATACATAGCTTTTCAAGTACATTTGACACACGAAACTCACAATATTAATTGTACTTTAGTCCTGGCCTACTAGTGTGCCCTGTGGTAGTTAAGTAAAGGAGTAGCTGCCTCACCCCCTCAGCCTGCAATCCTCTAGAGCACAGAGAAGCATCACTGTTGAAGACTGGAAACATTTAAGGAGGAGGAAGTAGATCTCCTTTTTATTCATTAATTTTAAAAGCATGCTATAAATCTAAATACTATCCATGTAGGCACTACATCAACTCATTTCTGGTGCACGTAGCACCTTTATCCATGGCGTGTAATATTTATGTTCAATGCACTGAAATGGAAATCCTTTCTGGTGGACGCACCAGTAGATCAATGCTGTAAGTAATTAGTGAAAAACATCTTTTAGGGCTCATTTAGACAATCGTTTTACTCTGTATAAGAAACACAGACTGGTTATTTTAGTCAGACTTTGATCAGAGTTTGATCAGAGTATGGTCCTAGTGTTTTTCTTGTACGTGGAGGAAAATAAGAACGTTTCTCCAACTTCTCTTATCTGACAGTCCATGAAAATCGGATCGCACTCAGATTTCATCCACGTTTAGTACGATTTTTGTACCATAGACTTGCATTGCCAATTTTGATTCAACCCTCAGATCAAAAACAGACATGTCTCCATTTTTTTAAATGGACCACTCAGTCCAAGGAAAATATCAAACATATGAACAGTATGAGGGAACTTTTCAAGGTTCGTTTCGGTTTGCCGAACACTACAACGAACGTACCCGAACCCCATTAAATTCAATGCGAGCACAAACCAAACGTATACACAACACCTTAAGGGGTTACAAAAAGCTTGCCAAACAGCTAAAATGAGGAAAAGACAGCAAGAAAAGTGGCACCAATTGAACCACAGTAGAAATTTGCTAATGGCACAGAAGCAGCCAGCCAAGGGCCATGCATGAAATTTCAGTGTCTGGCCCAACATTTACCGTATATACTTGTGTATAAGCTGAGTTTTTCAACACATTTTTTTCTGCAGAAAACTCCCCCCTCAGCTTATACACAAGTCATTGCCCCAGTGTATGGTAGGGGAGGGGGATCGGTAGAGCAGCGGGTCACAGGAGACAGGAGGTGGCGGGTGTGGCTAAAGCCTGTGCCCGCTGTTAAACATAAATGAATATTCACTGCACTCTTATGGTGCGCACAGTTATAGCCACAGCCGCCGGCCTCCAGTATAAAAAAAACATCCTACTTACCTTCCCTGCGTGTCCTCGCAGCATCTCGTTATGGTGCCAGCAGCTCCTACGGCCGGGCAATCACGTGTCCCCACTCATTAAGGTAATGAATATTCACCTCTCTTCACTCTCATAGGCATGGAGAGAGGTGAATATTCATTACTTTAATGAGCGGGGACACATGATCGCCTGCCGCAGGAGCTGCTGGCACCGTAACGAGATGCTGCTAGGGTGCGCAGGGAAGGTGGGTGAGATGACACCATAGTCTGCCCAGTCTGCGACTGGGTGCAAAAGTAATTCAGGATCCATAACTTATTCAGTTTGAAGAAAGTTTGGCAGTCTGCACTTTCAGGGGAAAGCCAGATGCACTTATCCATCAGGACACCACCAGCAGCACTGAAGACACATTCTGCGAAAATGCCGGGCATGACAAAACCTCCAAGGTGCGACAGGTAAGCTCAGACCACACTTTCATTTTTGAAGACCAAACTGCAAAAGGGTCCAAATTTCCCTTGATGGCAATGATATTGAGCTCAAGATACTCCTGCACCATCTTTTCCAGTCATTTGCAACGTGTCAGACTTGTACTCTGTTGTTTTGATTCACAGGCTAGTCTAAAAAGTATGTGAAATGACTCAGAGAAATTGCTTATGCTTATGTCACTTACACTGCTGATACTGCTAATGTTTTTGCGATGACACTTTGATGTTACCAGGGTTCAAAGTGTAGAACAGTGATGCACAATGTGTGCTTCACTGCTGTCTTGGGAAAATCCACTATTAAGATTGTCTACAGGCGTGTTTTTATACTCCACTTTGCTCACGTCCCTTTTTAGGAGGGGAAGCATCTGGCAAAATTTACTCTTGTACCGTGGATCTTACAGTGTGGCAATGAGTAGTGAGCAATGTTTCTAACCCTAAGAATATGGGCATCATGTTGAAGAAGGTGCTCATGTGTTGGGCTCTTCTATGAGATCCAAGTCCATGGTGTGTTTATAGGCGGGGCAACACTCAAGCTTGCTTCCTCCATACCCTCCCACCAACCACAGAGAGGGAATCATTATCCTCTTGATCACATCTTCCTCCTTGTCTAAGTGAATTTGTTCCTTGGCTCCTGCACCTTCACTAATGGTACCATGAGGCCCCATTGATCGCTGTAATCCACCCTCCCATGGCACCCGCCTGTGTGACGACAGTCTGAAACTTAGAACAGCAGTTTAAAAGCAAGAATAATGAAATTTGGAACAGTTAGTGTCATGAAACGCACCTGAAACCTGATGCAACCCAATATACTATAAGTCAAAAATCCGTTTACGACGTAATTGTGAACAAAATCTTGAATAGTTGCTCAACTTTTTATATTATAAGGCTCTGTGCACATAATTTCTGAGCCATTTGGTATATGTTAGGAAGAATTCATGATGGACACCTCAGATACAAGGTTCTGTTATGTCACTGTATGGTCAAATAGATTCCTGTTTAAAAAAAAATTGGTAATTTGTCAATGACCTGTTCATAGATTAATGGAACATACAAAGTTATTTTATATAGAAAAAAAAGTACACATACCTGCCAGTAAAAAAGGACTTTTTTGCCATTTGTGGAATGAGCTTTATAGTTATACTAGCTGAAGAGCCCGGAGTTGCCTGGGCATAGTAAATATCTGTGGTTAGTTATAGCACCTCACTTCTCTTATTTTCCCATCACGCCTCTCATTTTCCCAATCACATCTCTCATTTTCTCCCTTACACCTCTCATTTTCCCCCTCACGCCTCTTATTTTCCCCCTCACTCCTCTCATTCCCCCCTAACACTTGTCATTTCGACCTCACATCTGTCATTTTCCGATCACTCCACTATTTTCCCTCACTCCTTTCATTTTGCACTCACACCTTTTCATTTTCACCTCACGCCTCTCATTTTCCCCTCAGTATATACATGTTTGTCATCTCCCTTATATATAGTATACACCTGTATGTCATCTCCTGTATATAGTATATACCTGTATGTCATCTCCCCTGTAAATAGTATATACCTGCTGTATGTCATCTCCTCCTGTATATTGTATATACCTATATGTCATCTCCTCCTATATATAGTATATACCTGTATGTAATCTCCTTTATATAGTATATACCTGTATGTCATCTCCCCTGTATATAGTATATACCTGCTGTATGTCATCTCCTCCTCTGTATACATATATGTCATCTCCTCTTTTATATAGTATATACCTGTGTCATCTCCTCCTGTATATAGTATTTACGTGTGTCATCTCCTTCTGTATATAGTATATACCTGTGTGTCATCTGCCCCTGTAAATAGTATATACCTGAGTGTCATCTCCTCCTGTACATAGTATATACCTGTGTGTCTTCTGCTCCTGTATATAGTATATATCTGTGTGTCATTTCCTGTATATAGTATAAACGTGTCATCTCCCCTGTATATAGTATATATCTGTGTGTCATCTCCTCCTGTATATAGCATGTACCTGAATGTCATCTCCTCCTGTATATAGTATATACCTGTGTTTCATCTCCTCCTGTATATACTATATACCTGTGTGTCATCTCCCCTGTATATAGTATATGTGTGTGTGTCATCTCCTCCTGTATATAGTATATACCTGTATGTCATCTCCTCCTGTATATAGTATATACCTGTGTCATCTCCTCCTGTATATAGTATATACCTGTGTCATCTCCCCTGTATATAGTATATACCTGTGTGTCATCTCCCCTGTATATAGTATATACCTGTGTGTCATCCCCTGTAGATAGTATATATCTGTGTGTCATCTCCCCTGTATATAGTATATATCTGTATGTCATCTCCTCCTGCATTAGACCGCATTCACACATTATTTGGTCAGTATTTTTACCTCAGTATTTGTAAGCTAAATTTGCAGCCTGATAAATCCCCAGCCAACAGGAAGCCCTCCCCCCTGGCAGTATATATTAGCTCACACATACACATAATAGACAGGTCATGTGACTGACAGCTGCCGTATTTCTTATATGGTACATTTGTTGCTCTTGTAGTTTGTCTGCTTGTTAATCAGATTTTTATTTTTGAAGGATGATACCAGACTTGTGTGTGTTTTAGGGCGAGTTTCAAGTGTCAAGTTGTGTGTGTTGAGTTGCGTGTGGCGACATGCAAGTAGCGACTTTTGTGAGATGAGTTTTGTGTGGCGACTAGGGTTGAGCGAAATGGATCGGACAAATTCAAAAATCACCGACTTTCGGCAAAGTCGGGTTTCATGAAACCTGACCCGATCCTAGTGTGGGATCGGCCACGAGGTTGGCGATCTTCGTGCCAAAGTCGCGTTTCGTATGACACGTTCAGCGCCATTTTTCCGCCAATGAAGGAGGACGCAGAGTGTGCGCAGCGTGATGACATAGGTCTCAGTCCCCACCATCTTAGAGAAGGGCATGACAGTGATTGGCTAGCTTTCTGCGGCATCACATGGGCTCAAAAGGGGCGTGCACGCCGACCACCATCTGACTTCTGCCGATCGTAGCATAGGGAGAGGTTGCTGCAGCTTCATCAGAAGAAGGGATATAGATAGGAAGGGAAGATTAACCCCCAAACCGCTATTGCTGTAGCGATTTCCACTGTCCAACACCACCATTTGTTTGCAGGGACAGTGGAGGCTATATTTTTGTGTATCAGCTCTGTAGCTTATTAGGCTGCATTATAAGGCTCCCTGATAGCTGCATTGCTGTTTGTACCAAACCAACTGCTTTTTAAAAGCAAAAATCCTGTTGCTCCTTTTTGCACAGTTATCTTGTTTATTTGTCCACACTTTTGTGTGCAGCAGTCCTTTTTATTGCTGCCATACTTGTCCTGAGATCATTGTAGAGAGATTGAAATTGTACTACAGTCCTTGTATTTTTTCATATATCTTCCAGCCATGTTCTGCCACTTACATTGTGTAGTGTTATACACTGGGCCTGAGTTTTGGTGCAGTCTCCCCCCCAAAAAAGGGAGATTTAAATTGTCACAAAGTGGATCTATGTCAGTTCTGTTAGTTTGTCGTAAATCAGCCAGCCACGTTCTGCCACTTACATTGTGTAGTGTTATACACTGGGCCTGAGTTTTGGTGCAGTCTCCTGTTGTGAATTCTGTGGCTGAATTCACTCCTGTGGTCACAAGTGGTACTGCAGCTTCTGAGCTTCCTCCCTCAGGTGTTCTGGTGAGCTCGTTAACTGCTTCATTACTTAACTCCGCCTGATGCTGCTATCCTTGCTCCTTGTCAATGTTTCAGTGTTGGATCTGAGCTTCTCCTGATTGTTCCTGTGACCTGCTGCTCTGTATAGCTAAGTGCTTTTTGCTTTTTTGTTGCTTTTTTTCTGTCCAGCTTGTCTTTTGTTTTGCTGGAAGCTCTGAGACGCAAAGGGTGTACCGCCGTGCCGTTAGTTCGGCACGGTGGGGTTTTTTTGCCCCCTTTGCGTGGTTTTGCTTTAGGGTTTTTTGTAGACTGCAAAGTTCGCTTTACTGTCCTCGCTCTGTCTTAGAATATCGGGCCCCACTTTGCTGAATCTATTTCATCCCTACGTTTTGTCTTTTCATCTTACTCACAGTCATTATATGTGGGGGGCTGCCTTTTCCTTTGGGGAATTTCTCTGGGGCAAGTCAGGCCTATTTTTCTATCTTCAGGCTAGCTAGTTTCTTAGGCTGTGCCGAGTTGCCTAGGTAGTTGTTAGGCGCAATCCACAGCCGCTTTTAGTTGTGTTTAGGATAGGATCAGGTGTGCAGTCTACAGAGTTTCCACGTCTCAGAGCTCGTTCTTGTATTTTTGGGTATTTGTCAGATCGCTGTGTGCGCTCTGATCGCTATGCACACTGTGTTTCTGGATTGCCTTCATAACACCTGTCATTAGCAAACATAACAGTCTCCCCCCCCAAAAAGGGAGATTTAAATTGTCACAAAGTGGATCTATGTCAGTTCTGTTAGTTTGTCGTATATCAGCCAGCCACGTTATGCCACTTACATTGTGTAGTGTTATACACTGGGCCTGAGTTTTGGTGCAGTCTCCCCCCAAAAAAGGGAGATTTAAATTGTCACAAAATGGATCTACGTCAGTTCTGTTAGTTTGTCGTATATCAGCCAGCCACGTTCTGCCACTTGCATTGTGTAGTGTTATACTCTGGGCCTGAGTTTTGGTGCAGTCTCCCCCCAAAAAAGGGAGATTTAAATTGTCACAAAGTGGATCTACATCAGTTCTGTTAGTTTGTCGTATTTCAGCCAACCACGTTCTGCCACTTACATTGTGTAGTGTTATACACTGGGCCTGAGTTTTGGTGCAGTCTCCCCCCCAAAAAAGGGAGATTTAAATTGTCACAAAGTGGATCTACGTCAGTTCTGTTAGTTTGTCGTATATCAGCCAGCCACGTTCTGCCACTTACATTGTGTAGTGTTATACACTGGGCCTAAGTTTTGGTGCTGTCTCCGCCCAAAAAAAGGGAGATTTAAATTGTCACAAAGTGGATCTACGTCAGTTCTGTTAGTTTGTCGTATATCAGCCAGCCACGTTCTGCCACTTACATTGTGTAGTGTTATACACTGGGCCCAAGTTTTGGTGCTGTCTCCGCCCAAAAAAAGGGAGATTTAAATTGTCACAAAGTGGATCCATATCAGTTCTGTTAGTTTGTCGTATATCAGCCAGCTACGTTCTACCACTTACATTGTGTAGTGTTATACACTAGGCCTGAGTTTGGGTGCAGTCTCCCCCCCAAAAAAAAGGGAGATTAAAATTGTCACAAAGTGGATCTATGTCAGTTCTGTTAGCTTGTCGTATGTTATGATCAGGTGACCTTGGAGCAGCATGAAAACTTTCACTGGAGTAGGTGGTAACTATACTGACCGCAAACCCTGATCTTAACCCGCAACTAGAAGTAGCCGTGGGGTGTGCCTAACAAAACCTAGACACCTCGACACAGCCGGAGGACTAAATACCCCTATAGATGGAAATAGGAATACTATCTTGCCTCAGAGCAGAACCCCAAAGGATAGGCAGCCCCCACAAATATTGACTGTGAGTAATAGAGGAAAAGACACACGCAGGCAGGAAACAGGATTTAGCAAAAGAGGCCACTTCTAGCTAAACAGGAAAGGATAGGACAGGATACTAAGCGGTCAGTATTAAAATCCTTCCAAAAATATCCACAGCAGAAAATACAAAAACTCCACCATCTAACTAAAGATGTGGAGCGTATATCTGCAACTCCAGAGAATCCAACAAGACTGAGAAAACACTGACACAGTCTAAGCTGGACAATAGAAAACAAATCAATAGCACAGAATATAAGCACACAGCATGTGTGCCACAGAAAAAGAAACAGACACTTATCTTTGCTGAATTGGCAGCTAAGAAGGAGAGGCCAGGCAGAGATCCAACACTTACCAAGAAACATTGACAACTGGCAAGGACTAATGAGTCCTGCAAACCTAAATACCCCAGTCAGAATTGCAATCAGCAGATACACCTGTCCAAGACTGCAGCCCAGGGACAACTGCATTACCACCTACAACCACCGGAGGGAGCCCAAAAGCAGAATTCACAACAGTCGTATGTCAGCCAGGCACGTTCTGCCACTTACATTGTGTAGTGTTATACACTGGGCCTGAGTTTTGGTTCAGTCTCCCCAAAAAAAGGGAGATTTAAATTCTCAACAAGTTTATATACACCTTCTTCCTTGTTTTACAGTACCATATAACGGTTGTTATTTTGGTTAGATTTTCCCAAAAATGAGGAAGTCTGGTGGAAGAGGCCATGGGCGGTCGTTGCCAGCTGGTACTGATGGTGGTGGTGGTGGAGCATCTGGTGGTAGTGGGAAAAGCAAAATAGCACCTAAGGCTCGAGGTGTTGAGCCAGCGTCATCGTCTGGCTACACAAGGCCTCGACGGCTCCCTTATCTGGGAGTAGGAAAACAGCTTTTAAAGCCAGAACAGCAGGAAAAAGTTTTGGCTTTCCTTGCTGACTCAGCCTCTAGCTCTTTCGCCTCCCCTTCAGAAAGTTCCAAATATAAAAGCAACGAGTCGTCAGTGGATGCTCCCGGTCAGGAACAAGTCGCTTCCTTGTGTCCTTCACCCAAACCAAAAGTGAAGGATGCGGCAGGCGACACTACAGTTTACTCCATGGAGCTCTTTACACATACCGTGCCTGGGTTAGAAAGGGAAATTGTTAACAGCCCATTACAAGATGAATCGGACATGGAGTGCACTGATGCACAGCCACAGCTAGATTATTATTCTGTTCCATTGACTCAGATCACTACATTGCCCTCGCAGTGTACTGAGCCAGAATCTGACTGATGAGACTATGGTGCCCCGTCCCGAACGCTATAGCACCTTACACGGTGACACAGAGGAAGGTGCACATGACATTGAAGAGGAGGTGATAGATGACCCAGTTGTTGACCCAGATTGGCAGCCATTGGGGGAAGAGGGTGCCGCTGCCAGTAGCTCAGAAGGGGAGGAGTTTGATCCACAGCAGCCATCTACATCGCAACAGCTTTCATCTGGCAGGCCCGTATCTGGCCAAAAACGTTTGTCAAAAACAAAACAGTTTTAGGACAGCGTGGCCATCCGGTGAAAGTAGCACAGCGTGCAATGCCTGAAAAGGTGTTCCATAGTAGGAAGAGTGTAGTGTGGCAATTTTTTAACCAAGATCCGAATGATCAGTGCAAAGTTATCTGTAAGAAATGTTCAAAGACCTTTAGCAGAGGGAAGAATCTCCAAAATTTAAATACAACGTGCATGCTTAGACATTTAACCAGCATGCACTTGCAAGCCTGGACTAACTACCAAACGTCCCGTACCGTTGGTGCACCTGCTCAGAATGAAGGTAGTCAGCAACGCTACATTGCTTCCCTCACTGTAAGCCCACTGGTTAGGACACCACCAGCAGCAAATGTGCAGGTATCGTCGCAAGGCCAAATGTTGTGAATTCTGCTTTTGGGCTCCCTCCGGTGGTTGTAGATGGTAATGCAGTTGTGCCTGGACTGCAGATTGGACAGGTGTATCTGCTAATTGCAAAGCTGACTGGGATATTTAGCTTTGCAGGACTCATTAGTCCCTGCCAGTTGTCAATGTTCTATTGCCAGTAATGGTTCTCTGCCTGGCCTCTCCTGCCTGCTGCCATTTCAGCTAAAGATAAGTGTCTGATTCTTTTTCTTAGGCTCACAGGCTGTGTGTCTATTTTTCCGTGCGGTTCTTAGTTTCTATTTTGTTCCAGCTTCGACTGTCCTGTTGTTTTCTCAGTCTGGTTGGATTCGCTGGAGTTGCAGATATACTCTCCACACCTTTAGTTAGGTGGTGGAGTTTTTGCATTTTTCTGCTGTGGATATTTTGTAGATTTTGTGCTGACCGCTCAGTATCCTGTACTATACTTCCCTATGTAGGTAGAAGTTGCCTCCTTTGCTAAATCTGTTTTCCGCCTGCGTGTGTCTTTTCCTCTCCTACTCACCGTCATTATTTGTGGGGGGCTGCCTATACTTTGGGGGTCTACTCTGAGGCAAGTCAGTTTTCCTATTTTCTATCTTTAGGGATAATTAGTCCTCCGGCTGTGTCGAGGTGTCTAGGTCTGGATAGGCACACCCCACGGCTACTTCTAGTGTCTGTGATAAGTTCAGGGTTAGCGGTCTGTATAAGTACCACTACTCCAGCGAAGGTTTTTTTCATGTTGTTCCAAGGCCGCCTGATCATAACAGCCAAGGCTGTCAGGGAATCACAAGGTTCTTGGAAGGAAACACTGTATGTAGGCCAACATCAAGAATACCATCACTAACCCTCTCTCAATCTGCCATGTCCACCACCACCCCCGCTAGTTCCACCATATGCAGCTCTCCAGTCCAGCTCACCCTACAAGAGACTCTCGTTAGGAAAAGAAAGTACTCATCCTCTCATCCGCGTACACAGGGTTTGAACGCCTACATTGCTAGACTAATCTCGTTGGAGATAATGCCCTACCGGTTGGTTAAAAGCGAAGCTTTCAAAGACCTGATGGTCTACGCAGTACCATGCTATGACCTACCCAGTCGGCACTTCTTTGCGAAAAAAGCCATCCCAGCCCTCCACCAGCATGTCAAAGACCGCATTGTCCATGCACTGATGCAATCAGTCAGTGGAAAGATGCACCTCACAACAGATACATGGACCAGTAGGCATGGCCAGGGAGGTTACGTGTCCATCACGGTACACTGGGTTAATGTGGTGGATGCAGGGTTCACAGGGGACAGCCATAGTGTGACAGATCTGCCTAGCCCACAGTCTAGGAAACAGTTGGCTGTAGGTGTTCGCCACCCCTCCTCCTCCTCCTCCTCCTCCAGAAGCGAAAGCTCGTCCACAGAGCGCAGTGGCATGACCACTCCCTCCGCAGCTGCCAGTGTTGCACACGAGGTGTCCCATTATGGAACAGCTAGTGGTAAGCGTCAGCAGGCTGTGTTAGAAATGAAGTGTTTGGGCGACAACAGACACACCGCGGAAGTACTGGCCGAGTACTTGCAGCAAGAACCTCAGTCATGGCTGGACATTGTACATCTTGAGGCAGGCAAGGTAGTCAGTGATAACGGAAGGAATTTTATGGCTGCCATAGCCCTTTCAGAACTGAAATACATACCTTGCCTGGCTCACACCTTGAACCTGGTGGTGGAGTGCTTCCTGAAAAATTATCTGGGGTTACCAGCCCTGCTCCTGAAGGTGCGAAGATTTTGCTCGCACATCCGCAGGTCACCCGTACACTCCAGCCGTATGCTGAACCATCAGCGATCGCTGAATCTTCCCCAGCACCGCCTAATAATCGACGTTGCAACAAGGTGGAACTCCACACTGCACATACTTCAGAGGCTGTGCGAACAGAGGCATGCTATAATTTTTTTGTGGGAGGATACACATACACGGGCAGGCAGTTGGATGGCAGATATGGAGTTGTCTGGTGTGCAGTGGTCGAAGCTCCAAGATCTCTGTCAAGTCCTTCAGTGTTTTGAGGAATGCACACGGCTGGTAAGTGCAGACAACGCCATCATAAGCATGAGCATCCCACTAATGCGTCTGCTGATGCAAAGTTTGACGCACATTAAGGAGCAGGCGTCTGCAGCCAAGGAGGAGGGAAGCCTTGATGACAGTCAGCCATTGTCTGCTCAGGGAACTCCCCTGGATGAGGTGGCAGACGAAGAGGAGGAGGAGGAGGATGATGGGGATGAATATTTATGGGAGGAGGATGCTTCTCAGGGGCCAATAGAAACTGGTGGCGTTGCAAGGTCAGGTACAGGGTTTTTGCAGGACACAAATGATGTTGATTTGCAAGAAAGTGCTCCTCAACCCAGCACAAGCAGTGAATTGACACCTGGAATATTGGCCCACATGGCTGAGTATGCCTTGCGTATCCTAAAAAGGGACCCCCGCATTATCAAAATGATGACCGATGACGATTACTGGTTGGCCTGCCTCCTGGATCCACGATATAAAGGAAAATTACAAAATATCATATCATGCCACATGAGAACCTTGAGCAAATATTGGCTACCAAACAAGCAACTCTTGTAGACCGTTTGGTTCAGGCATTCCCAGCACACAGCGGCGGTGATGGTTCTCACACGAGCTGTAGGGGGCAACATGGCAGAGGTGTTAGAGGTGCACAAATCTGAAGTGGCGTTGGACGGAGGGGTTTTATGACCAGGTTGTGGAGTGATTTCGCAATGACAGCAGACACGACAGGTACTGCTGCATCGATTCAAAGTGACAGGAGACAGCATTTGTCCAGTATGGTTATGAACTATTTTTCCTCCCTTATCGATGTTCTCCCTCACAGGTCATTCTCCTTTGATTACTGGGCATCTAAAATAGACACCTGGCCTGAATTGGCAGAATATGCATTACAGGAGCTCGCTTGCCCTGCTGCTAGTGTGCTATCAGAAAGAGTCTTCAGTGCTGCTGGTTCAATACTGACCGAAAAAAGAACACGTCTGGCTACACGAAATGTTGATGATCTAACCTTCATTAAAATGAACCAATCATGGATTTCAAATTATTTTGCCCCACCTTCCCCTGCTGACAAGTAGCTTGCCTGAAAAATGTCTTGCCTTTGGCCTCCTCTTACTGCCTGCTCCAATTCCTCCATTTGCAGCTGCTGAATGTCCACCATAGGCCATTTTTATACCTCCCTAAATGGGTTGACTCCCCCCACATGGCCGTGGTCACCACCTGGTGCAAGCACCCGTGCGAGTGCCGTTTGCCTGGACAGGTGGGTGGGTCCACTCTTGGGCGACAGCACTGGCACAGGGTCCCTCATAGTACAATGAAGTGTCTCTGACAGTGGTGGTACACAACCAACATCAGACACACCGTCGTAATGTAAGAGGCCCTGTGCCAGTACCGCCACCCACGAGAGAGTGTTCCCCCCCAGCTCGAACAGTGCTCTACCACTTGCAATACTTCTCTCTCCCTGCTCCACCTCTGTGTAGTCTGTGCTGTTAAATCCTTCAATGGCACTGCCAATACAAATTTGTTGAAATGATAGATGATAGTTAAAATATACAAGGGCCCTGGCCTCCATTTAGACCAGTTAATACTTTGCACCTACTACCACTGTCTGCTACTCAGCAGAGGAACCCAACAGCTATGCCACCTGTTTATTTATGAACAATTTTTTGGCAGACATTTAGCCCACTTTATCATTTGGGCCTAGTACCTGTGTCAGCCACTCATTACAATTGTCCTCCACTGAACAAAGTTATGCCGCCTGTTTAGTCCTGTTACCAATTTTGAACTGCATTTAGCCTACTTTATCATTTGGGCCTACTTCCTGTGTCTGGCTGTCAGCCACTCATTACACTTGTCCTCCTCCACTGAACAAAGCAATGCCGCCTGTGTACTCCTGTTACCAGTTTTGAACTGCATTTAGCCTACTTTTTTATTTTGGGCCTACTAACTGTGTCTGCGCCACTCATTACAATTGTCCTCCACTGAACAAAGCAATGCCGCCTGTTTAGTCCTGTTACCAATTTTGAACTGCTTTTAGCCTACTTTTTTTATTGGGGCCTTTATCTGTGTTTCCTCCTCATCCTGCCCATTGCCCAGCCACTGCAATACGAGTCTGCTGGTACATTGACCCAGACCACTACATTCTCCTTGCACTCTACACAGCCTCAATCTGACCCTGCTGAAAGTCAGGTTCCCCTTCCCGCATACTATACCACCTTACACGGGGACAAAGAGGAAGATGCAGATGAAAGTGCAGGTTCCTTCATCAGGTGGGGGGACAAACTCGTTGGCACTGGCACAGGGCCCCTCATAGTATGCAAAAGTGTCTCTGGCAGTGGGAGGCGCCACCCGCCATTAAACACACTGCCGTACTATGAGGGGCCCTGTGCCAGTGCCAACTAGTGGGCCCCCCTGCTTGCTCAGGATCACAGCACTTGCAAAGTTGAAATACTTACCTCTCCCTGCTCCACCGCCGTGACATATTCCGCGTTTCCTGGGCCCACGAAAATCTTGAGCCAGCCCTACCCCCCCACAACTTTAGCCAAATGACCCCCTGTTTTCAATGCCTAACTATTGTTTTAAAGTAAATTAAGATTGACAAGCTTAAGAAATAAGAATTGATGTTTTGGGCATTAAAATGGGCACTGTAGGTGTTTTCCTGTCCTCCACTCAATGCCGACTTTGATTCCCTATTGACTTGCATTGGGTTTCGTGTTTCGGTCGTCCCCCGACTTTCGAAATAATCGGCTGATTTCACCCAACTTGAAACCCGACTCGATCCTAAAAAAGTAAAAGTCGCTCAACCCTAGTAGCGACATGCGTGTAGCAACTTTTGTGTGTCGAGTTGCATGTGACAGGTTACTGTAGCAAGTTGTGTGCAGCAAGTTTTGCGCATGGCGAGTTTTGCGCGTGGCGAGTTTTATATGTGGTGCCTTTTGAGTATGTGCAAGTTTTGTGTGAGGCAACTTTTGCATGTGTTGCAACTTTTGCGCATGTGCCAATTTTTCCACGTGTGCAAGTTTTGCGTGTGGCGAGTTTTCCATGAGGTGAGTTTTGCACAAGTGGCGAGTTTTGCGTGAGCCTAGTTTTGCATGTGGCAAGTTTTGCGTGTGGCGAGTCTTGAGCGGCGACTTTTGTGTTTCGACTTTTATGTGGCGAGACGGGTGTATGGGTGGTATATGTGTTAAAGCACGTGGTACTGTGTGGCACATTTTGTGTGTGTGTTCATATCCCCGTGTGTGGTGAGTATCCCATGTCGGGGCCCCACCTTAGTAACTGTACGGTATATACTCTTTGGCGCCATTGCTCTCACTCTAAGTCCCCCTTGTTCACATCTGGCAGCTGTCAATTTGCCTCCAACACTTTTCCTTTCACTTTTTCCCCATTATTTAGATAGGGGCAAAATTGTTTGGTGAATTGGAATGCGCGGGGTTAAAATTTCACCTCACAACATAGCCTATGACGCTCTCGGGGTCCAGAGGTGTGACTGTGCAAAATTTTGTGGCTGTAGCTGCAACGGTGCAGATGCCAATCCCGGACATACACACATACACACACACATTCAGCTTTATATATTAGACTAGCTGAAGAGCCCGGCGTTGCCTGGGCATAGTAAATATCTGTGGTTAGTTATAGCACCTCACTTCTCTTGTTTTCCCATCACGCCTCTCATTTTCCCAATCACATCTTTCATTTTCCCCCTCACATCTCTCATTTTCTCCCTCACTCCTCTCATTCCCCCCAACACTTGTCATTTCAACCTCACATCTGTCATTTTCTGATCACTCCACTATTTTTCCTCACTCCTCTCATTTTGCACTCACACCTTTTCATTTTCACCTCACACCTCTCATTTTCACCTCATCACCTCAGTATATACATGTTTGTCATCTCCCTTATATATAGTATACATCTGTATGTCATCTCCTGTATATAGTATATACCTGTATGTCATCTCCCCTGTATATAGTATATACCTGCTGTGTGTCATCTCCCCTATATATAGTATATACCTGAATGTCATCTCCTTCTATATATAGTATATACCTGTATGTCATCTCCTCCTGTATATAGTATATACCTGTGTGTCATCTCCCCTGTATATAGTATATATCTGTGTGTCATCTCCTCCTGTATATAGTATATACCTGCATGTCATCTTCTATATATAGCATATACCTGTAGGTCATCTCCTCCTGTATATATATGCACCTGTATGTCATCTCCTCCTCTATATAGTATATACCTGTGTGTCATCTCCCCTGTATATAGTATATACCTGTGTGTCATCTCCTCCTGTATTAGACCTCGTTCACACGTTATTTGCTCAGTATTTTTACCTCAGTATTTGTAAGCTAAATTGGCAGCCTGATAAATCCCCAGCCAACAGGAAGCCCTCCCCCTGGCAGTATATATTAGCTCACACATACACATAATAGACAGGTCATGTGACTGACAGCTGCCGTATTTTCTATATGGTACATTTGTTGTAGTTTGTCTGCTTATTAATCATATTTTTATTTTTGAAGGATAATACCAGACTTGTGTGTGTTTTAGGGCGAGTTTCGTTTGTCAAGTTGTGTGTGTTGAGTTGCATGTGGTGACATGCATGTAGCGACTTTTGTGAGATGAGTTTTGTGTGGCAACATGCGTGTAGCAACTTTTTGTGTGTCGAGTTGCATGTGACAGGTTAGTGTAGCAAGTTGTGTGCAGCAAGTTTTGCGCATGGCGAGTTTTGCGCATGGCGAGTTTTATGTGTGGTGCCTTTTGAGTATGTGCAAGTTTTGTGTGAGGCAACTTTTGCATGTGTTGCAAGTTTTGTGCATGTGGCAATTTTTCCGCGTGTGCAAGCTTTGTGTGTGGCGAGTTTTCCATGAGGTGAGTTTTGCACTTGTGGTGAGTTTTGCAAGAGTCTAGTTTTTGCATGTGGCGAGTTCTGCGCGTGGCGACTTTTGTGTTTTGACTTTTATGTGGCGAGGTTGGTGTATTTGTGGTGAAATGTGTGCTGAGGGTAATATGTGTTCAAGCACGTGGTAGTGTGTGGCGCATTTTGTGTGTGTTCATATCCCCGTGTATGGTGAGTATCCCATGTCGGGGCCCCACCTTAGCAACTGTACGGTATATACTCTTTGGCGCCATCGCTCTCATTCTTTAAGTCCCCCTTGTTCACATCTGGCAGCTGTCAATTTGCCTCCTACACTTTTCCTTTCATTTTTTCCCATTATGTAGATAGGGGCAAAATTGTTTGGTGAATTGGAAAGCACGGGGTTAAAATTTCACCTTACAACATAGCCTATGACGCTCTCAGGGTCCAGACATGTGACTGTGCAAAATTTTGTGGCTGTAGCTGCGACGCCTCCAACACTTTTCCTTTCACTTTTTCCCCATTATGTAGATAGGGGCAAAATTGTTTGGTGAATTGGAACGCGCGGGGTTATAATTTCACCTTACAACATAGCCTATGACGCTCTCGGAGTCTAGACGTGTGACTGTGGAAAATTTTGTGGCTGTAGCTGCGACGGTGCAGATGCCAATCCCGGACATACATACACACACACACACACACACATACACAGACGCATTCAGCTTTATATATTAGATTTGGTATACAAGCCAGAAGCTTTTTTGGCACATACTTCAACCTTAGGACCTAAATATGATATAAATGGTGTGTTATGATTATAAAATAACTGATGTTATAATTATGGATGAGTAAACTCGAACTCTGAACTGTGAACATGGACTTCTCCCGGAAGTCTATGTTACTGTTTGGAGTTCGGACGCTCAATAAAGCTTGTTGAAAGGTTGTATAACCACCAGTTCATGGTTGGCGACACTGCTGGAGTGAGGCAACTTCACAACTTAAGACCTGCCCTCAACTGTCTCATAAATCAGAGCCAAAGCTTAGCAGTTCTACTATGACTGATTGAAGCAAAAAAAAAAAAAAAGGTGTGAACACAGTCAAACACAAAGAAAGCATTTGCACTACTAAAGCAGGATGGCACCATTGAAGCTCTAAAAACTATAGGGAGAAAAATACTTTATCTAAAAAACTAATTAAAGCTGCCAAACAGGAAACAGAGAAGCACATTGCTAAGGAGAGTAAAACTAATCCCAAACTGTTCTTCAACTATATCAATAGTAAAAGAATAAAAACTGAAAATGTAGGCCCCTTAAAAAATAGTGAGGAAAGAATGGTTGTAGATGACGAGGAAAAAGCTAACATATTAAACACCTTCTTCTCCACGGTATTCACGGTGGAAAATGAAATGCTAGGTGAAATCCCAAGAAACAATGAAAACCCTATATTAAGGGTCACCAATCTAACCCAAGAAGAGGTGCGAAACCGGCTAAATCAGATTAAAATAGATAAATCTCCGGGTCCGGATGGCATACACCCACGAGTACTAAGAGAACTAAGTAATGTAATATATAAACCATTATTTCTAATTTTTAGGGACTCTATAGCGACGGGGTCTGTTCCGCAGGACTGACGCATAGCAAATGTGGTGCCAATATTCAAAAAGGGCTCTAAAAGTGAACCTGGAAATTATAGGACAGTAAGTCTAACCTCTATTGTTGGTAAAATATTTGAAGGGTTTCTGAGGGATGTTATTCTGGATTATCTCAATGAGAATAACTGTTTAACTCCATATCAACATGGGTTTATGAGAAATCGCTCCTGTCAAACCAATCTAATCAGTTTTTATGAAGAGGTAAGCTATAGGCTGGACCACGGTGAGTCATTGGACGTGGTATATCTCGATTTTTCCAAAGCGTTTGATACCGTGCCGCACAAGAGGTTGGTACACAAAATGAGAATGCTTGGTCTGGGGGAAAATGTGTGTAAATGGGTTAGTAACTGGCTTAGTGATAGAAAGCAGAGGGTGGTTATAAATGGTATAGTCTCTAACTGGGTCGCTGTGACCAGTGGGGTACCGCAGGGGTCGGTATTGGGACCTCTTCTCTTCAACATATTCATTAATGATCTGGTAGAAGGTTTACACAGTAAAATATCGATATTTGCAGATGATACAAAACTATGTAAAGCAGTTAATACAAGAGAAGATAGTATTCTGCTACAGATGGATCTGGATAAGTTGGAAACTTGGGCTGAAAGATGGCAGATGAGGTTTAACAATGATAAATGTAAGGTTATACACAGAAGAAGGAATCAATATCACCATTACACACTGAACGGGAAACCACTGGGTAAATCTGACAGGGAGAAGGACTTGGGGATCCTAGTTAATGATAAACTTACCTGGAGCAGCCAGTGCCAGGCAGCAGCTGCCAAGGCAAACAGGATCATGGGGTGCATTAAAAGAGGTCTGGATACACATGATGAGAGCATTATACTGCCTCTGTACAAATCCCTAGTTAGACCGCACATGGAGTACTGTGTCCAGTTTTGGGCACCGGTGCTCAGGAAGGATATAATGGAACTAGAGAGAGTACAAAGGAGGGCAACAAAATTAATAATGGGGATGGGAGAACTACAATACCCAGATAGATTAGCGAAATTAGGATTATTTAGTCTAGAAAAAAGACGACTGAGGGGCGATCTAATAACCATGTATAAGTATATAAGGGGACAATACAAATATCTCGCTGAGGATCTGTTTATACCAAGGAAGGTGACGGGCACAAGGGGGCATTCTTTGCGTCTGGAGGAGAGAAGGTTTTTCCACCAACATAGAAGAGGATTTTTTACTGTTAGGGCAGTGAAAATCTGGAATTGCTTGCCTGAGGAGGTGGTGATGGCGAACTCAGTCGAGGGGTTCAAGAGAGGCCTGGATGTCTTCCTGGAGCAGAACAATATTGTATCATACAATTATTAGTTTCTGTAGAAGGACGTAGATCTGGGGATTTATTATGATGGAATATAGGCTGAACTGGATGGACAAATGTCTTTTTTCGGCCTTACTAACTATGTTACTATGTTACTATGTTACAAATGCACGTTATATCTTGAATTGCATTATTTGCCTGAGACTCCAATGGTTGACGCTTTAATCTCTCGGTTGAAGATGTGTTGTGGAAACTATGCGCTTCTGAAGTCGAATGTCAGCACACTTTACAAAAACATAGCACATGATTAAATATTATATTTGGCACAGTGATGGTCCTGCTCAGTTCTTTAATTACTCAACCTAAGCTTGTACGATATATACATTATCTTATTGTGCATGTATCAAGCCACGGTAATTCTTAACTGAAAGCACCCTGCTCCCGTATTTGCTGTGCAGCTGGAATAGTGTGACTACCACCTCTTCTTCCTCTGAACTGCTGGCTCCGATGTCCTTAACTCCATGTGGGGTCTAGGGACCTCATCATCTCCCATCACCCCTCTCCAGTGTGTCCGTTACCCTACTAATCCACTTCTGTCCTCACTAGTCCTTTGCTTCTACCCTCTACAAATCCCTTCATTGTCTCCCAATTACACAACATATTTGTTAAGAATACCTGCCGTGGACACAATCCATCAAGTCAGCAGTCTTCCCCATGATTGTGGAGCCTACTGAAACAAACTAAGGGACCTTTTTAAATGCTTAGGAAGCCTTTGCAGGAGTTTTTGTTAATTATTCTAATTTACTGAGATAATGACTTTAGGGTTTTCATTAGCTGTAAGCCATAATCATCAACATTAACTGAAATAAACACTTGAAATAGATCACTCTGTTTGTAATGACTCTATATAATATAGGAGTTTCACTTATTGTATTGAAGAAATTAAATAAATTAACTTTTTGATGATATTCTAATTTTGTGAGCAACACCTGTTCCTCTGAACTAATCTCCCGATGTCTTCTACCACATAATCTCTGGTCCTCCCAAGACCTCCTTCTCCCCTTCACAATCGTAACACTTCTCCCAAGTCTTCCCCATCCTGTAGAATTCTGTGGCCCAACACATCCGTTTATCCTCTAGATTTGGAAATTTCAAGCATTTCTGGAAAACCCATGTCTTCAGAACAGCTTACTGACTGCAATGACCCTGATGCCACCTCACCAACACCAGAACTGCAGCAGCCACCAAATCTATTGTCTCCTTCCCCTTATCCTGTAGAATGTACTTGTCTTTCACTATTAGTTTATTCATTGTAATTTCTATTTGTGTTTTGTATGTAACCTCTGTAACCTCTCCTCATGTACAGCACCATGGAAACGATGTACTCTCAAAATAATTGGTAATAATAATACTCCTCCACTTGAAGTACTACCCAGTGCTCACCCCTGCCCTCTTGATGGACTAGACACAGCAGAAAGCTGCAGCAGTTAGCACCTATGCTTCGTCATCATCAGAGATGTGCTGCAGTTGTCCGCTGACCGCTTGCCCTACCCCTCCCACATACTCATCCAACAACAGAAGAAGTGGTTGGGCATCCGTGCACTCAGTCTATTACAATCGTTGGCCAGGGCAAGGTGGCAAAAATCAGAAGTGACTACTGCATGACTTGGGCCTCAGACTGCTTGTATAATTTGCAAAGGGGTGAAGTGGAAGACAGATGTCCATGAGCCACAGTTGAAAAATCTGCACTTTCAGCAGGGGACCAGGTGGAAAACAAAGCAAAGGAACTGAAGGCACTCTAAGCTAACTAATCTAAAACCACCTCTACTTGTTCTGACCTAACCATTCATCCAGTAATACTCATACTTATAAAATTACACAGAATGTCCTATCGCCTACGTTTTCCCCGGAGGAAGGTGTTTCATTAGGGTATGTAGCAGGCATAGATTGGCCACATCCTTTCTCTCCCTGCAGCAGCTACATCATCACTAGCAGCAACATGGCCACTTCCCTTATTTGATGATCTCCTGCTCCTCCTTCTCAAACTCCTCCACTTGGACCTCCGCCTCCTGGTTCATTATTTTGTTTTAAGACAGTTCACTAACAAAAAAATCCACCATCCAACTACACCGCCACCTCCTCCACCTCCTTCTCCACTTGGACCTCCACCTTCTGATTCAATATTCTTTTTATTCTATGTTCTTTTAAGTAATTTCCCTGTCCACATTTGTTTGCAGGGCACTTGTCCTGCTCCTATCCCCATGCTTCATTTGGTAGCCCGCTAGTCCTGACTATGACCATTTTACAGCCATTTTTAAAGCACCAAAGTTCAGGTATCCGTTGACTTCTATTGTGTTTCGGGTCTAAGGTCAAAATGGAGGTCAAGTTTGGGCCCAAACCAAAATTTTTACTGTATATTTGGGGAACCCAGCGAACCGAACATCAACAGGTTTGCTCATCACTAATATCTACACCATTTGTATTACTGAACTTCTGACAGTTTGGGATAAGTGTTATGATCTTGTCATCTTGTTCAGTACACGGCAGAACAAAACTTTATATAATAGAACCACTCTTAGCCCCTTAATACCATATGACGTACTATCCCTTCAAGGTAGGGTGGGCCTTAATTCCCACCGACGGGATAGTACGTCATAGCGATCAGCCGCGCTCACGGGGGGAGCGTGGCCGATCGCGGCCGGGTGTCAGCTGCCTATTGCAGCTGACATCTGGCACTATGTGCCAGGAGCGGTCACGGACCGCTCCCTGCACATTAACCCCCGGCACACCGCGATCAAAGATGATCGCGGTGTGCCGGTGGTGCAGGGAAGTATCGCGCAGGGAGGGGGCTCCCTGCGGGCTTCCCTGAGACGATCGGTACACGGTGATGTACTCACCGTGTACCGAGCGTCTTCTCCCTGCAGTCCCCAGATCCAAAATGGCTGTGGGGCTGCATCCGGGTCCTGCAGGGAGCACTTCCGGGTCAGGAGCAGGCTGCAGCTGCAGCTCTAATCCTGCCCGGCTGCTTGTCAGATCACCGATCTGACAGAGTGCTGTGCACACTGTCAGATCAGTGATCTGTGATGGAACCCCCTGGGACAAAGTGAAAGAGTGAAAAAAAAATTTCCACACGTGTAAAAAAAAAAAAATCCTAAATAAAGAAGAAAAAAAAATATTATTCCCATAAATACATTTCTTTATCTAAAAAAAAAAAAAACACACAATAAAAGTACACATATTTAGTATCGCCACATCCGTAACGACCCAACCTATAAAACTGTCCCACTAGTTAACCCCTTCAGTGAACACCGTAAGAAAAAAAAAACGAGCCAAAAAACAATGCTTTATTATCATACCGCCGAACAAAAAGTGGAATAACACGCGATCAAAGAGACGGATATAAATAACCATAATACCGCTGAAAACATCATCTTGTCCCACAAAAAACGAGCCGCCATACAGCATCATAACCAAAAAAATAAAAAAGTTATAGTCCTCAGAATAAAGCAATGCCAAAATAATTATTTTTTCTATAAAATAGCTTTTATCGTATAAAAGCGCCAAAACATAAAAAAATGATATAAATCAGATATCGCTGTAATCGTACTGACCCGAAGAATAAAACTGCTTTATCAATTTTACCAAACGTAGAACGGTATAAACGCCTCCCCCAAAAGAAATTCATGAATAGCTGGTTTTGGGTCATTCTGCCTCACAAAAAAAATCGGAATAAAAAGCGATCAAAAACTGTCACGTGTCCGAAAATTTTACCACTAAAAATGTCAACTCGTCCCGCAAAAAACAAGACCTCACATGACTCTGTGGACCAAAATATGGAAAAATTATAGGTCTCAAAATGTAGAGACGCAAAAACTTTTTTGCTATAAAAAGCGTCTTTCAGTGTGTGACGGCTGCCAATTATAAAAATCCAATATAAAAAACGCTAGAAAATTAAATCAAACCCCCCTTCATCACCCCCTTAGTTAGGCTAGGTTCACATTGCATTAATGGGTTAACGCTAACGGACAGCGTTGCAGGGCGAAAATGTCACAATTAACGCCGTGTAACGGGCCCGTTAGCGCACCCATTGACAGCAATGTGATTTTCGGGTGTAGCGCATCGCTAGAGCGTGCCATTTTCGGCTCGCGCTAGCAAGGTGCCGTTCTTTTGTGGCGCGCCTCGGACGCTGCTTGCAGCGTCTGCGGCGCGCCCGAGGTCCGATCCCCGATCTTCCAGAGCGGGGACGTTAACGCGACCACTAAACGCGACACCTAAAAAGACATTGCGTTAGCGCAATCCGCTAGCGCTAAACGGATTGCCCTAACGCAATGTGAACCTAGCCTTAGGGAAAAATAATAAAATTAAAAAAATGTATTTATTTCCATTTTCCCATTAGGGTTAGGGCTAGGGTTAGGGCTAGGGCTAGGGCTAGGGTTAGGGCTAGGGTTAGGGCTAGGGTTAGGGTTAGGGTTTGGATTACATTTACGGTTGGGATTAGGGTTGGGATTAGAATCAGGGGTGTGTCAGGGTTAGGTGTGTGGTTAAGATTACCATTGGGATTAGGGTTAGGGGTGCGTTTGGATTAGGGTTTCAGGTAGAATTGGGGAGTTTCCACTGTTCAGGCACATCAGGGGCTCTCCAAGCGCGACATGGCGTCCGATCTCAATTCCAGCCAATTCTGCATTGAAAAAGTATAACAGTGCTCCTTCACTTCCGAGCTCTCCCGTGCGGCCAAACAGGGGTTCACCCCAACATATGGGGTATCAGCGTACTCAAGACAAATTGGACAACAACTTTTTGGGTCCAAGTTCTCTTGTTATCCTTTGGAAAATAAAAATTTGGGGGGCTAAAAATCATTTTTGTGGGAAAAAAAGGATTTTTTATTTTCACGGCTCTGCGTTGTAAACTGTAATGAAACACTTGGGGGTTCAAAGTTTTCACAACACATCTAGATAAGTTCCTTGGGAGGTCTAGTTTCCAATATGAGGTCACTTGTGGGGGGTTTGTACTGTTTGGGTACATCAGGGGCTCTGCAAATGCAACGTGACGCCTGCAGACCAATCCATCTAAGTCTGCATTCCAAATGGCGCTCCTTCCCTTCCGAGCTCTGCCATGCGCCCAAACAGTGGTTCCCCCCACATATGGGGTATCAGCGTACTCAGGACAAATTGGGCAACAACTTTTGGGGTCCAATTTATTCTGTTACCCTTGTGAAAATACAAAACTGGGGGCTAAAACATAATTTTTGCGGAAAAAAAAAATTATTTTCATGGCTCTGCATTATAAACTGTAGTGAAACACTTGGGGGTTCAAAGCTCTCAAAACACATCTAGATAAGTTCCTTAGGGGGTCTAGTTTCCAAAATGGTGTCACTTGTGGGGGGTTTTAATGTTTAGGCACATCAGGGGCTCTCTAAACCAACATGGCGTCCCATCTTAATTCCAGTCAATTTTGCATTGAAAAGTCAAATGGCGCTCCTTCCCTTCCGAGCTCTGCTATGCGCCCACAGAGTGGTTTACCCCCACATATGGGGTATCGTCGCACTCAGGACAAATTGCACAACAACTTTTGTGGTCTAATTTCTTCTCTTACCCTTGGGAAAATAAAAATTTGGGGGTGAAAACATCATTTTTGTGAAAAAATATGATTTTTTATTTTAAACAGCTCTGCATTATAAACTTCTGTGAAGCACTTGTTAGGTCAAAGTGCTCACCACACATCTAGATAAGTTCCTTAGGGGGTCTACTTTCCAAAATGGTGTCACTTGTGGGGGTCTCAATGTTTAGGCACATCAGGGGCTCTCCAAACGCAACATGGCATCCAATCTCAATTCCAGTCAATTTTGCATTGAAAAGTAAAATGGCGCTCCTTCCCTTCCGAGCTCTGCCATACGCCCAAACAATGGTTTACACCCATATATTGGGTATCAGCGTACTCATGACAAATTGGACAACAATTTTTGAGGTCCAATTTCTTCTCTTACTCTTGGGAAAATAAAAAATTGGGGGCGAAAAGATAATTTTTGTGAAAAAATATGATTTTTTATTTTTACGGCTCTGCATTATAAACTTCTGTGAAGCACTTGGTGGGTCAAAGTGGTCACCACACATCTAGATAAGTTCCTTAGGGTGTCTACTTTCCAAAATGGTGTCACTTGTGGGGGGTTTCAATGTTTAGGCGCATGAGGGGCTCTCCAAACGCAACATGGCGTCTCATCTCAATTCCAGTCAATTTTGCATTGAAAAGTCAAATGGCGCTCCTTTCCTTCCGAGCTCTGCCATGCGCCCAAACAGTGGTTTACCCCCACATATGGGGTATCAGCGTACTCAGGACAGATTGTACAACAACTTTTGGCATCCATTATATCCTGTTACCCTTGGTAAAATAAAACAAACTGGAGCTGAAATAAATTGTGTGTGAAAAAAAGTTAAATATTCATTTTTATTTAAACATTCCAAAAATTCCTGTGAAACCCCTGAAGGGTTAATAAACTTCTTGAATGTGGTTTTGAGCACCTTGAGGGGTGCAGTTTTTAGAATGGTGTCACACTTGGGTATTTTCTATCATATAGACCCCTCAAAATGACTTCAAATGAGATGTGGTCCCTAAAAAAAAAATGGTGTTGTAAAAATGAGAAATTGCTGGTCAACTTTTAACCCTTCTAACTCCCTAACAAAAAAAAAATGTTGGTTCCAAAATTGTGCTGGTGTAAAGTAGACATGTGGGAAATGTTACTTATTAAGTATTTTGCATGGCATATCTCTGTGATTTAAGGGCATAAAAATTTAAAGTTGGAAAATTGCGATATTTTCAAAATTTTCGCCAAATTTCCATTTTTTTCACAAATAAACGCAAGTTATATCAAATAAATTTTACCACTACCATGAAGTAAAATATGTCACAAGAAAACAATGTCAGAATTGCCAAGATCCGTTAAAGCGTTCCAGAGTTATAACCTCAAAAAGGGACAGTGGTCAGAATTGTAAAAATTGGCCCGGTCATTAACGTGCAAACCACCCTCGGGGCTTAAGGGGTTAAAAGAGAATGTGCCATCACAAAGGCCAGGATATTTTTTTGTTTTTGAACCATTGTGTTTTCCTCTCCTTGTTCAAAGAGCAACAAATTAAATTTTTTGTTTCGACATATCCATTACAGGGCTTATTTTTTGCAGTGTTCAGTGAGACCATTCATTTTACCATCTAAGAGGGGTAGGCTGGGCCGGGTAGCAGGAATGCATATGCCCTCCGGGCCGGTGCCTAAGCAGCTGCAGAAGGCCGCTGGAGGTCTGACAGTGCAGTATGTGATGAGCAGGCCCAGGGGGGTGGCAGTGGTAAGAGGGGGCAGCTCCTGGCACACAACTAAGAAAAGGAGAAGGGTGCATTACTTACATAGTGATCGCACGCAGCATCCTTCTCTTCTGTGTTCAGATCTGCCTCCGATGTCCGATCAGCCAGGACCTGGAGGGGGAGGAGCATCAGCGTGCAGAGCAGCAACACAGGACAGCAGGAGATGGACAAGATGACAGGTAGGCAACCCTGTGTGCCCACTGCCCAGCACATTCCAGCTAACCTCTCCAGCTGCCAAGCTCAACATTTGCTGTGCTAAGTAGCAGGGAGAGGGGGAATTTGACAAATTAAATATGGCAGGTCAGAGTATGTGTTTTTTCTGGGTATGTGCGGTTTCCTATGTGTGTTCCTGTGTGTGTGTCTGTGTTTTCCTGGGTGTATATGTGTGTGTGTTATCCTGGGTGTGTGTGTGTGTGTGTGTGTTTTCCTGTGTGTATTTTTCCTGGGTGAGTGTGTTTTCCTGGGTGTGTGTTTTCCTGGGTGTGTGTGTTTTCCTTGGTGTGTGTAACAATAAAACCTAAAAATTATCAATGTAAATCACAACTAATATCCCTCGCAGGTCTGGAGTTGGAATGATGCTCAAAATCAAAGTGGAAAATGAAGTTACAGGCTTATCCAACTTCAGTGGAAATGCCTCAAGACAAGGAAATGATGCTCAGTAGTGTGTGTGACCTCCACGTGACTGTATGACATCCCTACAATGCCTGGACATGCTCCTGATGAGGCGACGGATGTTCTCCTGAGAGATCTCCTCCCAGACCTGGACTAAAGCATCCGCCACGTGACATTGATGGATGGTGTGAGACATGATGTCCCAGTGTGTTCAATTGGATTCAGGTCTGGGGAATGGGCAGGCCAGTCCATAGCTTCAATGCCATCATCTTGCAGGAACTGCTGACACAATCCTGCCACATGAAGTCTGGAATTGTCCGGCATTAGGAACAACCCAGGGCCAACTGCACCAACATATGGTCTCACAAGAGGTCTGAGGATCTCATCTCGGTACCTAATGACAGTGTGGCAACCTCTGGCGAGCACATGGAGGGCTGTGTGGCCCTCCAAAGAAATGCCACCCCACGCCATTACTGACTCACTGCCAAACTGGTCATGCTGAAGGATGTTGCAGGCAGCAGATCGCTCTCCATGGCATCTCCAGACTCTGTCACGTCTGTCACATGTGCTCAGTGTAAACCTACTTTCATTTGTGAAGAGCACAGAAGTCAATAAGCAAAAGAGTCGAGCGCACTGCTAATAACAAATGCCAATAGATACAAAACTATGAGGGTGCGGAAGCAGCAATAAACATGAACTATGTAACAAAAAAGAAAAGCATTACTGCAAAAATACGCACTCCATCAAAGAATACAAACAAAATAAATAAGATAAATAGACTGATTTTATTAACAGATCAAAAAAAACACACTACAAAACGATAAAAACACAATTAAAAACAAGTAGATAACATCACAACAACACAGGTGATAAAGACCATACCTAGATGTAATAAGGCGACTAAACACAGACCAATTGGCTCATGGGGTATATGCGCTAGTAATGCCTAGAAAAAAAAATCAAAAAATCGTGCCATATAGGTCCCTAAAGAACCATTTAAAAAATAGTGAAAATAAGGCACAAAGATTTAATCTATAACAATAAAAATAGGCAAGATATGAGCCAAAGAAAGGGCTGAGAAGCCACCAATATACAATAATATCACTAGATATTTAAAGCATAAATAGGAGGAAACCCCCCATAATAATACAACCTGGTGGTACGATGTCCCCACGCGTATCGCCTGGCAGACCAGGCTTCGTCAGGGAAGGTGCCAGTTGAGCTGTCTATCAGCCTTAAATACTATTAACAGATTAACCTAATCCAGTTCCTGTGTGGGCCGGCGGCATGAGGTAGGAGGGACCATAAACAACTGGGAAACAAGTTGCAGGAGAGGTAAGGATAGAGCGCCAACACCCAACATCAGCAGGCGTGCAATTAGCAGGTAAACATAAGCACATAGGAAACAAGCTGCAGAAATGACTCACATAGAGCGCCACAGCGCATAACGTCAGCAAGCGTCCAAGAGATGGTAACCAAGGCGCAAAAGCGCCTGCGCCGATGACTAGCGAGCCGGAGAGAGCCGCGCGTGCGCAAAGAGCCCCAAAGGGATAACAGAGGAAAAATAACCAAGGCGCATGGCACCTGCGCCGATGAGTAGCGACCCAGAATAGACATGCGCAAAGACCACAAAGGAATAGCAGATATGGCAACATGCCATATACTAGAATAGGGACGTAAGGACTAATGCGTCCGTGGCAACGATGTATATATAAGTGCCAGTATACAAAAAGGGGCTCATAATAAAACCCACCCTCACAAAGAGGAGGGGAAAAAAAAAGGCATATGGGCTGCGAAACAATATATATATGTGGGCTGAAAAAAAATAAAAAAAAATAAAAAAATAAAAAAAAATAATAATAAAGGAACACAAATAACGTACATGTAGAGCCATACAGACCCAGACATCCCCCAGGGGCAACCATAAGCACATCTCACATACATCCAAACAAATCCAAAAATGAGACAACGCATTGCAAATACAAAATATTTGTGCATGAAAGTAACGCATACAAACATCAAATATTTGTGCATAGAACTGAATCCAGAATATAAGTTTATTAGAGCATAATAAAGGTGGATAAATAATACAAAAAACCGACCATATTATATGATAACACATTCAAAAATAATAGAGACAATAAGACAATATAAGGACTGAAAAAGTATATATGTAAGAAATAAATAGAAATACAACCCATGAGCCAATGAACTTTAAAGTCTAATGAGCGCACCCCTTGAGCCAGACCTAGGTGTAGGTGGAAAGCAAAATATAAGGGAAAAAATCCCTCTATAAAAGGCAAACAACTAGGAGTAAAGGCACATATCCAAATGGAACAAAAGAAATGTGTAAGCACATGATAACAATAAAGATGCCACCGACAGCGGACGTCAACCAAGCTGTAAAGAGTGACCCAATGACCACTTGTCCTAAGCGGGGAACACGGCTCCAGCCAAAATGTGCTAATCCTGAAAGCAGGAAGTCAACCGAGGAATCCAGTGAATAGCAGTTCTTCATTGAGGCCTGCAGGGGTGATAGACCCAAGGTTAAAAATCCATTTAGATTCCATCATCCGTAAAAGAAGTTGTCTATACTCCCCACCTCTATTAGACATATGAATCCTATCTAAACCAATGACCCTAGTGTTGGTGACCTGACCTCCATGTTGGGACAGAAAATGGGACGCCACCGGGGTGAGCACTTTACCCTTCAGGGAGTCACTTCGTGCCAAATTAATGGTAGAAAAGTGTTTTTGTATGCGGCGCCTAAGCTCCTGAGATGTCTGGCCGACATACACACGTTGGCAGGGGCAAATGATGGCATAAATGACAAGAGTGGTTCTACAATTAATATAGGATCGTAACCTGTGTCTACTCCGGTCCGTAGGATTCACAAAAAAATCCTTCGTTGGACACATGTAAGAACAAATATTGCAGTTGCCACATGCAAAGGAACCATGGAGCTCAATACCCCGATGCAACCTGACTGTCTGCCGCCTATAGTGACTATTGGTCAGGAGATCCCTGAAGTTGGGCGCTCTCCTAGCAGTAAGCTGTGGTTGATCGGTAACCACCCTAGATGTAGATAAGTCGGTGGTAAGAATACCCCAATGCCTCTGAAGAATATCTCTAATTTGTGAGCAGTCACTGTTAAAACCGGTAACAAATCTCAATTTGTTGTCCCGTACCTTTTTTTGTGGCAGCAGCAAAGACTCCTGAGTATGGGCATTAGCCCGCTGGAAGGCTGTAGCAATGCTCCTCCGTGGATAATGCCGCTGCTTAAACCTATTGGTTAATATACGAGCCTCTTGATGGAAATCCAAATCCGAAGTACAGTTCCTCCTGATTCTTAAGAACTGTCCAACAGGTACCCCGTTCTTAGTATGCACAGGATGGAAGCTCCTGTAATCCAGAAGACTGTTAGTCGCAGTGGGCTTCCGAAACAACTTGGTAGTAAGTACCTCATCCGTAGCCATAACCTGCAGGTCCAAAAAGGTCACTGTAGAGGGAGAGAGGAAATGAGTCAGCACGATGTTGTGAGAGTTCCTATTGAGAAGGTCAATGAAATTGAGACACTCATCATAGCCACCAGACCAAACAAAAAATAAATCGTCGATATATCGACTCCAATACCGGACATGGCGCTTGAACTCCTCTAGGGGGTAGACCATGGTGGCTTCCCACCAACCTAAAAACAGGTTGGCGACAGCCGGGGCACAACGCGCCCCCATGGCCACCCCCGAGGTCTGCAGATAAAAAGACCTATCAAAAAGGAAAAAATTGTGCTTCATCACAAACTCTAAAAGATCGACGACCAAAGAGTCGTGCATTTGATCCGAATGTCCTAGTTGGTCAAGGAAAAATAGAGTCGCAGTAATCCCATCTTCATGACAAATGTTTGAATAGAGTGACTCAACGTCACACGTTACCAAAAGAGAGTCAGGGGATAAAGACACCTCTCAACAAATGCGGATAAAGTGAGAGGAGTCTTGAACAAAAGAAGGCAAATTTCTGGTAAGGGGCTGTAAAAAATGATCAACGTAGATACAAGCCTTTTCACAAAGACCGCCAATCCCAGCCACAATGGGCCGACCTGGTGGTCTACATGGGTCTTTATGAATCTTAGGCAACATATAAAAAGTCGCTGTCACGGGAGCCTCCACCCACATAAAATCAAATTCATGATGACTGATGACGCCAAGATCTCTAGCCCTTTCCAAAAGTTGTCTAAATTTGCCTGCAAAAACTGCAGTCGGATCTGATGGAAGTTTCCTATAATACCTACTATTGTTCATCTGACGGTGAGCCTCCTCCAAATAGAGTGAATGTGGCCAAAGTACCACATTGCCCCCTTTATCTGCTTCTTTTATGATAAAGGTGTTATTAGCTCTTAAATCTTTAAGGGCTTGCCTTTCCTCTCTGCTAAGGTTGCCCAGGGTAGATGTACGTGGATGCAGGGCCACAATATCCCTTTTGGCAAGTTCAAAAAACACCCTGATAGCAGGAACAAGGGAAAATGGTGGTGCCACCTTAGATTTATTTCTAAAGAGACCAGGGTTCTTACCATAAACAGGGGCATCTTGTTCTCGTAGAAGTTGTAGTAAATCCTGAAAAACTTGTTGGTCCGTTTGTCCAAAATCTTCTGCCATGAGTGGCCTATTGTGCAGCACCTGTAGCAAAAGACGTCTACAAAATAAATATAAATCCTTTACTACAGTAAATTTATCCAGTTCCTGAACCGGGGAGAAGGTAAGGCCCCGTTGAAGTACAGACAACTCAATAGGCAAAAGGACATGGTCAGAAAGATTGAGAACCTGTAATACGTCTGAGGGTACCTGAACATGAGTGGAGGAATCAACCGCAGGGCTAGCGGTAGTTATTTGCGCTGGGTCTTCTAAGCACTCTGGGCCATTTGTCGGTGACCTTTTTTTTCCCCTCCTCTTTGTGAGGGTGGGTTTTATTATGAGCCCCTTTTTGTATACTGGCACTTATATATACACATCGTTGCCACGGACGCATTAGTCCTTACGTCCCTATTCTAGTATATGGCATGTTGCCATATCTCCTATTCCTTTGTGGTCTTTGCGCATGTGCGGTCTATTCTGGGTCGCTACTCATCGGCGCAGGCGCCATGCGCCTTGGTTATTTTTCCTCTGTTATCCCTTTGGGGCTCTTTGCGCACGCGCGGCTCTCTCCGGCTCGCTAGTCATCGGCGCAGGCGCTTTTGCGCCTTGGTTACCATCTCTTGGACGCTTGCTGACGTTATGCGCTGTGGCGCTCTATGTGAGTCATTTCTGCAGCTTGTTTCCTATGTGCTTATGTTTACCTGCTAATTGCACGCCTGCTGATGTTGGGTGTTGGCGCTCTATCCTTACCTCTCCTGCAACTTGTTTCCCAGTTGTTTATGGTCCTCCTACCTCATGCCGCCGGCCCACACAGGAACTGGATTAGGTTAATCTGTTAATAGTATTTAAGGCTGATCGACAGCTCAACTGGCACCTTCCCTGACGAAGCCTGGTCTGCCAGGCGATACGCGTGGGGACATCGTACCACCAGGTTGTATTATTATGGGGGGTTTCCTCCTATTTATGCTTTAAATATCTAGTGATATTATTGTATATTGGTGGCTTCTCAGCCCTTTCTTTGGCTCATATCTTGCCTATTTTTATTGTTATAGATTAAATCTTTTTGCCTTATTTTCACTATTTTTTAAATGGTTCTTTAGGGACCTATATGGCACGATTTTTTGATTTTTTTTCTAGGCATTACTAGCGCATATACCCCATGAGCCAATTGGTCTGTGTTTAGTCGCCTTATTACATCTAGGTATGGTCTTTATCACCTGTGTTGTTGTGATGTTATCTACTTGTTTTTAATTGTGTTTTTATCGTTTTGTAGTGTGTTTTTTTGATCTGTTAATAAAATCAGTCTATTTATCTTATTTATTTTGTTTGTATTCTTTGATGGAGTGCGTATTTTTGCAGTAATGCTTTTCTTTTTTGTTACATTGTGAAGAGCACAGGGCGCCAGTGGAGAATTTGCCAATTCTGGTGTTCTGTAGTAAATGCCAAGCGTCCTGCAAAGTGTTGGGCTGTGATTTCAACCCCCATCCGCAGATGTCGGGCACTCAGACCATCCTCATGGAGTCGGTTTATAAACATTTGTGCAGACACATGCACATTTCTGGCCTGCTGGAGGTCATTTTGCAGGGCTCTGGCAGTGCTCCTCCTGTTCCTCCTTGCACAAAGGCTGAGGTAGCGGTCCTGCTGCTGGGTTGTTGCCCTCCTACGGCCCCCTAAACATCTCCTGTGGTGTACTGGCCTGTCTCCTGGTAGCGCCTCCAGCCTCTGGACATTACACTGACAGACACTGCAAACCTTCTTGGCGCAGCTCGCATTGATGTGCCATCCTGGATGAGCTGCACTACCTGAGCCACTTGTGTGGGTTGTAGAATCTGTCTCATGCTACCACGAGTGTGAAAGCACAACCAATATTTAAAAGTGACCAAAACATCAGTCAGAAAGCATTGGTACTGAGACGTGGTCTGTGGCCCCCACCTGTAGAACCACTCCTTTATTGAGTGTGTCTTGTTAATTTCCAATAATTTCTGTTGTCTATTCCATTTGCACAAAAGCATGTGAAATTGATTGTCAAACAGTGTTGCTTCCTAAGTGGACAGTTTGATTTCACAGAAGTTTGATTTACTTGGAGTTATATTCTGTTTAAGTGTTCCCTTTATTTTTTTGAGCAGTATATACAGTATATTGCATGCTTGCGGTCACAAGACCACCTGTTCCCGGCGCCGGCACCAGAGAATCTTCACAGCGCACAGTGCGCACGATATGAGGATTCACACATAGTGACTGTAGACATGAAGCATAAGATCCGACAACCCCTTTATGGATGGGCCGCTACTCATGGGCCACTGCTGTGTGCTTGTCCCCCAGGCTAAAATTTGCCAGCCAGCCCCTGCTATCTAATGTACTGAAAAATGGAAAAAAATACTAGTTGGGTAAAATGGTGAAAAAAACCCTACAATTTTGGGTGTTTTTTTTTTTTTTTTTTTTAGTTTTTGCTTTTACAGTATACAGTACTCTAGCAAAATGACACAGCATTATAATTCTCCAGGTCCATACATTTACGGTGACTCGAAAGTTACAATATATTTTGAAAATAATTCAGATCCTTGTAAAAAAATTGTTTCATTTAATAACTTTTATTGTAGCATCCAAGAAGCTTGGTTCGAGCTTGCTTTTTGCATGCTGAACTGACACATTTATTCACACCATTCTAGGGTATATATCATATTTTGATTATATTTTTATTATGTATTTTTTGGAGGGAAGTGTTCTTCTGGTGTTTTGTTTTTTATTTTCTGCATTTAATGTACAGCTAAGATAATATTATATTTTGATATAATCAACTTTTTCAGACATTTTTTTATTTTCTCTTTTCTTTATTTTTGAGAGTGTAGAAGGAGAAGTTTTATAGATTTTAAGTTTTTTTTAATTTGCATTTTATTTTTTAGTCTCCTTAGGGGACTTGAACCTTCAGTCATTTGATTGATTATACCACATACTGCAATACTATAGTATTGCAGAATATGATGAAATTGCTGCTCTGCTATGAAGCTCAGCTTCACAAGAGCACTACGATGGCAGTTACATGGGCTTTTAGCAGGCCCCCAGCTGCTATAGTAGGTGAATTTAGCTTAAGGCTATGTGCACACGTTGCGAATTCTCTGCGGATCCGCAGCATTTTTTGCGGTGCAGAAACACTGCAGATCCACAATTGCTTTACAGTACAATGTAAATCAATGAGAAAAAAAAAAGCTGTGCACACGTTGCGGAAAATCCGCTGCGGAAACGCTGCGGTTTAAAGGAAGTAGCATGTCACTTCTTTTTTGCGGATCTGCAGCGTTTTTGTACCCATTCCATTATAGAAATCCGCAGGGGTAAAAAACGCAGCAAATCCGAAAAAAAATGCAGCAAAAATGCACAAAAAATGCTGCGGAACCGCACAAAAAACGTGACAAATCCACAGGTGCGTTTTCTGCCAGGAGAGTCAGAATCCGCACCAGAAATTCCTAAGGCTAATCCGCAACGTGTGCACATAGCCTATGGCTGGTTTTGAACAGAAGTAAGCAGTTTTTTTTGGTATTTGGACTGAAAGCCTATAACGAAAACACATGTGAAGGAATGAAGTTATTGTTACGCTACGTTATATTTTGTTTGTGCGTCAAAATCCTACTTAAATTCACTATAATTGATGTTAAACATGGAAAAGGCAAATAAGGGCTTTACTTTCACTATAAATATAATATAAACTAGCTTTTCAGTATCTTTTAGATGCCTCAGTGCTGATTGGTAGATATTTTTTGTAGAACTAGATTCTAGCACTTGTTTAGTAAGAATGCAAATCCATAAATTTAAAGGGATCTGTCACCTACAAAACTTGATTTAAACTACTTTCTGCCATGATTCCTCCCCTCAGTGTGTCATGGGTGCAGTAAGTGACAGCTCGTTCATAGAATCTAGTGCAGGGGTGTGATGAGCTGTCAGTGTGTTGGTTTTTCTGTGCTTTGTTTATTGATTTATTGCAACGTGTGCTCGTGGCCTAAGGTGTTATGAACAGGTAATTCAGAACCACAATGGACCTTGAAGTTCAGAGCATACAAAGTGACCTGACATTTACCAAAAACATATGACGAGCTCTGAGACGTGGAAACTCTGCTGACCGCAATCCCTAATCCTATCACACCACACTAGAGGTAGCCGTGGATTGCGCCTAACGCTCCCTATGCAACTCGGCACAGCCTGAGAAACTAACTAGCCCTGAAGATAGAAAAATAAGCCTACCTTGCCTCAGAGAAATTCCCCAAAGGAAAAGGCAGCCCCCCACATATAATGACTGAGTAAAGATAAAATACAAACACAGAGGTGAAATAGATTTAGCAAAGTGAGGCCCGACTTACTGAATAGACCAAGGATAGGAAAGATAGCTTTGCGGTCAACACAAAAACCTACTAACAACCACGCAAGGGGCAAAAAGACCCTCTGCACCGACTAACGGTACAGAGGTGCTCCCTCTGCGTCTCAGAGCTTCCAGCAAGCAAGAAAAACCAATATAGCAAGCTGGACAGAAAATATAGCAAACAAAAATAACATAAGCAGAACTTAGCTTATGCAGGATAGAAGGCCACAGGAACGATCCAGGAGGAAGCAAGACCAATACTAGAACATTGACTGGAGGCCAGGATCAAAGCACCAGGTGGAGTTAAATAGAGCAGCACCTAACGACTTAACCTCATCACCTGAGGAAGGAAACTCAGAAGCCGCAGTACCACTCTCATCCACCAAGGGAAGCTTATAGACAGAACCAGCCGCAGTACCACTCACGACCACAGGAGGGAGCTTGGCCACAGAATTCACAACAGTACCCCCCCCTTGAGGAGGGGTCACCGAACCCTCACCAGAGCCCCCAGGCCGACCAGGATGAGCCACATGAAAGGCACGAACCAGATCGGCAGCAAGGACATCAGAGGCAAAGACCCAGGAATTATCTTCCTGACCATAACCCTTCCACTTAACCAAATACTGGAGTTTCCGTCTCGAAACACGAGAATCCAAAATCTTCTCCACAATATACTCCAATTCCCCTTCAACGAAAACCGGAGCAGGAGGATCAATAGATGGAACCACAGGTGCCACGTATCTCCGCAACAATGACCTATGGAACACGTTATGGATGGAAAAAGAAGCTGGAAGAGTCAAACGAAAAGACACAGGATTAAGAACCTCAGAAATCCTATATGGACCAATGAAACGAGGCTTAAATTTAGGAGAGGAAACCTTCATAGGAATATAACGAGATGACAACCCAACCAAATCCCCAACACGAAGTCGGGGACCCACACAGCGCCTGCGGTTAGCGAAACGTTGAGCCTTCTCCTGGGACAAAGTCAGATTGCCCACTACATGAGTCCAAATCTGCTGCAACCTATCCACCACAGTATCCACACCAGGACAGTCCGAAGACTCGACCTGCCCTGAAGAGAAACGAGGATGGAAACCAGAATTGCAGAAAAACGGCGAAACCAAAGTAGCCGAGCTGGCCCGATTATTAAGGGCGAACTCAGCCAAAGGCAAAAAGGACACCCAATCATCCTGATCAGCAGAAACAAAACATCTCAGATATGTTTCCAAGGTCTGATTGGTTCGTTCAGTCTGGCCATTTGTCTGAGGATGGAAAGCCGAGGAAAAAGACAAATCAATGCCCATCCTAGCACAAAAGGCTCGCCAAAACCTCGAAACAAACTGGGAACCTCTGTCAGAAACGATGTTCTCTGGAATGCCATGTAAACGAACCACATGCTGGAAAAACAACGGCACCAAATCAGAGGAGGAAGGCAATTTAGACAAGGGCACCAAATGGACCATCTTAGAGAAGCGATCATAAACCACCCAAATGACCGACATTCTTTGAGAGACGGGGAGATCCAAAATAAAATCCATAGAGATATGTGTCCAAGGCCTCTTCGGGACCGGCAAGGGCAAAAGCAACCCAGTGGCACGAGAACAGCAGGGCTTAGCCCGAGCACAAATCCCACAGGACTGCACAAAAGAACGCACATCCCGCGGCAGAGACGGCCACCAAAAGGATCTAGCCACCAAATCTCTAGTACCAAAGATTCCAGGATGACCAGCCAACACCGAACAATGAACCTCAGAGATAACTTTATTCGTCCACCTATCAGGGACAAACAGTTTCTCCGCTGGGCAACGGTCAGGTCTATTAGCCTGAAATTTTTACAGCACCCGCCGCAAATCAGGAGAGATGGCAGACAAAATTACCCCCTCTTTGAGAATACCCGCCGGCTCAGACAAACCCGAAGAATCGGGCACAAAACTCCTAGACAGGGCATCCGCTTTCACATTTTTAGAGCCCGGAAGGTACGAAACCACAAAGTCGAAACGGGAGAAAAACAGCGACCAACGAGCCTGTCTAGGATTCAACCGTTTGGCAGACTCGAGATAAGTCAAGTTCTTGTGATCAGTCAAGACCACCACGCGATGCTTAGCTCTTTCAAGCCAATGACGCCACTCCTCGAATGCCCACTTCATGGCTAGCAACTCTCGATTGCCAACATCATAATTTCGCTCAGCAGGCGAAAATTTCCTGGAAAAGAAGGCGCATGGTTTCATCACCGAGCAATCAGAACTTCTCTGCGACAAAACAGCCCCTGCTCCAATTTCGGAAGTATCAACCTCGACCTGGAACGGAAGCGAAACATCTGGTTGGCACAACACAGGGGCAGAAGAAAAACGACGCTTCAACTCCTGAAAAGCTTCCACAGCAGCAGAAGACCAATTGACCACATCAGCACCCTTCTTGGTTAAATCAGTCAACGGTTTAGCAATACTAGAGAAATTATTGATGAAGCGACGATAAAAATTAGCAAAGCCCAGGAACTTCTGCAGACTCTTCAGAGATGTAGGCTGAGTCCAATCATAAATGGCCTGAACTTTAACAGGGTCCATCTCGATAGTAGAAGGAGAAAAAATGAACCCCAAAAATGAAATCTTCTGAACACCAAAGAGACACTTTGACCCCTTCACAAACAAAGAATTAGCACGCAGGACCTGGAACACCATTCTGACCTGCTTCACATGAGACTCCCAATCATCCGAGAAGACCAAAATATCATCCAAGTATACAATCAGGAATTTATCCAGGTACTCTCGGAAGATGTCATGCATAAAGGACTGAAACACTGATGGAGCATTAGAAAGCCCGAATGGCATAACCAGGTACTCAAAATGGCCTTCGGGCGTATTAAATGCTGTTTTCCATTCATCGCCCCGTTTAATACGCACAAGATTATACGCACCACGAAGATCTATCTTGGTGAACCAACTAGCCCCCTTAATCCGAGCAAACAAATCAGACAGCAGCGGCAAGGGGTACTGAAATTTGACCGTAATTTTATTTAGAAGGCGGTAATCAATACAAGGTCTCAGCGAACCATCCTTCTTGGCCACAAAAAAGAACCCCGCTCCCAATGGCGACGATGACGGGCGAATATGACCCTTCTCCAAAGACTCCTTCATGTAAGTCCGCATAGCGGCGTGCTCAGGTACAGATAAATTAAACAGTCGACCCTTAGGAAACTTACTACCAGGAATCAAATCGATAGCACAATCACAATCCCTATGCGGAGGTAGGGCATTGGACTTGGGCTCATCGAATACATCCCGGTAATCAGACAAGAACTCTGGGACCTCAGAAGGGGTGGATGATGAGATAGACAGAAATGGAACATCACCATGTACCCCCCGACAACCCCAGCTGGACACAGACATTGATTTCCAATCTAATACTGGGTTATGGACTTAGCCATGGCAACCCCAACACGACCACATCATGCAGATTATGCAACACCAGAAAGCGAATATCCTCCTGGTGTGCAGGAGCCATGCACATGGTCAGCTGGGTCCAATACTGAGGCTTATTCTTGGCCAAAGGCATAGCATCAATTCCTCTCAATGGAATAGGACACTGCAAGGGCTCCAAGACAAACCCACAGCGCCTAACAAACTCCAAGTCCATCAAATTCAGGGCAGCGCCTGAATCCACAAATGCCATGACAGAATAGGAAGACAAAGAGCAGATCAAAGTAACGGACAAAAGAAATTTCGACTGTACCGTACCAATGGTGGCAGACCTAGCGAACCGCTTAGTGCGCTTAGGACAATCGGAGATAGCATGAGTGGAATCACCACAGTAGAAACACAGCCCATTCTGACATCTGTGTTCTTGCCTTTCAGCTCTGGTTAAAGTCCTATCGCACTGCATAGGCTCAGGTTTATGCTCAGATAACACCGCCAAGTGGTGCACAGATTTACGCTCGCGCAAGCGTCGACCGATCTGAATGGCCAAAGACAGACTCATTCAGACCAGCAGGCATAGGAAATCCCACCATGACATCCTTAAGGGCTTCAGAGAGACCCTTTCTGAAAATAGCTGCCAGCGCACATTCATTCCATTGAGTGAGCACGGACCACTTTCTAAACTTCTGACAATAAATCTCTATCTCATCCTGACCCTGACACAGAGCCAGCAAATTTTTCTCTGCCTGATCCACTGAATTAGGTTTGTCGTACAGCAATCCGAGCGCCAGAAAAAACGCATCAATATTACATAATGCAGGATCTCCTGGCGCAAGGGAAAATGCCCAGTCTTGAGGGTCGCCACGTAATAAAGAAATAATAAGTTTGACTTCTTGAACTGGGTCACCAGAGGAGCGGGGTTTCAAAGCCAGAAATAGTTTACAATTATTTTTAAAATTCAAAAACTTAGCTCTATCTCCAAAAAATAACTCAGGAATAGGAATTTTAGGTTCTAACATAGGATTCTGAACCACTAAATCTTGAATGTTCTGTACTCTTATAGTGAGATTATCCATCAAAGAGGACAGACCCTGAATGTCCATGTCCACACCTGTGTTCTGAACCACCCTGATGTATAGGGGAAAAGAAAGACAGAACACAGTGCAAAGAAAAAAAAATGGTCTCAGAACTTCTCTTTTCCCTCTATTGAGAAGCATTAGTACTTTGGGCCTCCAGTACTGTTATGAACAGGTAATTCAGAACCACAATGGACCTTGAAGTTCAGAGCATACAAAGTGACCTGACATTTACCAAAAACATATGACGAGCTCTGAGACGTGGAAACTCTGCTGACCGCAATCCCTAATCCTATCACACCACACTAGAGGTAGCCGTGGATTGCGCCTAACGCTCCCTATGCAACTCGGCACAGCCTGAGAAACTAACTAGCCCTGAAGATAGAAAAATAAGCCTACCTTGCCTCAGAGAAATTCCCCCAAAGGAAAAGGCAGCCCCCCACATATAATGACTGTGAGTAAAGATAAAATACAAACACAGAGATGAAATAGATTTAGCAAAGTGAGGCCCGACTTACTGAATAGACCAAGGATAGGAAAGATAGCTTTGCGGTCAACACAAAAACCTACTAACAACCACGCAGAGGGGCAAAAAGACCCTCCGCACCGACTAACGGTACGGAGGTGCTCCCTCTGCGTCTCAGAGCTTCCAGCAAGCAAGAAAAACCAATATAGCAAGCTGGACAGAAAATATAGCAAACAAAAATAACATAAGCAGAACTTAGCTTATGCAGGATAGAAGGCCACAGGAACGATCCAGGAGGAAGCAAGACCAATACTAGAACATTGACTGGAGGCCAGGATCAAAGCACCAGGTGGAGTTAAATAGAGCAGCACCTAACGACTTAACCTCATCACCTGAGGAAGGAAACTCAGAAGCCGCAGTACCACTCTCATCCACCAAAGGAAGCTTATAGACAGAACCAGCCGCAGGAGGGAGCTTGGCCACAGAATTCACAACACTAAGGGATCTGTGTGTGCGCAAGTTGTAGTTTTGAATTACACCATTCAAGTTACATATAATGTAATAAAACGAATGGAAGATAACTTTCAAGTGGTGTGAAATGGTGAAAAAAAAAAAAACAATTCTGTTTCTTGGGTTTGTTTTTACCACATGGTGAGTGGATGGTTAGCGGACTGCAAACTATCTCGTATGAGGATCGGTTAAAGGATCTGGGAATGTTTAGCTTGCAAAAAAGAAAGCTAAGGAGGAGACTTAATAGCTGTATACAAATATCTGAAGGGATGTAGAATGTAGAGGGATCATCAATATTCTCATTTGCACATGGAAACACGAGAAGTAATGGAATGAAACTGAAAGAGAGAAGATACAGATTAGATATTAGAAAAAACTTTTCGATAGTGAGGCTGATCAGTGAGTGAAACAGGCTGCCACGAGAGGTGGGGAGTTCTCTTTCAATGGAAGTCTTCAAACAGAGGCTGGACAGACATATGTCTGGCATGTTTTAGTGAATCCTGTGCTGCATTGAGCAGGGGAATGGATATGATGACCCTGGAGGTCCCTTCCAACTCTAGCATTCCATGATTCTGTGAATATAACCTGGCAATATATTTCTCCAGGTCAATTCGATGTCTTTTAACATTTTTATTATTCCAACCACAGAGTTGATTGAGGTCTTGTCTTTTGCACTCTGAGCGGATATTTGTATTTATACCATTAGAGGTAGACATAACCATTTTATCACTTTTAATTTCATGTTTTTAAAGTCCAGCCACCAAAAACATGGCAATTCTGCCATTTCAATTCCTTTTGTCTATCTGCATTTAACATACAGTTTAAATAAATATAAATAAAGTTTTCCACATTACTTACCCGTCAGTGTTTGTGTTAATAAATATGGCCACCTCCTATGGAGTTCACAAAGATGGCTCAGGTATGTGCATGCGCACTGAACCCAGCAATTATAAAATCCTCTTCAAACTACCAGCGTGTGTCGCTGACGTCACAGAGTTCATTTTCTTCTGACACACTATGAAGATGAGTGCCATTATAAGACGCACCTGGGCTGTATTTGCCACTAGGCACTGGAGGGCACGTGCCTAGGGGCGCCGGGCTGCAGGGGGTGCCAACAAGACAGAGAAGGTTTTTTTTTTTTACCTCCCCTCCCTCCCGTTAGACAACCCATGAAATATGTTGCCTTTTCGGAGGGGGGGAGGGCCGAGGTCAAGAGCGCCCCTCCATGTTCACTTCGATACAGGGAGCTGACTGACCCAGGAAGTAGTGGTGCCACAACTTCCGGGTTCAGAGAGGTCCCTGCATCCGAGGTGCTGCAAAGTCTGTGTGTGCATGTGAAGAGGATGAGATCATCTCTCTCACTGCACACTCACAGCAGAGGAGGTCCGAGGTAGACGACATGGGAGGAGGACACAGGAGCAGGTGAGCGCTCATAGAGCCGAAGATGGGGGGAGGCTGGTGACAGGGGAGGCTGGAGCTGCTGTATACTGGTGATGGGAGGCTGGAGCTGCTGTATACTGGCGATGGGAGGCTGGAGCTGCTGTATACTGGTGATGGGAGGCTGGAGTTGCTGTATACTGGTGATGGGAGGCTGGAGCTGCTGTATACTGGTGATGGGAGGCTGGAGCTGCTGTATACTGGTGATGGGAGGCTGGAACTGCTGTATACTGGTGATGAGAGGCTGGAGCTGCTGTATACTGGTGATGGGAGGCTGGAGCTGCTGTATACTGGTGATGGGAGGCTGGAGTTACTGTATACTGGTGATGGGAGGCTGGAGCTGTTGCATACTGGTGATGGGAGGCTGGAGCTGCTGTATACTGGCGATGGGAGGTTGGAGCTGCTGTATACTGGTGATGGGAGGCTGGAGTTGCTGTATACTGGTGATGGGAGGCTGGAGCTGCTGTATACTGGTGATGGGAGGCTGGAGCTGCTGTATACTGGTGATGGGAGGCTGGAACTGCTGTATACTGGTGATGGGAGGCTGGAGTTACTGTATACTGGTGATGGGAGGCTGGAGCTGTTGCATACTGGTGATGGGAGGCTGGAGCTCCTGTATAGTGGTGATGGGAGGCTGGAGATGCTATATACTGGTGACAGGGGAGGCTGGAGCTGCTGTATACTGGTGATGGGAGGATGGCGCTCCTGTATACTGGTGACAGGGGAGGCTGGAGCTGCTGTATACTGGTGATGGGAGGCTGGAGCTGCTGTATACTGGTGACAGGGGAGGCTGGAGCTGCTGTATACTGGTGATGGGAGGCTGGAGCTGCTGTATACTGGTGACAGGGGAGGCTGGAGCTGCTGTATACTGGTGATGGGAGGCTGGAGCTGCTGTATACTGGTGATGGGAGGCTGGAGCTGCTATATACTGGTGACAGGGGAGGCCTCAGCTGCTGTATACTGTGATGGGAGGCTGGAGCTGCTGTATACTGGTGATGGGAGGCTGAAGCTGCTATATACTGGTGATGGGAGGCTGGAGCTGCTATATACTGGTGAACAGGGAGGCTGGAGCTGCTGTATACTGGTGAACAGAGGAGCCTGGAGCTGCTGTATACTGGTGAACAGAGGAGGCTGGAGCTGCTATATACTGGTGCACAGGGGAGGCTGGAGCTTCTGTATACTGGTGACAGGGGAGGCTGGAGCTGCTATATACTGTTGAACAGGGGAGGCTGGAGCTTCTGTATACTGGTGACAGGGGCGGCTGGAGCCGCTGTATACTAGTGACAGGGGAGGCTGGAGCTGCTGTATACTAGTGACAGGGGAGGCTGGAGCTGCTATATACTGGTGAACAGGGGAGGCTGGAGCTTCTGTATACTGGTGAACAGGGGAGGCTGGAGCTTCTGTATACTAGTGAACAGGGGAGGATGGAGCTGCAATATACTAGTGACAGGGGAGGCTGGAGCTTCTGTATACTGGGGAACAGGGGAGGCTGGAGTGGCTATATACTGGGGAACAGGGGAGGCTGGAGATGCTATATACTGGTGAACAGGGGAGGCTGGAGCTTCTGTATACTGGTTACAAGGGAGGCTGGAGCTATTGTATACTGGTGAACAGGGGAGGCTGGAGCTGCTGTATACTGGTGAACAGGGGAGGATGGAGCTGCTATATTCTAGTGACAGGGAAGGCTGGAGCTATTGTATACTGATGAACAGGGGAGGCTGGAGCTTCTGTATACTGGTGAACAGGGGAGACTGGAGCTTCTGTATACTGGTGAACAGGGGAGACTGGAGCTATTGTATACTAGTGACAGGGGAGGCTGGAGCTATTATATACTGGGGAACAGGGGAGGCTGGAGCTGCTATATACAGAGGAACAGGGGAGGCTGGAGCTGCTATATACAGGGGAACAGGGGAAGCTGGCAGTGGCGGGCTTGGCCCGGTGGCAGGGATGCATTTTCCCCCTGGGCCGGTCCCCAGACAGCTGTTCAGGACCGCTGGAGGACCGGCACTGTACTTTTAATTGCGGCTGCCAAAACTTAATTTGCAGCTGGGCTGGCAGACTCCTTCCTGATCTTGCATGATGCATCCACATGTATTCGCCTCTTTGAGATGCGAATACATTTGAATGCATGATATTCGGCACAGAGCAAAACATTGTGTTTTCTCCCACACCGTAGCCTAGCATGCAGCAGAGTGATGAGGTCATCATGTGCTACCTCGTCACACTGCTGCTGGCAACGCAGACTGGGGCAGAAGAGGCGGGGAGGCATTGGCTGGCGTGAAGTATGGTGAGCAGCGCTCCAATGAGGAGCAGAAGCTGAGCTGATGAAGATTAGAGATCTGTCATTTGCTGTGTATAGGGAATGGGCCATGGTGTTAGTAGTCCACGAGGGCAGCCGCATGGCATTGTGTGTGTATGAGCGTGTGTGTGTATGAGTGTGTAAGGGCTCATACTCACATGCAAGAAACTCGGACAAGTCTCGCACGTCAATACCCGGCACTGCCGCCGCTTCTCGGATCGGAGTGTTCAGCTGCATAGAATGTGACACATGCACACATGCGATGCGTCTTTCCAGAACGCAGCATGTCTATTTATTTTGCGGAGACACTCCTTCTCCGCAAGATAAATGTCACCTGTACAATATTTTGGACGCGATGATTCCACACGGTTCAATGAACACATGAGGAATCACCTACGTTCAAAAGCCGGCAGCACTTTGGACAGAGCAGACATGTGCTGCGTCCAAAGCGCTGCCTGATACTGACCATGAGAAAAGGAGAGAATAGACCGTCATGCATTCAGTCAGGGATCACCACAAAAAAATATAAAATTTTATTAGACTATATGTAAACCACACAAAAATATTAAAAACATTTAAAAAACTCGTATTTGTATGCTAAAGCTTGTCTTTATTGTCAGCGCTCTGTTAGTAAAAGTGAGTGCTGTCTAAGATCAGCTTGCAGGTCTGCGCTTACTCACTGAGGCTGGTTTCACCCTTATGTTTTTTTCAAGTCAGGCAAAATCAGTTTTTTCAGCAAAATACTGATCCTTTCAGGATCCAGTTATTTGTCCATTCACTTTAATGGTGTCAGGAAGCAACCGGAAGTAACGGAATTCTACCTGACACCATTAAAGTGAATCAGCAAAAACTGGATCCTGAAAGGATCAGGATTTGGCTGAAAAAAAAGATTTTGCCTGATTTGGAAAAAAAATGCAAGTGTGAAACCAGCGACACTGGATGAGTGCAGCAGCGCGCTCCAAGTGTCAGGGTGGGTGCACACAATGTGGCTGCAGGCTCGCTCTGATACCGGTCTGCTCTTGGCTTCACTTTGAACACCTTCAGTAAAGAGGAGGGGTGAACGAGCAGATGGCATGTCTCTATATCACTAGGCCTCCTCACTGAAGCAATGGTTAGGTCACCTATTTTAATCTCTTGATGACTTTGACAAGCTGAATGTGTTAAAAAAAACGCTCAAAAGACTGAACCTGTGCGCAGCAAGTGCAGACGTTCATTCTTTTAGTGTTTAATTAGCACTTTTTAAAGTGTTTTACAGAGTAGATCTGCCTTATATAGACGTCGTGTGCACATCACTCTAGCAGTATTTGGTCAGAATTTGACATTAGTATTTGTAAGCCAAAACCAGGAGTGGAACAATCAGAGGCAAAGTATAACAGAAACATATGCACCACTTCTGCATTTATCACCCACTCCTGGTTTTGGCTTACAAATACTGATGTAAAATACTGACCAAATACTGCTAGTGTGACGACAGCTTTAGACACACTTCTCTTGAGAAAGCCTTCAGAATGTAAACCTGCAAGGGCAGGGTCCTCACCCCAATGTATCAGTCTGAAATTGTTAGTTTGCTTACTGTAAGTGATATATGTAATTTATATGTAACCCCTTCTCATGTACAGCACCATGGAATCAATGGTGCTATATAAATAAATAATAATAATAATAAAAAAAAAAGCATAAGTGTGAAACCCGCGTCGGGGCGGTAGTCATTATGGTCTTGTGACTATACCATGGGTAAGCATTAACTTTGTTAGCTCTGTTTATATGGATTAGCCTGGTTAAATCGGGTCAATTTTAGACAATTTTCTAGTACTTGGCAGCCATTTTTTCAAGCATATATATGTAACAACAACTCAGGTAAAATCTGACTCACCACCACCTTTTTCATTACTTGATCTAAAAAAAATTTCAATCCTCATACATGTATAATTTATGTATGGTTCATGTTTTTAAATATGTTTACTAAAATATATTTATTTAGATCTATATTTGTGAGTGGTTTAATGAATACTTTGTATTCATACAGTATCTAGGTTGTCATAGTGAGTAACCTACTTCCTATAATTTTCTAATTTAATAGTAACGGGGAGACGGATATTGATGTATCTCTAGCCGTAATTAAGGTTATATGTTTTCTCAATATTTGCATGAATACTAAGGTATTGCAGCATATTGTGATATTATGGTTCTCCTATGAAGATCAGCTTGTAGACTTAGGTTGAAGAAACTTATTTACAGTCCCATATAAAGATTAAGGCCTTTTGAGAGACAAGATTACTAAATTGTCCCACACCTGGTTAGATTTATTATAATTTATGTGAAAAATGGCATAAATTATAGCAAAAATCTGTTCTGCTTTAGCTAATTACGGTAATATCTGGTATAAATTTCATTTTCTGGAGTACATAGATTAAACATGCTCCAAATTAATTAGGAGGCATGCACCTCTTAATAAATTTGGTGCTTCTTAGTTCAATGCACTACTGTGTAAGGCCGGCGTCACACTAGCGAGTTTTACGGACGTATGAGAGGCGCAGAAAATATGGATTGCACATGGTACAATGATTCTCTATGGCCCAGCTCCTATCTGCCGTATTTTACGTATTCGTATTATACGGTCTTGTACGGCTGTAGAAAATCGCAGCATGCTGCGTTTATCAGCGTATTGCGCAAAAAAGACGCCAATGCAAGTCTATGTGGTGAGAAAAATACGGATTACACACGAACCAGCAGTGTGACTTGCGAGAAATACGCCAGACATCTCCAGGTGCAAGGAAATGTGCCAAGCCCTCAATCAGGAAGCTCAGACATGCTAATTAGCTGAAAAAGCCAGACAGACATCCCAGAAGTCTGGCGCTCACCTCCACGGAGTTGCAAGCAGCATGGCATCCATCATTAATGTGGATATGCTCCTCATTCTGGTCCAGAAAGGCCTGAAATCTGGGACTAGCAGGATCCAAACTATTCCAACCCGGCCAGGAAAGAGGCAGCTTGGAGGACCATCTGGGAGCCTATTCCCAGATTATGACCAACGCACACATGCGGAGCAGACACAACTTTGTAGTACACTCATGTTGCGACATTAATTAACCTTGAAAAATGCTTTACCTACATGATTTCATGCAGATTATTATTTTTTGTTTTTTGTTTTTTTTTTAATCAAAAACAAAGATGCTGAATATGAGAAAGGGTTTACGTACATAGATCATATAGATGTTGCGTTGGGTACTATTTTTGGGAACGCCAGACTGGTACAGAGGGGAGTGGACCCTGTCCTTGTGTTGTTTCATTTTATTGTGTATAATGTTTTTGTTGTTTTAAGCAATTTAAACTTTAGAAAATTCATTTAAGAAGGCATTTTCTTAGCATCATTAAAATATGATCAATCAATGCCAACTGCTTTAAGCAATGTGCAGAATGAGTTTATAGAATATTTGTTACCATGTAAGATGTTATGACACGATGGCGCAGCATCAGGGACCAATATCGCCAGGAAAGGCAGCAGCGGGCAAGAAGTGGGTCAGCAGCTCCAACCAAAAAGCGAAACTATATAAACTATGATCGGCTTTCCTTTTTGGATCCCAGTATGGCTCTAAGACCGTAAGTAAAAACATCACTACACAATTGTTATTATTATTATTATTTATTGTTGTAGCGCCATTTATTGCATGGCGCTTTACATGTAAGAAGGGGTATACATAATAAAAACAAGTACAATAATCTTAAACAATACAAGTCATAACTGGTACAGGAGGAGAGAGGACCCTGCCTGCGAGGGCTCACAAACTACAAGGGATAGGTGAGGATACAGTAGGCGAGGGTAGAGCTGGTCATGCAGTGGTTTGGTTGATCGGTGGTTACTGCAGGTTATAGGCTTGTCGGAAGAGGTGGGTCTTCAGGCTCTTTTTAAATGTTTCGATGGTAGGCGAGAGTCTGATGTGTTGTGGTAGAGGGTTCCAGAGATGGGGTGATATGTGAGAGAAATCTTGTATACGATTGTGAGAAGAGGAGATAAGAGGGGAGCAGAGAAGGAGGTCTTGTGAGGATCGGAGGTTGCGTGTAGGTAAGTACCGGGAGAGGAGGTCACAGATGTATAAAAAACTTGTGTTGGCAATTGACTCAACTCTTAATTAGGGGTATTAATTTTATTTTTTTAATAACAGAACACAGTCCAACCTCACTGAGAGGGAGACCGTGTCGGACTCGGAGGTTGTCATTGATCCGGTTGGGGTAGAAGAAGAGGTGGCAGGCCCATCTTTGGCCTCTTCTACCTCTTCCGACAAGCCTACATCCTGCAGTGATCCTGAAGTTACTGAACCGCTGCGCAACCTGCCCTACCCTCTCCTAGTGTTTCATCACCCATCCCCTGCAGACTGTGAGCCCTCGCGGGCAGGGTCCTCCCTCCTTATGTACCCGTGTGCCTGTTATCTGCTCATGTTTAATGTATTTGTCAATATTTGCCTCGTATTCACATGTAAAGCGCCATGGAATAAATGGCGCTATAAAAATGTATAATAATAATAAAAATAATAATAATTCTACCTCCATCCTTCCTGGACCATCGGCTTCTGCATCCCAAGATACAGCAACAAGTGTCAAGAGATGCAGCACCACCACCCTCAGCAGCACCTGATCCTGTAAGCCAGGAAGAGCATGGACACAGCAGCTCCCCAAAGGCAGCTGGGCCTTTACGCAGAGGCTGCAGAAGGAGAGAGCTGCAAGACAGTAGGAGGAATGTGGATGCTGGGGTCCTCAATTATTTGGCCAGGGCAGCCATGGATGATGGTGAGGAGGTCTTTGCTCGCAGCCTGGCCCGGTACCTTCGTCCCCTTCCCCGTGAGGTGAGGCTACGTGTGAGAGGGTGTATTCAAATCCTGATTGATTTATGCACCTTCCCAAATGACCCCTATGAGGTTTTGGAATTTATTGAGAGAATGCAGCTTTCACCACATAACCTCTTGCGCCTTCCACGAACTCAACAGGTGCATGGTCAATCAGGATTTTAAGCACCTCCTCCACGTGTGCCTACACTTCAACCCATCCCCACCTAAAATCAACCAAGGCCAGCACCGTACCATATGGCAGCCTACAACCAACCTTCCCAATATGCCCACTTTTCCAGACCCAGTGCTGTAGGCTGGTCCCAACCTGGGTTCGGATGACATGGCCATATTGGGGGTGGCTATGAGTCCAGCCAATATGTTCAGCAGCATGAGGGCCCGAGACAAATCCCTTATGGCCAATACCCAACTGGCCAATATGATCAAGGCCTGTTTTTGGATCCGCCACATGCAGCATCCACACAGGGTGAAGGACAATTGGCCTAACAAAGGCCACCTGAGCAGGACCCTGATCTGCCACCATCACCTCCACCAACATACAAAAATCTGTAACACAAAGTTAGTTTTGTTTATATTTGTTCTGCTTAACTATGTTTTGGATAACTTTGTGCTGTAATTGCACTTTGTTCTGTTGTGGTTTACCAAACCTCCCCCCCCCCCCCAAAAAAAAAGCCATATGAAACAAATATGGTTTAAAGTTAACAACAAAAGGCTTTTGCTATAAGTAGAAAATGTTGTCAAAAGCCAATTGACGTTTATGGGACAATAATTCTTACGTCACACACAAATGCTCTTTTCTTAAACATCTGGTAATTAAGTAAATACAACACACAGAGTACAGTTTCTCTAGGCATAAAATATTTTATGGTGATAATATATTTTGAAAATAATGAAATCACAACTGAGAAACAGCATAATCTTGCCAGGGAGTAGCACCCGGAGGAGAAACAAAATAATTTGTGAAAATATCTCTCACTTTTATTCCAGAAAGGGGACGGCGCGGAGGAGGACGATGTGGTGTAGGCCTACTCACATTGGGCAACATTTCTTCACCAATAACAGATGACAGGCAATCATGAAGTCTAGTAAAATTGTGCAAAACAACACAGGCTTTAATAACTTCATTAATAGTAGCCTCACTCAGCTGAATGGCAGACTGGAGGAGACGCCATTTGGCACACAGAATCCCAAAGGCACACTCCACCAGTCTACGCGCCCTGGAAAGCCTCAAATTAAATACACGCCACCGGTGATCCAGGTTGCGCCTGGGATAAGGCCTCATGACATTCCTTGTCAATTGGAAAGTCTCATCTCCCAAAAGAACATATGGCACTGCTTCAGCATTGGAGCCTGGGAGTTGTTGTGGTGGTGGGAGGTCTAACTGGTTTTCACGTAGCCGCCGACCCATAATGGATGAATTGAACACCCTTGAGTCTTCTGTTCGTCCATAGGCCCCCAATGTGTACAATGTTACTGTCAACTACAGCTAACAGAACTACAGAGAAAAACTGCTTATAATTGTAGAATTGGGAGCCAGAATTCGGCGGCTTACGCACCCTGATATGTTTCCCATCCAGGGCTCCAATGCAGTGAGGGAAGTCAGAAGTGTCATTGAACCCACAGGCTATTTTGAGCCAATCAGCCATTTTTGGCTCAGGCATGACAAGTTCATGTAGTTTCGCCCATATTTCACTACATGTTGAGCGCACAATGCCAGAAATCGTGGAGCGACCAATGAGAAACTCCAGGTGTAGTCCCGCATAAGACAATCCAGTTGACAGGAAGCTGAAATGACACAAAAAATCATATTAGTTAGGTAACAATAGTTTAGACAAAAGCGCAAGTATGTTTTTTGCTAAAAAACACAGGAATATCAATGAAATTAATCGATATTTACCTAGGGTACATAAGTAGAACATTAAAAAATACATATTTTTATTGTGGTTTTGTCCTAAGTAACACATATTTTTTTAAAAATAGCTGCTAGCAAACAACCCTGAAAAAAGACATCATCAACACACAGTATGTGAGGATGTTCAATACATACCATAAGGTAAGGAGAAGACGCTCCTCTGCGGATATGCTTTTTTGCTTCCTGGTGTCCTGATACGTGAGTCCTGGATGTACTGTCTCCAACAAGATATCAAATGTTGCTATTGTCATTCGACAGTATAGGTAAAACTTATCAGGATGTTCCCGCAGAGCTGTATAGAGCCTCTGAAAATGGCCTTTAGTGAGGCGTTGGGTCAAAAGAGGATGCACCCACAATCTTCTTCTCCTCCTTCGCGGATCTACAATCACAGGGTATGGCTGGCCAAACCGACGCGACAAGACCCAGTTAAACAAAACCCGCTGAGTTGGGGTGAAGTGCAGTAGGTCAGACATTGTGCAAACGTTACCACAACACACCAACAGATGCACAACAACAAAATGGCCATATGGGAGGGTGCCACCTGTTGTAGAGGCCTTAAATAGGGTTGTTGGTGCTGATTTAAATTAATTTCAGGCTCCAAAAACAGTTAAATGTCCATTTTGTCAGGTTGCGTGGAAAAAACGCATTACGGATGTCATACGGATTACATACGCAACATTACATGCGCAAAATACGCGACCACACCTTGCCAACGGATTACATACGGATCACTATTTCTGGATTTTTTCTGCGTATTACGGCCGTAAAAAACGGACCGTATTTCCCTACGCTGAGTGTGACGCTGGCCTAAGACTGCAGCAAGAAAAAAGTCTTAATAAATTACCCTCTATTTATTACATACATGCTAGCCACCTTAGGGAGAGACCCAAGTTGGGCTAAATGTAGCGGGACGAAAGAGACCGAAAAGCCCTCTACTTAAAGGAAATACATAGTTCCACAGGTAGGAATTGGTTGGCTGTGTAAATTTAGAAACTAATCCGCAGCATTGCACGCTTGGCGATTCCAAGCGCTGTGGATTAGACTGGGGTGGAAAGATGATTTGCATAGCTCCGCCTACTGCAGAGGATTCTGGGTAAACCTGCTATTCTTTGTATTATGCTGCTTGCAAGTACTTTCCGTTTCAGGAAAGCATCCACTTTGTATTTCCTTTAAGTAGAGGGCTTTTCGGTCTCTTTCGTCCCGCTACATTTAGCCCAACTTGGGTCTCTCCCTAAGGTGGCTAGCATGTATGTATCGCTTGCTCACCGAGCCCCACTCCATACAGCCAACCAATTCCAGCCCTGTGCTGATGAGGGCCTAAAGCCCGAAACACGTGTCCACAGGTAGGAATTGGTTGGCTGTGTAAATTTAGAAACTAATCCGCAGCATTGCACGCTTGGCGATTCCAAGCGCTGTGGATTAGACTGGGGTGGAAAGAGAGGATTTGCATAGCTCCGCCTACTGCAAAGGATTCTGGGTAAACCTGCTATTCTTTGTATTATGCTGCTTGCAAGTACTTTCCGTTTCAGGAAAGCATCCACCCTCTATTTATTAACATTTAAGTGTAATTGAAAAAATATTTGAGTGTTTTAGATGTATTATTCATTATTACATAAGCCTATTTTGTGGGAAAAGACATGGTTCAAAATGTCCAATATCCCTACTTAAAAAAACTCAAGTGTTCAATGACTATTTCTTATGGTAATGCTTTTAGTATTCCTTGATGGCCAAGTAGGAAGTCCGGGACTTTGACCAGGAAAGCAGCAAATCCCGTATTGACAAAGAAAAGACACAAAACGCTCTGAAATTGAAAAAGACTTAGTTGTGCACAATAGGTTGTTTGCTTTATATATCACTTTGCCAAAACGTTACTTTGGAAAGACGAAGAAGTTTGAGAATAGGAAGTTGCAATTTTGCTAAGTGAATAGGTTCACATAAAGAAGAGGATGTGGCGATTACTGCCAAATGTGATTTTGCCAGCCTATGACGCTATTACAGTGTTTAGATTTTCAAAATTGACTTGAATTAAAATAATGCTAATAATATTACTGCTACGGCTGTATAAAAAGTAACTGTGCTTTTCAGTGTATCATCCCAGCAGATTCATCTCAATACCGAAATGTCCAAGATGAGTAGATTTGATATTTTCATATACTGTATAAAATGGATAAATTAATATATTAAAGTGTTCTTTTAAAAGGGAATATTGTTCATTAACTTTTAAACTTCTGTGTACAAAAGTTTTTGATAATTTTTTTTAATTTATAACATTTTTGGGAAGTGGCGGAAAGAAAAAACCAAAGAACAAAAAAGAGACCTAAAAGAATTATATTTTAATGTAATAATTAAGAATAGAAAAATAATAACAGTAATATCAAAAAGACCAGCAGTAGGGAACCTGCGGAGAAAAAGGGTCTCTGGTGTATATAAAAAATACCAGAAAAAATGTAAATACACATGTAATGGAAAGGACTAGGGAAGATAGATGTGCCTTACCCTAAAAGATTCCCTTCCTGAAAGCGGAGGTTGGCACCCTGGGATACGATATGGCGCCCCCGCTCAACGTGGTCTGACCCTGAAATCCCTAACAGGGATCCCTACAAAAAAAGCCACCACCAAAAATTAAACACCACACAAACAAAAAGTGTAAAATATAAAATAGTAGTGCTGCTAAATACTTGCTTTTGGTGCAAGAGTAGCGCTATTCAGCTAGTATGCAATACACTCTGGCGTATATAGTGTGAACTAAAGAGGAACAGACAATAATTAGAAAGATGTTATTTAAACGCAATCAGCTCTTATGATCTGTAGTAATACTCCTACAAGGAGAAGAGGTGAAATGCCAAAGAAAAAAACTCAAATATATTTACTATGTTATAGAGATTGGGTCAAAATATACATGTCGTTGCCATAGTGTTGGTGGCATACCCCTAGAGAAGAGTACTCAAGAGTCATTAGAATATGTCTCAAAGTACAGCTCATCTATGGCTCAGATCTATTCCACCGAGCAAAAACCACTTCCGGGATCCCGGCATATAGACTGCGTGATTGCTCATTCCACCATAGCTTCCACATTCCCTACTGCTGGTCTTTTTGATATTACTGTTATTATTTTTCTATTCTTAATTATTACATTAAAATATAATTCTTTTAGGTCTCTTTTTTGTTCTTTGGTTTTTTCTTGTTGATTATTAGACCTTAGCTATTGCAATTTGGTTTTGTTTTTTTGAAGTGGCGGAAAGAAAACAAAAAGCAGAAGTTGTGCAAGTCAACTTCATGCTAAATAAGTAACGCGATAACCGGTGGGTTACAGATGAGGCAATACAAATTATGTTAATTTATCGTCTGTGCATTAACCCCTTCCCGACCTACGACATAGATACATCATTTTGTTGGGGGCTCTGGTGTTGAACCTGCATCTTTTCTGACAGATGAAAGCAGATTTGATCTGCTGTTGTCATGTGCTGCTAACAGTCAAGGGTGGAATCGCGATCTACCCGCTGCTGTTAACATGTTAAATGCCGCTGTCAATCTCTGACACTGCCATTTAACATTACTATGCTGGAAGCACGTCACAAACCTCGCCCGTTAAGGGGCACAGATGGGTTGGCATGCAAACTGGAGGTCTGCAAAAGACTACGCCCTGCTATGTCTAGCACAAGCGATCATATTGAAAAAAAAATAAAAAAAATTCAAATTCAAATGATCCCCTTTTGCCCCAATCAAAATTTTTAAAAAATTAAAAAATACACATATGTATTTGGTATTGCTGCATTCAGAAATGCCTGTTCTATCAAAATATAAATTAAATTAATTCATTTGGTAATTGGTGTAACGAGAAAAAAAATTGAAACTCCAAAATGCAATAGCAGGCGATCAAAACATTGTATCTACCACAAAATCGTGTCAGTAAAATTGTCAGATTCACACGCAAAAAATAAGCTCTTAAAATGCCTCAGATAAAAAAAAAAGTAGATGCTATGCATCTCTAAAAATGGTGTGTGTTTTTTACAAATTCGGGATTTTTTTTTTCACCACTTAAGTAAAAAAAGAATCTTTAGATGTTGGGTATCTGTAAACTGACACGCAGAATCATAATGGCAGGTCAGTTTTAGCATTTAGAGAAGATGGTAAAAAAAAAAAACAACAACTGTGGAATTGCACTTTTTTTCAATTTCACCACACTTTAATTTTTTTTCCCATTTTCCAGTACACTATATGGTAAAATCAATGGTTTTGTTCAAAAGTCCCGCAAAAAACAAACCTTCACACGGCCATATTGACGGAAAAATAAAAAAGCTATGGCTCTGGGAAGAAGAGGAGCAAAGAATGTAAATACAATATTGACAATCCCAAGGTCATGATGGAGTTAAGCCATGTTCACACTTTCAGCATTTTACATCAGTATTTGTAATCAGGAGTGAGAAAATCAGAGTAAAAGTATAATACAAACACGTCACCACTTCTATATTGTTTCCACTTCTGGTTTTGGCTAACAAATAGCGATAAGCGAGTGTGCTCATTACTCGAGTTTCTCCAAGCATGCACAGGTTCTCTCCGAGTATTTCGGCGTGCTCGGAGATTTAGTTTATGTTGATGCAGCTGCATGATTTGCGGCTGCTAGAGAGCTTGAATACATGTGGGGACTGCCTGTTTGTTAGGGAATTCCCACATGTATTCAAGCTGTCTAGCAACCACAAATCATGCAACTGTGTCGACACAAACTAAATCTCCGAGCACGCCAAAATACTTGGAGACCACCCGAGCATGCTCACAGAAACTCAAGTAAGGAGCATACTCGCTCATCACTACTTACAAATACTAAAGCAAAATATTGACCAAATACTGAATGTGTGTATGTTAGGTGTCGAGTTCCTGACACTGCACAGGGGGAATGTCAAACCATGTCCGCTGCAGTCTCCCATTCTCCTCCAGCCGCAGTGGAACCTGCTCAGCGGAGACGTCGGTTCCAGCATCTGGCTCAAACTGATTCTGTGCGAATGGTTACTGCTGCCTTTCCAGGCTCTGCCTTTGTAGCCAGCACTGATCAGCAGCGAACAGGCCTTTCTGGGACTAAGTCCTGCTTTTCCCATACTGAGCATGCCCACGGGACGACCTCCCATTGGAGGTCAGGGGTCACAGGCTCAGGTCCTGTTGCGGCTCCTATTGGACCATCAGGAAGGTCCCAGAGCGCTACTGCTATAAAAGGTTCGCCTGGCCGCTCGGCCATGCGCTAGTGTAACCTTGCTAACAAGTGTGGATGCATGCCTGTCGATGGATGAAAGCTCCGAATCATTCCCATCCCTAGTGTTGTTGCCTGCTCACGAATGGTGGAAGCTACCTAGCACCAGACAGTGCACACAATTCAGCGTCTCTCAGCAGCGACCGCCAGTGTGGCGCCGTGCACTTTCCTGGCCCTTGTTAGGGTGGTTAGTGGTATCTGCCAGAGCGGCGCTGTATGCACTCTTGTGCGGTAAATGATTACTTCAGTGCTATCTCTGACACCACAGTAGCGGTGTCGAGCGTAAGAGGTCTAGAGGAACTTTTTCCCCATGTCTTGGGACAGAGTTCTGTGACTCTTTACTTGCGCTCTCTGTGTGGTATCGCAGCCCTGTGAAGCAACAGGTTTTGCTTTCTTCCTACCGGGTGAAGCTAACTCGTGTGTGTATTCTCACTATACTGCCATCTAGTCCGCCATTACCAAGCAGCAGGTGTGCTTTCTGCACGGTGGACCCTGGACTGTGAACTCATCTCATATCCTCTCTAATTATTATTTGGTGCATTCCGTCAGTCCTAGACTGTGTAAGTGGCCTCACAGTATATTGTGCTTGTCAGCAATATCCTACTAAATAGTAACTTCCAAATAATTTAGGATCACCCATTGACCAATGTAATCAATATAATTGCAAATACTTTTATCCCAAATGCTATTTTCAGTCAAACATTCACTCCATAGCACTGACCACTAGGTATCTCTATTCTATTATTAAAGGGGTTGTCCAGTCAAAATCGAAAGTGTGCAGTCGTTCTATATGACTGCAGACTTATGAATCCTCCAAGAGCACTCACTGTGCACTGCAAGAATTCACTTGTTTGTGTGCCGGGAAGGGTATGTATTCGTTATACATACTTCCGGCCAAAGTCTGTCCAGTGGGCAGGGCCTCGCTCCATACACTTGTATGGAGCAACACCACACCCTATAAACAGCCATGCCCTCTGGGGTGTGGCTTTGATCCATACAAGTGCATGTAGTGAGGCTGCATCTACTAGTCGGGCTCTGACTGGGAGAATGTATAACTCATACGTACCCTTCGGTCCCGGCTCTGAAATGGGAGAATCCTCGCAGTGCACAGTGCTTGTGTTGGGGGAATTCATAAGTCTCTTAAAGTAGAAGGAAAAAAGTTGTACTCACTGTTCCTTAAAAACTTCATTTTATATGAAAAGCTAAAACATCATGTTACAGGGGTAAATGGAATGTGCAGCGCCCCAGGGTCCTAGTCGTTGCAGTAATGTCATTTTCCTCTAGGGGGAGTGATATTACATTTGGAGGCAAAGAAGGACAACTGAATCCAGGTATCACAAACTTGCAACACATTTCACACTCCTGGCCACCAGGGGGAGCATTGTTCCTATTTATTTGGGCATTCCTCACACTTAGGTAAAACTGGTTGCCTGGGGAAGAAGTTAGTTAGTTGATGGCTGAGCTTCGCTCAGGTAGTTGGTCCCTGACAGGGGTGGGATCCTGTCAGAGGCCAAAACAGAAGGACACGGAGCTGTGCCTGCCCTGAATGTGGCAGCTTCTACAAAGAGACACTGAAGGAGGACTGTATTGTAGAGAGGGTGAAGAAGTCGGAGCAAAGGAGTGGATATCAGAGGAGTTCTGCCCTACACAGGCTGCCTCCTTCTGAGGCGCAGGATCCTGGTAGCCGGAACACTGAGAGAGCAACAGTCCTTTATGCCTTGCTCCAGAGACCGGCAGGACAGCTAATTTCACGTTACCTGCCCACCCTATACCCAGGAGGCAAGGTGGCACCGATTAGAGGCTGTGGCATGATAGAGTCCCTTTAAAATGCCTCAAGCCACCGGTCATATGAGTTTGTCCTATCCATCTGGGGGACAGAGAGAGACATAACATCTGTAACATCTTCAACAGTTGTGACGACTTTATGAGAAGCTTAGCAGTAAAGTACTACAACACACGGCACTAGAGGAAGGCGACTGACTCCTACCTGGATAAGGGGACTCTGTAATTGCCTCCAAACCGGCCGGACTCTGCCTGGCCTGTGGTCTGTGCTCTGGACTGTGGATGCTGAAACCTTCAGTAATAGGTAAAGAGACTGCAACCTTGTGTCCTCGTTCTTCACTGCGCCTCTCACCATCTACACACTGGAAAGCCCTGGGGACATACTTCACCTGTGGGAAGGTATACCATCTAGCTGCCATAACATCACCCCAGCGGACCCCCTTAAAGCAGCGTCGGTCACCCTGACTGAATACCACAGGTGGCGTCAAACATATCCCTTTAAAGACCTTTCCCTTTAACATGGACGTACCAAGGGCCACGGACCGGGTCAGCCACCGTGACATCCCCCTGTGAACCGAAGGACCCAGTACCGAGTGCCCCGCTGCCCTCGGGGGCGCTCCAAATGCATTGAAGATGACGGCCTTTTCTCACCAAACATCTCTTCAATGGGTCCTTACATACAGGTAAGTAGATGTCACTTTTATAAATACACACGCCTCTCACGATGTCGAAATCAATGTATATTATGAACATGTGAACTAAAAAAAAACATTTATACAAGATAACTAGTGTTGAGCATTCTGATACTGCAAATATTGGGTATCGGCCGATATTCGCTGTACCGGAATTCCGATACCGAGTTCCGATACTTTTGCAATATCGGATACCAGAATCGGAAGTTCCCATAGTGCAATGATGCACTATATTGGAGTGTGGGCGGTGCGTGGGCGGAGACTGCGTGTGTGTGCGGGCAGGGTCTGTGCGTGACCGTGGGCGATCTGTGCGTGCCTGCCGGGAGTCTGTGGAGGCCTGCCGGGGCTCTGTGCGTGCTGCCGGGGGTCTGTGCGTGCCTGCCGGGGCTCTGTGCAAGCTGCCGGGGGTCTGTGCCAACTGCCGGGGGTCTGTGCAGGCTGCCGAGGGTCTGTGTGTGACTACTGGGGGCTCTGTGTGGGCTGCCAGGGGTCTGTGCGTGCCTGCCGGGGCTCTGTGTGAGCTGCCGGAGCTCTGTGCGGACTGCCGGGGGACTGTGTGGGCCTGCCGGGGCTCTGTGCGAGCTGCCGGGGGTCTGTGCGGGCTGCCGGGGCTCTGTGTTGGCTGCCGGGGGGGGTCTGTGCGTGCCAGGGGCTCTGTGCGGGCTGCCGGGACTCTGTGCGGGCTGCCGGGCATCTGTGCGTGCCTGGCGGGGGCTCTATGTGGGCTTCCAGGGCTCTGTGTGGGCTGCCAGGGCTCTGTGCGGGCTGCTGGGGCTCTGTGCGTGTGTGCAGGCATCGTCTAATGGGACTACAAGTCCCATCGGATGATGCCTGCTACAGTGACAGTGATTGACACATTAGCCAATGATGGGACAGTAGTAGTCCTTTCATCCGGCTAATGTGTTGAATGTAAAAAAAAAAAACACTACATACATACAGTGGGGCAAAAAAGTATTTAGTCAGTCAGCAATAGTGCAAGTTCCACCACTTAAAAAGATGAGAGGCGTCTGTAATTTACATCATAGGTAGACCTCAACTATGGGAAACAAACTGAGAAAAAAAAATCCAGAAAATCACATTGTCTGTTTTTTTAACATTTTATTTGCATATTATGGTGGAAAATAAGTATTTGGTCAAAACAAAATTTCATCTCAATACTTTGTAATATATCCTTTGTTGGCAATGACAGAGGTCAAACGTTTTCTGTAAGTCTTCACAAGGTTGCCACACACTGTTGTTGGTATGTTGGCCCATTCCTCCATGCAGATCTCCTCTAGAGCAGTGATGTTTTTGGCTTTTCGCTTGGCAACACGGACTTTCAACTCCCATCCAAAGGTTTTCTATAGGGTTGAGATCTGGAGACTGGCTAGGCCACTCCAGGACCTTGAAATGCTTCTTACGAAGCCACTCCTTCGTTGCCCTGGCGGTGTGCTTTGGATCATTGTCATGTTGAAAGACCCAGACACGTTTCATCTTCAATGCCCTTGCTGATGGAAGGAGGTTTGCACTCAAAATCTCACGATACATGGCCCCATTCATTCTTTCATGTACCCGGATCAGTCGTCCTGGCCCCTTTGCAGAGAAACAGCCCCAAAGCATGATGTTTCCACCACCATGCTTTACAGTAGGTATGGTGTTTGATGGATGCAACTCAGTATTCTTTTTCCTCCAAACACGACAAGTTGTGTTTCTACCAAACAGTTCCAGTTTGGTTTCATCAGACCATAGGACATTCTCCCAAAACTCCTCTGGATCATCCAAATGCTCTCTAGCAAACTTCAGACGGGCCCGGACATGTACTGGCTTAAGCAGTGGGACACGTCTGGCACTGCAGGATCTGAGTCCATGGTGGCGTAGTGTGTTACTTATGGTAGGCCTTGTTACATTGGTCCCAGCTCTCTGCAGTTCATTCACTAGGTTCCCCCGCGTGGTTCTGGGATTTTTGCTCACCGTTCTTGTGATCATTCTGACCCCACGGGGTGGGATTTTGCGTGGAGCCCCAGATCGAGGGAGATTATCAGTGGTCTTGTATGTCTTCCATTTTCTAATTATTGCTCCCACTGTTGATTTCTTCACTCCAAGCTGGTTGGCTATTGCAGATTCAGTCTTCCCAGCCTGGTGCAGGGCTACAATTTTGTTTCTGGTGTCCTTTGACAGCTCTTTGGTCTTCACCATAGTGGAGTTTGGAGTCAGACTGTTTGAGGGTGTGCACAGGTGTCTTTTTATACTGATAACAAGTTTAAACAGGTGCCATTACTACAGGTAATGAGTGGAGGAAAGAGGAGACTCTTAAAGAAGAAGTTACAGGTCTGTGAGAGCCAGAAATCTTGATTGTTTGTTTCTGACCAAATACTTATTTTCCACCATAATATGCAGATAAAATTTAAAAAAAAACAGACAATGTGATTTTCTGGATTTTTATTCTCAGTTTGTCTCCCATAGTTGAGGTCTACCTATGATGTAAATTACAGACGCCTCTCATCTTTTTAAGTGGTGGAACTTGCACTATTGCTGACTGACTAAATACTTTTTTGCCCCACTGTACTACATACATACATACATACATACATACAACATACTACATACTACATACAGGCATACATACTACATACAAGCATACATACTACATACATACATACTATATACAATACATTCATACATTACATACAATACATACATACAGTACATTAAACATAGAGTACATACTCACCATCACTTGTCACTTTGTTACCCGAAGCCAGTGTCATCTGTAAAAAATGTTAAAATAACAAACAACCAATATACTCCCTGATCCGCAGAAATCCACGAGAGTCCCACGACGATCTCCCGTGGAGAACGGCAGCATCAGATGATGCGACCGCTCTCCAGGGGCTCCAGGAACACAATGACGGGAGGAAGCTATCCTTCTGCACTGTATTCCTCCGCCGCTGTAAAAAAAAAAAAATAGTCCCTAGTCTTACTTTTGGCATTGCTGTGTGAGAAATTTTCCCACGCAGCAATTGCCATAAAGTGAGACTTTGTCCTAAGGTAACCTCTGTGATGCACTGCAGGAGCATCAGCTGATGCTGCTGTTCTCCACGGGAGATCGTCATGGGACACTCGTGGATTTCTGCGGACAGGGAGTATATTGGTTGTTTGTTATTTTAATATTTTTTACAGGTGACACTGGCTGCATGGATCAAAATGACAAGCAATTGTGAGTATGTACTCTATGTTTAATGTACTGTATGTCTGTATGTATGTATTGTATGTAATGCATGAATGTACTGTATGTAGCATCAGTGTTTTATGTATGGTTTTTTTTTTCATTCAACACATTAGCCGGATGATGGGACTACTACTGTCCCATCATTGACTAATGTGTCAATCACTGTCACTGTAGCAGGCATCTTCCGATGGGACTTGTAGTCCCATCGGACGATGCCTGCACACACGCACAGACCCCCAGCAGCCCGCACAGAGCCCCAGAAGCCCGCACAGACCCCCAGCAGGCCCATACAGGCCCCCAGCAGCCCACACAGAGCCTTGGCAGCCCGCACAGAACACTGGCAGCCCGCACAGAGCCCTGGCAACCTGCACAGAGCCCCGGCAAGCTTATACAGACACACGGCAGCCCGCACAGAGCCCCGGCAGCCCACACAGAGCCACAGCAGCCCGCACAGCCCTGGCAGCCCGCACAGAGCCCCAGCAGGCCTGCACAGAGCCCCGGCAGCCCACACAGATCCCTGGCAGGCCCGTACAGACCCCCGGTAGCCCGCACAGAGCCCCGGCAGGCCCGCACAGACCCCGCCCGCACAGTGTCCGCCCACGCACCGCCCACACTCTTCCCCCCTCCAGAACAGGATGTAGAAGGACAAAGAGCTTATTTAGGCCGGCGTCACACTAGGCGTACGAAAATACGGTCCATTTTTTACGGCCGTAATACGCAGAAATGTTCCCAAAATAGTGATCCATATGTCATTCGTAGGCAGGGTGTGGCAGCGTATTTTGCGCATGTCATCCTCCATATGAAATCTGTATGGCATCCGTACTGCGAGATTTTCTGCGAGAATGTTACCATCCACCTCTCGTGTCTCCCCTTTTCCTCATAGTTTGTAAGCTTGCGAGCAGGGCCCTCATTCCTCCTGGTATCTGTTTTGAACTGTATTTCTTTTATGCTGTAATGTCTATTGTCTGTACAAGTCACCAGCTGACTCCTTGTCAGTCCTCTCTTCTGGAGAAGCTGCCAAACGGGGATCACCAACTTGCCTTTGCGGCATATCTCAGTCAGTCCAGACCCACCGAGGACTGTAGCTTCCCCAAGTTCCACTCCTCTGGAGAAGCTGCCAAACGGGGATCACCAACTTGCCTTTGCGGCATATCTCAGTCAGTCCAGCCAGGACACATGGAAGTCTGCCCAGACTTGCAGACTCCCAAACACTCCCCACCATGTGCTAACACACCTCCTTTAGGTAGCCTGTAACCATACCCCCAGGTGAGGTAACATCACATGCACTGGTCACATGATCATGACATCACTGCAGGTCCTCAAACACCTGCAGGGAAAAAGATACAGTGAGCACCCCCACTCAGAGTGAGGTATGTGGGTAGCCAGACCCTCCCATCTCTCATAGCTACCCGCAACCCGGACCCAGGTGCACTAAATGACATCTTCAGTGCTCACGCGCTCTAAAGACAAGATACTCCGGGTTGCATCGCAGGGAGCATCCATCCCTGTGACACATACCTCCCATTAACCACAATTCCAGACACTGTCTCACCATCACATCCATGCACACAATTGCCACGCACGGCCTCAATACGCCTCCGTGCGCATACTGGGGAGACCATGCAGCGCCCCTTACCTGTTACAGGGGTCACTGCATCACATACCCCCCCCCCCCCCCTCTGTTCAAACTTGTGGGGTTGAACATTTGTCTTAGCCCAGGGGCCTCGAGACCGGGTACCCAAGTCACCTTGGCCTACTAGTCGAGAGAGCCCTCTCAGTCGGGTTTGGGCATCATGGTCAATCTGACGTCGCAATCGCCTTGCACCCATATGACCTGTCTGGACTGACTCTTTGTCAACACGTCCGCTACCAGGTCTTCCCCCCAAGTCACTCAGCCCTGTGCTATCTGAGGAGACACTGCATCTTTCACACAACTGGGTACTCCCACCCCTTTGTTTGTCCACATTTCGGGTCGAAAGTGGCCGCCATCTTCTTCGCCTTTCTGGCAGCTGCTTATTGACTTGCAGTCTCTCAAGTCTCAGCTGCTCTACCTCCCTTAGGTATGCCATGCGATATTCCAGGAGCATGCGGATGTTCCTAAGACTCTCTCTGGAACCGACAACCAGGAAAGGAACCATCCCATCTTCACCCATGACCTAGACCTCGTCATCAGCCGGTATCCTCAGTCTCTTCAGACCGGACTTATCCACCATCTCCTGCATCACTCTCCCATGTTTCCCAATGACTTTCGCCACCAGAACTTTGGGTACTTGGACTGTGTCTTCCACTAAGCCCAGCCGACTAAGAGCATTCCTCTCACGCTCCAAACGTCGAACGGCTTCATCATTCTTCAAAATGATTCTCTGTTTTGTACGGAGGCAGTGTAGGTGCATATCCCTCAGGACAGCCACCCGCTTCACTGTGACTTCCTTAGTCGATAGTATGACCAATTGCTGCGTCTCAGGCGCCCAGTGCACACTACACGCCTCTACTGCCTTTCTAAAGGCCTCATGCACACCCTTCCTGGCGCACGCTTCTCGCATGTCTCCGGGTACTTCTATAATACTCTTGAAAAGCGGGGTCTCATCTTCACGGACATCTGCCACAACCGGGTGACTGTCTTGTTCCGTTTTTAGCACGAACTCTTCCTCCGTCTTTTCTTCTGCTTGAGCCTTCGCCAAGATGGGCACTGGCAACTCCTCTGCCAGGCAGCGACGCTCCTTCTCTCTCTGGAGCAGTTCCTGCTGATGCTTTTCTTGGGCCATTTTGAGCACCTCCATATTTTCCAATATGGTCCTATTCATGGTTTGACATGCCGACATGTGACGTCTGAGCTCAAAGACCTCCCTCTCCAGCTCGTCCACTCTGTGCACAACCGCTTGTCTCAGAACTCTTTCTTGTTCGAGAGACTCTTTGAGCAGCTCTATCTCGCTTCTCCCATCCTCCGGATTGGTGGAGCAGGCGTCACTTAAGGAGGTATCTACTTCAGGCACCACTTCTTTGGTGGCCTCCTCCACATCTGCACCTTCAGAAGTTGCACTGTCAGCGTCAGCCCTCTTTTGGGTCTCAGCGGTGACATCCTTAGGTTCGTCCCGTTCCCCTGGGACTTTAAAGTACTCCAGACACTTCAAGTCCTCAGCACCAGATTTTCTGGAGCCTTCACCCTCTTCCGTCACATCTTCACAAGGTGCAACTGGTTCAGCCCCTTTGCCTTTCCTACGTCTCCGGCGACGGGAGGAAGACTTGCCAGCGGTACCTGAGTCAGCCTTACTGCACTCTTTTCCACTGGTGTCATCATCTGAATGGAAGTCACCACCACCCAATTGGTCTTCCTGGAACAGACAGTCCCCACTTAAACAGGTCACAATTTCTGGCATGGCTGTCACTGCCATCCTGTCTTCACCCTGTGGAGCCCTGTCGTTCCCCTGTGTCAGTATTTCTGATACCAGTACATCATACTCAGTTGTAGCGCTTGTTACTGGCCATGTCATGTCACAGTCACCCTTGGAGTCTGTGTCACACCCCCCAACATGGTGAACCTTCCAGTTACTTTCTAACCGGGTGTCAGCTCCACTCTGTTTTACCACCACATGCTTATCTACCAGATCATTACCAGTCACATTGTTGCACATGTCAGGTAACGTCAGGTCAGTAAGTTCGGCAGACGCACCTTTTCCTCTGGTCACCCTTATACCTGACCCATCAGTCTTCCTGGGGTACACTTCAGGTGACATGTCCGTAAGTTGGGCAGACTCACCTTCCCCACTGGTCAACCCGTCGTCGGCCCCAACTACTTTGGGAGAAATAAATGCTTTAAGGTATGCAACCCCACCAGCTGAGAGCCTTCCATTCTCTTGTTGTAAAGAAGCTCCCTTCTCCCACAATTCTGTGAACAACCTAGAGTCCCCGCCAATTATCACTGGGCAGGGTAAGGTTGAGACTATGGCCACATCATGGATTGCACTGTCCTTGGCCGTCTCGAGGACCACCCTGGCCACTGGACAGCCCTTGGTGTACCCATGGATGCAGGTTACACTGACTCTCCTATCAGGCACTTCAAATCCGTCAGGTGCAACCCTCACTAGAGTCAAAGGGCCCCCAGAATCGACCAGTCCGTACATCTCTATCTCATGCATCCGCACGGCACACCCCCGTAAAGTTTCACCAGGGGGATAGTTCACACCGCATACCGGACACACATAACTTATACGCCCTGGGTACCCATTTGTCTGCGGTACCTCTTTGGGAGGCTCCTCCCTCTTTTTGGAAACCACCATTTCCCCAGATTCCACCTCTTTTTGGGCTTCTACCCCACTTCGGGTTACCGCCCCTTTTTTTGGCCCTGCCCCATTTGGGCAAGTGCTCCGCTTTTTGACACCACCCCTGTTTGGGTTACAGGCCCCTTTTGGGATTCCACCCCTTTTTGGGCTACTACCCCTGTTCGGGTTACCGCCCCTTTTTGGGCAACCATCTCCGTTTGGGTCCCCGCCCACTTTTAGGGACACCCCCTTCCCTGGGGTACACCCCGTGGACTTCCCCACGGCACTCAGGCCCCAGTTCGCACAGTACACCACTATGTCTCTGGGCTTGTACTGGCCCTTTAAGAGTCTGCACGATCTGGGAAAGGGGAAAAAAAAAAATTTTTTTTTTTTCTTTTTTTATATGTCACTTCACCAGCTCCTGCTGGTATTGCCACAGCTCCCGCTGCAGACACATATAACCAGCACCTCCGGCTGCTGACGACACACCACAGCCACTGCAGCTCCGGCTGCTGCGGAACCTCTTGCTGCAATTTCAGCTATGCTCCACAAGGCTCTGCACGGCTCCACTGCAAACTTCGTGGACCCGCCGATCCACAGCAAGCCGCTTGTCACCTTCGTGGACCCGCCGATCCACAGCCAGATGCTTGTCACCTTCGTAACCCCGCCGAGTTACAGGCTAGACGCCATCTTCGTGGCCACGCCGAGCCACAGCAATTAACTCTGTACGTGCCACCTGGAACGATGCCCGCATTCGAACGCCATATGTAAGATTGCTCTTACTAATGGGTAGGGGATTACTCGCTTGGCACGGGATTGACGTACTCGGGCACGATTTTTTTTTAAACAAAACAGTCCATACGGTTTATTTTGTACAGCATAAACCGCATCGTAAGCCAAGTTGCATATCACTGTCTTACATGTAGTCCATTCGTTAACACATTATCTCAGAACCTTAGTCTGTGGCAACTAAACACGCTGGTCCTCCTGACCAGTTGCCGTGGGTTACCACACAGTTCATATCACACAGGTTGCAGCAACTAAACACGATGGTCCTCCTGACCAGTTGCCGTGGGTTACCACACAGTTCATAACACAATAAGGACCAACAGTCTATGAAGGTACCTTACGGGAGCTCCTGCTCCACCAGCTGACTCCTTGTCAGTCCTCTCTTCTGGAGAAGCTGCCAAACGGGGATCACCAACTTGCCTTTGCGGCATATCTCAGTCAGTCCAGACCCACCGAGGACTGTAGCTTCCCCAAGTTCCACTCCTCTGGAGAAGCTGCCAAACGGGGATCACCAACTTGCCTTTGCGGCATATCTCAGTCAGTCCAGACCCACCGAGGACTGTAGCTTCCCCAAGTTCCACTCTTCTGGAGAAGCTGCCAAACGGGGATCACCAACTTGCCTTTGCGGCATATCTCAGTCAGTCCAGACCCACCGAGGACTGTAGCTTCCCCAAGTTCCACTCCTCTGGAGAAGCTGCCAAACGGGGATCACCAACTTGCCTTTGCGGCATATCTCAGTCAGTCCAGCCAGGACACATGGAAGTCTGCCCAGACTTGCAGACTCCCAAACACTCCCCACCATGTGCTAACACACCTCCTTTAGGCAGCCTGTAACCACACCCCCAGGTGAGGTAACATCACATGCACTGGTCACATGATCATGACATCACTGCAGGTCCTCAAACACCTGCAGGGAAAAAGATACAGTGAGCACCCCCACTCAGAGTGCGGTATGTGGGTAGCCAGACCCTCCCATCTCTCATAGCTACCCGCAACCCGGACCCAGGTGCACTAAATGACATCTTTAGTGCTCACGCGCTCTAAAGACAAGATACTCCGGGTTGCATCGCAGGGAGCATCCATCCCTGTGACACATACCTCCCATTAACCACAATTCCAGACACTGTCTCACCATCACATCCATGCACACAATTGCCACGCACGGCCTCAATACGCCTCCGTGCGCATACTGGGGAGACCATGCAGCGCCCCCTACCTGTTACAGGGGTCACTGCATCACAATATATTTCATACAGCGCTAGATAGCAGAAAAGCAGGTAATTCAATTGCCGGCTTTTGCTATCTCCTTCCCAAACCCGACATGATATGAGACATGGTTTACATACAGTAAACATTTTCATATCCCTTTCTTTTATATATATATATATTCCTCACTACTAATGTTAGGAGTGTGTATGTGCAAAATTTGGGCGCTCTAGCTGGTAAAATAAAGGGTTAAATCGCAGAAAAAACTGGTGTGGGCTCCCGCGCAATTTTCTCCGCCAAAGTGGTAAAGCCAGTTACTGAGGGCAGATATTAATAGCCTAGAGAGGGACCATAGTTATTGCCCCCCCCCGGCTAAAAACATCTGCCCCCAGCCACCCCAGAAAAGGCACATCTGTAAGATGCGCCTATTCTGGCACTTGGCCACTCTCTTCCCACTCCCGTGTAGAGGTGGGATATGGGGTAATAAAGGGTTAATGTCACCTTGCTATTGTAAGGGGACATTAAGCCAGGTTAATAATGGAGAGGTGTCAATAAGACACCTATCCATTATTAATCCTATAGTAATAAAGGATTAATAATACACACAAACATTATGAAAAAAGTATTTTAATGAAATAAAGACACAGGGTGTTGTAATAGTTTATTATACTCTCAATCCAATTGAAGCCCCTTGTCACCTGAAACAAAGTTAAAATAAAAAAACAACAATATCCCATACCTTCCGCCGTTCAGTCTTTTCAGTAATTTTACAAGCAGAAGCCTGCTAATGCAGCCGCCCCTGTCTGTAAAAACCCGGGGAATGAATGGAAAGCAGGGGAACGTAGCTACCTAGACTTACGGAGCTGCGCCCCCTGCTGGCATAACCTCAGATGAACTCGAGCGTGAGAAAATATTCAGAAAAATTCCCACGCTAGAGTTCATCTGAGTTTATACCAGCAGGGGGCGCAGCACCGCAAGTCTAGGTAGCTACGGTCCCGTGCTTTTGATTCATTCCCTGCATTAGCAGGCTTCTGCTTGTAAAATTATTTAACCCCTTCAGATGGATTTACAGCGTGGGACAAGACTGAACGACGGAAGGTATGGGATATTGTTGTTTTTTTATTTTAACTTTGTTTCAGGTGACAAGGGTCTTCAATTGGATTGAGAGTATAATAAACTATTACAACACCCTGTGTCTTTATTTCATTAAAATACTTTTTTCATAATGTTTTTGTGTATTATTAACCCTTTATTACTATAGGATTAATAATGGATAGGTGTCTTATTGACACCAATTCCATTATTAACCTGGCTTAATGTCAATAGCAAGGTGACATTAACCCTTTATTACCCCATATCCCACTGCTACACGGAAGTGGGAAGAGAGTGGCCAAGTGCCAGAATAGGCGCATCTTACAGATGTGCCTTTTCTGGGGTGGCTGGGGGCAGATATTTTTAGCCGGGGGGGCCAATAACCATGGTCCCTCTCTAGGCTATTAATATCTGCCCTCAGTCACTGGCTTTACCACTCTGGCGGAGAAAATTGCACGGGAGCCCACGCCAGTTTTTTCTGCGATTTAACCCTTTATTTTATCAGCTAGAGCGCCCAAATTTTGCACATACACACTACTAACATTAGTAGTGAGGAATATGCAAAAAAAAGGGATATGAAAAGGCTTACTGTATGTAAACCTTGTCTTATATCATGTCGGGTTTGGGAAGGAGATAGCAAAAGTCGGCAATTGAATTACCGGCATTTCTGCTATCTAGCGCTGTATGAAATATAAATACATATATATATGTGTCTCACTGACATATTTATATATATATATATATACCCCTATACTATGTGTACACATTTATTTTAGCTATTCTAGTCTAACCTGTCAGTGTGATTTTACTGTACACCGCACTGAATTGCCGGCTTTTCTATATAACACCGCTGCGTATTTCTCGCAAGTCACACTGTTGGTTCGTGTGTAGTCCGTATTGTTCTCGACCCCATTGACTTTCATTGGCAGATTTTTTGTGCAATACGCTGACAAACACAGCATGCTGCGATTTTCTACGGCCGTACAAGACCGTATAATAGGTATACGTAAAATACGGCAGATAGGAGTTGGGCCATAGAGAATCATTGTACCGTGTGCAATCCGCATTTTCTGTGCCTCTCATACGTCCGTAAAACTCGCTAGTGTAACGCCGGCCTTACATTCCGATATTTGTGTCCCATTGACTTGCATTGGTATCGGGTATCGGTATCGGCGATATCCGATATTTTTTGGATATCGGCCGATCCAATCCGATACCGATACTTCTGGATATCGGAAGGTATCACTCAACACTAAAGATAACACAAAGAATATAAAACATCAATACAAAAATATTTTTTATGCAAACACTGAAATGTCCAGTTTGTGCCCGTGAACAGATTATGCATCTGGCTTTCCTTCTCAATACATTTTTATTCTGATTAATTCCAAGAGTGGGAAACGTAATTGTTTCAAGGCCAGTAAAGCTCAAATATGATAAGATCTATCAGCCAACAGGAATCTTTGCCCATGCAGATAGATCTGTAGTGTTCTCTGAAACAAACAAACAAACATTAACCTGATTGTCTTGCTTATGTAAAAATGCCCATGGGGCAAAAAATTATACAGAGCACATCACATCTTTTGCAGGAAATAAATTCTCTAACCATGTGTGATATACAGTGGGTATGGAAAGTATTCATACTCCTTTAAATTTTTCACTCTTTGTTTCATTGCAGCCATTTGGTAAATTCAAAAAAGTTATTTTTTTTCTCATTAATGTACACTCTGCACCCCATCTTGACTGAAAAAAACAGAAATGTAATTTTTACAAATTTATTAAAAAAGAAAAACTGAAATATAACATGGTCATAAGTTTTCATACCTTTTGCTCAGTATTGAGTAGAAGCACACTTTTGAGTTATTACAGCCATGAGTCTTCTTGGGAATGATGAAACAAGTTTTTCACACCTGGATTTGGAGATCCTCTGCCATTCTTCCTTGCAGACCCTCTCCAGTTCCATCAGGTTGGATGGTGAACATTGGTGGGCAGCCATTTTCAAGTCTCTCCAGAGATGCTCAATTGGGTTTAGGCCAGGGCTCTGGCTGGGCCAGTCAAGAATGGTCACAGAGTTGTTCTGAAGCCACCCCTTTGTTGTTTTAGCTGTATGCTTAAGGTCATTGTCTTGTTGGAAGGTGAACCTTCGGCCATGTCGGAGGTCCAGAGCACTCTGGAAGAGGTTTTCATCCAGAATATCTCTGTACTTGGCCACATTCATGTTTCCTTCAATGACAACCAGTCGTCCTGTCCCTGCAGCTGAAAAACACCCCTATAGCATGATGCCACCAGCATGTTTCACTGTTGGGATTGTATTGGGCAGGTGATGAGCATTGCCTGGTTTTCTCCACACATACCGCTTAGAATTATCTCCAAAAGGGTTTTTCTTCTATTCATCAGACCAGAGAATCTTTTTTCTCATAGTCTGGGAGTCCTTCATGTGTTTTTTAGCAAACTCTTTCATATGTCTTGCACTGAGGAGAGGCTTCCGTTGGGCCACTGTGCCATAATGGCCCGACTGGTGGAGGGCTGCAGTGACAGTTGACTTTGTGGAACTTTCTCCCATCTCCCTACTGCATCTCTGGAGCACAGCCACAGTTATCTTGGGGTTCTTCTTTGCCTTCCTCACCAAGGCTCTTCTCCCACAATTGTTCAGTTTGGCTGGACGGCCAGGTCTAGGAACACTTCTGGTGGTCCCAAACTTCTTCCATTTAAGGACTATGGAGGCCACTGAACCTTGAATATTGCAGAAATTCTGTTGTAACGAGATCTGTGCCTTGCCACAATTCTGTCTCTGAGCTCCTTGGCCAGTTCCTTTGACCTCATGATTCGCATTTGGTTTGACATGCACTGTGAACTGTGAGGTCTTATATAGACAGATGTGTGCTTTTCCAAATCAAGTCCTATCAGTTTAATTAAACACAGCTGGACTCCATTGAAGGAGTAAAACCATCTCAAGAAGGATCACTAGGAAATGGGCAGCATGTGACTTAAATATGAGTGCCTGAGCAAAGGGTATGAATAATTATGATCCACCATGTGATATTTCAGCTTTTCTTTTTTTTTTATTAAATATGCAAACATTTCTACATTTCTGTTTTATTCAGTCAAGATGGGGTGCAGAGTGTACATTAATGTGAAAAAATGAACTTTTTTGAATTTACGAAATGGCTGCAATGAAACAAAGAGTGAAAAAAGTAAAGGGGTATGAATACTTTTTGTACCAACTGTATTTCTGGTATCGCTGTAATCACACCGACCCGAAGAATAAAGTCGCCTAATCACTTATACTGCATGGGGAACAGCGAAAAAAATAAATAAAAGAAATTCTTCACATTCTGTTGATTTTTTAATTTTGCCTCCCAAAGATCGCAGTAGGGCTCGGCGCACATTTATCCTGTGCACTGCGCTGAGCATTTCTGTGTAAATCTCTAAAATACGTGATTCAGACAGAACCCCTGGCGGAAGATTCCCTATAATGAGGCAGATGGTGGCACTGTGCATGCCATAGGACCTGTGATCTGGCGGTGTCCGTCTTTTTAGGATTGCATAAAAGTTCTTTCGGCCACAGTTTTTGCGCTTCTGAAAAGGACACCGCTGAACAGAGGCCAGACGAAGTCCAGAGTAAATTTGCTGCCTCATTATAGTGAATGGATCCCTCTGGGATTTCTTCTGAATTACGTACCGTATATACTCGAGTATAAGCCGACCCGAGTATAAGCCGACCCCCCTAATTTTGCCACAAAAAACTGGGAAAACTTATTGACTCGAGTATAAGCCTAGGGTGGAAATGCAGCATTTACCGGTGAATTTCAAAAATAAAAATAGATCATTATTTCCCCATAGCTGTGCCATATAGTGCTCTGCACCGTTCATATTTCCCCATAGGTGTGAACCATATAGTGCTCTGCACCGTTCATTATGCCCCCTAGCTGTGCCATATACGGTGCTCTGCACCGTTCATTGTGCCCCATAGATGTGCCATATACGGTGCTCTGCACCGTTCACTGTGCCCCATAGCTGTGCCATATACGGTGCTCTGCACCGTTCACTGTGCCCCATAGCTGTGCTGTGCCATATACGGTGCTCTGCACCGTTCACTGTGCCCCATACATAGCTGTGCTGTGCCATATACGGTGCTCTGCACCGTTCACTGTGCCCTATAGCTGTGCTGTGCCATATACGGTGCTCTGCACCGTTCACTGTGCCCCATAGCTGTGCTGTGCAATATACGGTGCTCTGCACCGTTCACTGTGCCCCATAGCTGTGCTGTGCCATATACGGTGCTCTGCACCGTTCACTGTGCCCCATAGCTGTGCTGTGCCATATACGGTGCTCTGCACCGTTCACTGTGCCCCATAGCTGTGCTGTGCCATATACGGTGCTCTGCACCGTTCACTGTGCCCCATACGGTGCTCTGCACCGTTCACTGTGCCCCCCCTAGCTGTGCCATATACGGTGCTCTGCACCGTTCACTGTGCCCCCCCTAGCTGTGCCATATACGGTGCTCTGCACCGTTCACTGTGCCCCCCCTAGCTGTGCCATATACGGTGCTCTGCACCGTTCACTGTGCCCCCCCTAGCTGTGCCATATACGGTGCTCTGCACCGTTCACTGTGCCCCATAGCTGTGCTGTGCCATATACGGTGCTCTGCACCGTTCACTGTGCCCCATAGATGTGCTCCATATACGGTGCCCTGCACCGTTCACTGTGCCCCATAGATGTTCCACATAAATTTGTGCCGCCGCTGCCGCAATAAAGAAAAAAAAACACATACTCACCTCCCTTGATTGCAGCTCCCGGCGTCTCGTTCCGGCGCCTCCATCTTCCCGGCGTCTCTGCTCTGACTGATCAGGCAGAGGGCGCCGCGCACACTGTATGCGTCATCGCGCCCTCTGCCTGAACAGTCAGAGCGCAGACGCCGGGAAGATGGAGGCGCCGGCCGGGAAGATGGATCGGCGCCCGGCGGCTGGAACGTGGACAGGTGAATATAACATACTCACCTAGTCCTGGCGATCCTCGCGCTGTCCCCTCCTGTCTTCGGTGCCGCAGCTTCTTTCTCTATCAGCGGTCACCGGCACCGCTGATTAGAGAAATGAATAAGCGGCTCCGCCCCTATGGGAGGTGGAGCCGCTTATTCATTTCTGTAATGAGCGGTCCCACGTGACCGCTGAAGAGAGGAAGAAGCTGCAGCGCCGAAGCCCGTGGGACGGCAGGGACAGCGCGAGGATCGCTGGGACTAGGTAAGTATGCCTCAGCGCCCTCTCCCCCTCACCCGCCGACCCCACCGCTACCGTGACTCGAGTATAAGCCGAGGGGGGCACTTTCAGCCCAAAAATTTGGGCTGAAAATCTCGGCTTATACTCGAGTATATACGGTAACTCAGATATTTATATGGAAACCCCAGCAGTCAGATTACAGCGCCGGATAAATGTCATATAAAATGTTTCCAATAAAATCTTCCACTCACACCACAAAAAAAGAAATCCCCCACTCAGATCTGTCGTCTATTAATGGAAATATAGGGGACTTCCACGTTACTGGTAGCACAAAGGCTCTGGAAAAGGTAAATGGCTCCTCGCTCCCCAAAAGAAATTCAGCAAATTCTCCGCACCCAAATCCGAATGCCCCCCTCCCCTCTGAGCCCCAGTGTGCCTAAACCAAATTTAGCACCCACATGTTTGGCATTTCTGTAGTGCTGAGAGCCTGCCTAATTTACAGGTGCGTGTCTCCAGAAGCATGAGCTGGGCATAATGTACTGGAGACTGCAACGTACTGGTCACTACAGTGTACTGGTCACTACAATGGCAGTTTGCAATTTTCACTCAGCAACATCCACTGATGCCTGTTTCTGGAAAACACCCAAGGAGTCAAAATCATCGCTACATCTCTAGATAAATTCCCAAAAGGTTATAATTTCCAGAACGTGGTCACTTGAGGGAGGATTCTGCTTTTCTAGCACTTATGGGTTCTTTATATGGAATCTGAAAACTAATCTAGGAAAATCTGCTCTCCAGGAGTCAAATAGCGCTCTGTCTCAATTGAGCCGCTCCGTATAGCAAAGTAGTACTGTACATCCACATAAGGGGCATTTATGCATTAAGCAGAAATTGTGGAACAAATTTTGGTGCCATTTTTACCCATTTCCCAGTGTGAAAATGTAAAACGGGGCTAACACACAATCTTGGTGGTAAAAATGTAAATTATTTTTTATTCACTGACCAATGGTATAAAAGTCTGAGACACACCTTTGGTGTCAATATAATCACTGAACCTCTAGATGATTTAATTAAGAGGTTTAATTTGTAAAATGGGGTCACTTATGGTAGGTTGTGCTCTTCTGTCTCCTCAGGGGCTCTGCCAATGAAACATGGCACCCTCAAAAAAGTGCAGCAAAATCTGCACCATAATATGGCTCTGCTTCCCTTCTGAGCTTTGTGATGCCTCAAAATTAGTTTGCGGTATCAGTGAACTCAGGAGAAATTGAACAAAAACGGTAAGGGTCCATATTCTCTTTTTGGCCCTTGCCAAAATACAAAATTAGCAGCTAAAGATTTTTGTGGGAAAAAATTTAATTTTTTTTTATTTTCACGTCTTAACGTTATAAACTTCTGTGAACCACTTGCGGGTTCAAGGTGCTCAGCACACATCAAGGTAAGGTCCCAAAGGGGTCTAGTTTTCAAAATGGTGTCATTTGTTGGGGTTTCCACTGTTTAGGCACACCAAACTCGACATGGCGTCCACTAATTATTCCATCAATTCAATGCATTCAAAAAGTCAAATGCTTTCCTTCCTTTCCTTGCCCTGCCGTGCACCGAAACAGTTGTTTTCCTCCACATATTGGGTATGTGCGCTTTCAGGAAAGATTGCACAACAAATTGTATTGAGCAATTTGTCCTGTTACCCTTATGAAAATGCAAAATTAGGAGCTAAAAAAGATTTATCTGGGAAAAATGTGATTTTTTTTTATTTTAACGGCTTAATGTTATAATATTTTGTGAAGCACCCTGGGGGTTCAAGGTGCTCAATGCACATCTAGATAAGTTCCCTAAGGGGTCTCCAAAATGGTGTCACTTGTTGGGAGTTTCCACTGTTTAGGGACATCAGGGGCTCTCCAAACAATTATGCCAGCAAACTTTCCATTCAAAAAGTGAAATGGCGCTCCTTCCCTTCAGATCCCTGCCTTATGCCCAAACAGTAGATTTCCCCCACATTTGAGGTACTGGCATGCTCAGGAGAAATTGCACAACAAAATGTATGGTCCATTTTTCCTGTTACCCTTGCAAAGGTTAAAAAAAATTAGGTATAAAGAAAAATTTTTGTGAAATAAAAGTAATTGTTTAGTTTTTCCTTCCACATTCCAAAAATTCCTATGAAGCACCTGAAGGGTTAATAAACTTCTTGAATGTGGTTTTGTGTACCTTGAGGGTGCAGTTTTTAAAATGGTGTCACTTTTGAATATTTTATGTCATATAGGCCACTTAAAGTCATCAAGTGTGAGATGGTCCCTAAAAAAATGGATTTGCAAATTTTGTTGAAAAAATGAGAAATCGCTGGTCAATTTTAACCCTTATAACTTCCTAACAAAAAAATGTTTCCAAAATTGTGCTGATATAAAGTAGTCATGTGGGAAATTATATTTATTAACTAATTTGTGCGATATGACTCACTGATTTAAGGGCATAGAAATTGAAAGTTTGAAAATTGCGAAATTTTCGCCAAATTTCCATTTTTTCCACAAATGAACGCAAGTCATAGCAAATAAATGTTACCACTATCATAAAGTACAATATGTCACGAGAAAACAAGCTCAGAATCAGTGGGATCCATTGAAACGTTCCAGAGTTGTGACCTCATAAAGTGACAGTGGTCAGAATTGTAAAAATTGGCCTAGCCAGGAAGGTGAAAACAGGCTTCGGGGTGAAAGGGTTAAAGCCAAAATTCAATATAACCTATAGGTCAAAGAGAATCAAAGTACAACCAAATAACCTATAATCCTCAATAAACTATATAAAACAATACTTTTATTAGTTAAAACCATAGACACAACCACAAGCATAGCATGACAAACAACCGTGCTCTCTAGATGTACCCTATCAAGGGAACCCTAAATCCCTACTGCCTAACAGTGGAGGTTGGCACCCTACACATAAACGAGATTGGCGCCCCCACTCAACGACGACTCACCCTAAAACTCCTATTGCCGCCCTGCATATGTGTCACAACCGGGCTCACAGATATACAACAGGAAGAAATTGTGTAGATAAATATTAATAGCCAAAATTGCCCATTGGTAAATAAGGCAAAGACATTATTGTATATATTTTGATAGGGTGAGAGACACAGACATACAAAGTGCAAAACAGTGCAGAATAAAGTGCTAGAAGTGAACAAAAAAATCCTAACTGCACTGCACCCTAAGCTCAATACCTGCCTAACTGTGGAGGTTGGCACCCTACTGTACAGTGGAAATGGCGCCCCCACTCCGTGACGGCTATCCCTTGGATTCCCTATGGGTAGCTGGGGAAAAAAAGGCACACAGAAAATATGTATATGTGCCCAGATAATAACTGAATGCAGGCAAAGCAAAAAAATAAATAAATGCACTGACTAAATAATCAGTAGCATAAGCAAACTACCCATGTATACATAGGATACATAAACAGATCAAAAGATAGTGCCTATCTAATCCAGATAACAATGATATGCACATTATTTTAAAGAGGCCACCTTAATCAATAACCAGAGATATAACACTTATATGTAGATAACTGCCTCATTTATAGTTATTGCGTAAACTAGTCTGTCAGTGTACATGGGTAACAATGCAATGAAGCAATGAGCTAGGAGCAATACTCATCGTTCTGAAGATGTCATAGTACGCCTCTACGCGTTTCACCTTCACGGATCATCAGGAGGCTTTGATGTATGGATGTATCATGGAATAACCCACTAGCTCTCACTTATATAGGTTCTGAAGTTGATGGATACTAGATACTTATCGCCACTAGAGACATAACTCCCCCTGTCTCTGGATTGTCTGCTAAATCTGACCGTTATGACACCAGAATAGTTAGCAGGGTCTGGAGTAAAAGTGTGCTAAACGCCATGTTCTTGTGGCCCATCCGGTCTGTACGGCGTGTGCGCTCGGCATATATGCTTTTACCTCTAGTGCGCCGCTCTGGCCGCATTGTCCCTGGCGTGCGTACCACCTGGAGCGCATATTACCGCGCCTACAGCAATGCGCATGACCGGAAGTGGTCAGCGCTAATCAGAAACTTAGCTGCGCGTGCCCACACCGTATGTGTTATTGCTTCAGGAGATGTACCGCCACAGTCAGACCAGCCCCCTGGCGTGCGTAGCAACTGGAGCACACTTAGCAACAACTACAGCTCCACGCATGACCGGACATAGAACCACATATGTATAACGCTGATAGTTACTAAGTAACGGGCAAAACATCAAACCATGGCGGCCATAATAATGGTGGGGCAACCAGTCCAATGCACACAATATTTATATTAAACAGCATATTTGCTATGCTCTAACCTTTACGGCAGCAATTTCTTATTAGCCGCATGACTTAATATGGGAAGCCAGCCATATTGATAACAAGGCGCCACCCCAGATGTCCCCGAAATATGTCCATATTTAATTATTAGTCACCAATGGCACTATAGCACATCGATAAGGACTCAAATTATTTCTGGCGATCCCATTTATTCCTATATACATAGTCGTGAGAGAGAGTAGATGCTAACATATAATAGAATAAATACTGATATTCACGGTAAATACCGTGTACCCTGTATTAGCCAGAGTAAAAAACAGGTGGCAAGGCAAGTATACAGATGCAATAGTTCAGGTAGCCTACCATGAAAGCACAGTCGCACATTAGAGGTACTTAAGTTCATTATTAAGATCTTGAAATATTATATAATATTTGCCACACTAGTAAGAAATAAGGCCAAGCAGCCAATATTATAGATGAAAAGTCAGAAGGGGTTCATAACATACAGGGGAAATGTAGGCTGATTAATCATAGAAAACATATAAAGGACTGGTTTTCATTCAGTCCCAATGGTGCTATACAGTTAATACGATGAATCCATGCACATTCTTTCTGTAGCAACAACCTATCAAAATCACCACCTCTTGGATTTGGTGTATAGACTTCTATGATACTGAATGTAATATCCTGCAGGTTACCCTGATGTGTCTCATTCATATGTTTGGCGATAGGTGTATCACGTCCATGTTTAATATCGCCTACGTGCTCACCAACTCTCCTCCTAAATTCCCTCTTAGTTTTACCAACATAGTCCTTAGGGCACTGACAGGTAGCAATATAGACCACGCCCTTGGTTTTACAGTTTGAAAAATCACGAAGATAATATTTCTTCCCAGTAGATGAACTAGTAATAAACTTGCATGGGTTCATGTATCTACAATTAACACAATTGCCACATTTAAAGTACCCACAGGTTTTTCTGTCAAGCCATGTGCCCTCAGTCACAGGTCTTTTGAAATGACTATGCACTAAATTGTCTTTTAGGGATAGGCCCTTTCTATATGTTATTTGGGGCTTAGGTCCAATCATGTGGATCAAGTCTGGGTCAGCGGATAGAACATCCCAGTGTCTTTCAAGGATTTTGGCCACTCTTGTGTGTTGACAGTCATAGGTACCAATAATTCTGATGGTCTCCAAGTCAGTAGTCTGTCTTTTGGTCTGAGTTTGTAACAGAGCATTTCTATCCTGTACGAGGGCATGATTGAAGGCTGCCTCCACAACCCCTCTAGGGTACCCCTTTTCCCTAAAGCGATTTTTCATATCCCCCGATTGGCCAATAAAAGTATTGGTGTCCGAGCAGTTCCTTCTCAATCTTAAAAACTGACCTTTCGGAATACCTCGTTTGAGAGCTTGCGGATGGTGGCTCTCCCATCTAAGTAGACTGTTGCTACTCGTAGGCTTCCGAAAGATCTGTGTTTTCAATGAACCGTCAGTGTTAATCTGGACATTAACATCCAAAAATGACAGCACCTCTGGATTGATTTCACAGGTAAATTTCATGCCTATGGTGTTATCGGGGTGAAAGGGTTAACAGAATTTTTTTTCTTTTTTTAAAATTTTGTAACAGCTTAATGCATTTTGGTCATGCAGTGGTACTTGTAAGGCGATATTTACCTATAAGAAGAAATACCACTGCGAAGTAATGGAATATACCACTAAGAATTAAAGCAATATATATATAACCCAAAAAGAGTGAATCCTTATCAATTACCATTAGTAAAATATAATTACATAGACTAGACAGTCAATCCAGCGTAAGTAGAGAGTCCCAGAAACAGAAAAAGGGGTAAACTAGAAATATGAGTTTATTGAACAACAATTGCAAAAAATAATATGCAACAATACAAGTAATAAGGGCTAAAGGGAGAAGTAAGGCTAAAAGGGGGAAAGGTGGAAAGCCCGTACATCTGATAAAGAAATCAAATCCTAATAATGTGCTTCTGTGAGATGGTAAACACTATATATTTCTCAGGGCCATCCTAATAATAGACTAAAGTGTGCAAAGATGTACTATACAAAAAGTAAGCCAAGCAAAAGGGGAGATATTCTATAAGTGGAAACCCAATAGTATATGGGTATTCAACTAATAAATAAAACACAGTAATAATGGATGGCTATTGGATAAAGACAAATATCAATAAGTATGTACACTTAACACATTTCAGCTTAACAGCAATTTAGTCCAAAGTCCAAAAAGATATATCAATAAATGACTAACCATTATGTTAAAATTAAGACTTTGAAGTGGCCTAGTCAAGGTCCCGACCTTAATCCAATTGAGATGCTGTGGCATGACCATAAAAAGTGGTTCATGCTCGGAAACCCTCCAGTGTGGCTGAATTATAACAGTTCTGGAAAGATGAGTGGGCCAAAATGCCTCCAAAGCATTGTAAAAGATTCATTGCCAGTTAGCAGCAACAACTGCAATCAAACGTTTGCGATAAGGGTGGCCCAACCAGTTATTAGGTTATTAGGGGCAATCATTTTTTCACACGGGGCCCTGTCGGTTTGGATTTCTTTTTCCCTTAATAATAAAGACCTTCATTTAAAAACTGTATTTTGTGTTTACTTGTGTTATCTTTGCCTAATATTTAAATTTGTTTGGTGATCTGAAACATTTAAGTGACAAACATGCAAAAGAATAGGAAATCAGGAAGGGTGGAAACACTTTTTCACACCACTGTATAAATGTACTGTTATCTGTGTAATATACTTGGCAGGACAAGTATCTACGATTATATGGTCATTGTATGGTGGTAATATCAGTCTTTTTAATCCCTTAAGGACCAGGGGTATTTCCATTTTTGCGGTTCCATTTTTTGCTCCCCTTCTTCCCACGGCAATAACTTTTTTATTTTTCTGTCAATATGGCCATGTGGGGGCTTGTTTTTTGTGAGATGAGTTGTATTTTTGAATGGCACCATTGATTTTACCATATCACGTACTGGAAAGCGGGAAAAAAAATCCAAATGCAGTGAAATTGCAAAAAAAGTGTAATTCCACAATTGTTTTTTGGATTTTTTTTTAAATGCTAAAACAGACCTGCCATTATGATTCTGTAGGTCATTACGAGTTCACAGACACCAAACATGTCTAGGTTCTTTTTTATTTACGTGGTGAAAAAAATTCCAAAATTTGTTAAAAAACAAAATGTTGCCATTTTCCGAGACCCATTTTTCAGGCTCTAGTGCCGGTTGAGGGCTTTTTTTTTTGCACGCTGATCTGACATTTTTATTGATACCATTTTGGTGTATATATAATCTTTTGATTGCCCATTATTGCATTTTATTGCAATGTTGCAGTGACCAAAAAACATAATTCTGACGTTTCAATTTTTTTTCTCGCTACGCCATTTACCGATTGGATTAATTATTTTTATATATTGATAGATTGTGCAATTCTGAATGCGGCGATACCAAATATGTGTATATTTGATTTTTTTACTGTGTTATTTTGAATGGGGCGAAAGGGGGGGGTGATTCCAACTTTTATATATTTTTTTTATATTTTCAAAAACCATTTTTTTAAACTTTTTACTAGCTTCAATAGTCCCCATCGGAGACTAGAATCTGCGAATATCTGATCGTTTGTGCTACATAGAGCAGGGCTGCAGAAATGCTCACTTGCTATGATCGCCGAATGCTGGACGGCGCTCATAGCTATCCAGCTATGACAACCACAGGGGTCTCCTGTTGACCCCGGGTTGTCATGCCAACCCATTGGCGACCTGTGGTCATGGGAGGAGGTAATAACACACTTCCTGCGTGTGCATGTTAAATGTCAGAGTTTAACAGCGGCATTTAACATGTTAAAAGCCACGGGTAGATCGCAATCCACCCGTGGCTGTTAGGGGCACAGGTCAGCTGATCAGGTCAGCTGATCAGATCAGCTGTCATGTGCCAGGAAAGGCGTAGGTTTATCGCCGGAATCCGCACCAAACAAGGGGAGGTGTCCAATGACAGACACTGCCCATCACTGGACATTAAGGGGTTAGTAACCTTTACTTTTCTTTTTTTAAATTTAGTACCAGCTTAATGCATTTCAGTCATGCAGTATTACATGTAAGGTGATAATATTGGTCTTTGTACGGTACTTATTAAGTAGAGGTACTGACCATATTATAACATTATGTAATCACTGTGTAGTGGTAATGGTAGAGGACATTGTGTACCTGTATTATTTATGCCTTGTATAGTTGTAATTTTGGTAATATTGGTCTTTGTTTATAGTGTTGTCACATAGTCACAAGGGACTGCGGGCATGTATCCGATCACCCTAGACTATTTCTGTCCCCCAGATTACCCCTCAATCTCCATGGTGGAGATGCTGAGGTCTTGTACCATGCTATGCTGCTATCTTATTGGAAAACACTAACTAGACAGATGGGAAAAACAGACAGGGATAAAAGAAAACTACAATCATACAAATACACTCACAAACCAACACAGTGGAAGTCAAGCAACAGTCGAAGGGGTAAACCAAACGGGAGAGGATTATGATACAAATACAATACCAAATCCACGCAGATATCTCCTGTAAACTACACCAACTGACTGCTACTAATTCAGAACTCTCCTTCAGCACCAAACCAGGAAGTTGTAACCATCACTGGCAACTCCCAAATGCCAATGGAGAGCATAAATACCAGAGGGCAGTGGTGAAAACAGAACAGCTGAGACAATTCAGGATGGAGAGATCCAAGAAATCAACTGAATTGATTAAACCTTGCAATGACAGAGCAAGGAAAACCTGTACTGTTTTAAGGATGTAACCAGACGCCATGATGTTCTGGCCCCCTCTGTCGCGGTATCCATGTGACAAGTATTTTAGTGTTATTAACACTGGTATACGGTTATGTGTGATGCCCCAGGGTCCTGGTCATAACAGTGGCATTGCTTTCCTCATGGGGAGAGTGATGTCACGCTTGGAAGCAATGAAGGATAACTCTCACCAGGTAACACAAACATGCAACATGTTCACACTCCAGGCCACAAGGGGGAGCTTTTGATCCTATTTCTAGGTGACTCCCCTGCATATAAAGATATATTGTGGTTTGGAGGGAAAGTTAGTCAGATAGTGCCGGAGAGCAGAATGGAGCAGTCTGAGGCAGGAAGAACGTATGAGGAGCCGTGCAGCCACAAGAAAGTGCTGCAGCTCCTGGACAGCGATAATACCGAAAGCCGAACAGATTGCAGTGAGCATATGGGAGAGCAAAGCACAGGAGTAGGAACACCAGTGGAGCAGAGCAGTGAATTAGCTACCTCCCTGGCTTGCGCAGATTACCAGTAGCCGGAACACCGAGGTTGTGAGGGACTCTAAGACTGACAGCAGAAACCGGCAGGACAGCTGGATTACACATCACCTGTCCGCCCTAATACCCAGGAGGCACAGTGACACATAGAGCCTGGGTCATGATAGAGATCCGGTAAAAAGGCTCGAGTCACCTGCCATATGGGTTTATGTCCCACCTTTATGGAGGAAAGAGAGAACTGTGAGGAGCTTATCAGAAGCCATAGGCAGTAAGGGACAGCAACACCACCATGCTAGAGGAAGGCTTTTAACTCCACCTGGAAAAGGGGACTCCCAACTTGCCTCCCAGCTGGCCGGACTCTGCCTATCCTGTGATCTGGTACCCTGGACTGTGGCTGCCTGAAGTCTTCAGTAAACCAGGTAAAGAGACTGCAATCCTGTGTCCTCGTTCTTTACAGTGCTATTCACCATCTTCCATCTACACACCTGGAGCCCTGGGGATATACTTCAGCTGTGGGAAGTTGTACCATCTAGCTGCCATAGCATCACCCCACAGGACCCCTTAAAGCAGCATCGGTCCCCACTGACCGAATACCACAGGTGGCGTCACGAACATAAACTTTATTCAATTTCGCTTTTACATGAGCGCCCAGGGCCACGGACCGGGTCGCTATCGTGACATCCCCTTGTGAACACTAGAGATGAGCGGTGTTCAAGTCGAACTGTTCGCCAATTTCAAATTCGAGCTGTTTTGGGCAGTGTTCGAGTCGATCGACGAACCCGAACAATTTGCTCAAAATTGGGCTGTTCGAGTTTCTGTTCGATAACTGTTCGTTCACCAAAAGCCTAGCTTGATTTGCACATTAAAACTGTTTATCATTGTTAATAGACTGTTTCAGTGTATAGTGAGCGGGGGGGGGGGATAGGTCTGTGCTGAAATAACGCCGATCTCCATTTTTTTTTCTTTCCTGCATTTACAGTGGGGTGGTGCAGTCTCTCAGCCTATCAGCAGTGCACACACACACACAGCAATGTGCATGTGATGCACACAAGCAAGGGCATGTGTCATTGGCTGTGTATGTCACATGTCCTTGCCCTATAAGAACCAGCCATTTGCCCCGTCCCACCATTTCCTCACTGCTGCAGTTTAGTGTTAGATGGCACCGCTGCTGCTGTGGGCGCTATACAGACTAAGAGTGTTTTTTTTGAGCAAATTGTCAGAGAGATAGGTTTAGGGAGTCGGGAGGAGTTGGGACTAGTTGTAATATCAGCCCTTTTCAGGGTAGGTTACAGCAGTTCATAGCACTGTTTGCCAGGCAGGTCTGTGCCAGTGCTGTGCAAGTGTTTGTCATTTGGTGTAATCTAGCTCAGCCAATCATTTTGGGCTAGTAGCATTGTCTGATAGTCATCTGAGTAACCCGCCTGTGAAGTTAGCTACACCGCCTGTGTATCTCAATTTTCACTGCATCTAATCCAGTTAATAGTTTATGGCCTAGGAGCAGTGTCTGCACGTCAGCAGAGTAGCCAGCCTGTGAAACTAACTACACCGCCTGTGTATCTCTATTTTCACTGCATCTAATCCAGTTATTAGTTTTGGGCCTAGGAGCAGTGTCTGCACGTCAGCAGAGAAGCCCGCCTGTGAAACTAACTATACCGCCTGTGTATCTCTATTTTCACTGCATCTAATCCAGTTAATAGTTTAAGGCCTAGGAGCAGTGTCTGCACGTCAGCAGAGTAGCCCAGCCACCCACCGCCTGTTTACCTAAGTACTATTTTTAACGGGATCTGGCCTGGGAAATCCTTTTGGGCCTAGTAGAATTTGATGCTACTCAGCAGCGTACCCCACTCATGAAGCAAGCTACACCGCCTGTTTACCTAAGTACTATTTTGTAGCGGCATCTAGCCCAGGAAATCCTTTTTGGCCTAATAGAATTTGGTGCTACTCAGCAGCGTACCCCACCCATGAAGCAAGCTACACCGCCTGTTTACCTAAGTACTATTTTTAACGGCATCTGGCCCAGGAAATCCTTTTGGGCCTAGTAGAATTTGATGCTACTCAGCAGCGTACCCCACCCATGAAGCAAGCTACACCGCCTGTTTACCTAAGTACTATTTTTTAACGGCATCTGGCCCAGGAAATCCTTTTGGGCCTAGTAGAATTTGGTGCTACTCAGCAGCGTACCCCACCCATGAAGCAAGCTATACCGCCTGTTTAACTACTATTTTTTAACGGCATCTAGCCCAGGAAATCCTTTTGGGCCTAGTAGAATTTAGTGCTACTCAGCAGCATACCCCACCCATGAAGCAAGCTACACCGCCTGTTGATCTAATTACTAATTTTTAACTGCATCTGGCCCAGGAAATCGTATTGTACCTAATAGCATTTTGTGCTACTCAGCACAGTACCCCACCCATGAAGCAAGCTACACCGCCTGTTTACCTAAGTACTATTTTTTAATGGCATCTGGCCTAGGAAATCGTTTTGGGCCTAGTAGAATTTGGTGCTACTCAGCAGCGTACCCCACCCATGACGCAAGCTACACCGCCTGTTTACCTAAGTACTATTTTTTAACGGCATCTGGCCCAGGAAATCCTTTTGAGCCTAGTAGAATTTGGTGCTACTCAGCAGCGTACCCCACCCATGAAGAAAGCTACACCGCCTGTTTACCTAAGTACTATTTTTTAAAGGCATCTAGCCAAGGAAATCAATTTGGGCCTAGTAGAATTTAGTGCTACTCAGCAGCTTACCCCACCCATGAAGCAAGCTACACCGCCTGTTTACCTAAGTACTATTTTGTAGCGGCATCTAGCCCAGGAAATCCTTTTTGGCCTAATAGAATTTGGTGCTACTCAGCAGCGTACCCCACCCATGAAGCAAGCTACACCGCCTGTTTACCTAAGTACTATTTTTTAACGGTATCTGGCCCAGGAAATCCTTTTGGGCCTAGTAGAATTTGATGCTACTCAGCAGCGTACCCCACCCATGAAGCAAGCTATACCGCCTGTTTACCTAAGTACTATTTTTTAACGGCATCTGGCCCAGGAAATCCTTTTGGGCCTAGTAGAATTTGGTGCTACTCAGCAGCGTACCCCACCCATGAAGCAAGCTATACCGCCTGTTTACCTAACTACTATTTTTTAATGGCATCTAGCTCAGGAAATCCTTTTGGGCCTAGTAGAATTTAGTGCTACTCAGCAGCATACCCCACCCATGAAGCAAGCTACACCGCCTGTTGATCTAATTACTAATTTTTAACTGCATCTGGCCCAGGAAATCGTATTGTACCTAATAGCATTTTGTGCTACTCAGCACAGTACCCCACCCATGAAGCAAGCTACACCGCCTGTTTACCTAAGTACTATTTTTTAATGGCATCTGGCCTAGGAAATCGTTTTGGGCCTAGTAGAATTTGGTGCTACTCAGCAGCGTACCCCACCCATGACGCAAGCTACACCGCCTGTTTACCTAAGTACTATTTTTTAACGGCATCTGGCCCAGAAAATCCTTTTGAGCCTAGTAGAATTTGGTGCTACTCAGCAGCGTACCCCACCCATGAAGAAAGCTACACCGCCTGTTTACCTAAGTACTATTTTTTAAAGGCATCTAGCCAAGGAAATCAATTTGGGCCTAGTAGAATTTAGTGCTACTCAGCAGCTTAGCCCACCCATGAAGCAAGCTACAAGGCCTGTTTACCTAAGTACTATTTTTTAATGGCATTTGGCCCAGGAAATCCTTTTGGGCCTAGTAGCAATTTCTGCTACTCTTCAGAGTACCCCACCCATGAAGCAAGCTACACCGCCTTCTTTCTTTCTCAATCTAACCCCTCGGCTCTGGGGTGTCCACTCTCCCTCCAGCTCTCTCCTCACAGGTAGACTACCGCGTGTTTTCACATTCTAGCGAATCTTTTGGGCCCAGGCATAAGAAGTCGTCGAGGTAATGGATAATATGTGCCGCCTTAAAAATGTCCATGACAACACATTCGAGGAAGCAACTAAACGCCTCAAATAGTGAGCAGGACATGGAGCACCCCATGGGAAAACAGCGATCTTGTAGTATGCTCCTTCACAGAAGCAGCCCAATAGGCAGACACTGTTCGGAGGCACACGTAGTAACCGGAACGCCCCCTCAATGTCTGTTTTGGCCATTAGGGTGCCCCTTACCAACTTCTTGACCCGCCTGATTGCCTCGTCAAAGGAAGTACAGTACATAGTACTGTACTTGGTTCCGCGTCGATGTTGTCGTTTACTGACCTGCCCCTTGGATATGACAAATGGTGGATTAATCTGAATGTATTGGGTTCATTTTTTGGCACAACTCCCAACGGGGGTACCACTACGTCTTCTAAGGAAAGTGTTCTGAATGGACCCGCCGCCATTCTACCTAAAGTTATTTCTTTTTTTATTTTTTTGGTCAAGACGTCTGGGTGTTGGTAGAGTGAGTTTAGATTTTTACTCCAGCCTTTCTTGATTTTAGAAGGGCATGACATACCTATATCTGTGTCTCCTCCTCCTTTTACTACTCCACCTCTTTTCTTTTCGCATGACTATATGTAGTTGTGACTTTTCCATGTGTTTGTTGTGTCTTCTGAGCAGTTTGTCAGCTTTTGGACACCTTTTAAGATGTTTTCTATGTGTTTTCCATGTGTTTGTATGTGTTTGTGTTTGCCTGCCATTGGTTTCAATGGGGTTCGACGGACATTTCGTCGAACACGTCCCTGTTCAAAGAACCGAACCAAACCCGGACACTAGGGAGGTGGCTCAACACTAGTGAACACCAGACCCGGTACCGGGTACCCCATGGCCCTGGCGGGCGACTCATATGTATGGACATGTACTTTGGGGCTTGGGCCCCTATCTATTAGGACCTTAGCAATGCCCCTGTTGCCTGCCATGATAATTTATTGGAATTATACAATGGAAAAGTGGGGCTTAAATTGGGTGATGTAGAGAACTACTTCCTTTTAATCGACCTCCTTAGGGTCACTAGTCATAGCAGCATGTAAGGTGACAAACAGGCAGGATCAAAGTTACATCCTGATACCAACTGTTGCAATAGAGTGTCAGCTGTTATACACAACTAATAACAGCTGCATATGGAGCTTGTCTCACTCCGTACAATTCCTGCATCGTCTACCGTGAATAAGCAACAAATAGAACCATCATTTCTTACATACAAAATGTTTGAAAAATACTTGATTAGTGCAGCACAAAACAGAGGAAGTACACAATTATCTTCATCCTACACAATTAACAAAGTGAGGCAATGTCGTTCTCTTATGAATAAGCTCTACAAGGAACTTGTAAGAAAATGGAAGTGACAATTCACTCAGGGGCACCTATTCACGCAGAAGCAGAACAGCTTGTTCTAGGGTCTGGTAGTGAATGAGAGTCTTCTGCCAGATTCTCACTGTTCTGACTTTGAAGACATTTCTGAATGTCCCTTCATTGACTCTAGATGGTATGTGTCCATAGAACTTTTTATCCCAAATTGTTTTGAGAACATTTAGGAGCTTTAGGAGATTTTTTTTTCCCCCAGTAGTGAAGCTACTTTAATTTAATAGGCCAAGTTGAGTCTTAAAGAAGTGAGAAGATCTGCATATCTTTGGATGTTCTTCTGGGTGTTTTATGTCTGGAGTTGTTACTGCACTTTGGAGCAGGTATGGCAAGCCAAATATTTCTTCTGAACAGTCACAATTTTTCAAGTCTTTATTTTCTTATTTCTTGTAAGAATGGTGGTGTGCGTTTAAAAGTTTCCAGACTAATATAAATGTTAAGGCAAACAGGAAAAAAAAAATCCAGCTTCCAAAAATATCAAGATTTATTGAGGATAAAATCCAAAGTCCAATGACATGGTTCACAGGAGAATGAGTAGCAGCAGGCTACGCGTTTCGAACAATGAGTTCTTTTTCAAAGCTGCTCACTATGCATGACAGTATGGTTAAATAGCAGCTGTGACAAATCACAGTGAGTAAACCTATCACCTGACACATAGGTGAATATACACAATAAAAACATCAAAATAACAGAAAAAGAGGAAAATTAACTTACAAGTGCATCAAACATTACATGCAAGCTAAACAATGTTGATATCTTAATAGTGGAACATGATTTCTTTGCGAGCATTCAAGCCCGCAGGATAGTAAGTGTTAAGGCAGAACATCCAGTAAGCTTCACGCGTCATTAAGCGTCTTTTGAAGTCTCCTCCTCTGGCTGACATCGCAAGCTTCTCAATGCCGACAACCCGGAAAAATGCTGTGCTCCTCTGGTGACAGGTAATAAAATGCTTAGAGGTATAAGACATGGAGCGATTACTATCAGTAGAGACAACAATGTCAGTAATATGCTCAGAAATACGGATCTTAAGCGTACGAGTAGTGCAACCTATATAACTCAGTTTGCATTTTGTGCATGTTATCATATATACCACATTTCTGCTGTTACAATTAATAAGTTGCTGAATTCTATATTCCTGTCTGTTGTCGCTATCATGAAAAGAATGTGCAACAACAGAGTGAGCACATGTTCGGCATCTAGGGGCACCGCAGCGGTAAAAACCTGTATGATATAACCAGGTGCGAGAGACATTACCAGAATTGAAAAAACTGGGAGAAAGAATGTCAGATAAAGTGGTGGCCTTCTTTGCAACCACTTGACACCCTGAAGACAAAATCTTGGAAAGAATTTCGTCCTCATATAGAATAGGAATGTTTTTTAGAATAAGAGATTTAATACTATTATATTGAGGACTGTATTTAATAGAGCAAAATATCTTTTGATTTTGATTAGAATTCCTCTCCTTATCTTTTGGCAAGAGCATATCGCTCCGTTTTTTCCTTTTCACTATATTTTTAGCTCTATCAAGCGACCAATTAGTGTAGCCTCTTTTTTCTAGTCTCTTGCAGCACGAATCAATTTCTTGCCTGAGAATACCAGCATCATTGCAGTTTCTAGTTATCCTGGTTAATTCACCTACTGGTATAGACTTAATAGTATGTCCAGGATGGCTACTAGACGCATGCAAGATGCTGTTACTTTTTTTTTTTCCTGTTTGCCTTATCGTTCCACGTGATGACTGCACGGTATCCGGGCTTCCCCACAACAAATGCCTAATAGGTGAGCTGGTTTTTCACTATTTTTCCGAATATAAATGTTTGCTTTAAAAATTATCCAAGAAGTATCGTTTCTCCTTGCGAAGATCGACATGCTAAGCATGCCAAGATGAGGAGACTTAAAGCCGCAATGCTCCTCTGGGTAATATGCTAATTATGCAAATTGTCTCTTCAGAGAGGAAGAGAGCTAGAACTCTAGTGCCACCCATTTGAAGGTAGCAATCCTACAAGTCAATGTTGACCCTTTAACGAGCCTTGTCACATGACTTAGGATAATAGCCAAACCAGAATCTCAATTTGCAGACATTGTGTTTCGGGGTACTGCCCCTCTTCAGTGCAAAGCGGAGATATGGTTTGGCTGTGTGAGAGGCGTCTGACCGTTATCCAAGAAGTATTGTTTCTCCTTGCGGAGATCGACATGCTAAGCATGCCGAGATGAGGAGACTTAAAGCCGCAATGCTCATCTGGGTAATATGCTAATTATGCAAATGTTCTCTTCAGAGAGGAAGAGAGCTAGAACTCTAGTGCCATGCATTGGAAGGTAGCAATCCTACAAGTCAATGTTGACTTAGCATGTCGATCTCCGCAAGGAGAAATAATGCTTCTTGTATAACGGTCTGACGCCTCTCACACAGCCAAACCAGATCTTCGCTTTGCGCTGACAAGGGGCAGTACCCCGAAACACAATGTCTACAAATTGAGATTCTGGTTTGGCTATTATCTTAAGTCATGTGACAAGGCTCATTAAAGGGTCAACATTGACTTGTAGGATTGCTACCTCCAGTAGGTGTTACTAGAGTTCTAGCTCTCTTCCTCTCTGAAGAGACAATTTGCATAATTAGCACATTACCCAGAGGAGCATTGCGGCTTTAAGTCTCCTCATCTCGGCATGCTTAGCATGTCGATCTCCGCAAGGAGGGACGATACTTCTTGGATAACGGTCTGACGCCTCTCACACAGCCAAACCAGATCTCCGCTTTGCACTGATGAGGGGCAGTACCCTGAAACACAGTGTCTGAAAATTGAGATTCTGGTTTGGCTATTATCCTAAGTTATGTGACAAGGCTCATTAAAGGGTCAACATTGACTTGTAGGATTGCTACCTTCCAATAGGTGGCACTAGAGTTCTAGCTCTCTTCCTCTCTGAAGAGACAATTTGCATAATTGCTTCAAAAATTATAACTTGAAGAGGAATTCTCAAGTTATGTCTTGAGAAGCTCAATGCTCTGCAGTCTCCCAGCTTTCTCGTTTGTGAGTGTTATGATAGTGTAGCAACTCACTTGGCAAAATAGGTAACACACTAAAAACTGACACTGACCCTTCCGATTCCTGTAAAGACTAGAGATCCTGACTTCACAGTCCTTAGTGGTTCCCGCATTTGCTGAGAAAGCCCTAACCTCCGACTTGAAGATGGGAACTCGGACCTATGCTATCTGAGAACCCATCGATCAAGTCACATTCGTCCTAAAGAACTGGAGGGAAGAGCAGAGTGACAATTTCCTACGGAAGGGAAAATGTGCCAAAATGAAAAGAGATTTCAGAGTGAGTAAAACAAACCACGAAATACAAAATAAAAGATTACATTTGTACTGCTAGAGAATATGCTGCCTACTTTCTAGAAAGAAACAGAATATAGGTATAACTAAAAGAACATAAACAGCAGAGAGGTAAACCCTAGCTGATCTTTCACTGACTGGCTTAAACTACAGCAGTATGGCTGGACATCCAAATGAGACTTCTATCAGCAGAAAATACCAACAGTTGGAAAGTATATAAAGCCACACACAAGAGGTGACAAGGCAGACAAATGAGTGAATGAAAACACCCGTTATCGTAAAAAGACTGAGGTAAGGATAACAGAAACAAAATACCCAGGGGCTCGGCAGACCAAGAAGCCGACCAGAAAGTACAGACTAAAGAGTTCGAACTGAGATGCATAACAGTGAGGTGGGGGGTACCTCTTCCTTGAGTGACAGTTCTGGTCAGTTTACTTCTGCCATTAGCATTGCTCTGAATTCTTCCCTGTTATCACTATACAGTGGGGAAAATAAGTATTTGATACACTGATGATTTTGCAAGTTTTCCCACCCACAAAGCATGGAGAGGTCTATCATTTTAGGTACGCTTCAACTGTGAGAGACAGATTCTAAAAATAAACACAGAAAATCACACTGTATAATCTTCAAATAATTAAATTGCACTTTATTACATGAAATAAGTATTTGATCATCTAACAACCAGCAGGAATTCTGGCTCTCAGGGACCTAGTTTTCCTTTAAGAAGCCCTCCTACTGTGCACTCATTAACTGTATTAATTGCACCTGCTTGAATTCGTTACCTGTATAAAATACACCTGTCCACATAATCAATCACACTGCAACCTCTCCACCATGGCCAAGACCAAAGAGCTGTCAAAGGACACCAGGGACAAAATTGTAGGCCTGCACAAGCCTGGGTTAGGCTACGGGACAATAGGCAAGCAACAACTGTTGGAACAATTATTAGAAAATGGAAGAAACACAAAAGGACAGTTAATCTTCCTCTCTTTGGGGCTCCATGCAAGATCTCTCCTTTTGGGGTAAGAATAATTCTCAGATAGGTCAGGAATCAGCCCAGAACTACACGGGAGTACCAGATCAATGACTTGAAGAGAGCTGGGACCACAGTCTCAAACATTATCATTAATAACACACTACGCCATCATGGATTAAAATCCTGAAGGGCACGCAAGGTCCCCTTGCTCATGCCAGCACACATCCAGGCCGATTTGAAGTTCACTAATGACCATCTGGATGATCCAGAGGAGGCATGAGAGAAGGTTATGAGGTCAGATGAGATCTAAATAGAACTTTTTGGCATCAACTGCACTCACTGTGTTTGGGGGAAGAAGAAGGATTAGTAGAATTCCAAGAACACCGTACCTACCGTGAAGCATGGTGGGTGAAACATCATACTTTGGGGGTGCTTTTTTGCAAAGGGGACAGGCCGACTGCACCATATTAAATGGAGGATTGATGTGGTCATATATCACAAGATTTTGGCCAACAATCTCCTTCCCTCAGTAAAGCATTGAAGATGTGCCGTGGCTGGGTTTTCCAGCATGACAATGACCCGAAACACACAGCCAGGGCAACTAAGGGTGGCTTCATAAGAAGGATTTCAAGGTCCTGGAGTGGACTAGCCAGTCACCTGACCTGAACCCAGTAGAACATTTTTGGAGGGAGCTGAAACTCAGTGTTTCCCAGTGACAGCCCCAAAACTTGAAAAATCTGGATAAGATCTCTATGGAGGAGTAGGCCAAAATCCCTGCTGCAATGTGGGCAAACTTGGTCACGAACTACAGGAAATGTATGACCTCTGTAATTGAAAACAAAGATTTCTGTACTAAATATTAAGTTCTGTTTTTCTATTATATGAATAACTTTTTGGATGCAATAAAATGCAAATAAATTATGTAAAAATCATACAATGTGATTTTCTGTATTTTTTTTAAACTCTGTCTCTTACAATACAATAAAAATTACAGACTTCTCCATTCTTCATAGGTAGGAAAACTTGCAAGATTAGCAGTGTTTCAAATACTTATTTTCCCCACTGTATTTGCATAACAGTGCATTTGAACAAGCACAGGAAGGTGAGATCTATGATTAGGAGAACTACTATGGAAACTGATGATGTCCATTAGATAGTGATTATGCAGGACTGATAAGAGCAGCTTTGTCAGGAACTGAGACAAATACAGAGGGAGATGAGCAGCTAACTGCTATATAGAAGTGAATGGATTGGAGAGTGTTGGCTCGGATCTTAGGAGCTAAAAGGAGTCTGTCACTTCGAAAATCATAATAAGCTATTTAAACGGTTACGAGGGGACTTTTCTGAATGTAGAAAGTGGCATCCACTGGCAAAGATGAAAGGGGGTCTGCCTTCCCCCCCCCCCCCCCACTGTGTGCACACTGATGACGCCTCCATAGTCAGTGTGCACATGCAGCAGTTAGGGTTCAGGCAGTGCTTCTTCTGGGCAAGCAAGCAATATCAATCAGATTTAGGGGAATTGCTCTGTGTTTAAATTGGGCAGTATAAAGATGCAGCAAACTCTTGGTCATCCCAAGGGTGCACTTAACTTCCCTCATTTGCTTAAAATATATAATGCTTATCTGATTTTTAGGGGCTTAGTCCCCTATATAACTGTTTAACTAGTTGAATGTGCATTTCGGGAATGAATGTTTTCCTTTAATCCTAGAACGCATACCCATAGAAATCTACACATTCACGCACCTGGGGCCTTTTAGGCCTGTTTACAATTATCATGGAATAACTCAAATAAAAATACTTTTCAAAGTTTATTGCAAAGTAAGGATGCATTCCCACTAGCACAGGGGTCCGCCAGGATGGGATTCCGTAATGGATCTGACCTCCTGGTGACCCCAGCTAAGGCTGGCGGGCGCATACCTGGGGCCTCGCAGGCCTGCCAGGTTACTTGTTTTCTATTTTCTGTAAAATTACTTTAGTTAGAATTTTGAAACTCTAGGTATTCCTCAGGTATATAGTTGTTAGTAATTTCCAGTTGTTCATATATTTTTATGTTATAGGCATTTCGGTATAACAACCTTTTTTTGGGACTACCCCATATTCACGCACCTGGGGCCTTTTAGGCCTGTGTGCAAATAACGCGGAATAACTCAAATAAAAATACTTTTCAAAATTTATTTTACAATTGCAAGGTAAGGATGCATTCCAACTAGCTCTGGGGTCCGCCAGGAGGGGATCCGTAATGGATCTGACCTCCTGGTGACCCCAGCTAAGGCTGGCGGAATCCCGCCATTCCGGCAGCCTTAGCTGGCGTTACCAGGAGGTCGGATCCATTATGGATCCCCTTCTGGTGAACCCCAGCGCTACTGGGAACACAGCCTAAGATGTGCATATTTCAAAACATAATTATGTGCATAAAACAAAAAAAAAGTAAGTAAACGGGCACGCCAAATATAGGCATTCTATATGCAATTTTTTTATGAAAACATTTTTTGGTTGTAGCAAACTTGGTGCAGGAATATTTATTTGTAACTTTACATATTCCCCCTACAATTCTCGCATATTATTTTTTCGGCTGAATGTTCCTTGCATACATTTTTGTTGTGAATTCTGTGGCTGAGTTCACTTCTGTGGTCACAAGTGGTATTGCAGTCTCTGGGCTTCCTCCCTCAGGTGTTTTGGTGAGCTCGTTGGCTGCCTTGCTATTTAGCTCCACCTGAGTCTGTCTTCCTTGCTCCTTGTCAATGTTCCAGTGTTGGATCTGAGCTACTGCATCTTTCCTTGGGCCTGCTGCTCTGCTAGATAAGTGCTTCTAGTTTGTTTTCTGTTTTTTCTGTCCAGCTTGCTATTAACTTTTGCTGGAAGCTCTGAGAAGCAAAGGGGTGCACCGCCGTGCTGTTAGTTCGGCACGGTGGGTCTTTTTGCCCCTTTGCGTGGTTTTCGTTTTAGGGTTTTTTGTAGACTGCATAGTTCTCTTTGCTATCCTCGCTCTGTCTAGAATATCGGGCCTCACTTTGCTGAATCTATTTCATTCCTACGTTTGTCTTTTCATCTTGCTAACAGTCATTATATGTGGGGGGCTGCCTATTCCTTTGGGGTATTTCTCTGAGGTAAGTCAGGCTTGTATTTCTATCTTCAGGCTAGTCAGCTCCTCAGGCAGTGCCGAGTTGCATAGGTAGTGATAGGCGCAATCCACTGCTGCTTATAGTTGTGTGAGGATAGATCAGGTACTGCAGTCTACAGAGATTCCACGTCTCAGAGCTCGTCCTATTGTTTTTGGTTATTGCCAGATCTCTGTATGTGCGCTGATTACTGCACGCTGTGTTGCCTGATTGCCATCCATAACAGTACAAGGAGCCACACCAATGATTCCCAATAGAGGGAAAAAAGAAATCCTGACATCATTTTTTTTTCTTAGCTCTGTCTTCAGTCTTTTTTTTCCCCTAGACATTAGAGTGCTTCAGGACACAGCTGTGGACATGGATATTCAGGCTCTGTGCTCCTCAATGGATAATCTCGTTGTAAATGTACAAAAGATTCAAGATACTATTGATCAGAAATCGATGCTAGAACCAAGAATTCCGATTCCTGATTTGTTTTTTGGTGACAGAACTAAGTTCCTGAGCTTCAGAAATAATTGTAAGCTATTTTTGGCCTTGAAACCTCATTCTTCTGGTAATCCTATTCAACAGGTTTTGATTATTATTTCTTTTTTGCGCGGCGACCCACAGGACTGGGAGTTTTCTCTTGCACCAGGAGATTCTGCATTGAGTAATGTTGATGCATTTTTCCAGGCGCTGGGATTGCTTTACGATGAGCCTAATTCAGTGGATCAGGCTGAGAAAAATCTGCTGGCTTTATGCCAGGGTCAGGATGATGTAGAAGTATATTGTCAGAAATTTAGGAAGTGGTCAGTACTCACTCTGTGGAATGAATCTGCACTAGCGGCTTTGTTCAGAAAGGGTCTCTCTGAAGCTCTTAAGGATGTAATGGTGGGATTTCCTATGCCTGCTGGTTTGAATGAGTCTATGTCCTTGGCCATTCAGATCGGTCGTCGCTTGCGCGAGCGTAAATCTGTGCACCATCTGGCGGTATTGTCTGAGAGTAAACCTGAGCCTATGCAGTGCGACAGGACTATGACTAAAGTAGAACGGCAAGAACACAGACGTCTGAACAGACTGTGTTTCTATTGTGGTGATTCTACTCATGCTATTTCTAATTGTCCTAAACGCACTAGGCGGTTCAATAGCTCTGCCGTTATTGGTACTGTACAGTCCAAATTCCTTTTGTCCATTACCTTAATGTGCTCTTTGTCATCGTATTCTGTCATGGCGTTTGTGGATTCAGGCGCTGCCCTGAATCTGATGGATTTGGATTATGTTAAACGTTGTGGATTTTTCTTGGAGCCTTTGCGGTGTCCTATTCCGTTGAGAGGAATTGATGCTACACCTTTGGCCAAGAATAAGCCTCAGTACTGGGCCCAGCTGACCATGTGCATGGCTCCTGCACATCAGGAAGTTATTCGCTTTCTGGTACTGCATAATTTGCATGATGTGGTCGTGTTGGGGTTGCCATGGCTACAAACCCATAATCCAGTATTGGATTGGAACTCTATGTCGGTAACCAGCTGGGGTTGTCAGGGAGTACATGGTGATGTTCCATTTTTGTCTATTTCGTCATCCATTCCTTCTGACATCCCAGAGTTCTTGTCGGACTTTCAGGATGTATTTGAAGAGTCCAAGTCTGATGCCCTACCTCCGCATAGGAATTGTGATTGTGCTATCGATTTGATTCCTGGTAGTAAATTCCCTAAGGGTCGTTTATTTAATTTGTCCGTACCTGAACACACCGCTATGCGCAGTTATGTGAAGGAGTCCCTGGAGAAGGGACATATTCGCCCATCGTCGTCACCATTGGGAGCAGGGTTCTTTTTTGTAGCCAAGAATGATGGTTCGCTAAGACCGTGTATTGATTACCGCCTTCTTAATAAGATCACTGTTAAGTTTCAGTATCCCTTGCCATTGATTTCTGACTTGTTTGCTCGGATTAAGGGGGCTAGTTGGTTTACTAAGATTGATCTTCGTGGTGCGTATAATCTGGTGAGAATCAGACAGGGAGATGAATGGAAAACGGCATTTAATATGCCCGAGGGTCATTTTGAGTATCTGGTGATGCCGTTCGGACTTGCCAATGCTCCATCTGTTTTTCAGTCTTTTATGCATGACATTTTCCGTGAGTATCTGGATAAATTCTTGATTGTTTACTTGGATGACATTTTGATCTTCTCAGATGATTGGGAGTCTCATGTGAAGCAAGTCAGAATGGTTTTCCAGGTACTGCGTGCTAATTCCTTGTTCGTGAAGGGATCAAAGTGTCTCTTCGGTGTGCAGAAAGTTTCATTTTTGGGGTTCATCTTTTCCCCTTCTACTATCGAGATGGATCCGGTTAAGGTTCAGGCCATCCAGGATTGGACTCAGCCGACATCTCTAAAAAGTCTGCAGAAATTCCTGGGCTTTGCTAATTTTTATCGTCGCTTCATCTGTAATTTTTCTAGCATTGCCAGACCATTGACCGATTTGACCAAGAAGGGTGCTGATTTGGTTAATTGGTCTTCTGCTGCCGTGGAAGCTTTTCAGGAGTTGAAGCGTCGTTTTTGCTGTGCCCCTGTGTTGTGTCAACCTGATGTTTCTCTTCCGTTCCAGGTCGAGGTTGATGCTTCTGAGATTGGTGCAGGGGCGGTTTTGTCACAGAGAGGTTCTGGTTGCTCAGTGTTCAAACCATGTGCTTTCTTTTCCAGGAAATTTTCTGCTGCTGAGCGTAATTATGATGTGGGCAACCGAGAGTTGCTGGCCATGAAGTGGGCATTCGAGGAGTGGCGTCATTGGCTTGAGGATGCTAAGCATCGCGTGGTGGTATTGACTGATCATAAGAACCTTACTTATCTTGAGTCTGCCAAGCGCTTGAATCCTAGACAGGCCCGTTGGTCGTTATTTTTTGCTCGTTTTGATTTTGTGATTTCATACCTTCCGGGCTCTAAAAATGTGAAGGCGGATGCTCTGTCTAGGAGTTTTGTGCCCGACTCTCCGGGGTTATCTGAGCCGGCGAGTATCCTCAAGGAAGGAGTCATTGTGTCTGCCATCTCCCCTGATTTGCGGAGAGTGTTGCAGAAATTTCAGGCTAATAAACCTGATCGTTGTCCGGCCGAGAAACTGTTCGTCCCTGATAGGTGGACTAGTAAAGTTATCTCTGAACTTCATTGTTCGGTGCTGGCCGGTCATCCAGGAATCTTTGGTACTAGGGAGTTGGTTGCTAGATCCTTCTGGTGGCCATCTCTGTCACGGGATGTGCATGCTTTTGTGCAGTCCTGTGGAATTTGTGCTAGGGCTAAGCCCTGCTGTTCACGTGCCAGTGGGTTGCTTTTGCCCTTGCCGGTCCCGAAGAGGCCTTGGACACATATTTCGATGGATTTCATTTCTGACCTTCCCGTTTCTCAAAAAATGTCGGTCATTTGGGTGGTCTGTGATCGCTTTTCTAAAATGGTCCATCTGGTGCCCTTGGTTAAATTGCCTTCCTCCTCTGATTTGGTGCCTTTGTTCTTCCAGCATGTGGTTCGTTTACATGGCATTCCTGAGAATATTGTTTCTGACAGAGGTTCCCAGTTTGTCTCGAGGTTCTGGCGAGCCTTTTGTGGTAGGATGGACATTGACCTATCTTTCTCCTCGGCCTTCCATCCTCAGACTAATGGCCAGACCGAACGAACCAATCAGACCTTGGAAACATATCTGAGATGTTTTGTTTCCGCTGACCAGAATGATTGGGTGTCATTTTTGCCGTTGGCTGAGTTCGCCCTTAATAATCGGGCCAGCTCGGCTACCTTGGTCTCTCCATTTTTCTGCAATTCTGGGTTCCATCCTCGTTTCTCTTCAGGACAGGTTGAGTCTTCGGACTGTCCTGGTGTGGATTCTGTGGTGGACAGGTTGCAGCAGATCTGGACTCAGGTAGTGGACAATTTGACCTTGTCCCAGGAGAAGGCTCAGCTTTTCGCTAATCGCAGACGCCGTGTGGGACCCCGACTTCGTGTTGGGGATCTGGTTTGGTTATCTTCTCGTCATATTCCTATGAAGGTTTCCTCTCCTAAATTTAAACCTCGTTTTATTGGTCCGTATAGGATTTCTGAGATTCTCAATCCGGTGTCTTTTCGTCTGATCCTCCCAGACTCCTTTTCCATACATAATGTATTCCATAGGTCGTTGTTGAGGAGATACGTGGCACCTATGGTTCCATCTGTGGAGCCTCCTGCCCCTGTTTTGGTGGAGGGGGAATTGGAGTATATTGTGGAGAAGATTTTGGATTCTCGTGTCTCTAGACGGAAACTCCAGTATCTGGTCAAATGGAAGGGTTATGCTCAGGAAGATAATTCCTGGGTTTTTGCCTCTAATGTCCATGCCCCAGATCTTGTTCGTGCCTTTCATGTGGCTCATCCTGGTCGGCCTGGGGGTTCTGGTGAGGGTTCGGTGACCCCTCCTCAAGGGGGGGGTACTGTTGTGAATTCTGTGGCTGAGTTCACTTCTGTGGTCACAAGTGGTATTGCAGTCTCTGGGCTTCCTCCCTCAGGTGTTTTGGTGAGCTCGTTGGCTGCCTTGCTATTTAGCTCCACCTGAGTCTGTCTTCCTTGCTCCTTGTCAATGTTCCAGTGTTGGATCTGAGCTACTGCATCTTTCCTTGGGCCTGCTGCTCTGCTAGATAAGTGCTTCTAGTTTGTTTTCTGTTTTTTCTGTCCAGCTTGCTATTAACTTTTGCTGGAAGCTCTGAGAAGCAAAGGGGTGCACCGCCGTGCTGTTAGTTCGGCACGGTGGGTCTTTTTGCCCCTTTGCGTGGTTTTCGTTTTAGGGTTTTTTGTAGACTGCATAGTTCTCTTTGCTATCCTCGCTCTGTCTAGAATATCGGGCCTCACTTTGCTGAATCTATTTCATTCCTACGTTTGTCTTTTCATCTTGCTAACAGTCATTATATGTGGGGGGCTGCCTATTCCTTTGGGGTATTTCTCTGAGGTAAGTCAGGCTTGTATTTCTATCTTCAGGCTAGTCAGCTCCTCAGGCAGTGCCGAGTTGCATAGGTAGTGATAGGCGCAATCCACTGCTGCTTATAGTTGTGTGAGGATAGATCAGGTACTGCAGTCTACAGAGATTCCACGTCTCAGAGCTCGTCCTATTGTTTTTGGTTATTGCCAGATCTCTGTATGTGCGCTGATTACTGCACGCTGTGTTGCCTGATTGCCATCCATAACACATTTTGTCCGCAAGTAGAACAGAAACGCTCCGATTCGCTTTCCTTCTTTGCTGGACAAATATAGCAGCGCTTTCTTTTTTTTTTCTCTTTGCTCTGGATGTTCCAGAAAGCGTATTCCACTTCGGATCATTGCCTCTGTAATTTGCCTTGATAAGCATATCATGCTGCTTCTCTCCATCATCGTAGGCATCAAAAGTTCATAACAAAATTCTGTCAAAAATAGACGTCTCTTGTCTTTCCTGTTGGCATGGAATTCTGGATTAGTTTGACAATAAACAATGTAGCTATTGAGGGCTGACACATCAAGGATATTGGAAAAAAGGGCAACAGGCCAACGTTTAGTCTGCCTTTTGCACGAATACTCTCTAATCATTTCGTCCATCTTGTCGACACCTCCTTTTCTCTTATTATAATGCAGTATGATTTCAGGGTTTTTTTTCCTGTCGTTGGTGTCAATACTTCCATCATGATGCATTGTACTCAGTAATATCACGGATTTTTCTTTCTTGGCTTTATAAGACACCATTGTTGCTTGATTGCAGAAACCGAATACACTCTCGTAGATTGTTCGCTGTGCATTGTGCTTCATGATTGGAGGAATTTTGCGGCGGTTTGGCCTCATAGTACCAACAAGTATAAGTTGCTTTTGAAGCAAAAAGTTGGCCATTTCAAAATTGGTAAAGTAATTATCCATTGTAATATTTTTTCCTGAATTGAAAATTGGTAGAGCAAGTGTTTTTACTATGTCGGAACATAGGTCTTTCTGGACTGGAGCATCAGCTTCTTTGCCACAGTAAATCAGTCCATTCATCCCATAATAGCAATAGCAGAGTCATAAAAGTTCTTCCCCAGCAACAATACAGACAAAAAGACTGACTATCACATGTAAACCTAGTACAGGCCTAAAAGGCCCCAGGTGCGTGAATATGGGGTACTCCCAAAAAAAGGTTGTTATACCGAAATGTCTGTAACATAAAAATATATGAATAACTGGAAATTACTAACAACTAAATACCTGAGGATTACCTAGATTTTTAAAATTCTAACTAAAGTACTTTTACAGAAAATAGAAAACAAGTAACCTGGCAGGCCTGCGAGGCCCCAGGTATGCATTCTAGGGTTAAAAGGTCTCTGTCAGCAAAAGATGACTGTTTAAACTACGTAGAGGTTCTCGGTGCATGGCCAAACATTTAACTATTCCTTCCCACCTGCTTGTTTTCTCTCTAGCTTTATGCCGCCCTTGTCTGATTGACAGCTGTGTACTGATAGAGCGAGAGAATGGGCAGAGATTGATTGGAAGGTGCACAGGTGGGAAGGTGCACATAAATATTTGGACACACCATGATGCAGCGAGCGCCTATACTTTGTTTGAAGAGTCATTCTGTGTGGCAGTACTTTGTTGAACCACAAAGCAGGCAAATAACCCATAGAAAAGACCAAGCAAAATACCCAATGTGGTGCAAATTACAGAGGTACAATGCCAGGTGACTGGTGGGTGACAACCTGGCTTCTCCTAACATATGCATGGATCCAGATGACCAGTGGGTCCCAATCCTGGCTTTCCCTAACATATCCATGGAGCTGAGGTGACTGGTAGGTCCAAATCCTGGCTTCCCCAAATCTATCCATGGATTCAGTGATGGTTAATGGAGCAGATCTGTAATTTTTCATCCAGGGCCATGGTCCCCTAACCTGGCACCCTGTAGAATGTCAAATCTGCGTCCCTCGTGATGGAGCCGTAATCTGGCAGCTATTCTGTAAAGTAAGAACAGCTGCGGTTTTGTAAAGAGTCTCTGGTTCTCTGGATCTCTTGATCTTTGGATGTCTTGGATGCTTTGTTGCAGAGGCATATCCCATTTTTATAATTCACAGCTGTTCTTCAAGCCATTATTCACAGGTCAAGGGGAAAAGGTGACGAAGTTAACCCGCATTGATTATTTATAGTTTATCCTTCAATGTTTGCAAGTCAACAAACTGCATGGCCTGGTTCAGTAACCCTGTATCCTAGTTTTGCAAGAGATCCTATAAGTGACCCATCGCTGAAATCAGAGTCTCCATCTTTACATTATGAGACTTCACAGAGTCTCATTAGATTAGGTTGCAAAAACCTGGGGAAAGATTCACTTTAACTTCCCTTCAGAAGCATAAAAAATTGTATTTATCAGACTAAAAATGCTCCTTTTATTAAAACAATTGCCATTCCAATATAAAAAGCAGCATATTAGCTGACTAAATCTTTAATTGGATTCATTTGAATTACATTTTAGGCTTTTCACAGCACAGATGGCTGGAAGCATCTGCTATCATTAGTTTATTCAACATTTGAAAGCCAAAGCCACAACATCAAGGCAGTCACAGCCGAAACAGTATATCAGGTGATCCTAGTAATGTCTACATATTGCCTCACCATAATAACCGAGAAATATTCTGTTAATTTAGCAATGGGATTCATTTTCCTCTTAAATCATGTTCTATTCATTTTCAAAGCCTCTTTAAACCTTCTCAATACTTTGCAAAAATTTGAAGCAAAATAAAATTGCCTTGACATTGACTGAGCAGTTCAGAAGAAAAGAAGTTGTATTGCAGCCACGGTGTCACATGAATCATTAAATAGCGTTTGGACCAAACTTATTTGTTAACTGATTTTCCTATAATTTGCTTGGAGACATAATGACATAACACAATGATATAACGTTCTTGCATTTGTACAGAGTGTATATCATGGAACATGACAAACTGTCATATGATAGCATCACTTTAACTTTCGTTCTCTGCATGTTTAATGTGAAAAGAAAATCTGCTGTCAAGACGACGACTTTTGCAAAAATGGGATATGCTTAGCAATTGGTCATCACTTATGTGCTAATGTCTGGGTTATTTTTTAATACATAAAATCACCCAAAATTGCATTTGTAAGGCTGAGGCTAACTAGAGATTTTTCTTCTCCAGAGCACATTTTAAAATATGCAAATGTCATATCAAGGATACCTTAAGAACAGGAACTTCAAAAATATTCTCTATTGATACTATGAGCTTAAAAAACTTTATCAAATATGAAAACTAATAACTTTTAAAAAATAGATACACTCACAAGTAAAAACAACATGCACTGAACACTGTGATAGCCAAACAACATTTAATTTTATTATTAGAACAATGTTCCAGTTTTAATCCTAATCAAATATATTTTGAATATATCGCCAATTTTCTAAGTAAATACATTTCTAAAGGTGCTATTGACATTAAATTCTCACCAGATGTCGGTAGCAACCTGTCCAATCCACGAAGGCATAGAAGTCAAACCATAGATGTCCCAGAATTTAGTTATATGCAATAATTATGAAATGACACAGGAAAAAAGAGTTGAACGCACTTACTGAAATGTACTTAATACTTTGAACAAAATCCTTTGTTGGTGATGACAGCTTCAAGATACCTCCTATATGGAGAAACTAGTCACATACATTGCTCGGGTGTTATTTTGGGCCATTCTTCCACACAAACACTATTTAAATCCTTAACATTCTGTGGCTTCATTCTATGAACTCTGAGCTTTAGTTCCTTCCATACATTTTCTATTAGATTCAGGTCAGGGGATTGGCAGCTTTATTTTCTTTCTCTGAAACCAATTGAGAGTTTCCTTGGCTGTGTGTTTGGGATTATTGTCTTGCTGAAATGTCCAGCCCAACCATGTTTCATCTTCATCATCCTGATAGATGGCAGCAGATTTTTATCAAAGAATGTCTTTGTACATTTGTCCTTTCATCCTTCCTTCAATTATATGAAGCTTGACAGTGCCATTTGCTGAAAAAACAGCCCCACATGATGACGTTCCCACCTAAAAACTTTTCTGTTTGTATGGTGTTTGGGGTGATACAGTAAAAGAAAAAGGTGAAAAAAAGAATTTCATTATATACTAGAAGTACCCACAAAAAATAATGGTCACATGACCATTATCTTTAAATAATAATGTTAATAAATGCAAAAGGACTTGCAAGTCCAACAAAAGCTCCAAAATTTGTAGTAACAGAAAAAACATGAGGCCAAAACCAAAAGGACAAACAAATAGAGAATATACACCTACTGTATATCATTTAATGACCATAGTCGACTGTCTCCAATATATACACTGATATACCTGGAGCAAAGGAAAAAAATAAAGGGGTGAGGGGAATAAGAAAGTGGGGAAGTGGGTCTAGAACTACTTGTAGGTCTAGAACTGCTTGTAGGTGAGTCATTTTATTTCAAAATTCTTTAGTGTGTGAATCCAAAAGTGATCTGAAAGGCAAAAATATATATTAACATTAACAATTGTGCAAGTTCTCCCACTTAAAAATTGAGAGGGGCCTGTAATTGACATCATAGGTAGACCACAGCTATGAGAGTCAAAATGAGAAAACAAATTCAGAAAATCACCTTGTCTTATTTGGCAAATTATGGAGGAGTATTTGGTCACCTAAACACATGCAAGATTTCTGGCTCTCACAGACCTGTAACTTCTTCTTTGAGAGGATCCTCTGTCCTCCACTCATTACTTGTAGTAATGGCACCTGTTTGAACTTGTTATCAGTATAAAAGACACCTGTAAACAACCTCAAACAGTCACACTCTAAACTCCACTATGGCGAAGACTAAAGCGCTGTCGATGGACACCAGAAAAAAAATTGTAGCCCTGCACCAGGCTGGGAAGACTGAATCTGCAATAAGCAAGCAGCTTGGTGTGATGAAATCAACTGTGGGAGCAATAATAAGAAAGAAAACAGAAGACATACTAGACCACTGATAATCTCCCTTGATCTGGGGTGCCACACAAGATCTCACGCAGTAGAGTCAAAATGATCACAAGAACGGTGAGCAAAAATCACAGAACCACACTGGGGGATCTAGTGAATGACCTGCATAGAGCTGGCACCACCGTAACAAAGGCTACCATCAGTAACACACTATGCCGCCAGGGACTCACATCCTGCAGTGCCAGACATGTCCAGCTGCTTAAGCCAGTACATATCTGGGCCCGTCTGAAGTTTGCTAGAGAGCATTTGGATAATCCAAAACAGTATTGGGAGAATGTCATATGGTCTGATGAAACCAAAGTAGAACTGTTTGGTAGAAATAAAACCCATTGTGTTTGGAGGAGACGGAATGTTGAGTTGCATCCAAAGAACACCATACCTACTGTGAATCATGGGGGTGGCAACATCATGCATTGGGGCTGTTTCTCTGCAAAGGGACCAGGACGACTTATCCATGTACATGAAAGAATGAATGGGGCCATGTATCGTGAGTAGGGTTGAGCGAAACGGGTCGTTCATTTTCAAAAGTCGCCGACTTTTGGCAAAGTCGAAACGACCCCTGTGCGGGGTCGGCCATGCGGTACGCGACTTTCGCGCCAAAGTCGCGTTTCAATGATGCGAAAAGCGCCATTTCTCAGCCAATGAAGGTGAACGCAGAGTGTGGGCAGCGTGATGACATAGGTCCTGGTCCCCACCATCTTAGAGAAGGGCATTGCAGTGATTGGCTTGCTGTCTGCGGCGTCACAGGGGCTATAAAGGGGCGTTCCCGCCGACCGCCATCTTACTGCTGCTGATCTGAGCTTAGGGAGAGGTTGCTGCCGCTTCGTCAGAAACAGGGATAGTGTTAGGCAGGGTCCATTAACCACCAAACCGCTTGTGCTGTAGCGATTTCCACTGTCCAACACCACCTTCGGTGTGCAGGGACAGTGGAAGCTACATTTTTTTTTTTCTCAGCGCTGTAGCTCATTGGGCTGCCCTAGAAGGCTCCCTGATAGCTGCATTGCTGTGTGTACGCCGCTGTGCAAACCAACTGCTTTTTTCAAAGCACAAATCCTGTTGTTCCTTCCGTTCTGCACAGCTATCTTGTTTGTTTGTCCACACTTTTTATTTAATTTGTGCATCAGTCCACTCCTTATTGCTGCCTGCCATACCTGGCTGAGATTACTGCAGGGAGATAGTAATTGTAGGACAGTCCCTGTTTTTTTTTTTTTTTGTGTGTGGGAGATTAAGATTGGCATTTCTGCTAGAGTGCCATCCCTGTGTGTGCTATTTATTTTTTTGCTTGATTTGGGTTCTAAAATCTACCTGAAAAAATCACTACATCATTCAGTGGGAGATAAATATTGGCCTCAGGGCTTGTGTGCCACTCCTGACTCCTGTCTGTGCCATCTCTCACTCAGTGGGCCATAGAAAGCCTATTTATTTTTTTGCTTGATTTGAGTTCTAAAATCTACCTGAAAAAATCACTACATCAATCAGTGGGAGAAAAATATTGGCCTCAGGGCTTGTGTGCCACTCCTGACTCCTGTGTGTGCCATCTCTCACTCAGTGGGCCATAGAAAGCCTATTTATTTTTTTGCTTGATTTGGGTTCTAAAATCTACCTGAAAAAATCACTACATCAATCAGTGGGAGAAAAATATTGGCCTCCTTGCTTGTGTGCCACTCCTTACTCCTGTGTGTGCCATCTCTCACTCAGTGGGCCATAGAAAGCCTATTTATTTTTTTGGTTGATTTGGTTTCTAAATTCTACCTGTAAAAATCAATAAATCAATCAGTGGGAGATAAATATTGGCCTCTGGGCTTGTGTGCCACTCCTGACTCCTGTGTGTGCCATCTCTGTTAGGGCTAGCGGAACGCACCAAATAATAAGACAGATAGAGTATGGTGCGTTCGCAGCCCGGGGTCCACCGTGCAGAGATGGAACCTGCTTCCAAGTAATGACGGACTATATGGCGGTACTCATAAGTATACACACGTGGGTTAAACTTCACCCAGCGTGAAGGAAGCGATCCTGTTGCGTCACAGGATCGCGGTACCGCACAGAGCGCGAGCAAGTAGTCAGCGAACTCAACCCCAACTAGGATTGAAGTCCGATTAGACCCTTGCTGGCACAACACCGCAACTGGGTGTGTAAGGAAGCTAAATAACAATATTAGGGCACAAGAGTGCATGCGGTGCCACACTGACGAACGCCACTAACCACCCAGGCTTGGGTAAGGAAAGCACAGAGGAAGTGCACGGCGCCGTACTGGCGGTCACAGCAACTGGACGCTGTAATGTGTGATTCGTGCTGTAGGATAAGTCGGGCGCTAGATAGCAACCATACACCTTCCGCGAACAGACATTCAATAGGGAAGGGGTATCCAAGGACGACTTGCACTCACAACAAACACACGTATGCAAATGTACACTAGCGCATGGCCGTGCGGTCATGCGCAGTTTATATAGTTGCAGCACAGGAAGTGGCCACAGAAACTTTGCCCTTCCAAGACCTGCCAAGAGGACCAATGGAATGTGCTGCAGAGCCTGAGCACATGACCCTCGATCTCCAACGGGAGATCTTGCCCTGGGCATGCTCAGTGTGTGCAGACAAGGACTTAGTCCCAGAGAAGTCCGCTCGCTGCTGACCAGCACTGGCTTTAATGGCAGAAGCTGAAGAAGCAGCAGTAACTCTCTGTACAGAGTGAGACTGAGCAAGACACTGGGACCGACGTCCCTGCTGTTCAGACTCCACTGCGGCTGGAAAAGAATGGGAGACCGCAGCGGAGATGGCTCGAGATTCTCCCTGTGCAGAAGCGGGAACTCGAGACCTAACAATCTCTCACTCAGTGGGCCATAGAAAGCCTTTTTTTGTTTTTTTATTTGGTTTCTAAATTGTCCCTGAAAAAATCATTTTATTTTATTTCGTTTCTAAATTCTTGCTGAAAAAATCATTTTATTTTATTTTGTTTCTACAGTCTCCCTGAAAAAAAAAAATTAAAACAGTGGGAGATTAATATTGCCCTTTCTGCTTGTGTGCCAGTCTTGACTCCAGGGTGTGCCATCTCTCTCTCTCTCTCTCTCTCAAATTGTGGGCCATAGAAAGCCTATTTATTTTTTTGCTTGATTTGGGTTCCCAAATCTACCTGAAAAAATCACTACATCAATCAGTGGGAGAAAAATATTGGCCTCTGGGCTTGTGTGCCACTCCTGACTCCTGTGTGTGCCATCTCTCACTCAGTGGGCCATAGAAAGCCCTTTTTTGTTTTTTTATTTGGTTTCTAAATTGTCCCTGAAAAAATCATTTTATTTTATTTGGTTTCTAAATTCTTCCTGAAAAAATCATTTTATTTTAATTTGTTTCTAAAGTCTCCCTGAAAAAAAAAAAATAATAGGTGGGAGATTAATATTGCCCTTTCTGCTTGTGTGCCAGTCTTGACTCCTGGGTGTGCCATCTCTCTCTCTCTCAAATTGTGGGCCATAGAAAGCCTATTTGTTTTTTTGCTTGATTTGGGTTCCCAAATCTACCTGAAAAAATCACTACTTCAATCATTGGGAGAAAAATATTGGCCTCTGGGCTTGTGTGCCACTCCTGACTCCTGTGTGTGCCATCTCTCACTCAGTGGGCCATAGAAAGCCTTTTTTTGTTTTTTTATTTGGTTTCTAAATTGTCCCTGAAAAAATCATTTTATTTTATTTGGTTTCTAAATTCTTCCTTTTAAAATTATTTTATTTTATTTTGTTTATAAAGTCTCCCTGAAAAAAATAAATAAAACAGTGGGAGATTAATATTGACATTTGTGCTTGAGTGACAGTCCTGCGTGTGTGGCATCTCTGTGATTTGGTGCCATAGAAAACAGAGTGTGTAACATTGTGCCTGATTTTCCTTGTGGTCTCACCAACCTGTAAAGGGATATTGAAATCATACTGAAGTTATAGGTCACCGTGTAAGTTGTTTGACAGCAACAAATAAAGTTACTTTGGTTAAGTTTTTAAAACAATGAGGAAGTCTGGTGCAAGAGGTCGTGGCCATGGGCGTTCATTGTCAGCTGGTAATGATGGTAGTGGTAGTGGAGCATCAGGTGGTCGTGGGAAAAAAATATTCCACCTAAGTCTGGAGCTGTGGAGCCAGGTTCGTCGTCTGGCTACACAAGGCCTCGAACGCTCTCTTTTCTGGGAGTAGGAAAACCGCTTTTAAAGCCGGAGCAGCAACAGCAAGTTTTGGCTTACCTTGCAGACTCAGCCTCTAGCTCTTTTGCCTCCTCTTCTGAAACTGGTAAATGTAAAAGGAGCGCGTCGCTTGTGGATGTTCACGGTCAGGGACAAGTCGCTTCCTTGTCCTCTTCAGCAAAAACAACAACAAGAGAGAAGGAGGCAGCAGGCGACACAACGGGTTACTCCATGGAGCTCTTTACACATACCGTCCCTGGCTTAGAAAGTGAAACACTTAACAGGCCATGCCCATTACAAGTAGATTCTGACATGGAGTGCACTGATGCACAGCCACAGCCAGACTACTATGCTGGTCCTTTGACTCAGAGCACAACATTGCCCTCTCAGGGTACTGATCCACAATCAGACCCTGATGAGACTATGTTGCCCCGTCACGAACGCTATACCACCGACCGACACGGTGACACAGACGAAGTTGCACACGAGCTAGAAGAGGAGGTAATAGATGACCCAGTTGTTGACCCAGATTGGCAGCCATTGGGGGAACAGGGTGCAGGCGGCAGTAGTTCAGAAGCGGAGGTGGAGGAGGGGCCGCAGCAGGCATCAACATCGCAACAGGTTCCATCTTCCGGGGCCCGTATCTGGCCCAAAACGCGTGTCAAAGCCAAAACCTGTTGGAGGACAGCGTGGCCATCCGGTTAAAGCTCAGTCTGCAATCCCTGAAAAGGGATCCGATGCTAGGAAGAGTGCAGTCTGGCATTTTTTTAAACAACATCCAATTGATCAGCGCAAAGTCATCTGTCAAAAATGTTCAACTAGCTTAAGCAGAGGTCAGAATCTGAAAAGTCTCAATACAAGTTGCATGCATAGACATTTAACCACCATGCATTTTCAAGCCTGGACTAACTACCAAACGTCCCTTAAGGTTGTAGCACCCTCGGCCAATGAAGCTAGTCAGCAACGCAACATCCCTTCCGTCACTGTAAGGCCACCATTTTCCGCACCACCGGCAGTATCTGTGCAGGTTTCTTTGCCAGCCAAAAGCAGTCAGGGTCAGGGAATCACCAGTTTTGTAGGAGGAAATATTGCATCTAGGGCACCGGCGGAAACAATACCGTCTCCAACCGTCTCTCAGTCTGCCATGTCCACCGGCACACCCGCAAGTTCCACGATCTCCAGCTCTCCAGTCCAGCTCACCCTACATGAGACTCTGGTTAGAAAAAGGAAGTACTTATCCTCGCATCCGCGTACACAGGGTTTTAACGCCCACATAGCTAGACTAATCTCGTTAGAGATGATGCCCTACCGGTTAGTTGAAAGCGAAGCTTTCAAAGCCCTGATGGAGTACGCTGAACCACGCTACGAGCTACCCAGTCGACAGTTTTTTTCCAGAAAAGCCATCCCAGCCCTGCACCAGCATGTTAAACAGCGCATCGTCCATGCACTCAGGCAATCTGTGAGTACAAAGGTGCACCTGACTACAGATGCATGGACCAGTAGGCATGGCCAGGGACGTTACGTGTCCATCACAGCACACTGGGTGAATGTGGTGGATGCAGGGTCCACAGGAGACATAATTTCGGGACAGTTGTGCCTAGCCCACGGTCTAGGAAACAGTTGGCTGTAGGCGTTCGCACCCCCTCCTCCTCCTCCTCGTCCTCCTGCAGAAGCGACAGCTCTTCCACAGACCGCAGTCAGCCAACCACTCCATCGGCAGCTGACACTGTTGCACACCAGTTGTCCCATTATGGGCCAGCTACTGGCAAGCGTCAGCTGGCTATATTGGCTATGAAGTGTTTGGGCGACAACAGACACACCGCGGAAGTTCTGTCCGAGTTCTTGCAACAAGAAACGCAGTCGTGGCTGGGCACAGTAGATCTTGAGGCAGGCAAGGTAGTGAGTGATAATGGAAGGAATTTCATGGCTGCCATCTCCCTTTTCCAACTGAAACACATTCCTTGCCTGGCTCACACCTTAAACATGGTGGTGCAGTGCTTATTGAAAACTTATCCTGGGTTCTCCGACCTGCTCCTCAAAGTGCGTGGACTTTGCTCACATATCCGACGTTCGCCTGTACACTCCAGCCGTATGCAGACCTATCAGCGGTCTTTGAACCTTCCCCAGCATCGCCTAATCATAGACGTTGCAACAAGGTAGAACTCAACACTGCACATGCTTCAGAGACTGTGCCAACAGAGGCGGGCTGTTATGTTTTTGTGGGAGGATACACATACACGGGCAGGCAGTAGGATGGCAGACATGGAGTTGTCAGGTGTGCAGTGGTCGAAGATACAAGACATGTGTCAAGTCCTTCAGTGTTTTGAGGAATGCACACAGCTGGTTAGTGCAGACAACACCATAATAAGCATGAGTATCCCCCTAATGTGTCTGCTGATGCAAAGTTTGACGCACATAAAGGATCAGGCGTCTGCACCAGAGGAAGAGGAAAGCCTTGATGACAGTCAGCCATTGTCTGGTCAGGGCAGTGTACAGGACGAGGTAGCGGGCGAAGAGGAGGTGGAGGACGAGGAGGATGATGGGGATGAGTATATTTTTAATGAGGAAGCTTTCCCGGGGGCACTGGAAATTGGTGGCGTGGCAAGGCCGGGTTCTGGTTTTTTGAGGGACACAAGTGACGTAGATTTGCCTGAAACTGCCCCTCAACCAATCACAACCGCAGATTTGACAACTGGAACTTTGGCCCACATGGCGGATTATGCCTTACGTATCCTCAAAAGGGACACACGCATTACTAAAATGATGAACGATGACGATTACTGGTTGGCCTGCCTCCTTGATCCACGCTATAAAGGCAAATTGCAAAATATTATGCCACATGAGAACTTGGAACTAATATTAGCAACCAAACAATCAACTCTTGTTGACCGTTTGCTTCAGGCATTCCCAGCACACAGCGCACGTGATCATTCTCACACGAGCTCCAGGGGGCAGCAGACCAGGAGTGTTAGGGGTGCACACGTCAGAAGTGGCGTTGGACAGAGGGGTTTTCTGACCAGGTTGTGGAGTGATTTTGCTATGACCGCAGACAGGACAGGTACTGCTGCATCAATTGAAAGTGACAGGAGACAACATTTGTCCAGTATGGTTACTAACTATAACCATATGGGCCTCAACCGTCATTCCCATTTGATTACTGGGCATCAAAATTAGACACCTGGCCAGAATTGGCAGAATATGCATTGCAGGAGCTTGCTTGCCCGGCAGCTAGTGTCCTATCAGAAAGAGTATTCAGTGCTGCAGGTTCAATATTAACCGAAAAAAGGACTCGTCTGGCTACCCAAAATGTTGATGATCTAACATTCATTAAAATGAACCACAACTGGATTTCGAATTCTTTTGCCCCACCTTGCCCGGCAGACACCTAGCTTTTCTATGAAAAGCTCTTGCCTGTGGACTACTGTGAATTACTTATCTAATGTCTAATTTGCTGCAGCTGATTGTCCAGCATACGACATGTTTACACCTCCGTAAATGGCCAAACTCCCCACACGGGGCCGTGGTATCGCGACTTGGCGCAAGCACCCGTGAGAGTGCTGTTTGTCTGAAGAGGTGGGTGTGCCCGCTTTTGGTCGACGGCACTGCCACTGGGTCCCTCATAGTACAATAAAGTGTCTCTGGCGGTGGTGGTGCGCACCCAACGTCAGACACACTGTTGTAACATGAGGGGCCCTGGGCCTGTACCGCCGGCCACAAGAGAGTTCACCCATTCCCAGGTCAAACATTGCTCTACCACTTCCACAGTTATCTCTCACACTTCCACCAATGTTTAGTCTATGCGCTGACATCCTTCCATTCCTGCCACTGACAATACCATTGTGTTGACATGTATGATGGTACTTAACATAGTCAGGGGCAGTGTCCTCTATTTACCACAGTAAATACTTTGCGCTAAATTAGTAGGTCTGAAACTAGGATCCCACCCCTGAACCTAATGATTGCACCCTTTAGTGTTTTCGTTTTGTTTTAATGCGAGACATTCACATTTATTTATTGTTTTGGACTACTAACTGGCAGACACTCATTACAATCGGCCTCCGCTGACCAGACCACTGCTGCCCGTGTACCCCTGGAACCAATTTTAAATTGCCTACAGCCTGTCCAATTTTATTATGTTAGGCCTTCGAAGCCTGTCTGCGGCCCGTTCTTTCAACTACTACTACACTGACCTGTCTACTGCTGCCCGTGTACTCCTGGAACCAATTATAAAGTGCCTACAGCCTTCCAATTTTATTATGTTAGGCCTTCGAAGCCTGTCTGCGGTCCCTCCTTCCACTAGGCCTCCACTGAACAGACCACTGCTGCCCGTGTACCCCTGGAACCAATTTTAAATTACCTACAGCCAGCCCATTTTATTATGTTAGGCCTTCGAAGCCTGTCTGCGGTCCCTCCTTCCACTAGGCCTCCACTGACCAGACCAATGCTGCCCGTGTACCCCTGGAACCAATTATAAAGTGCCTACAGCCTTCCAATTTTATTATGTTAGGCCTTCGAAGCCTGTCTGCGGCCCGTTCTTTCTACTACTACTACACTGACCAGTCTACTGCTGCCTGTGTACCCCTGGAACCAATTTTAAATTGCCTACAGCCCAATTTTTTTATGTTAGGCCTTTGAAGCCTGTCTGCGGTCCCTCCTTCCACTAGGCCTCCACTGACCATTCTACTGCTGCACGTGTACCCCTGGAACCAATTTTAAATTGCCTACAGCCCAATTTTTTTATGTTAGGCCTTCGAAGCCTGTCTGCGGTCCCTCCTTCCACAAGGCCTCCACTGACCATTCTACTGCTGCCCGTGTACCCCTGGAACCAATTTTAAATTGCCAACAGCCCTATTTTGTTATGTTAGGCCTTCGAAGCCTGTCTGCGGTCCCTTCTTTCTACTACTACTACACTGACCAGACCATTGCTGCCCGTGTACCCCTGGAACCAATTTTAAATTGCCTACAGCCCAATTTTATTATGTTAGGCCTTCGAAGCCTGTCTGCGGTCCCTCCTTCCACTAGGCCTCCACTGACCTGTCTACTGCTGCCCGTGTACCCCTGGAACCAATTTTAAATTGCCTACAGCCAGCCCATTTTATTATGTTAGGCCTTCGAAGCCTGTCTGCGGTCCCTCCTTCCACTAGGCCTCCACTGACCTGTCTACTGCTGCCCGTGTACCCCTGGAACCAATTTTAAATTGCCTACAGCCAGCCCATTTTATTATGTTAGGCCTTCGAAGCCTGTCTGCGGTCCCTCCTTCCACTAGGCCTCCACTGACCATTCTACTGCTGCCCGTGTACCCCTGGAACCAATTTTAAATTGCCAACAGCCCTATTTTGTTATGTTAGGCCTTCGAAGCCTGTCTGCGGTCCTTTCTTTCTACTACTACTACATTGACCAGACCATTGCTGCCCGTGTACCCCTGGAACCAATTTTAAATTGCCTACAGCCCAATTTTTTTATGTTAGGCCTTCGAAGCCTGTCTGCGGTCCCTCCTTCCACTAGGCCTCCACTGACCATTCTACTGCTGCCCGTGTACCCCTGGAACCAATTTTAAATTGCCTACAGTCCAATTTTTTTTATGTTAGGCCTTCGAAGCCTGTCTGCGGTCCCTTCTTTCTACTACTCCTACACTGACCAGACCACTGCTGCCCGTGTACCCCTGGAACCTATTTTTTATTGCATAGAGCATCCTTTTTTTAATAGTAGGCGTACAAAGTCTGTCTGCGGTCCACTATTGAAATTGTCCTCCACTGCCCAGAGCAATGCTGCCTGTGTACCCCTGTAACCTTTTTTAAGCTGCAGTGAGCCACATTTTTGGTTTAAGGCCTACTACCTGTGTCTGTCTGCGCCACTCAATACAGCTGTCTTCCTTTGAAAAAAGCTGAGCGTCAATAGTCTTGTTTTCAGCCTCTAGGAATTTTAAAACTCCAATGGGGGTACAACTTTGGTAGGGCCTACTAACGGTGTCTGCCGCCCCAAGGTGTGCCCCAGGTTTCGTCCACATTGCTTCGGTCTTCCGACTCTCGTTTAGTAGTTGTAGAAAACTACACTGCATTAGGCCTACAAAATGGGTATGGGGTGTAGAGAGATGGTGTGTTCCACTCCAAGGTGTTCCCCAGGTTTCCTCGCCATTGCTTCGATCTTAATGCTCTCGTTTAGTAGTTGTTGGAAACTACGCTGCATTAGGCCTACAAATTGGGTATGGGGTGTAGAGAGATGGTGTGTTCCACTCCAAGGTGTTCCCCAGGTTTCGTCCACATTGCTTCGGTCTTCCGACTCTCGTTTAGTAGTTGTAGAAAACTACACTGTATTAGGCCTACAAATTGTGTATGGGGTGTAGAGACGGTGTGTTCCACTCCAAGGTGTTCTCCAGGTTGCCTTTCCTGAGCTTCTATCTTCAGGCTCTCGTTTAGTAGTTGTTGGAAACTACACTGCATTAGGCCTACAAATTGTGTATGGGGTGTAGAGACGGTGTGTTCCACTCCAAGGTGTTCTCCAGGTTGCCTTTCCTGAGCTTCTATCTTCAGGCTCTCGTTTAGTAGTTGTAGAAAACTACACTGCTTTAGGCCTACAAATTGGGTATGGGGTGTAGAGAGATGGTGTGTTCCACTCCAAGGTGTTCCCCAGGTTTCCTCGCCATTGCTTCGATCTTAATGCTCTCGTTTAGTAGTTGTTGGAAACTACACTGCATTAGGCCTACAAATTGGGTATGGGGTGTAGAGATGGTGTGTTCCACTCCAAGGTGTTCTCCAGGTTGCCTTTCCTGAGCTTCTATCTTCAGGCTCTCGTTTAGTAGTTGTTGGAAACTACGCTGCATTAGGCCTACAAATTGGGTATGGTGTGTAGAGAGATGGTGTGTTCCACTCCAAGGTGTTCCCCAGGTTTCGTCCACATTGCTTCGATCTTCCGACTCTCGTTTAGTAGTTGTAGAAAACTACACTGCATTAGGCCTACAAATTGGGTATGGGGTGTAGAGAGATGGTGTGTTCCACTCCAAGGTGTTCCCCAGGTTTCCTCTCCATTGCTTCGATCTTCTGGCTCTCGTTTAGTAGTTGTTGGAAACTACACTGCATTAGGCCTACAAATTGGGTATGGGGTGTAGAGACGGTGTGTTCCACTCCAAGGTGTTCTCCAGGTTGCCTTTCCTGAGCTTCTATCTTCAGGCTCTCGTTTAGTAGTTGTTGGAAACTACACTGCATTAGGCCTACAAAATGGGTATGGGGTGTAGAGACGGTGTGTTCCACTCCAAGGTGTTCTCCAGGTTGCCTTTCCTGAGCTTCTATCTTCAGGCTCTTGTTAAATAGTGGTTAAATGGAACAACTGCATTTGGCGTACTAGTTGGTTTGGGGCCTACTAACAGTGTCTGCCGCTCCTTGCTGTTCTCCTGGTTTCCTGTCCTGAAATTCCATTTTCAGGCTCTCGTTAAGTAGTTGTTAATGTTAGACTGCATTTGGCCTACTAGTTGGGTTGGGGCCTACTATCGGTGTCTGCCACTCCTTGCTGTTCTCCTCCACTGAACAAAGCTGTGCCGCCTGTTTACTACGGTTGCCAATTTTGAACTGCATTTCGACTACTTACTGATTTGGGCCTACTCTTTGTGTCAGCCTCTCATTCCAGTTGTCCTCCACTGCAATGCCCCCTGGTTAGTCCTGTGTTACCAATTTTGAACTGCATTTAGCCAACTTTATTCTTTGGGCCTATATCTGTGTTTCCTCCTCATCCTGCCCATTGCCCAGCCAGTGATAGATGAGTCTGCTGGTACATTGACCCATAACGCAAAATTCCCCGTGCACGCTACACAGCAAGATTGTGACCCTGCTGAAAGTCAGGTTCCTCTTCCCGCATACCATACCACCTTACACGGGGACAAAGAGGAAGGTGCAGATGAAAGTGCAGGTTCCTTCATCAGGTGGGGGGAGGAATACTAGTTGGCGACGTCACTGGCACAGGGCCTCTCATAGTACGCAAAAGTGTTGTTGCCGGTGCAAACACACCGCTGTACTTTGAGGGGCCCTGTGCCAGTGCCAATGCCAACGAGTGGGCCCCCCCTGCTTGCTCAGGATCACAGCACTTGCAAAGTTGAAATACTTACCTCTCCCTGCTCCACAGATTTACTGGGCCCACTAATTACTTGAACCAGCGCTACCCCCCACAACTTTAGCCAAATGACCCCCAATTTCAAATGCCTTCCAATTATTATAAGGTAAATTACGATTGACAAGCTTCTGTAACAAGAATGGATGTTTTTGCCATTAAAATGGGCAGTGTAGGTGTTTTCCTGGCCTCCACTCACTGCTGACTATGCTCCCCCATTGACTTGCATTGGGTTTTGTGTTTCGGGCGATACCCGACTTTTCGCGATAATCGGCCGATTCCACTCGACTCGACTTCTAAGATAGTCGGGTTTCGCGAAACACGACTCGACTCTAAAAAGGTCAAGGTCGCTCAACCCTAATCGTGAGATTTTGAGTGCAAACCTCCTTCCATCAGCAAGGGAATTAAAGATGAAACATGAATAGGTCTTTCAACATGATAATGATCCCAAGCACACCGCCAGGGCAATGAAGTGGCTTCGTAAGGAGCATATGAAGGTCCTGGAATGGCCTAGCAAGTCTCCAGATCTCAACCTCATAGAAAATCTTTTGGAGGGAGTTCAAAGTCCATGTTGCCCAGCGACAGGTCCAAAACACCACAGCTCTAGAGTAGATCTTCATGGAGGAAAGGACCAACATACCACCAACAGAGTGTGCCAACCTTGTTAAAACTTACAGAAAACGTTTGACCTCTGTCATTGACAAAAAAGGATAGATGACAAAATATTGAGATGAACTTTTTTTAATGACCAAATACGTATTTTCCACCATATTTTCCATCATAATTTCTTGCCAAATCAGACAAGGTGATGTTCTGGATTTGTTTTCTCATTTTGCGAAGTTGTGGTTTACCTATGATGTCAATTACAGGCCTCTCTCATCTTTTTAAGTGGGAGAACTTGCACAATTGTTGGCTGACTAAATACTTTTTAACCCCACTGTATATATAGGATATTCCATGTCCACAGAAACGTGACTATGAGTTGTTGTTGTTTTGTGCTTATAATTGCACTAACACTTGACTGGTCATATATAATATAAGGATTATTCTTTGTTTAACAAGGAAATCAGATATGTTCCTTCTTGTAATTTGTTAGGGTTTTTTTCTGGTCAGATTGTTGAAAAATATACCCCTCAGCCCCAAAGTATCTATATTGTATATATTTATATATGTTTATTGCATATTATCTGATCACCTATTGAGGATCTATGGTCAGTTAGAGTAGTGGTGAGACTACATAGGGGCAGTGAACGAGGAGCGGGAGTGCCATACTTAGGGTGCCAACATCCACTGTCAGGAAGAGAATTGTGAAGGGTAAAACTAGTCCCTATCTCCCCTCATTTCTGCTCTTTTTTAGATCACTGTTTTTATATGGAAATGTGTATGCATTTATGTCTTTATTAGTGATGAGCGAGCATGCTCGCCACTACTCAATACTTGCCCGAGTATTTCCGGGGTTGCTCAGCGTGAGCGCTTGTCCCCTCTCTGCATGTTTGGTGATCTTTAGAGAGGTAATAAACTTGCAGGGATTGTCTGCCACACACTGTAATGCCGCAGCCATGTTGGTTGTGGCATTACAGTGATTGGCTGGCAGCACAGCATCATCTGGTCTATATCAGACCTGGTACCGCTATGCTCGTCACAGTCTACTTCGGAATCAGGCAGTGTAGGGAGGATTTGCTTGTTTCTTAGTTACTGTAGGTATACCACAGTATATTATACACATATCCATCTCAACTAACAGTCCTTCTGAGGACTATTCCAGCTGCATAGATATCAGTGCTAGGCAGGTAGGCAGTGTATGTGGCAGACTGCAGTGCATATAGCAAGAGGGTCCAGTTCTGCTGCTGCTGCTGCTGCTGCTTTTCCAGATATTTCGAGACAGGTATCAGGGGCCAGGAATAATTTTTGGGGATCTTAATCCTGATTATTTGCTTAAAAAGCAATCCAGAGAACACCGTTTTTCTGCTCCATTTGCTTGTTGGCACTGTCAGCCAGATCCTTTCCACATTATAGCGCTAAAAATCCATATATTTAAAACTGTGGTTTGTCCATCACATGGATCACATATAATTGCACTCAAAATTCTGCCATTTCTGGCCTCAATTTAGATTTTGTTGCAGTATGTTAGAAGAGTTATTGACACCAGTTCGCTGTTAAAAAAGGCTACCTACAGGCCAGCTATTTAATAATGTGGTTTGTCAGTGACGCGGATCATATAAGTTCACTCCAAATTCAGCCATTTGCAGTGAACGTGGAAAATATTGTAGTCCATTTAAAATGGGCAAGGTGCATGGCACACGAAGGCGACAGTGGGAAAGTGTCACAAGAGGTGGACGATGATGAGACAGAATTGCCAGAAAGTCATGAGGAGGACCAAGGTGCAGAAATGGAAGACGAGGTGGTGGATGATATAATAATTGACCCAAAGTGGCAGGAAGACATGCAGATCGATGTCAGCAGCACACAGGGAGAGGGAGGCGTAGCACCCTAACAGGCAGGAAGAAGCAGTTTGGTACGCCACAGACAAAAGGCGGGCAACGGTTCCCAGTAACACCAACACGACGAAAGTTGTCAGTACAACTGTTAGGTCTTCCCGAGTCTGGTTGTTTTTTAAAGACTCTGCCGATAACCCCAAACAGGCCATTTGCAGCACCTGCCAGGCCAGCATCAGCAGGGGAAGCAAAACTACCAGCCTGACCACCACCAGCATGATCAGGCACATGGCAGCAAAGCACCTGACTTTGTGGGCCAAACTCCAGGGTCCAGGAACAGTGTTTGCAGGTGACACCACTGTTTCTTCTGCGTTGAGTGTGCAAGCCAATCCCCTGGCCATGACGCATGCAAAGATGCGCCCTGCCCTGCACATGATGTTGCACACACTCAACTAGCACCATCAGCAAGCACGTCCATGTCCTTGTCCCAGGGCAGCGTTCAGTTGTCCATACCCCAGTACTTGGAGCGCAAGCACAAATAAGCAGCCATCGCCCCACAGGCCACACTACTAAATTCCCACATTTCGCGACTGCTTGCGCTCAAAATGTTGCCTTTTATGATTGTGGAGACAGAAGCTTTCCGCAACCTGATGGCGGCGGTTGTCCCTCAGTACTCGGTCCCCAGCCACCATTATTTCTCCCGGTGTGCCATCCCCGCATTACACAAGCACGTGTCTCACAACATTACCTGTGCCCTCAACAATGCAGTTATCCACCTAACCACGGACACGAGGACAAGTGCTTGTGGGTAGGGACGGTACATCTCGATGACGGCACACTGAGTTAACATAGTGGAAGCCAGTCAGACTTTGTGATAGAACACGTCCTCCTGACACCAAGGATTGCAGGTCCTAAGTCAATCAGAGTTGCCCCTACAGTCTACAGCTCCAGCACCTTATCCTCCTCCTCTTCAGCCCCATCTCCGAAATGACATCAGTCAGATGCTGGAAGCATTGCAGCACTGCCTCAACCAAGCGGCAACAGGCTGTGCTGAAGCTAATATGCTTAGGTGACAAACCGCACAATGCTGAAGAGTTGTGGACAGCTCTGAAAGAGCAGGCAGATCTGTGGCAGACACTGCTGAACCTACAACCAGGCATGGTCATGTATGACAATGGCCGGAACCTGGTGGCGGCTCTGAGGCGAGGCGAGCTCACTCACATACCATGCCTGGCCCATGTGCTTAACCTCGTGGTTGAGCGGTTTTTCAAAACCTTCCCAGAGCTGCTGAATCTGCTTGTCAAAGTACGCCGCCTGTGTGCCCATTTTACAAAATGTCAGCTACAGCTTCTGCCGCCCTTGTCATGCTTCAGCAGTGTTTGCAACTTCCAACTCACTGACTCGTGTGTGATGTCCTCACTAGGGTTGAGCGAAACGGATAGGACAAATTAAAAAATCGCCGACTTTCAGCAAAGTCAGGTTTCATGAAACCCGACCCGATCCTAGTGTGGGATCGGCCATGAGGTCGGCGATTTGCGTGCAAAAGTCACGTTTCGTATGACGTTTTCAGCGCCATTTTTCAGCCAATGAAGGAGGACACAGAGTGTGGGCAGCGTGATGACATAGGTCTCGGTCCCCACCATCTTAGAGAAGTGCATGACAGTGATTGGCTTGCTTTCTGCGGCGTCACAGGGGCTATAAAGGGGCGTGCACGCCGGCCACCATCTTACTTCTGCCGATCGTAGCATAGTGAGAGGTTGCTGCAGCTTCATCAGAAGAAGGGATATAGTTAGGGAGGGAAGATTAACCCCCAAACTGCTTGTGCTGTAGCGATTTCCACTGTCCAACACCACCATTTTTTTGCAGGGACAGTGGAGGCTATATTTTTGTGCATCATCTCTGTAGCTTATTAGGCTGCCTTATAAGGCTCCCTGATAGCTGCATTGCTGTTTGCACGCTGCTGTGCAAACCAACTGCTTTTTTAAAAGCAAAAATCCTGTTGCTCCTTTCTGCACAGTTATCTTGTTTATTCTTGTGTGCAGCAGTCCTTTTTATTGCTGCCATACTTGTCCTGACATCATTGTAGGGAGATTGAAATTGTACTACAGTCCTTGTATTTTTTCAGATATCTCCCAGCCACTTACATTGTGTTGTTTTATACACTGGGCATAAGTTTTGGTTCAGTCTCCCCCCAAAAAGTGAGATTCAAATTCTAACAAAGTAGATATACTTCAGTCCTGTTAGTTTGTCGTATGTCAGCCAGCCACTTTCTACCACTTAGATTGTGTTGTTATATACACTGGGCCTCAGTTTTGGTTCAGTCTCCCAAAAAAAAAGGGAGATTCTAATTCTCACAAAATGGATATACTTCAGTCCTGTTAGTTTGTCGTATATCAGCCAGCCACTTTCTGCCACTTACATTGTGTTGTTTTATGCACAGGGCCTGAGGTTTGGTTCAGTCTCCCCCAAAAAAAGTGAGATTCAAATTCTCACAAAGTGGATATACTTCAGTCCTGTTAGTTTGTCGTATATCAGCCAGCCACTTTCTGCCACTTACATTGTGTTGTTTTATGCACAGGGCCTGAGTTTTGGTTCAGTCTCCCCCCAAAAAAGTGAGATTTAAATTCTAACAAAGTAGATATACTTCAGTCCTGTTCAGGGCCGTATTTGCCACTAGGCACTTGAGGGCATGTGCCTAGGGCGCGGACAATGCAGGGGGCGGCACCTGAGCAAGTTTGAAAAAATTTTTTTTTTTAAAGTCTGGGGTCGCCCCGCCCACCCACCCACCTCAGTCCCGGCTGCTGCGGGGGGAGGGGGTCTCGGGCGCAGGGCCGCCATCAGGGTATTGCTGCCCTGGTGACTACTGTATGGGGCAGAAATGGGTGCTGTACCTTTAAGCAGCAGCAGCCCAAGTGCATCATGGTCCTGACGCCAGTCATGTGACACGCTGCGCGCTCTTCTTAATGTAAGAGCACTGGAGCAAAGTGCAGAGAAGCAGGTAATGTTTGTGGGAGAAGATACTGAAGTTGGCGGTGAGCAGGAAGAGGAGGCGGGCAGTGTGTGAGGACTCAGAGGAAGCTGCAAAGAGGAGTGAGGTGAGAGAGGAGATGGGAGTCTGCTAATGTGAGTGAGTGAGGAGAGGGGAGGCTGCTAAGGGGAGGAAATGAGAGGCTGGTAAGGAGAGGAAAGGCTGGAAAGGAGATGAGAGGCTGGAAAGGAGATGAGAGGCTGGAAAGGAGAGGAGATGAGAGGCTGGAAAGGAGAGGAGATGAGAGGCTGGTAAGGAGAGGAGATGAGAGGCTGGAAAGGAGAGGAGATGAGAGGCTGGAAAGGAGAGGAGATGAGAGGCTGGAAAGGAGAGATGAGAGGCTGGTAAGGAGAGGAGGTGAGAGGCTGGTAAGGAGAGGAGAGGCTGGTAAGGAGAGGAGATGAGAGGCTGGAAAGGAGAGGAGATGAGAGGCTGGTAAGGAGAGGAGATGAGAGGCTGGTAAGGAGAGGAGATGATAGGCTGGTAAGGAGAGGAGATGAGAGGCTGGTAAGGAGAGGAGATGAGAGGCTTGTAAGGAGAGGAGATGATAGGCTGGAAAGGAGAGGAGATGATAGGCTGGAAAGGAGAGGAGATGAGAGGCTGGTATGGAGAGGAGATGAGAGGCTGGTAAGGAGAGGAGATGAGAGGCTGGTTAGGAGAGGAGATGAGAGGCTGGTTAGGAGAGGAGATGAGAGGCTGGTAAGGAGAGGAGATGAGAGACTGGAAAGGAGAGGAGATGAGAGGCTTGAAAGGAGATGAGAGGCTGGTAAGGAGAGGAGATGAGAGGCTGGTAAGGAGAGGCGATGAGAGGCTGGTAAGGAGATGAGAGGCTGGAGAGGAGATGAGAGGCTGGAAAGGAGAGGAGATGAGAGGCTGGTAAGGAGAGGAGATGAGAGGCTGGAAAGGAGATGAGAGGCTGGAAAGGAGATGAGAGGCTGGAAAGGAGAGGAGATGAGAGGCTGGAAAGGAGAGGAGATCAGAGGCTGGAAAGGAGATGAGAGGCTGGTAAGGAGAGGAGATGAGAGGCTGGTAAGGAGAGGAGATGAGAGGCTGGTAAGGAGATGAGAGGCTGGAAAGGAGATGAGAGGTTGGAAAGGAGAGGAGATGAGAGGCTGGTAAGGAGAGATGAGAGGTTGGTAAGGAGAGGAATGGCTGGAAAGGAGATGAGAGGCTGGAAAGGAGATGAGAGGCTGGAAAGGAGAGGAGAGGAGAGGCTGGTCAGGGGAGGCTGCTGAGGAGAGGAGATGAGAGGCTGGTGAGGGGAGGCTGCTGAGGAGAGGAGATGAGAGGCTGGTGAGGGGAGGCTGCTGAGGAGATGAGAGGCTGGTGAGGGGAGGCTGCTGAGGAGATGAGAGGTTGGTGAGGGGAGGCTGCTGAGGAGAGGAGATGGAGAGGCTGGTGAGGGGAGGCTGGTGAGGGGAGGATGTGAGAGGCTGGTGAGGGGAGGCTGCTGAGGACAGGAGATGAGAGGCTGGTCTCATGCTGTATATGGGGAGGCTGTGTGGGGCTCATGCAGTATATAAGGGGCTGTGGGGGGTTTAAAGATATATAGGGGGTGTCAGCATACTTAATTCTGCTCAATATTAAGTGATACAATTAATATTAATTAATATTGAGTAGAATTATTTTCATGCTATTGGTTCGGCCTCCACAACAGTCATGGTCTTTCATCTGGCCCCTCGGGAAAACAAATTGCCCACCCCTGATCTAGAGACATGGAGTGAGAAGCCCACAGACATGGAGTGAGAAGCCCACAGATTAGTCCGTTCTCTCACTAAATTACCCAACCAGCTCTTCAAACTATTCTCTCTGAAACGTCCCAGCATTGCAGAGATAAACTTCCCTGTTTGCAGTCTGAGTGATGCTGCCCGTGGTTTTGGTAGTATGAATCGACTGACAGGATCCCCTTAAAAACCTGTCAGCCAAACCTTGCAACCTTGGCAGAATCAACTGACCATGTACTGTGTATGAGATCCACCAGATTCTCACATGACAACTAAGGCCGGTTTCACACGTCAGTGGCTCCGGTACGTTAGGTGACAGGTTTCTCACGTACCGGAGACACTGACTCACGTAGAAACATTGAAATCAATGTGTCTCTGCACATGTCAGTGTGTTTTCACGGACCGTGTGTCCGTGTGCAAAACATGGAGACATGTCAGTGTTCGTGGGAGCGCACGGATTACATGGACCCATTAAAGTCAATGGGTCCGTGTAAAACACGTACCGCACACGGACGCAGTCCATGTGCAGTCCGTGTGCCGTGCAGGAGACAGCACTACAGTAAGTGCTGTCCCCCCCACGTGGTGCTGAAGCCGCCATTCATATCTTCTCTCCAGCAGCGTTCGCTGGAAAGAAGATATGAAAAATCCTTTTTTTTTTGTTTTTTCGTGTTTAAAATAAAGATTCCTGTCCCCATCCCCCTCCATCCCCCTGTGCGCCCGCCCGCTGTTAATAAAATACTCACCCGGCTCCCTCGCAGCTTCCTGTCCACGCCGCAGCTTCTCCTGTATGAGCGGTCACGTGGGGCCACCGATTACAGTCATGAATATGCGGCTCCACCTCCAATAGGGGTGGAGCCGCATATTCATTACTGTAATGGACGGCCCCATGTGACCGCTCATACAGGAGAAGGTGCGGCGAGGACCAGAAGCTGCTAGGAAGCCGGGTGAGTATTTTATTAACAGCGGGCGGGTGCACAGGGGGTGGGAGGGGGGTGGGGACAGGAATCTTTATTTTAAACACGAAAAAAAAAAAAAAGATTTTTCATATCTTCTTTCCAGCGAACGTTGCTGGAGAGAAGATATGAATGGCGGCTTCAGCACCAGATGCAGGGGACAGCGCTTATCTCTAGCGCTGTCTCCTGCACGCTCCGTGTGGTACCCTGTCGGCACACGGGCGGCACACGTGTGCCACACTGATGTGCCACATAAACGCACGAACACACGGACATGGATAATTCCAGTACCGATTTTTCCGGTAACGGAATTATCTGGACGTGTCAGACTGGCCTAATGGAAAGGTTTGCTAAGGCTACTTTCACATCAGCGATTTTCTCAGTTCGTGGCAGATACTGCAGTTTTTCCGCATCTGTCGCGTAACATATCACTTACAGGCCGGCAACTCTGCGTTAGGCCTCATTCATTCCCTATGGGACTTGCGGACATGTGCGGCACTTGAGGTGAGACAAAAAAAACACTGCTAGCAGCATTTTTTTTCCTGTTGCTGCAAGTACCGCATTTGCTGGATCGCAGCAAAACCGCAAGTGCCGCAAGTCCCATAGGGAATGAATGAGGCCGAACACAGTGTTGCCATAAGTGATCCGTTACAGATGCGGAAAAACTGCCTGATCTACCGCAAATGTCAAAAATCGCTGATGTGAAAGTAGCTTAAGTCACTGCCGATAGTGTCTGCATTAGTCATACTCACCAATGGGGGAGGCAGCACGAAAAGTGCCTAGGGCAGCAGAAACTCTAAATACGGCCCTGGTCCTGTTAGTTTGTCGTATATCAGCCAGCCACTTTCTGCCACTTACATTGTGTTGTTTTATGCACAGGGCCTGAGTTTTGGTTCAGTCTCTCCCCAAAAAAGTGAGATTCAAATTCTCACAAAGTGGATATACTTCAGTCCTGTTAGTTTGTCGTATGTCAGCCAGCCACTTTCTGCCACTTAGATTGCGTTGTTATATACACTGGGCCTGAGTTTTGGTTCATAGAGTAAAGGAATCACTGCACTCGTATATTTAAAGTTGCTTATATCAGAAGTTTATTCGGCTAAAAATTGTGGTAAAAGCGATAGGCAAGAATAACGTTTCGGCCAGCCCGTGGCCTTGATCACAAAATCGCTGTAACAAGCAGAGAAACAAACAAAATTTCAAAAACAGACAAACATACTGTTAGGAGTTGAGTTCCCACCGCTGCACAGGGGGAATCTCGAACCATGTCTGCTGCGGTCTCCCATTCTGCCTCGGCCGCAGTGGAGCCTGCTCAGCGGAGACGTCGGTCCCAGCGTCTCACTGAATCTGATACTGTGCAAAGGGTTACTGCAGCCTCTCCAGGCTCTACTATTGTAACCTGCACTGGTCTGCGGCAAGCAGGCTTTTCTGGGACTAAGTCGTGCTTTGCACACACTGAGCATGCCCATGGTAAGATCTCTCAGTGGAGATCAAGGGTCACATGCTCAGGTACTGCAGCAACTTCCATTGGTCCTCCTGGAAGGTCCTGTACCTGATCAAGTTCTGTGGCAGCCTTCCATTGGTCCTTCTAGGAAGGTCCTGTAGGTGCTACAGCTATAAAAGGTTCTCATGACCGCACGGCCATGCGCTAGTATCAAATATGTACGAGCTCAGCGCCAGTGTGGTCATGTGTGTGGTCAGGGACCCGGCTGAAATAAGCCCCTAGAATGTTGGCACCTCCGGTGAGGAGGTTATGTCTGAATGCAGGGCTGGCTAGTAGCCATTAGAATTCCAGCTCCACCGCTGCATGACCACTGTCAGCTCTACACAGTAGCTGTGTCCCCTGTGAGCTAAACAGGGCACAACTTTCTCTTTACTACAGGCTCTGTGAAGTGAGTTCGTTTGTACTAATTTGCTTTGCCGCCTTGCTTAGCAGCAGGTTCTTTCCTGCATGGTGGATCCCGGGTTGCGAACGCACCTATCTCATTTAATATATATATTCGGTGCGTTCCGCCAACCCTAACACATACACATACATATTTACATATTTACATTAATGAATGCATGTCAAAAAATAATAGCCATGGTAGGGCATACCCCCCCAAAACAAAGGACATATATCATATCTGATAAATGGAACTCAGAAGGACTTGAGATCAGAGAGAGTGGTTTAAAGAAGCAGAGTATATGGTATTGAAACGGATAAGGCGAATGAACATACCCCAAAAAGAATTTGTTGTTAAAGTAAAGGTACGTCACACTCAGCAACTTTCCAACGATCACGACCAGCGATACGACCTGGCTGTGATCGTTGGAAAGTCCTTGTGTGGTCGCTGGAGAGCTGTCACACAGACAGCTCTCCAGCGACCAACGATGCCGAAGTCCCCGGGTAACCAGGGTAAACATCGGGTTACTAAGCGCAGGGCCGCGCTTAGTAACCCGATGTTTACCCTGGTTACCATTGTAAATGTAAAAAAAAAAAATCACTACATACTTACATTCCGGTGCCTGTCACGTCCCCGGCGTCCGCTTCCCTGCACTCCTCCTGCATCCTGTTTAAGCGCCGGTCGTAAAGCAGAGCGGTGACTTCACCGCTGTGCTCTGCTTTACGCCCGGCCGGCGCTGACACAGTGCGGGGAAGCTGACGCCGGGGGACGCGACAGACACCGGAATGTAAGTGTGTAGTGTTTTTTTTTTTTTACATTTACAATGGTAACCAGGGTAAACATCGGGTAACTAAGCGCGGCCCGATATTTACCCTGGTTACCAGTGAACACATCGCTGGATCGGCGTCACACACGCCGATTCAGCGATGTCAGCTGGTGATCCAACGACGAAATAAAGTTCTGGCCTTCTAGCTCCGACCAGCGATTTCACAGCAGGATCCAGATCGCTGCTGCATGTCAAACACAACGATATCGCTATCCAGGACGCTGCAACGTCATGGATCGCTATTGTTATCGTTGTAATGTTGTTCAGTGTGAAGGTACCTTAAGAACACTGTGTGACTGGGGAGTCTGATAAGAGACGCAGTTGTGTAACCTGCAAGGGATAATACAAAGTAAAATTGCAATGAATAAACTGTATATATATAGACAGTGCTTGTAGGAATGCTACCCAGCGATCCACCCCCAGGGATGAGATGTCATGTGGAGATACTGCAGATTGGCTAGAACAAAAGGCCTCAGTTAACCGAAATGAGGGGGCCAAAAATATTGCCCTGGGTATGGGTGTGTATGGTTAAGGAAACCATAAGGATGAGCTATGTGCTAAAAAGCTAAAAATACTAACCAAACTAGTATGGTCTAAGCTCTCGCCAGTGCAATATAAACATAGCTCCAGCTGGGAAAGAACCTATGGCTGTAAATAAATTAGTAAAGTGGATGTAAAAAGAGCAGGAGGAAGGTATCACGAATTACCAATATGTGGGTGCATGGAAACCAATCAACTACCTGTCTTGCATATAGAATCAGGGGAACAGGTCAGGCTGTGTGGTCCCTGTGGAGCTTGGTATATCGCAGGGGGAGCAGGGGACGATAGCGCTGTGGACAAGAGAATAGTATAGGGCTGAAAACTAGAGCAAGGTATTGGTTGACTTATCTGAAAATGTGCTGGGGTCTCACATCCGTGTCTCCTTGTTTTCCTGCACGTAAAGCAAGCGTTGGTGGCCAAGTGGAAGGAGCCAACACTTTACGTGTCAAGGTAGTGGGTAGGCTAATGCCGGTAATGGCTATGGAGTTTTTGTAGCTCTTCAGCCGGTCATGTGACCGGACATGCAGGAAGACGCTGGCGCATGCGCAGGAGGTGCTGATAGTGTCCCTTGGCATTGAGCTATCGGCGCCTGCGCACTGTGCACTGAGGTCGGTGCTTGCGCAGTGCACATCATGGCCGGCGCTTGCGCAGTGTATCTCTGAGAGGAAGAAGCTGGAGTGTCCCTAACTGTTGTTGTACTCCGGCGCGTGCGCATTAAGTGCAGAGATTCTGAACTGAGTGCTTGTGTGGTGGAGCGCTGCCAGACATGTCATGTGTATTTTTGATGATGGAGTTTAAAAGTAAATGCACAATGTCAGATGTTACTCATGTTTTTCAGGGAAAGTACCACCAATATAATAATATACAGTTAGCTATCACAATCATGATATGGTTACATTAACACATAAATGGTAGGAGTCCAAACTGATAAACAAAAGGCAAGTAATACAAAGGATAATACTCGCAGAAAAGAAAGAGAAAGAATATGAAATAATGGGAAAATGGAAACAATGGAAATGAATGAAATAAAGAAAAAAAGGGAAAATGAAAAGGTGAAAAAAGGCGGGAAACTGAAAAAATGAAAAAATGAAACAAATGAACCAAATGAAAAAATGAAAAAATTGAAAAAAATGAAAAAACTAAAAAATGAAACTTATGTAGGAACTAATAGGGTATGCGTCTTACCAGCTCGAATGTGCAAGTTGCAGAGGTTGTTTGTGCAAGAAGAGGTCAGTGAATCTATATAGAAGACAAAATTAGGTTAGCCAATCTATCTCACGGTTTAAGCCACGTGGATGTAAGGTGTCAAGAGTGTACAGTATATCCAAAATGTTTCACGTTGTTTTAATATTTTCACATGGTTGCCACCTCTCCTGGGACGGGGGACCTTTTCTATGACCTGGAACCTCAGTTGTGTTACACTATGTTTGGCTTCTTTGAAATGGAGGGGGATGGGAAGCCACAGTTTCCCACATCGAATCGAGGACTTATGGCTGGATATACGATCCCTTATTGCCTGAGTGGTCTCCCCTACGTACAATAGCCCGCAGGGACATTTTATAATGTAGATTACAAAGTTAGTTTTGCAGGTATGGTAGTCTTTTATTTTATATGACTTTCCAGTCCGGGGGTGCACCACTTCATTGCCCTTGATAACGTTAGAGCAGCTCATACAGCTCAAGCAGGGAAAGGTCCCAGTGCGTTTGGGTCCCGAAAGCGTTCTAATCACTGGTGTTCTCTGTGTACCAAGGTCAGCTCTAACGACCCTGTCCTGTATGTTCTTGGGCCTTCTGGTGCACATCAAAGGGGGCTCCTTGAAAATGGGGATGGTTGGATAGGCTTTATTCAAAAGTGGCCAGTGTGCCCGAATAAAATTATGTATCTTGCGCATTGTGGGGTGGTGACCATGTACAAATGGAAGTCTTGGGTTTTTCTGGGAATTTGCCACCCCATTCTCCATCTCATCGAGAACCCTAGTGGACTCTGTGTTGAGAAGGTCAATGGGATAATTGCGGGTCTTAAACTTATCTGACATCTCTTGTATCCTGGATGCCTTAACATTGGGATTGGAAACAATTCTGGATACTCTTTTAAATTGGAACCTTGGAAGGCTGTCCTTGGTGGATTTAGGATGACAACTGTTGTAGAGCAGGAGGCTATTACAGTCAGTCGGCTTGGAATAGATGTCTGTATCAAGATTGCCCAAGGAATCTTTGAGCACTTTGGTGTCTAAGAAAGTGACTTCGTTGCTGTGGTATAGGAGTGTAAAGGTTAACTCGGGTCTGATAGTACTGATGTTGTTGTGGAACTCTTGAAGACTGGTATGATCGCCCTGCCATATGCAAAATATATCATCGATATATCTATGCCAGGTCAATGCGTATTTTGAAAAATGGGATTGTGATATACATGTTCCCTCTCGAATCGATCCATGTGCAGATTTGCATAGGCCGGGGCCACATTAGACCCCATTGCGGTCCCACAGGTCTGTGCAAAGAAGTTGTCCTCAAAAAGGAAGAAGTTCTCTCTAAGCACTAAATTCAATAGGTCTATACAAAGATCCTGGGCGTTTTTGTTAATGTCCCTTGTCATGTGTAATGGAGGTATATAAACTGTTCATGTCCAATGTGCACAAAAGACTGTCAGGTGGAACGCTAGAGATGTTATGAATTTTGGATAGGAAGTCACTGGTGTCCAATATAAATGATTTAGTCAACCGGGTGTACCGCGTAAGTACCGTATTTTCTGGTGTATAAGACGACTGGTCGTATAAGACGACCCCCAACTTTTCTATATAAAATATGGAATTTGGGATATGCCCGCCGTATAAGACAGGGGTCATCTTATACGCCCAGTCATCTTATACGGCATGTGGTTCCCAGGGTCTGGAGGAGCGGAGACTCTCCTTCAGGCCCTGGGATCTATATTCATGTAAAAAATAAAGAATAAAAACAAAAAACATGGATTTACTCACCCTTGGACGGCCCCTGGCTCACAGCGCTGCTAGCGTCTGCCTCCGTTCCTAAGAATGGAGAGAGTGAAGGACCTTCGATGACGTCGCGGTCAGGTGACCGGTCACCTGACCGCTCATGTGACCGTGACGTCATCGAAGGTCCTTCACTCTCTCCATTCTTAAGAACGGTGGTAGACGCTAGCAGCGCTGTGAGCCAGGGGCCATCCGAGGGTGAGTATATCCATGTTTTTTATTTTTATTCTTTATTTTTTACATGAATATGGATCCCAGGGCCTGAAGGAGAGTCTCCTCTCCTCCAGACCCTGGGAACCACACGCCTACATCCAGGATCACTCCCTGCACATGCCGTACCCGGCGTATAAGACGACCCCTGACTTTTGGGACAATTTTTAGGGGTCAAAAAGTCGTCTTATACTCTGGAAAATATGGTAGTTTTTCCAGGAATTTGGAAAGGGGGTTAAGTATAGAGTCGGTCGATGCCACAATAGGGCGGCCGGGAGGATTTTGAAGATTCTTGTGTATTTTTGGGAGGATGTACAGTAGCGGGGTTACTGGGTGAGGGTTAATGAGGTAAGTTTTGGTTTTGGTGTTCATAGTTCCTAAATCAATGCATTTCTTAATTACAGTATTGATTTTTCGTTGTATTGAGTATGTAGGGTCCCCCTGTAGTATTTTGTAGGTATCCCTGTTGGACAGCTGCCTCCTAACCTCAGTTACATAATGGTGTTTGTTCATGACAACAATGGCTCCCCCCTTGTCCGCTGGTTTAATCACGATGTTTCTATTTTCACTCAGTGAATCTAATGCTTGTTTTTCCAAAGGGTTAAGGTTATGGCGGACAGGGAGGAGACCAAGACGCTTTTCATGAATGGTCCCTTTGATGTCCCTATTAAGTAGATTAATAAATGTTTCCACCGCATGGTTAGACTTAGGCGGAACAAAAGTGCTAGTGATCCTATAGTGATTTTGGCATCATCTCTCTGACTTGGTGTTGTACCCAATCTATTGACTACTGGATTGGAGGTCTCCTCAAAATGTACCTTCAATTTTACATTTCTATAGAAACGCTGGAGATCCCTCTCTAGTTTAAACGAGTCCCATTTGGGAGTTGGGCAAAAAGATAGACCCATGTTCAAGACCTTGAGTTCTAGAGGAGAGAGGGTGTAGTCAGGAATATTTATTACAGAGTTTTGGACTCCTACCTGTGATCTCAATGTCATGTGGCGATCTCCGTTTCTACATCCTTCCCCTCCTTGTGGGCGCGCGGCTTGTCCTAAAAAACGCGGTCCTGTTGTTGGGGCCCCACCAGTCTCGCTGCTGAATCCTGCCGAGGAGCCCCCAGCTGGCGAGGAGCTCACTGAGGGGTAGTTGCCTCCTGGTGTACATTGATTTTTTGATCTTGTTCAGCGGGGAACTGTATCCTCCCATCTGTGCACTTTATTAGATAGGTAATCCTCTGTATCCATTTGGAATTTTGTGCGTTTTCTTTCTTCTAGAGTTCGTTGGTAGGTGGCGAGGCTAGAGTCTATTTTGCTTTTGAGCGTAGAGAGTTCTGCAGTGCTTAAAGTAGACGTTAATTGAGTTTCAATGCTCTCGATTTTTTCTTCGGTGTTTCTGATGGCCTCCTGTAAATATTCAATAGTCAACAGTATTATGTCAAGCGAACACTTATTTAAAATTTTTTGGAATGTGGCACAGTACTTTTCATTGTCAGAAAATAGGGTTGGACGTAAGTTGCAGCGTAAACCTCGAGGTATTCTGGCTTGTCAGTGGTACTCTCCTAAAGTTGCACAATGCAGGTTGTAACCAATGAGCTTCTTTTTCTCCTCCCAATCTCTCGATTTCACGTCCTTGACCGGTAGATGGAGAAAATCTGTCTTAGTCTTTATTTTGGATAGAATGGTAGAGCCTGTAGCTTCATCATAGATGTATGTCTCGGCTGACATGGATTCGATTGGTGCTTAAAGCTTAAGGAGTAAATACTGTAGAGAACATAGAAAGCTAGGACTCAATCACTGTGATTCATGGTGCCAGTGAACGGGGCCAGGAGTCCCATAAATCATAAAGTAAAGGAATCACTGCACTCGTATATTTAAAAGTTGCTTATATCAGAAGTTTATTCGGCTAGAAATTGTGGTAAAAGCAATAGGCGAGAATAACGTTTCGGCCAGCCCGTGGCCTTGATCACAAAATCGCTGTAACAAGCAGAGAAACAAACAAAATTTAAAAAACAGACATACATAAACATACATATTTACATTAATGAATGCATGTCAAAAAATAATAGCCATGGTATGGCATACCCCCCAAAACAAAGGACATATATCATATCTGATAAATGGAACTCAGAAGGACTTGAGATCAGAGAGAGTGGTTTAAAGAAGCAGAGTATATGGTATTGAAATGGATAAGGCGAATGAACATACCCCAAACAGAATTTGTTGTTAAAGTAAGAACACTGTGTGACTGGGGAGTCTGATAAAGGACGCAGTTGTGTCAATAGATTGGGCACAACACCAAGTCAGAGAGATGATGCCAAAATTACTATAGGATCACTAGGCCTAAGAAATACCAGCACTTTTGTCTCGCCTAAGTGTAACCATGCGGTGGAAACATTTATTAATCTACTTGATAGGGACATCAAAGGGACCATACATGAACAGCGTCTTGGTCCCCTCCCTGTCCGCTATAACCTTAACCCTTTGGAAAAACAAGCATTAGATTCACTGAGTGAAAATAGAAACATCGTGATTAAACCAGCGGACAAGGGGGGAGTCATTGTTGTCATGAACAAACACCATTATGTCACTGAGGTTAGGAGGCAGCTGTCCAACAGGGATACCGACAGAATACTACAGGGGGACCCTACATACTCAATACAACGAAAAATCAATACTGTAATTAACAAATACATTGATTTAGGAACTATCGACACCAAAACCAAAACTTACCTCATTAACCATCACCCAGTAACCCCGGTACTGTACATCCTCCCAAAAATACACAAGAATCTTCAAAGTCCTCCCGGCCACCCTATTGTGGCATCGACCGACTCTATACTTAACCCCCTTTCCAAATTCCTGGAAAAACTACTTACACCGTACACCCGGTTGACTAAATCATTTATATTGGACACTAGTGACTTCCTATCCAAAATTCTTAACATCTCAAGCATTTCACCTGACAGTCTTTTGTGCACATTGGACGTGAACAGTTTATATACCTCCATTACACATGACAAGGGTATTGCAGCTGTCTCACTTACCCTACAAGAAGCAGACATTGACAAAAACGCCCAGGATCTTTGTATAGACCTATTGAATTTAGTGCTTAGAGAGAACTTCTTCTTTTTCGAGGACGACTTCTTTGTACAGACCTGTGGGACCCCTATGGGGTCTAACGTGGCCCTGGCATATGCAAATCTGTACATGGATCAATTCGAGAGGGAACATGTATATCCCAATCCCATTTTTCAAAATACGCATTGACCTGGCATAGATATATCGATGATATATTTTGCATATGGCAGGGCGATCATACCAGTCTTCAAGAGTTCCACAACAACATCAATACTATCAGACCCGAGTTAACCTTTACACTCCTATACCACAGCAACGAAGTCACTTTCTTAGACACCAAAGTGCTCAAAGATTCCTTGGGCAATCTTGATACAGACATCTATTCCAAGCCGACTGACTGTAATAGCCTCCTGCTCTACAACAGTTGTTATCCTAAATCCACCAAGGACAGCCTTCCAAGGTCCCAATTTAAAAAAGAGTATCCAGAATTGTTTCCAATCCCAATGTTAAGGCAACCAGGATACAAGAGATGTCAGATAAGTTTAAGACCCGCAATTATCCCATTAACCTTCTCAACACAGAGTCCACTAGGGTTCTCGATGAGATGGAGAATGGGGTGGCAAATTCCCAGAAAAACCTGAGACTTCCATTTGTGCATGGTCACCACCCCACAATGCGCAAGATACATAATTTGATTCGGGCACACTGGCCACTTTTGAATAAAGCCTATCCAACCATCCCCATTTTCAAGGAGCCCCCTTTGATGTGCACCAGAAGGCCCAAGAACATACGGGACAGGGTCGTTAGAGCTGACCTTGGTACACAGGGAACACCAGTGATTAGAACGCTTTCGGGACACAAACGCACTGGGACCTTTCCCTGCTTGAGCTGTATGAGCTGCACTAACGTTATCAAGGGCAATGAAGCGGTGCACCCCCAGACTGGTAAGTCATATAAAATAAAGGACTACCATACCTGCAAAACTAACTTTGTAATCTACATTATAAAATGTCCCTGCGGGCTATTGTACGTAAGGAAGACCACTCAGGCAATAAGGGATCGTATATCCAGCCATAAGTCCTCGATTCGATGTGGGAAACTGTGGCTTCCCCTCCCCCTCTATTTTAAAGAAGCCAAACATAGTGTAGCACAACTGAGGTTCCAGGTCATAGAAAAGGTCCCCCGTCCCAGGAGAGGTGGCAACCATGTGAAACTATTAAAACAACGTGAAACATTTTTGATATACACTCTTGACACCTTACATCCACGTGGCTTAAACCGTGAGATAGATTGGCTAACCTAATTTTTTCTTCTATATAGATTCCGTGACCTCTTGCACAAACAACCCCTGCAACTTGCACATTCGAGCTGGTAAGACGCATACCCTATTAGTTCCTACATAAGTTTCATTTTTTAGTTTTTTCATTTTTTTCAATTTTTTCATTTTTTCATTTGGTTCATTTGGTTCATTTTTTCATTTTTTTTCATTTTTTCAGTTTCCCCCCTTTTTTCACTTTTTCATTTTCCCTTTTTTTCTTTATTTCATTCATTTCCATTGTTTCCATTTTCCCATTATTTCATTTTCTTTCTCTTTCTTTTCTGCGAGTATTATCCTTTGTATTACTTACCTTTTCTTTATCAGTTTGGACTCCTACCATTTATGTGTTAATGTAACCATATCATGATTGTGATGGCTAACTGTATATTATTATATTGGTTCTACTTTCCCTGTAAAGGTACCTTCACACTAAACGATATCGCTAGCGATCTGTGACGTTGCAGCGTCCTGGCTAGCGATATCATTCAGTTTGACACACAGCAGCGATCAGAATCCTGCTGTGATGTCGTTGGTCGGGGCTAGAAGGCCAGAACTTTATTTGGTCGCTGGATCTCCCGCTGACATCGCTGAATCTGCGTGTGTGACGCCGATTCAGCGATGTCTTCGCTGGTAACCAGGGTAAACATCGGGTTACTAAGCGCAGTGCCGCGCTTAGTAACCCGATGTTTACCCTGGTTACCATCCTAAAAGTAAAAAAACAAACACTACATACTTACCTTCCGCTGTCTGTCCCTCGGCGCTCTGCTTCTCTGTACTGGCTGTGAGCACAGCAGCCGGAAAGCAGAGCAGTGACGTCACCGCTCTGCTTTCCGGCCGCTGTGCTCACAGTGAGTGCAGGAAAGCACAGCGCCGGGGACAGACAGCGGAAGGTAAGTATGAAGCGTTTGTTTTTTTTACTTTTAGGATGGTAACCAGGGTAAACATCGGGTTACTAAGCGCGGCCCTGTGCTTAGTAACCCGATGTTTACCCTGGTTACCGGCGTCGTTGGTCGCTGGAGAGCGGTCTGTGTGACAGCTCTCCAGCGACCAAACAGCGACGCTGCAGCGATCCGGATCGTTGTCTGGATCGCTGCAGCATCGTTTAGTGTGAAGGTACCTTAAAACATGAGTAACATCTGACATTGTGCATTTACTTTTAAACTCCATCATCAAAAACACACATGACATGTCTGGCAGCACTTCACCACACAAGCGCTCAGTTCAGAATCTCTGCACTCAATGCGCACGCATCGGAGTACAACAGGGACACTCCAGCTTCTCCCTCTCACAGATACACTGCGCAAGCGCCGGCCATGATATGCACTGCGCAAGCACCGACCTCAGTGCACAGTGCGCAGGCGCCGATAGCTCAATGCCAAGGGACACTATCAGCACCTCCTGCGCATGTGCCAGCGTCTTCCTGCATGTCCGGTCACATGACTGGCTGAAGAGCTACAAAATCTCCATAGCTATTACTGGCATTAGCCTACCCACTGCCTTGACACGTAAAGTGTCGGCTCCTTCCACTTGGCCACCAACGCTTGCTTCACGTGCAGGAAAACGAGGAGACACGGATGTGAGACCCCAGCACATTTTCAGATAAGTCAACCAATACCTTGCTCTAGTTTTCAGCCCTATACTATTCTCTTGTCCACAGCGCTATCGTCCCCTGCTCCCCCTGCGATATACCAAGCTCCACAGGGACCACACAGCCTGACCTGTACCCCTGATTCTATATGCAAGACAGGTATTTGATTGGTTTCCATGTACCCACATATTGGTAATTTGTGATACCTTCCTCCTGCTCTTTTTACATCCACTTTACTAATTTATTTACAGCCATAGGTTTTTTCCCAGCTGGAGCTACGTTTATATTGCACTGGCGAGCGCTTAGACCATACCAGTTTGGTTAGTATTTTTAGCTTTTTAGCACATAGCTCATCCTTATGGTTTCCTTAACCATACACCCATACCCAGGGCACTAGTTTTCCCCCCTCATTTCGGTTAACTGAGGCCTTTTGTTCTAGCCAATCTGCAGTATCTCCACATGACATCTCATCCCTGGGGGCGGATCGCTGGGTAGCATTCCTACAAGCACTGTCTATATATACAGTTTTTTTCATTGCAATTTTACTTTGTATTATCCCTTGCAGGTTACACAACTGCGTCCTTTATCAGACTCCCCAGTCACACAGTATTCTTACTTTAGCAACAAATTCTGTTTGGGGTATCTTCATTCGCCTTATCCATTTCAATACCATATACTCTGCTTCTTTAAACCACTCTCTCTGATCTCAAGTCCTTCTGAGTTCCATTTATCAGATATGATATATGTCCTTTGTTTTGGGGAGTATGCCCTACCATGGCTATTATTTTTTGACATGCATTCATTAATGTAAATATGTATGTTTATGTTTGTCTGTTTTTGAAATTTTGTTTCTCTGCTTGTTACAGCGATTTTGTGATCAAGGCCACGGGCTGGCCGAAACATTATTCTCGCCTATCGCTTTTACCACAATTTCTAGCTGAATAAACTTCTGATATAAGCAACTTTAAATATACGAGTGCAGTGATTCCTTTACTCTATGATTTATGGGATTCCTGGCCCGTCCACTGGCACCATGAATCATAGTGATTCAGTGCTAGCTTTCTATGTTCTCTTGAGTTTTGGTTCAATCTCCCCAAAAAAAGGGAGATTTAAATTCTCAACAAGTTTATATACACCTTCTACCTTGTTTTACAGTACCATATAACGGTTGTTATTTTGGTTAGATTTTCCAAAAAATGAGGAAGTCTGGTGGAAGAGCCCGTGGGCAGTGGTTGCCAGCGGGTACGGATGGTGGTGGTGGTGGTGGTGCATCCGGTGGTAGTGGCAAAAGCACAATAGCACCTAAGGCTGGAGGTGTTGAGCCAGCGTCATCGTCTGGCTACACAAGGCCTCGAAAGCTCCCTTATCTAGGAGTAGGAAAACGGCTTTTAAAGCCGGAGCAGCAGGAAAAAGTTTTGGCTTACATTGCTGACTCAGCCTCTAGCTCTTTCGCCTCCTCTTCAGAAAGTTCCAAATATAAAAGCAGCTAGTCATCAGTGGATGCTCCTGGTCAGGAACAAGACGTTTCCTTGTGTCCTTCACCCAAACCAAAGGTGAAGGATGCGTCAGGCAACACTACAGGCTACTCCATGGAGCTCTTTACACATACCGTGCCTGGGTTAGAAAGGGAAATTGTTAACTGCCCATTACAAGATGAATCGGACATGGAGTGTACTGATGCACAGCCACAGCTAGATTATTATGCTGTTCCATTGACTCAGAACACTACATTGCCCTCGCAGTGTACTGAGCCAGAATCTGACCCTGCTGAGACTATGGTGCCCCGTCCCGAACTCTATAGCACCTTACACGGTGACACAGAGGAAGGTGCACATTACATTGAAGAGGAGGTGATAGATGACCCAGTTGTTGACCCAGATTGGCAGCCACTGGGGGAAGAGGCTGCCACTGCCAGTAGCTCAGAAGTGGAGGAGGATGATCCGCAGCAGCCATCTACATCGCAACAGCTGTCATCTGGCAGGCCCGTATCAGGCCAAAAACATTTGTCAAAAACAAAAACAGTTTTAGGACAGCGTGGCCATCCGGTGAAAGTAGCACAGCGTGCAATGCCTGAAAAGGTATTCCATAGTAGGAAGAGTGTAGTGTGGCAATTTTTTAACCAAGATCCGAATGATCAGTCAAAAGTTATCTGTAAGAAATGCTCAAAGGCCTTTAGCAGAGGGAAGTGTCTTCAAAATTTAAATACAACGTGCATGCTTGGACATTATTATTATTTATTGTTATAGCGCCATTTATTCCATGGCACTTTACATGTGAGGAGGGGTATACATAATAAAAACAAGTACAATAATCTTAAACAATACAAGTCATAACTGGTACAGGAGGAGTGAGGACCCTGCCCGCGAAGGCTCACAATCTACAAGGGATGGGTGAGAATACAGTAGGTGAGGATAGAGCTGGTCATGCAGCGGTTTGGTCAATCGGTGGTTACTGCAGGTTGTAGGTTTGTCGGAAGAGGTGGGTCTTCAGGTTCTTTTTGAAGGTTTCGATGGTAGGCGAGAGTCTGATGGGTTGTGGTAGAGGGTTCCAGAGTAGGGGTGATACGCGAGAGAAATCTTGTATACGATTGTGGGAAGAGGAGATAAGAGGGGAGTAGAGAAGGAGATCTTGTGAGGATCGGAGGTTGCGTGTAGGTAAGTATCAGGAGACGAGGTCACAGATGTATGTAGGAGACAGGTTGTGGATGGCTTTCAACGTCATTGTTAGGATTTTGTACTGGAGTCTCTGGGCAATGGGGAGCCAGTGAAGGGATTGACAGAGGGGAGAGGCCGGGGAATAGCGGGGGGACAGGTGGATTAGTCTGGCAGCAGAGTTTAGAATAGATTGGAGGGGTGCGAGGGTGTTAGAGGGGAGGCCACAGAGCAGGAGGTTGCAGTAGTCAAGGCGAGAGATGATGAGGGCATGGACTAGGGTTTTTGCAGATTCTTGGTTGAGGAATGAACGGATTCATGAAATATTTTTGACTTGAAGTCGACAGGAAGTGGAAAGGGCTTGGATATGTGGTTTGAAGGAGAGATCAGCATCAAGGATTACCCCGAGGCAGCGAGTTTGTGGGACTGGGGAGAGTGGGCAGCCATTTACTGTAATGGATAGGTTCATTGGGGGGGTCGCGTGAGATGCGGGAAAGATGATGAATTCTGTTTTGTCCATGTTAAGTTTGAGAAATCTAGCGGAGAAGGATGAAATAGTGGACAGACATTGAGGGATTCTGGTTAGTAGGGAGGTGATATCTGGTCCAGAGATGTAGATCTGTGTGTCATCAGCATAGAGGTGATACTGAAAGCCATGAGATTCTATGAGCTGTCCCAGGCTAAAGGTGTAAATGGAGAAGAACAGGGGCCCTAGGACTGAACCTTGTGGGACTCCGACAGATAGGGGGCGAGGTGAGGAGGTGGTGTGTGAGTGGGAGACGCTGAATGTCTGGTCTGTTAGGTATGATGAGATCCAGGATAGGGCCAAGTCTGTGATGCCAAGGGATGAGAGGGTCTGTAATAATAGGGAATGGTCCACTGTGTCAAAGGCAGCCGACAGGTCGAGGAGGAGGACAGAGTAGTGTCGCTTGCTCTTGGTGGTTAAGAGGTCATTGGTGACCTTAGTTAGGGCAATTTCAGTGGAATGGTGTGACCGGTAGCCAGATTGTAAGCGGTCAAAGAGGGAGCAAGAAGAGAGATGGGAGGACAGTTCAAGGTAAACGTGCTGTTCCAGTAGTTTGGAGGCATAAGGGAGAAGTGATATAGGGCGATAGCTAGATACAGAGGATGGGTCAAGAGAGGGCTTTTTGAGGATAGGTGTGATGGAGGCATGATTAAAGCTTGAGGGGAAAACACCAGTTGTTAGTGATAGGTTGAAGAGATGGGTTAGGGTTGGGATGAAGATTGTGGTGAGGTTTGGGATGAGGTGGGATGGGAGCAGGTCAAGTGCACAGGTGGTGAGATGCAATCTTGAGAGTAGAGTGGAGAGTTGATCTTCTGTAATGGTGGAGAAGTTGGTTTTGGAGGTGGAGGGCTGGGAAGTCGGGAGGAAGGGCTCTGGGGGTTGTTGACCAAAACTGTCTCTGATGCTGTCAATCTTCTGCTTGAAAAATGAGGCAAAGACTTCAGCGGAGATAAGTGGGGAGGGAGGAGGTGCTGGGGGACGGAGGAGAGAATTGAAGGTGTTGAATAACTGTTTAGGGTTGTGAGACAGAGAGGATATGAGAGATGAGAAGTAGGTTTGTTTAGCTGTGGCGAGTGTGGTCTTGAAAGTAATGAGGGACTGTTTGAATGCGATGAAGTGCTCATTGTAGTGGGATCTTTTTCATCTGCGCTCAGCAGCCCTGGAAGCTCGCCTCAGTTCTTTGGTCAGGCTTGTGTTCTAGGGCTGTCTGTTGATTTTGCGAGCTTTGGTATGTGTAAGTGGGGCAGCAGATTCCCAAGCTACAGCTATTGTGGTGTTATATAGAGCAGCAGCATCATCCGCATTGTGTATGGAACTTATATCTGTGAGAGGGAGGAGGGATTCAGAGCATGAATGTAGGTCAAGATGTTTAAGATTTCAGTGAGGGTGTGAAAGTTTGTGGGGTGGGGATTGTAGACATGGAGTGGAGAGAGATGAGAATGTGAGAAGGTTGTGGTCAGAGAGTGGGAGAGGTGAGTTAGAGAGGTTAGATAGGGAGCAGAGGCGGGTGAAGATGAAGTCCAGTGTGTGACCATCTTTGTGGGTGGCTATAGAAGACTATTGAATGAGGCCGAAGGAGGAAGTGAGAGATAGAAGTTTAGTGGCAGCTGAGAGGGAAGTGTCAATGGGGATGTTGAAGTCGCCCATGATGATAGTGGGGATGTCCACAGATAGGAAATGAAGTAGCCAGGTGGTGAAGTGGTCAAAGAAGGTGGTGGCTGGCCCTGGGGGGCGGTAAATGACAGCCAGTTGGAGGGGGAGTAGATGCGCACAGAGTGCACCTCAAAGGAAGGGAGGGTAACAGAGGGTGGAAGTGGGATTGGGGTGAAAGAGATGTTATCTCACAGGAGAAAACCAACTCCTCTGCCATGCTTGCTGCTGGGGCGGGGTGTGTGAGAAAGGTGGAAGCCACCGTAAGAGAGTGCAGCAGGAGAGGCTGTGTCAGAAGGGGTGAGCCAGGTTTCAGTGATGGCGAGGAAGGAAAGTTTAGTAGTAACAAAAATATCATGGATGTAGGAAAGCTTGTTGCAGACAGAGCGAGCGTTCCACAGAGCTCCTGTTAGTGGGACTGGGGAAGCAGACGCTGGGCGAATGGGTATAAGGTTAGAGAGGTTACGGAAGTTTGTGATAGAGTGTGGATGGGAGGTGGAAATGACTGTGGGAATATGGTGAGGAGGACCAGGATTTGGAGAGATATCACCAGCAGTGAGAAGGAGCAGAGAAAGTGTTAGCAGGTGGGAGCAGGAGAGAGCATGAGCGGGCTGTCTGTGTTTGAAGACAGAGGATTGTATGCTAAGGAACAGTTCAGAGGAGGAGGTGAGATGGATGGGGAGGATTGAAGAGGAGATGAACAGTTCTTTGCTAGGAGTAGGGATTAGGGGAGTTTGCAGAAGGTGAAGAATTATAGGGGTGAAAGTGAAAACAAACAGAAACATTGTTTACAGTGACTGTGTCCAGTTACCTTCAGTTCCCTTCAGGTTCAATTCAGGTTTTAATTCTACTGTAATCCACACTTTTAGGACACACATCTAGGGATCACACAGCAGACTAAAGTCATTACTGACTTTTGCTATGCAATATATGGAAAACTAAGTGCGTTCAGGTGTGAAGCAGAGAGGAGTGGTCTCTGCTCATCTTGGTCAGAGAATTAAGATTAACATACCATGTGAAAGCTAGGAGCAGAGGGAAGTCTATGTGCAAAGCTGGGTGATGTACTATGTGCACTTCATAGACAGACAGCAGCAGAGCTGGGTGGATGAACATACCATGTGAAAGCTAGGAGCAGAGGGAAGACATTTAACCAGCATGCACTTGCAAGCCTGGACTAACTACCAAATGTCCCGTACCGTTGGTGCACCTGCTCAGAAGGTAGTCAGCAATGCTACATTGCTTCCCTCACTGTAAGCCCACCGGTTAGGACACCATCAGGAGCAAATGTGGAGGTATCGTCGCAAGGCCAAAGCAGTCAGGGAATCACAAGGTTATTGGTAGGAAACAATGTATGTAGGCCAACATCAAGAATACCATCACGAACCCTCTCTCAATCCGCCTTGTCCACCACCACCACCGCTAGTTCCACCATATGCAGCTCTCCAGTCCAGCTCACCCTACAAGAGACTCTCGTTAGGAAAAGAAAGTACTCATCCTCTCATCCGCATACACAGGGTTTGAACGCCCACATTGCTATACTAATCTCGTTAGAGATGAAGCCCTACTGGTTGGTTAAAAGCGAAGCTTTCAAAGACCTGATAGCCTACGTCGTACCATGCTATGACCTACCCAGTCGGCACTTCTTTGCAAGAAAAGCCATCCTAGCCCTCCACCAGTATGTCAAAGACCGCATTGTCCATGCACTGAGGCAATCAGTCAGTGGAAAGATGTACCTCACAACAGATGCATGGACCAGTAGGCATGGCCAGGGACGTTACGTGTCCATCACGATGCACTGGGTTAATGTGGTGGATGCAGGGTCCACAGGGGACAGCCATAGTGGGACAGTTCTGCCTAGCCCATGGTCTAGGAAACAGTTGGCTGTAGGCGTTCGCCACCCCTCCTCCTCCTCCTCCTCCAGAAGCAAAAGCTCGTCCTCAGAGCGCAGTCGCATGACCACTCCATCTGCAGCTGCCAGTTTTGCACACGAGGTGTCCCATTATTGAACAGCTAGTGGTAAGCGTCAGCAGGCTGTGTTACAAATGAAATGTTTGGGCGACAACAGACACCATGGAAGTACTGGCCGAGTACTTGCAGCAACAAACTCAGTCATGGCTGGGCAGTGTACATCTTGAGGCAGGCAAGGTAGTCAGTGAAAACGGAAGGAATTTTATGGCTGCCATAGCCCTTTCAGAACTTAAACACATAACTTGCCTGGCTCACACCTTGAACCTGGTGGTGCAGTGCTTCCTCAAAAATTATCCGGAGTTACCAGCCCTGTTCCTGAAGGTGCAACGACTTTGCTCGCACATCCGCCGGTCGCCCGTACACTCCAACCGTATGCTGAACCATCAGCGATCGCTGAATCTTCCCCAGCACAGCCTAATAATCGACGTTGCAACAAGGTGGAACCCCACACTGCATATGGTTCAGAGGCTGTGTGAACAGAGGCGTGCTGTAATTAATTTGTGGGAGGATACACATTCACGGGTAGGCACTTAGATGGCAGACATGGAGTTGTCTGGTGTGCAGTGGTCGAAGCTACAAGACCTCTGTCAAGTCCTTCAGTGTTCTGAGGAATGCACATGGCTGGTAAGTGCAGATGATGCCATCATAAGCATGAGCATCCCACTAATGCGTCTGCTGATGCAAAGTTTGACGCACATTAAGGAGCTGGCATCTGCATCCGAGGAGGAGGGAAGCCTTGATGACAGTCAGCCATTGTCTGCTCAGGGAACTCTCCTGGATGAGGTGGCGGATGAAGAGGAGGAGGAGGATGATGGGGATGAATATTAATTGGAGGAGGATGCTTCTCAGGGGGCAATACAAACGTGGCGTTGCAAGGTCAGGTACAGGGTTTTTGCGGGACACAAGTGATGTTGATTTGCAAGAAAGTGCTCCTCAACCCAGCACAAGCAGTGAATTGACACCTGGAACATTGGCCCACATGGCTAAGTATGCCTTGCGTATACTAAAAAGGGACCCCCGCATTATCAAAATGATGACCGATGACGATTACTGGTTGGCCTGCCTCCTGGATCCACGATATAAAGGAAAATTACAAAATATCATGCCACATGAGAACCTTGAGCAAATATTGGCTACCAAACAAGCAACTCTTGTAGACCGTTTGGTTCAATCATTCCCAGCACACAGCGGCAGTGATGGTTCTCACACGAGCCGTAGGGGGCAACATGGCAGAGGTGTTAGAGGTGCACAAATCCGAAGAGGCGTTGGACAGAGGGGTGTTATGACCAGTTTGTGGAGTGATTTCGCAATGACCGCTGACACGACAGGTACTGCTGCATCGATTCAAAGTGACAGGAGACAGCATTTGTCCAGTATGGTTACGAACTACGTTTCCTCCCTTATCGATGTTCTCCCTCACAGGTCATTCCCCTTTGATTACTGGTCATCTAAAATAGACACCTGGCCTGAATTGGCAGAATATGCATTACAGGAGATCGCTTGCCCTGCTGCTAGTGTGCTATCAGAGTCTTCAGTGCTGCTGGTTCAATACTGACCGACAAAAGGACACGTCTGGCTACCCAGAATGTTGATGATCTAACCTTCATTAAAATTATTTTGTCCCACCTTACCTTGCTGACACGTAGCTTTCCGGAAAAATGTCTTGCTTTTGGCCTCCTCTTACTGACTTCTCCAATTCCTCCATTTGCAGCTGCCGAATGTCCACCATAGGCCATTTTTATACCTCCCTAAATGGGCTGACTCCCCCCACAGGGCCGTGGTCACCACCTGGCGCAAGCACCCGTGCGAGTGCCGTTTGCCTGGACAGGTGGGTGGGCCCACTCTTGGGCGACAGCACTGGCACAGGGTCCCTCATAGTACAATGAAGAGTCTCTGATGGTGGTGGTGCACAACCAACTTCAGACACACCGTCGTAATATGAGGGGACCTGTGCCAATACCGTCGCCCATGAGAGAGTGTTCCCTCCCAGCTCGAACAGTGCTCTACCACTTGCAATACTTACCTCTCCCTGCTCCACCACTGTGTAGTCTGTGCTGTTAAATCCTTATATAAAATAAAATATACAGGGGCCCTGGCCTCCATTTAGACCAGTTAATACTTTGCACCTACTACTCCTGTACCTAGCTATGCTACCTGTTTAGTCCTGTTACCAATTTTGAACTGCATTTAGCCTACTTTATTATTTGGGCCTACTAACTGTCTGCCATTCATTACAGTTGTCCTCCACTGAACAAAGCAATGCTGCCTGTTTAGTCCTGTTACCAATTTTGAACTGCTTTTAGCCTACTTTATTATTTGGGCCTACTAACTGTGTCTGCCATTCATTACAGTTGTCCTCCACTGAACAAAGCAATGCTGCCCGTTTAGTCCTGTTACCAATTTTGAACTGCATTTAGCCTACTTTATTATTTGGGCCTACTAACTGTGTCTGCCACTCATTACAGCTGTCCTCCACTGAACAAAGCAATGCCGCCTGTTTAGTCCTGTTACCAGTTTTGAACTGTATTTAGCCTACTTTATTATTTGGGCCTACTAACTGTGTCTGCCACTCATTACAGTTGTCCTCCATTGAACAAAGCAATGCCGCCTGTTTAGTCCTGTTACCAATTTTGAACTGCATTTAGCCTACTTTATTATTTGGGCCTACTAACTGTGTCTGCCACTCATTACAGTTGTCCTCCACTGAACAAAGCAATGCCACCTGTTTTGTCTTGTTACCAATTTTGAACTGCATTTAGCCTACTCTATTATTTGGGTCTACTAACTGTGTCTGCCACTCATTACAGTTGTCCTCCACTGAACAAAGCAATGCCGCCTGTTTAGTCCTGCTTTCAATTTTGAACTGCATTTAGCCTACTTAATTATTTGGGCCTACTAACTGTGTCTGCCACTCATTACAGTTATCCTCCACTGAACAAGGCAATGCCGCCTGTTTAGTCCTGTTACCAATTTTGAACTGCATTTAGCCTACTTTATTATTTGGGCCTACTAACTGTGCCTGCCACTCATTACAGTTGTCCTCCACTGAACAAAGCAATGCCGCCTGTTTAGTCCTGTTACTAATTTTGAACTGCATTTAGCCTACTTTATTATTTGGGCCTATATCTGTGTTTCCTCCTCATCCTGCCCATTGCCCAGCCACTGCTAGATGAGTCTGCTGGTACATTGACCCAGACCACTACATTCCCCTTGCACTCTATACAGCCAGAATCTGACCCTGCTGAAAGTCAGGTTCCCCTTCCCGCATACTATACCACCTTACACGGGGACAAAGAGGAAGGTGCAGATGAAAGTGCAGGTTCCCTCATCAGGTGAGGGGGGCATTCTCGTTGGTGACATCACTGGAACAGGGCCCCTCATAGTATGCAAAAGTGTCTCTGCCAGTGGGAGGCGCCACCCACCGTCAAACACACCGCCGTACTATGAGGGGCCCTGTGCCAGTGCCAACGAGTGGGCCCCCCCCCCCTGCTTGCTTAGGATCACAGCACTTGCAAAGTTGAAATACTTGCCTCTCCCAGCTCCACCGCCATGACGTATTCCGCGTTTCCTGGGCCCACGAAAATCTTGAGCCAGCCCTACCCCCCCACAAGTTTAGCCAAATGACCCCCAGTTTTCAATGCCTAACTATTGTTATAAAGTAAATTAAGATTGACAAGCTTAAGTAATAAGAATTTATGTTTTTGGCATTAAAATGGGCACTGTAGGTGTTTTCCTGTCCTCCACTCACTGCCGACTTTGATTCCCCATTGACTTGCATTGGGTTTCGTGTTTCAGTCGGCCCCCGACTTTTCGCAATAATCGGCCGATTTGACAAAGTTGGGTTTCGCGAAACCCGACTCGATCCGAAAAAGTAGAAGTCGCTCAACTCTAGTCCTTACACATTGGAATTCTACGCTGCAGATGTTGGGAAGAATTTGCGAGCAGAAGAGGGCAGTTGTTCACTACCAGCATCAACAAGGCCATCCGTATTCAGTTCAGACTCCACACATAAGACCTCAGGAGTGGACATGGATGTCAGTCATATGTACCATCCTCCAAAACTTTGAGAGACTCCACCAAGATAGTGAGCGGCGATGACGCCATAATTAGCATCACCTTCCCGCTTCTCTGTGTTTTGAAATGCTCTCTGCTCACTATCAGAGAGCATGCATTGCAGGTGGAGCACGATGAGATGGAGCAAGGAAACATACAGGGTGATTACACACAGCCCAGCCTCATCTCATCCCAACGTGGATTGGGTGACAATGAGGAAGAGGAGGAGGAAGAACAGAAGCTAGTTTCACTCGCTATAGACGGTAATACCTGCACAACTGTCATACCGTCTGTTCAGCGTGGATGGCTTGAGGACAGGGACGAGGAGGAGGAGAGCATGTTCATTCTTCCTCTTGGTGATTAGCAGTCCGGCACACATGGCTGAGTTTATGTTACGCTGCCTTTCCTGTGATCCTCACATTTTCAAAACTTTGAGAGACAGTCATTACAGGTTGGTGACACTTCTAGACCCATGCTACAAGGAGAACTTTCAATCTCTTATTCCCAAGCAGGACAGGTCTGCTAAAATGGGGCAGTACCAGATGGCCTTTGTTGCGGATTTAAAAAATTTCCATCTGAAAACGATGGCAGCAGAGGTCACAGCTCATTGGACAACCAAGAAGTACAGGCGAGAGAGACACAACTCCAATCCAGCAGAGGAACACTGGCAAAGTTCTGGGAGAGTTTTCTCAGACCCGCCCATCACACAGGCCATGAGATGCGGGGTACTCTCTCACAAGGAGTGCAAAGTTTGAGACGAGGTTGAGGTAGTACCTTGCTGACCGTACCAATGTCCTCTGTCATTCCTCTGTGCCTGATAATTATTGGGTATCTAAGCTGGACACGTGACATGAACTGGCTCTTTACGCATTTGAGGTTCTGGCCTGCCCTGTCACGGGTTTTTAGTGCTGCTGGTGGAATTATAACTGATAAGCGCATCCGCCTGGAAACTGAAAATGCTGACAGGCTGACTCTTATAAAAATATACAAGGGCAGGATTGGGCCAGACTTCTCAACACCACCGAATGATAGCAGCGTAAAAAAATCAAATCCAGTGTCTTTCTTTAGGAGGTCTGTTCCCATGCACCTCATCACATCCACAGGGCCGCCATCAGGGCATTACAGCCATCACTACAGTATGGGGCCCGATGAGCTGAAGCAAAAAGGGGGGCCCGCACACGCTGGCACCCCGGTCTGGGCGGGCCCCCCTCTCTTTGCTAATGCTCATCGGGCCCCTGGGATATTTTGTTTAAAGCTGCCGCAGACCAGATACATAACAACACTGTGGTAATTTAAAGTTACACCTACAGCGTTGTTAATGTATCCAGCAGAGAGAAATGGGCACTGTACCTTTAATTTGCGGGCCCTGGTGCATCATGGTCCTGACGTCACGTTACACACTGAACACTTCCTCATTCTGGAGTGTGGCGTGTGTTGTCGTCGGGCGGGCTGAGGCAGAGAGCAGGAGAAGTGAGGAGACTGCAGCCAGTGAGCAGAGGCTTCGGGTGGCTGCATCTGCCGGCGCTAATTCAGGTCTCTCCTCCTCCCCCCTGTCTGGCAGTTGTGCAGCTCTGTGCTCTTAGTCACAGAGAACTGTCACTCCAGTCCTGTTGGACACAGTGGGGGCAGAACGCTGGACACAGTGGGGGCAGAATGTTGGACACAGTGGGGGCAGAACGCTGGACACAGTGGGGGCAGAAAGTTGGACACAGTGGGGGCAGAACGCTGGACACAGTGGGGACAGAACGCTGGACACAGTGGGGGCAGAATGTTGGACACAGTGGGGCAGAATGCTGGACACAGTGGGGACAGAACGCTGGACACAGTGGGGGCAGAACGCTGGACACAGTGGGGCAGAATGCTGGACACAGTGGGGACAGAACGCTGGACACAGTGGGGGCAGAACGCTGGACACAGTGGGGGCAGAACGCTGGACACAGTGGGGCAGAATGCTGGACACAGTGGGGGCAGAACGCTGGACACAGTGGGGGCAGAACGCTGGACACAGTGGGGGCAGAACGCTGGACACAGTGGGGCAGAACGCTGGACACAGTGGGTGCAGAACGCTGGATACAGTGGGGCAGAACGCTGGACACAGTGGGGCAGAACGCTGGACACAGTGGGGGCAGAATGTTGGATACAGTGGGGGCAGAATGTTGGATACAGTGGGGCAGAATGCTGGACACAGTGGGGGCAGAATGCTGGACACAGTGGGGGCAGAACGCTGGACACAGTGGGAGCAGAACGCTGGACACAGTGGGGGCAGAATGCTGGACACAGTGGGGGCAGAACGCTGGACACAGTGGGGGCAGAACGCTGGACACAGTGGGGCAGAACGCTGGACACAGTGGGGCAGAACGCTGGACACAGTGGGGGCAGAACGCTGGACACAGTGGGGCAGAATGCTGGACACAGTGGGGGCAGAAAGCTGGACACAGTGGGGGCAGAATGTTGGATACAGTGGGGCAGAATGCTGGACACAGTGGGGACAGAACGCTGGACACAGTGGGGGCAGAACGCTGGACACAGTGGGGCAGAATGTTGGATACAGTGGGGCAGAATGCTGGACACAGTGGGGACAGAACGCTGGACACAGTGGGGGCAGAATGTTGGACACAGTGGGGCAGAATGTTGGATACAGTGGGGCAGAATGCTGGACACAGTGGGGGCAGAATGTTGGATACAGTGGGGGCAGAACGCTGGACACAGTGGGGCAGAATGTTGGATACAGTGGGGCAGAATGCTGGACACAGTGGGGACAGAACGCTGGACACAGTGGGGGCAGAATGTTGGACACAGTGGGGCAGAATGTTGGATACAGTGGGGCAGAATGCTGGACACAGTGGGGGCAGAATGTTGGATACAGTGGGGCAGAATGCTGGACACAGTGGGGGCAGAATGTTGGACACTGTGGGGCAGAACGCTGGACACAGTGGGGGCAGAATGCTGGACACAGTGGGGGCAGAATGTTGGACACAGTGGGGCAGAATGTTGGATACAGTGGGGCAGAATGCTGGACACAGTGGGGGCAGAATGCTGGACACAGTGGGGGCAGAATGCTGGACACAGTGGGGGCAGAATGCTGGACACAGGGGCAGACTGTGAGACCTGGGGGCAGAATGCTGGACATGGGGGCATGGTTGGAGACATAGGGGACAGAATGGAGACATGGGGCATGATTGGAGACAAGTGGCAGGATTTCAGACATGGGGGCATGGTTGGAGACATGGGGCAGAATGGAGACATGGGGCATGATTGGAGACACTGGGGGCAGAATTGGAGACAGATCGTGCAGGATCATGGGGCAGGATGGATACGATGGAGACAGATGGGGCAGGATGGAGAGATCACATGGGGCGATCATATGGGGCAGGATGGGGAGATCATATGGGACAGAATGGATACTCATGAGGGCAGGATGGGAGAACATATGGCTGACGCCAGGAATGAGACACACGGTGGCCAGGATGGGGAATATTATTACCATAGGGGCTAATTTAGGGATATTATTACTGCAGTGATGTATTTTATTTTTTAAAGACACGCTTTTAAATGGGGGGGTCCTGTTACTGTGTAGAGTGACACTATGTCGCCTCTTTTTCTTCATGTGGTGTAATGTAGAAGTTGGGAAAAATTAAGTAATGTATTCTACAAGCAGAGCTCGAGATAACTGTGTTATTTCCTGCAGAGATGAGTCCTGGCTGGATGAAGTGATGGCGGTCTGGGCTGGATGAAAGATGAAGGACTTCACCTAGAGACGTCACTGGTGAGTCAGTGTGTTACCTATACACTGACACTATACACTGTATACAGAGCTCCTGTGTATAATTTCACTAGTGATCACTGTATTATCTGTACACAGACAGTGCATACTAAGTACAGATTTCCTGTGTATAATGGCACTTATGGTGATAGTATGGTGCTTTGTTTTTTTAATTACTGATCAGAATTGTAGTATTCAGTCACTATGTGGTGGTAATATGTGGTCTGGACATGGTGTTGCGGTATTTGTTCCTTGTATGTGATATTATTCGATCACTGTGGTGGTAATATGCGGTCTGGTCATGGTGTAGCGGTATTTGTTCTTTGTATGTGATATTATTCGATCACTGTGGTGGTAATATGCGGTCTGGTGATGGTGTAGCGGTATTTGTTCTTTGTATGTGATATTATTCGATCACTGTGGTGGTAATATGCGGTCTGGTCATGGTGTAGCGGTATTTGTTCTTTGTATGTGATATTATTCGATCACTGTGGTGGTAATATGTCATCTGGTCATGGTGTAGCGGTATTTGTTCTTTTTATGTGATATTATTCGATCACTGTGGTGGTAATATGTCATCTGGTCATGGTGTAGCGGTATTTGTTCCTTGTATGTGATATTATTGGTCATTTTAAAAATTGAAAAATAAATAAAAATATACCTGAATTGTATTGCATATTTTAACAAATATTTAATAGGTTACAGCAGAGTAAGGCCCGACCAAAAGTGTCTACCGTGTTATGGTGGCGGCTTAAAAAATCTTTTGGCCAAAACAAAAGCTGCCGGCTATATGTGTGATCTGGTGATGGGAACTGTCAATGTGTGATAGGTGAGAAGTGGAGTTTTTCCAAGAGAGAGCAGTGGGACTGTGGACAGTTCGAGGGGTGGAGCCTAGAGGCGGGGGTGGGGTGGAGCCTGGGCGGAGTCTCAAGGGGGCCCCGAAAATTTTGCCAGTATGGGGCCCCGAAATTTCTAGTGGCAGCCCTGCCGCAGGTCGCAGGCTGGCTCAGAGGCACAGAGGTTACCATGAACTGGGGTAATCTTAATTATGTCACTGTGTTCCAGATGCAGTGGTGAGTAATCATGTTCCTGATGCCACAGCTCACCACAGAATCCAGATGTAGCAGAGTCGGTGATCATCATGCGATCTCATCATTATGGATTAACCACAGACAGGTGAATATTTCTTTGATTTTTTATTTTTTTTATCTTAAAAAAGTAAAAGAGGGGATTTGTTGGGGAGTGTTTTGTTCAATTAAAGAACTTTTGCGTTGTTGGGCGCAGCGTCATCGACGGATACCGACGCATGCATCATGCGCCCCTATCTTTAGCATGGGGGGCGCATGGACATGCGCCGGTATGCGTTGTAATGCATTTTACGACGCATGCGTCATTTTGACGCACCAGACAGGGCGCGGAAGACGCTACTTGTAGCGTTTTCCCTGCGACAAAATTCCTGTGCTTTCTTCTTTTATGGCAACGCATGCATCTAAAAACTCTGCGTTGTGTATTTGCATTGTGGGTTGCATCAACGGCGCTGCGCCCAACAACGCAAATGTGAATGTAGCATAAGTGTGTCTTTCTTACTTTTGATTACGGGGTTAGTAATGGGAGTCTCTGATAGACGCCTCTCCATTAATAAACCCTGGGCTTGATGTTAGCTAACATTACAAAGCTGACATCAACCCCAACATTTTACGCCTCTTGCCAACACGCCAAGGCAAGTGGGAAGAGCAGGGCAAGATGCAAAAGTTGGTGCATCTAATGGGTGCACCTTTTCTTACGCAGCTACGGGCTGCTATTTTTAGGCTGGAGAGGGACAAATATCCATGGGCCTTCACAGCCTGAGAATACCTGCCCCCAGCTGTTTGCTTTAGATTTGCTGGTTATCAAAAAGAGGGAGGACCCCACGCTGATTTAAATAATTTAAAAAAAACAGTGTGTGGGACACTCTATTTTTGATAACCAGACAAGATAAACCATACAGCTGAGGGCTGCTGACACGATCCATTTTTGGATGCGTGGCAGCTCTTGTTCCACTATGATTTAAATGTAGCTTTTTTCCTTTCAGGCCAGTGGGGGTTAATGTCAGTTTCCCTTGCTAGAAGTGTACTGCAATTCCAGAGTTGCTAGATGAGCTGATGTAGGTGTTGACCACTTCCATCATTTTTTAAATTATCACCTAATGCATCAGCTGACTGTCAGTGATAGAGCAATCTATGTGTCACGGTTAGCTGCAACCGCTAATGCGGCCCAGCCCATAAACACCCCCACGCCGACCGACCACCATGGCGTTGGGCACGCGTCCCCCGGGAATGCAATACGGACCCTTTATACCGCAGAGGGGGACCTGGGCCTACCAGAACTAGGGGAGGGCAGAGACCGGGGTTCTGTGGCAGCAGGGGCTGACTGGCAAATTTTGGCCTGGGGGGCAAGCACACAGCAGTGGCCCATGAGTCGCGGCTCATCCTTAACCCTGCTGTTCTGTTCGGGTCATAGTGACCCGGAACACTACAAGTGTATAGTAAATGCGAACAAAACAGCAGGGTTAAAGGGGTTGTCGGATCTTATGCTGCATGTCTACAGACACTGTGTGAATCCTCATATCGTGCGCTATGAAGATTCTCTGGTGCCGGCAACAGGTGGTCTTGTGACTGCAAGCCAGAGGCGTAGCTAGAGCTTTTGCCGCCCGGGGCTGTTCCCGAGTTTGGCGCCCCCCCCCCCCCCCCTCCCGGCTCAATACACACAAAGGTTACCAAAAACGGTTTTCCTGTTTTGTAGAACTTAAACTGGGCCTAATGGTGTCACCCCCACATGCCACACCTGTGACTTAATACCACCACACCATGACCAGGCCACATAGTGACCGAATAATACTACATACAAGGGACAAATACCACAACACCATTTCCAGACCACATATTACCACCACATAGTGACTGAATACTACAATACTGATCAGTAATAAAAAAAAAACCACAATACTATCACCATAAGTGCCAGTATTCACAGGAGATCTGTACTTAGTATGCAGTGTCTGTGTAGAGGTAATACAGAGATCACTGGTGACATTATACACAGGACCTCTATATAGTATACAGTGTATAGTGTCAGTGTATAGGTAACACTGACTCACCAGTGACGTCTCTAGGTGAAGTCCTTCATCTTTCATCCAGCACAGACCGCCATCATTCCTTCCAGCCAGGACTCGTTTCTGCAGGAAATAACACAGTTATCTCGAGCTCCGCTTGCAGAACACATTACTTAATTTTTCACAACTTCTACATTACATCACATGAAGAAAAAAAGGTGATATAGTGTCACTCTGCACAGTAACAGGACCGCCCCCCCATTTAAAACAGTATACTCAAAAAATAAAATAAATACATCACTGCAGTAATAATATCCCTTAATTAGCCCCTATGGTAATAATATTCCCCACCCTGGCCCCGTTTCTCATTCCTGGCTCCAGCCATATGTTCTCGCATCCTGCCCTCATGAGTATCCATTCTACCCCATATGATCTCCACATCCTGCCCCACCAGCCTCCATCGTATCCGTCCTGCCCCATGATCCAATCCTGCCCCGTGTCTCCAATCATGCCCCGTATCTACATTCTGCCCATGCCTCAAGTCCTGCCCCCAGTGTGTCCAGCATATTACCCCCATGTTGTCCAGCAATCTGCCCCAGTGTGTCCAGCATATTACCCCCATGTTGTCCAGCAATCTGCCCCAGTGTGTCCAGCATATTACCCCCAGTGTGTCCAGCAATCTGCCCCAGTGTCCAGCCTTTCCCCAGTGTGTCCAGCAGTCTGCCCCAGTGTGTCCAGCATATTACCCCCAGTGTCCAGCATTGCCCCAGTGTGTCCAGCATATTACCCCCAGTGTGTCCAGCAATCTGCCCCAGTGTCCAGCATTGCCCCAGTGTGTCCAGAAGTCTGCCCCAGGGTCTCCAGCATTGCCTCAATGTGTCCAGAAATCTGCCCCAGGGTCTCCAGTATTGCCCCAGTGTGTCCAGCAATCTGCCCCATGGTCTCCTGTATTGCCCCAGTGTGTCCAGCATTCTGCCCCATGGTCTCCAGTATTGCCCCGGTGTATCCAGCAATCTGCCCCATGGTCTCCTGTATTGCCCCAGTGTGTCCAGCATTCTGCCCCATGGTCTCCAGTATTGCCCCGGTGTGTCCAGCAATCTGCCCCATGGTCTCCAGTATTGCCCCAGTATGTCCAGAAGTCTGCCCAGGGTCTCCAGCATTGCCTCAATGTGTCCTGAAATCTGCCCCATGGTCTCCAGTATTCAGTGTGTCCAGCAATCTGCCCCATAGTCTCCTGTATTGCCCCAGTGTGTCCAGCATTCTGCCCCATGGTCTCCAGTATTTCCCCAGTGTGTCCAGCATTCTGCCCCATGGTCTCCAGTATTGCCCCAGTGTGTCCAGCAATCTGCCCCATGGTCTCCTGTATTGCCCCAGTGTGTCCAGCATTCTGCCACATGGTCTCCTGTATTGCCCCAGTGTGTCCAGCATTCTGCCCCATGGTCTCCAGTATTGCCCCAGTGTGTCCAGCAATCTGCCCCATGGTCTCCTGTATTGCCCCAGTGTGTCCAGCAATCTGCCCCATGGTCTCCTGTATTGCCCCAGTGTGTCCAGCATTCTGCCACATAGTCTCCTGTACTGCCCCAGTGTGTCCAGCATTCTGCCCCATGGTCTCCTGTATTGCCCCAGTGTGTCCAGCAATCTGCCCCATGGTCTCCAGTATTGCCCCAGTGTGTCCAGCAATCTGCCCCATAGTCTCCTGTATTGCCCCAGTGTGTCCAGCAATCTGCCCCATGGTCTCATGTATTGCCCCAGTGTGTCCAGCAATCTGCCCCATGGTCTCCAGTATTGCCCCAGTGTGTCCAGCATTGCCCCAGCCCCAGACAGTCAGACATAAAGAAAAAAAAAAAAAAGTAAAATCCTCACCTCTCCCGTTCCTAGCGCAGGTCCGGTGCAGTCAGCGTCTCTCCGGCTCTGCGACGCTCAGGACAGAGAGGCAGAGCGGCGCGCACAGTAGTGACGTCATCGCGCCCTCTGCTCTGAGACGTCGCAGAGTCAGAGGACGCTGCAGCTGCCGGCGCCGCAGGAACCAGGAGAGGTGAGTATAGAGCGGGGGGCGGGGTCCGGTGGTGGGGGGAGCTGGCCCTGGTCGTGGCGGCGGACGGCGCCGCCCGAAGATTTAAAGGGGCGTCTTTTTTTTTTTTTTTTTTTTTTTTCTTCTCCTGCAGCGCCGGCCGCCCCCCGCATTGTGCCGCCCGGGGCGGACCGCCCCCCCCGCACCCCCCTTCCTACGCCACTGCTGCAAGCATGCGATATATATATTCCCAGCCACATTTCGACTAGACTGTTTTGGGCCTTGTTCAATACAGTTGCATTAGGCCATGCAAGTCTGGTCGGCATGTGACCGCATGTATGCAAATCACAAACTTACAGCCACACACCTGCCAAATGACCACAGCACTGCCAGCAATGTGAGAAGCACAAGTCTGCAGTCCAAAGAATGACAGAGTGAATGCACCAATGACACACACACACACAGCCCCACTGTATAATGACACACACACACAGCTACACTGTATAATGACACACAGCCCCACTGTATAATGACACACACACACAGCCCCACTGTATAATGACACACACACAGCCCCACTGTATAATGACACACACACACAGCTACACTGTATAATGACACACAGCCCCACTGTATAATGACACACACACAGTCCCACTGTATAATGACACACACACAGCCCCACTGTATAATGACACACACACACACACAGCCCCACTGTATAATGACACACACACAGCCCCACTGTATAATGACACACAGCCCCACTGTATAATGACACACACAGCCCCACTGTATAATGACACACACGCACAGCCCCACTGTATAATGACAGACACACGCACAGCCCCACTGTATAATGACAGACACACACACAGCCCCACTGTATAATGACACACAAGCACAGCCCCACTGTATAATGACAGGCACACACAGCCCCACTGAATAATGACAGGCACACACAGCCCCACTGTATAATGACACACACACGCACAGCCCCACTGTATAATGACAGACACACGCACAGCCCCACTGTATAATGACAGACACACACACAGCCCCACTGTATAATGACACACACACACAGCCCCACTGTATAATAACACACACACGCACAGCCCCACTGTATAATGACAGACACACGCACAGCCCCACTGTATAATGACACACAAGCACAACCCCACTGCATAATGACAGACACACGCACAGCCCCACTGTATAATGACACACACACACAGCCCCACTGTATAATGACACACACAGCCCCACTGTATAATGACAGACACACGCACAGCCCCACTGTATAATGACACACACACACAGCCCCACTGTATAATGACACACACAGCCCCACTGTATAATGACAGACACACGCACAGCCCCACTGTATAATGACACCCACACACAGCCCCACTGTATAATGACACACACACACAGCCCCACTGTATAATGACAGGCACACACACAGCCCCACTGTATAATGACACACACACAGCCCCACTGTATAATGACACACACAGCCCCACTGTATAATGACACACACACAGCCCCACTGTATAATAACACACACAGCCCCACTGTATAATGACACACACAGCCCCACTGTATAATGACACACACACAGCCCCACTGTATAATGACACACACACAGCCCCACTGTATAATGACACACACAGCCCCACTGTATAATGACACACACAGCCCCACTGTATAATGACAGACACACACAGCCCCACTGTATAATGACACACACACACAGCCCCACTGTATAATGACAGGCACACACAGCCCCACTGTATAATGACACACACACACACACGCATGGCCCCACTGTATAATGACAGGCAAACGCACGGCCCCACTGTATAATGACACATACACGCACGCAGCTCACACACGCACGCAGCTCACACACACACGCACAGCCCCACTGTATAATGATATACCCACACAGCCCCACTGTACGACACACATGTACAGCCCCACTGTATAATGGCACACACGCACGCAGCTCAGAAACGCACGCAGCTCACATGCACGCAGCTCACACACACACGCAGCTCACACACGCAGCTCACACACACAGCTCACACACACACGCAGCTCACACACACACGCACAGCCCCACTGTATAATGACATACCCACACAGCTCCACTGTATGACGCACATGTACAGCCCCACTGTATAATGACACACACACAGCCCCACTGTATAATGACAGGCACACACACAGCCCCACTGTATAATGACACACACACAGCCCCACTGTATAATAACACACACAGCCCCACTGTATAATGACACACACAGCCCCACTGTATAATGACACACACACAGCCCCACTGTATAATGACACACACACAGCCCCACTGTATAATGGCACACACGCACGCAGCTCAGAAACGCACGCAGCTCACATGCACGCAGCTCACACACACACGCAGCTCACACACACACGCAGCTCACACACACAGCTCACACACACACGCAGCTCACACACACACGCACAGCCCCACTGTATAATGACATACCCACACAGCTCCACTGTATGACGCACATGTACAGCCCCACTGTATAATGACACACACACAGCCCCACTGTATAATGACACGCACACGCACAGCCCCACTGTATAATTACACACACACGCACAACCCCACTGTATAATGACACGCACACACACAGCCCCACTGCATAATGACACGCACACACGCACAGCCCCACTGTATAATGACACGCACAACCACATTGTATAATGACACGCACACGCACGGCCCCACTGTACAATGACACGCACACGCACGGCCCCACTGTATGACAGGCACATGCAGCTCACACGCATGCAGCTTACACACATGCACGCAGCTTACACACACGCACGCAGCTCGCACACACGCACGCAGCTCACACACGCACGCAGCTCACACACACAGCTCACACACACGCACACAGCTCACACACACACGCACGCAGCTCACACACACACAGCTCACACACACACGCACGCAGCTCACACACACGCACGCAGCTCACACACACACACGCACGCAGCTCACACACGCACGCAGCTTACACACACACGCACGCAGCTCACACACACACACACTCTCCTCATACACACACACACACACACACACACACACACTCTCCTCATACACACATCACACACTCTCCTCTGTGGTGCAGGGGCGGCTGATGTCCATGTGCAGCTCTTCAGTTTCTCCTGCTCACAGCTCTGCACTGTCCGGCACCTCCCCCGTCTCTCCTTCTCTGCCGGGATAGCAGATAAGAGCAGGAGAAGCCGGAGCTCCGTGCACACACAGGCGGGTATGCCGACCTTTCATCTTGGCTGCTGGCTCTCTCCCTCAGAGTGGCAGTGGCGCATAGGAGCCTGCTCATCACATACCCCTGCAGCCTGCATGTCAGGGCTGCTGGCGGGAGGACACCACCGCGCACTACAGGTGCGCTATGTATTAGTCACTGCCAGTCCTCCAGCGGCCCTGTGCAGCTGCTTAGACACCGGCCCAGGGGGCATATGCATTTCTGCCACCCGGCCCAGCCCGCGCCTGTGTGGCAGCTGAGCAGGAAAGAGACAAGTAGGACTTGATTACACTGCACAACTTCAGGTATAGGGAAAGTAAAGTTTACTAAAGTAAAGTCGCACAGTACAAAAACAAAACATAATGATGTCAGGTTCCACACCTGACAGAAGGGTACCACCCAGTTGACCCCAAGGCACCAATGGATCACCAAGGCACACGTAGGTGGGACATCAGGACACAGGCAGGACATCAGGGTACACGAGGTAATCAGAATGCAGGCAAGACATCAGGGTACAGACAGGACATCAGGACATCTGGACACAGGAAGGACATCAGGACACCAGGACACAAGCGGGGCATCAGGGTACATGAGGTCATCAGGATGCAGGCAAGACATCAGGGTACAGACAGGACATCAGGACACAGGAAGGACATCAGGACATCAGGTCACAGGCAGGGCATCAAAACATCAGGAATACCAGATAGACATCTAGGACACTGACGTGGCAGCCCAGGTTGTCGGCTGGGACACTGGCGTGGCAGCCCAGGTCATCAGTTACATCAGGACATCCAGACCCAGGGTCACTGGCAGACATCAGACAAGAGTCGTTCTGTTCTGGACATCTGACATGATCTACAGGCACCACCACAGTCATCAGGCTCCAAGCTCCAGACAGCGGTCATCAGGTTCCAGACTGTGGTCGTCAGGCTCCGGGCATCGGACCTAGGAAGGAACTCAAGTGGGATGGTGCTAGATCTGCAGGATTGCTTGGCCTGCCAGGAGCTAGCACCGCATGGTAGCCAGAGCACAGAGTAGTAGATGCTCAGCAGAAACACCGGTTATAAGAGACTCAAAGTCACTAGGTACGAGACTCCAAACACAGAGGGATTCCAGTAACATAACACAGCAGATAGTTAAGACAGGGTCAGGTACAGGACATGTACAGGATCAAGGATTCGGGCCTGGATATACCGCCTCCAAGACAGGTGCCAAAACAGGACAAAACAGGAATCAAGGCAAAGACTTTGGTACAAAAACATAGACAGGAAAGGTGCAGGAACAAAAACACACATAGCAAAGTTCAGGAGCTTTGTGAGTAGCTCAGGCCCCGCCCATAGGGCATGGGAACTTTATATAGGAGCTGCCCCTCAGCAATTGGCTGGGGACAGCATTTCAAGTACACACTAACCCTGATAAAAGACGGGGAGGTGTGGCCGCGCACGCCCTTAGCACAAACAGAAACCATTACAGCACAATGAGTGCAGGAAGTGAGGCTTAGGGCACCTGGCTGTGACTGCACGCCCTGACACACGTGGAAGGTCATGCACCAGATGCAAATGACCTCACAACCCACGGACAGCTTCCACAGTGGTAACCAGGGACCGCACATGCGGGTGGTCATGCAGCAGAGCAAAGACCTAACCACCCATGTACGGCTACGCAGCAGAGCAGGGAACTGAGAAAGCTCCATAAAGGTAACAGCCAACAGTATCCCAACTCAATTAGGGGGAAAGGAGCAAAGGATTAAAGCAAATACATGCATTGTCACGGTGAAAAACAGATACAGACAGAACGGCGTGACACTTTGTTGACCAAGCTTGAAGTAAGGAGTTCTCTGGCTCTCTGGCTGCAGTGGTTTATCAGCTGATTTCGTGGAGTTGGACCTGATGCCTTTCTTCTGCTGTGCAGTGCTTTGCAGCAGAGAAAGTTGTTTAGCTAAATTTTGTTTTTTTTCCTTGTCTATCTCATGTTTACCACTGTCCCCTCTGTTGTACCATCTGCAGTTGTGAGCAAGTGGCCAGTGCACTAGCCAGGGCAGTGCGAGGTGACAGCGAGGGACGAGGTTTCTGATGGCGGTGGAGGGAAGAACCAGCTTTGGGCATTAGGGGAGTGCAGAGACAGGCTCAGGTTGGAGCTCAGGAGGTGTCCATCCCTCATTCCCTATCGGTAGGGCTTTCATCTCCCCATTTCCATCCCGTTGTGTGTGTGTTTTGCCATCTGCTGTCCGACCCCCTGTTTGGTCGTTACATTCCATGACAGCTGCAGTCCACAACTGTCTGTTTTACCTGCTCTTGTCAGAGGCATCTTTTTTTATTATTTATTTATTTATTTACATGATTTGCTGGCCAATTACAGCCATGCCAAGGCTTGGCATGACTGTTATGGGGCTGAAAGTGCTCACACAGGAAAAGCTTGTTGATTGGCTACACTGTAGCCATTCAACAAGCTTTGTTTGTGCTGCTGAAACCGAACAGTAACCCGGAGGACATCTGTGTTCAAGGGTCCGTTCACAGACACTAGATGTCTGGTACAGACCCTGAACTTTGCCGTCCAGGGGTTAGGGCTAGCGGAACGCACCGAGTAAATATAGATGTTTTATTGAAACAATCTTACCTTGCGCAGGCGTGTACTATGGAGGACAGAGAATGAACTTCAATCCAATATTGCAGCCAGCATGCAGCCAGCGGGTAAGGAAAGGGTGAATCAAACACCCAAAAACCCCGCCTCCATGGCTGAAGATTGTTCCCTCCAAATTCAGGTGACAGTGTCCCTTTAAAGCTTTGCTGTAAATTTTACACATATAATATGATTCAAGCAATTGCAGATTACCATGTAAACCAAAAATGTAAACAGCTGTCACTAACAGCTGACACTGTGTGATATCTGCTAGAAAGCTTAAACCACTTAAAAAATTAAAACCACCTAAGCTAACTATGACACATTTTATATATACTCATATTGCATGTGGAAAATTCGCTTACCTTATATTCTTTTTTCCAGGAGACAGTAGGCAGCACATGATGGGATATTTTCTTTATTGATCTAGTTGGGTCAAAAAGAGAAGAAGTAAATTAGTTAAATTAATATAAATAATACACCCTACAGAAACCTAAGCTGCACATTACAGTTACAGACACTTAGGCATATTGCTGCAGTAAAAGCAATGAAAACAAAAAAATATACAGCATGAACCCCCACACATCCCCATATATACAGCCAGGGCCGCCATCAGGGCATTACTACCCTGACTGACGTTTGGGGCCCGATCAGCAGAGGGGGCCCACATTGGGCGCTATTTCTTCTGCTGATTGGGCCCCAGTGGCAGGATTCTGCCGATACAGTAACTGAACCTGCGTCCGCGGCTGCGTCCGTTACTCTATTGCGTGCGGGCCCGCATGGCAATAGTTAAAGCCGCCAGCCAATCGGAGGCTGGCAGCTGACGTCAGCGCGCATGTCGCCGGCGTATGACGTCATTGTCATTCGCCGGCGAGTGCCGTCTTGAAACGCCCAGAGGGCTCATCACCGCAGGAGAGTGGCAACGTAAGAAGAAAGGTTTTGTTTTGTTTTTTATTGAATGCGGCAAACCGCAATATGTTTTACCGGCAGGATGGAGACACATGGACCATGTGGCTCCATCCTGCCCGGGCAGAATGGAGACACGGGAGCAGGATGGGAGACAAGGGGCCAGGATGGAGACACGGGGGCAGGATGGAGACACGGAGGCAGGATTGGAGACACGGAGGCAGGATTGGAGACACGGAGGCAGGATTGGAGACACGGAAGCAAGATTGGAGACACGGAGGCAAGATTGAAGACACGGGGGGCAGGATGGAGTCAATGGGGCAGGATAGAGACACGGGGGCAGGATGGAGACATAGAGGCAGGATTGGAGACACGGAGGCAGGATTGGAGACACAGAGGCAAGATTAGAGACACGGAGGCAAGATTGGAAACATGGGGGCAGGATGGAGATAAGAGGGCAGGATGGAGATACGGGGGCAGGATGGAAACATGGAGGCAGGATTGGAAACACAGGGGCAGGATTGGAGACACGGGGTAGAATGGAGACACATGGGCAGGATGGAGACACAGGGGGCAGGATGGAGACACAGGGGGCAGGATGGAGATACAGGGAGCAGGATGGATATGCAGGGGGCAGGATGGAGACATGGTGCAAGATGGAGACAGATTGGGCAGAAATATGGTGGAGGATGGAGACAGGGGGCAGGATTGGAGACACGCAGAATAGAGACAGGGGGCAGAATGGAGACACGGGGGCAGAATGGAGACACGGGGGCAAAATGGGGACACGGGGCAGGATGGAGACACGGGGACAGGATGGGAGACACGGGGGCAAGATGGGAGACACAGGGGCAGAAATATGGGGCAGGATGGAGACAAGGGGCAGAATAGAGACATGGTGCAGGATCATGGGGCAGGATGGAGACAGATTGGGCAGAATCATGGAGCAGGATGGAGATGTTATGGAAATTTGGTTTGGATAAATCTATCCTTGTGTGTGCTGCGGCTGTTCCCAAAGTAGGCTGAGTATTTTAAGCACTCAAGAATGACACTGTACACCTAAGTGACAGAATAACATTCCATCAATTATGGTTTATTGTACATACATGGTTTTATAATTGCATATAGAAAGAGGTGGTTAGTTAATTACCATATGGTCGAGCTCCTCTGTTATTGGATATCTAAATATGTATGGAATATACTCGTTACTCGAGATTTCTCGAGCATGCTCCGGGGTCCTCCGAGTATTTTTTAGTGTTCGGAGATTTAGTTTTTCTTGCTGCAGCTGAATGATTTACATCTGTTAGCCAGCATAAGTACATGTGGGGGTTGCCTGGTTGCTAGGGAATCCCCACATGTACTTATGCTGGCTAAGAGATGTAAATCATTCTGCTGCGGCAAGAAAAACTAAATCTCCGAGCACTAAAAAATACACAGAGGACGCCCGAGCATGCTCGAGAAATCTCGAGTAACGAGTATATTCGCTCATCACTACTTAGCACATCTGGTGTAGTTCCGCTTTTTTGCCTAGAAGGTCCAAATACATGTCTGGTCTGGTTTATGTGAATTTATGTCAGCCATTTTAAGCAATTGATTATAGTGTATATATTAGCTGTGAGTATATATGCAAATGAGATCTATATGCAATATATATATATATTTCCATCACAGATGCACATGGTGCAGGATAATGGGGTAGGATGGATACAATGGAGACAGATGGGGCAGGATCATGTTGCAGATGGGGCAGGATCATGGGGCAGATGGGGCAGGATCATGGGACAAATGGGGCAGAATCATGGGACAGATGGGGCAGGATCATGGGACAGATGGGGCAGGATGGGAGAACATATGGCTGGAGGCAGGAATGAGACATATGGGGGCCAGGATGGGAGACATTATTACCATAGGGGCTAATTAAAAGGATATTATTACTGCAGTGATGTATTTATTTTATTTTTTGAGGATACTGTTTTAAATGGGGGAGGCGGTCCTGTTACTGTGCAGAGCAACACTGTCACCTTTTTTTCTTCATCTGGTGTAGTTTACAATTTGGAAAAAAATAAGTAATGTGTTCTGCAAGCAGTGCTCTAGATAATTGTGTTATTTCCTGCAAAGATGAGCCCTGGCTGGAAGAAGTGTCGGCGGTCTGTGATGGATGAAGGTGAAAAGCGAAGATGAAGGACTAGAGATGTCACTGGTGAGTCAGTGTGTTACCTGTACACTTACACTATACACTGTATACTATATACAGCGGTCCAGTGTACAATATCACCAGTGATCACTGTATTACCTTTACACTATACACTATATACAGAGCTCCTGTATATAATGTCACCGGTAATCACTGTATTACCTGTATACAGACACTGCATACTAAGTACAGATCTCCTGTGTATAATGGCACTATGGTGATATTAGTATTGTGTTTTGTTTATTACTGATCAGTATTGTAGTATTCAGTCACTATGTGGTGGAAATATGTGGTCTGGTCATGGTGTGGCAGTATTTGTTCCTTGCATGTGGCATCATAGGTCACTATGTGGTGGTAATATGTGGTCTGGTCATGGTGTGGCGGTATTTGTTCCTTGTTTGTGGTATTATAAGTCACTATGTGGTGGTAATATAGTGTCTGGTCATGGTGTGGTGGTATTTGTCCCCTGTATGTGATATTATTGGTAATTTTAAAAATTGAAAAATAAATAAAAATATACCTAAATTGTATTGGATATTTTAACAAATGATTAATACGTTAGAGTAGAGTAGTGCTTGGCCAAAAGAGTCTACCTTGTTGTGGTGGCGGCTTAATTAATCTTTTGGCCAAAACAAAAGCTGCTGGCTATATATGTGATCTGGTGATGGAACCTGTTAATGTGTGATTGGTGAGCAGTGGAGTTTTTCCAAGAGAGAGAGGTGGGACTGTGGACAGTTTGAGGGGTGGAGGCAGGGCTGGCGTGGAGCCTGGGCGGAGTCTCAAGGGGGCCCAGAAAATTTTGCCAGTAAGGGGCCCCAAAATTCCTAGTGGCAGCACTGTGTACAGCACCACACAGCATTCCTATAAACAATATGAGCCCCTAAATAGCCTCCCTAAATACAGTACGAGCCTCAACATAGCCTCCTATATATTGCTTGATCCCCTACATAGCGTCCTATATGTAGCATGAGCCCCCATATAGCCTCCAATATACGTATTGAATCCCCATATATCCTCCCATATACAGTATAAATCCCCACCCACCCCCTTATATACGTACAGCATGAACCTCCACATAGCCATCTATGTACAGCTTGAGCCCCACAGCCTCCTATATACAGTATAAATCCCCATATAGCTTCCTATATACAGTATAAATCCCCACCCACTTATATACAACATGAGCCTCCACATAGCCACCTATATACAGCTTAAGCCCCCTCATAGCCTCCTACATACAGTATGAGCCCTCACATAGCATCCTATATACAGTATCAGCCCCCACCCCCTTATATACAATATGAGCCCCGTATAGCCTCCCTTAATACAGCATGAGCCCCAACATAGCCACCTACATACAGTATAAGCCTCCACATAGCCTCCTATACACAGCATGAGCCCTCAAATAGCCTCTTATATACAGCATATAGCCTCCTATATACAGCATTATATACAGCATTAGACCCCACACAGCCTCTCTATATACAGTACATGTCATTCACAAGCACAGTATATGTAGAAATTTGTGAGAATTCCACAGTAGAACAAAAAAAAGTAACTGAAGCAGGACTCCGGCAGGAGAGAGACTAGAAGATCTGCAGGTGGGAATAAAGGCTCTAAGGCCTTTCTCACCCGGGCGTATAACACGGCTGAGTGCGACCAATGTTATATTATGGGTCAGTGCAGATTTGTGATTTTTTTCTCCAGACCGAATTGGTCTATGGAAAAAAGATCACAGTATGCTGTGAGTGGCTGCGAATCATAGTAATACATCTTTTCACAACTGCATTATAAAAATCAAGTGTCATACAAAAGTGCATTAGAAACGCATCTCATGTAATGTCTCCAAAAATACATTAAAGTTACATCTCTCATTTAACCCTTTTGGGGAAATCGTATCAAGAGAAAACATCCAAAATACTTCTCTTTGTAATAACCTCTTTTTATGTGACTTATATCCCTAGTATACACCTCTTCAAACCCCATGCATTTTAATTCTGAAAGAAAACATTTATGTTCCCAAAAATGTCTCACTACTGTTGTTTCACCAAATTTTTTATTTTTGACTGTTTTTATTTTTTCCTCATTATTTTTATTCGATCTCTTCTGTTTTGCACCATAAATTCTAACGCAGTGCATTTTACCTGCGGATTTTTCAAAAACGGTGCGGAAAAATTCACACACGAATACTCAAAGTGTGCACATAGCCTTTTAAGTCTACGAGTACCACTACATGACAGAATGAACAGTATGCGTATGAGGCCCCTCCTTTGTCTAATACAGGGTGTATGTGAGTCTGTCTGAGTCCCTACATTTTTGGCACTTATTGCTTCCTTCATTAATTACACTGAAATGTTACATTCTTTAATAAAACATTCACGTTTGGTTTGCTTAAATTATTATTTTTTTTAAATCCTTTTTAAATTTTGCCTTTATATACCAGTCTGTTGCGGACGGGGTTCTGGAACAACTGTACCTCGGACCGCACAGGGGCGTGAACAAGCGAGAACCGGACTGTTCACTAGAGCCTCTGATGGGGAGGTTAGGCTTGGCTCCCGATGCACACCAGGTGCCACACCAGTACAGACAAATGGACGCTTGGCAGCTGGACCAGGAAGGACAGACTGGATGGTGCAGCAAGCACAGTTTGTATCAGAGTGCAGCAGGATTTGCACCAGAGTGCAGCAGGGAGGATCTGCACCAGAGTGTAGCAAGGACTGGTAGGCAACCTTATGCCAGTTAGACTGCAGAACAGGAAGGTTGCTCAGGCACATCCCCAGTGGGGAGGAAGAAATATATACATACTGTCCCACAGCTATTGGCTGGGGAGGAAATAGCAGGTGCACACACTGGCCCTTTAAGAGGGCGAGAGTGCATGCGTGCTCTAAGGACATGGCTAGAGTCCTGGCTGGCAGCTCTGCTGGAAGCATGCGGAGCATGAGAAAGGGGAGAACCGACTGCAGCGTGGGTGAGTGAAGTGACACTGCCTGTCAGAGCAAGGATCCGGCTTAGTGCTAACAAAGTCATTATACAGGAAAGAATGTTTCGCAACTTTTTGCCTGTAAACTCCAATTTCTCATCAATTTTGAATGTTTTAATGTCAGTCTTTAAAGTAAAAGTGTGACAAAATTGTTCTCAGCAGCGATCTCTGAGTCAGATATGCTTCCAGGTATATTCCCCATGCTGTTCTCCATCCATTCACCACTTTTCCCATCCATTTCAACATTTTCACTGCCCCCCCAGACCTGACAAAGACTACAAATATAGACAAAGGCTGCATAGAAAGGACAAAACAAATATAATAGTACCTGTAGTATACGTCTAATGAATACCACTCCAATACAGTAAAAATGCAAAACAACAATAATGATTAGTATCTACCGTATACAGTTTGAGCATACATATAAAACACATAAAATATACTATATTAATAAGAGTATATTTCAGAAACAGCTAGTCCACTATATAATATAAAGTGGGTGAGCATGGTGAAAGGAATCACGGTGTGTGTAATGAATAGCTTAAAAAGTACTACAGTACAGTACATTGTAGACATGACAATTTTAAATTCAATGAAAATCAGAATAGTCACTGTAATACAGTATACGCAGAAAATAATAATATAATAGGTTTGTGTTCTGTAACACTGGAAACACATCGGAGTTTGCATAGAAGTCATCAGACTAATTTTTAGGATATTTTACCCATTTGGAAAATTATTTTCCTTATGATTTGAATAGATTTACATAAAAAATCCTTTAACATTTTTTTTTCTTTTTAATTCCCTTAAAGGGAAACAGTCATCAGGATTTCACACTCCAACCTATTTATAAGCAGAAGTAAATCTTTCAAAGACAAGTTCAGCAATAAAACTCACTGACACAAAAAATACTAAAATCCTCAAAATTTATACAAAAATCACTGAAATGAAGGCCGAGATGCTTACCTGCCCAGGCCTCAAAGCAAATGCACTATCAGGGTGCAGCGGACCCAACTAATTAATGCAGCAACACAGGTGCAATACTAGTGCCTTTGCTTTGAGGTCTTGGCACGCAAGCATCTTTGCCTTCTTTTCAGTGATTTTTGTATAAATTTTGAGGATTTTAGTCCTTTTTATGTCAGTGAGTTTTATTGCTGAACTTGTTTTTTGATGTTTAGTGGTAGGACTGGCAAGTGTAAGGTCCGTGACATGAGTTGCCAGCTTACGTATTGTGGCCATAATATTTTGATATGTTTTTGTGCACTTTATCTATTTTTCAGGGTGCAGTTGGGCCCATATGGCTCTGTATTTGTAGCCTCTGTTCACACAGGATACATTTGGGAGGCACTGGGCAGCCCGCTTGATCTAAAAGTATGGGCATTGGTAATAGGATGTGAGCCAGATGCTCTGCATCACCCATGTGTGAATAATGCTACATGCAGATTGGAACTTTTTTGTGCACTAGTATTGCACCTGTGTTGCTGCCTTAATTAGTTGGGTCCACTGCAGACTGATAGTGCATTTGCTTTGAGGCCTCGGCAGGTAAGCATTTCTGCCTTCTTTTCAGTGATTTTTGTATACATTTTGAGGATTTTAGTCCTTTTTATATAAGTGAGTTTTTAGTGGTAGGACTGGCAAGTGTTAGGACCTGTGACGTGGGTTGCCAGCTTACGTATTGTGGCCATAATATTAACCAATACCTTAAATATTTTGATATGTTTTTGTGCACTTTATCTATTTTTCAGGGTGCAGTTGGGCTCATATGGCTCTGTATTTGTAGCCTCTGTTAACACAGGATGCATTTGGGAGGCACTGGGCAGCCCGCCTGATCTAAAGTATGGGCGTTGTTAATAGGCCGCAAGCCAGATGCTCTGCATCACCCATGTGTGAATAATGCTACATGCAGATTGGAACTTTGCGAGCCCCAGACACCTGTAGTAAGACCCCTCAAGCAGGGTGAGATTGGAATGTCCGCCTTCGAAGTCCAATCCTTGGTGTTAACACCTTTCCGAGTTAGAGCCGAGATGGATGCCACTCGAGTTGAGAAGTGTGGAATGAATTGCCGGTAATAGTTGGCCGAACCCCAAGAACCATTGTATCGCTTTAAGCCCAGACGGGCGAGGCCATTTGAGGATAGCTGATAACATTTCCGAGTCCATCTTTAGACCCGGTGGACGAGACAATATAACCGAGAAAAGGCAGAGAAGATTGCTCGAAGATGCATTTCTCAAACTTAGCTCACAATCTGTTCTCCTTGAGCTTTTGCAAGACCTGGCGAACATGCCTCCGATGAGTGGCTAAATCTGTGGAGTAAATCAAGATGTAATCCAAGCAGACAACTACACATGAATAGAGAAGATCTCTAAAAATATCATTTATGAACTTTTGGAAGACCGTGGGTGCATTATTGAGGCCAAATGGCATGACCAGGAATTCTTAGTGTCCATCTCGAGTGTTGAAGGCTGTTTTCCATTCGTCTCCCTGACATATATGGATCATATTGAAGGCACATCTGAGATCTAATTTGGTGAAGATATTGGCTGCCCTGACACGATGAAACAGCTCTGAAATAAGGGTAATGGGTACCTGTCTTTTATCGTGATCTCATTTAACCCTCTGTAGTTGATACAGGGCTGTAAAGATCCATCCTTCTTCGTGATGAAAAAGAATCTTGCACCCACCGAGAAAGAGGATTTCTGGATAAAACCTCTAGCCAAGTTCTCCTGGATATACTCCGACATGGATTGGGTCTCCGCAAGAGAGAGAGGATAGATTCACCCTCGAGCAGGAGATGTTCCTGGAAGCAGATCAATAGGACAGCCTTACGAGCTGTATGGAGGCAGCCACTCTGCTTCTTTCTTCCTGAAGACATCTGCGAAGGGCCAGTATGGTAAACCTGACAGCACGGTCGGCTCCACTGGAGGGTGAGCAGGATGGAGGAAAACGATCCATTGGTCAGAGCAGGAATCTCCCCAGCGCAAAACTTCTCCAGTCTTCCAATTTAAGATGGGCTCATGTGCTTGAAGCCACAGTAACCCTAAGAGCAAGGGGTGAGACAAACCTGGCAAAACATAAAAACAGATTCTCTTTGAATGCGTTAGATCTATCGGAAGTTCCAATAACTCAGTCTGGAACCAAATTGGCTCAGTCAAAGGTTTGCCATCCACAGAGGTCACCCGCAAAGGATTCGGAAGATGCTGGACTGGAATCTGGTAACGATCCACCACCGCTTGCTGAATGAAGTTCCCCGCGGCCCCAGAATCCAGGTAGCCACACTGAAAATCTGACCATGCCAAAGGATAAGGACACAGTCATCTGCAGCGAAGGAGAGTGATGATCCTCACCCAGGGAAGCCTCTCCTACCGACCCAAGGCTCTGGAGTTTCCCGGCTTCACAGGACAGAAGCGAATCAGATGTTCTGAACTACCACAGTAGAAGCATTGCCCGTCCGATTGGCACTCCGCCTGATGCTGTTTAGTCAAGTTAACTCGGTCCACTTGCATAGCCTTCGGAAGAGAAGCTGAAGACAGAAAAGCAAGCGTTATTTTGGAAACTGAGAGCCAGGTGATATGACCTTTTCTCTCACCTAGATTCCTTGGAACATTCTTGAAACTGAAGGTCAATCCAGGTTGCCAGGGATATGAAGTCATCCAGAGTTGCAGGAGTATCCCAACCCACCAATTTGTCTTTTATTCTCCCAGACAGTCCCTCCCAGAAAGTAGCCACCAAAGCCTCATTATTCCAGGATAACTCAGAGGAAAGGGTATGGAACTGAACAGCACACTGAGCCACCATGAGACCCTCCTGGATGAGACAGAGAAGGGAGGAAGCTGTGGAAGAGGCATGGCCAGGCTCGTCAAAGGTCCTGTGGAGCGCCTCAAGGAAAAACTGTAGGTTATTAACCAGAGGATCCCCTCTCTCCCACAATGAATTCAGCCAGGCGAGAGCCTCTCCCGCAAGGTGTGGCATAATGAAGCCCACCTTTGCCCGATTTTAAGCAAACATATGCCCCAAGATTTCAAAGTGCAGCTTGCACTGATTAATGAACCCCCGACAAAGAGCGGGATCGCCTTCAAACTGTGTGGGAGCCGCCAGACAAAGTACTTTACCTGCCACTCAACAGGGAACCTGGAATCCTGCAGTAGGTGTACTCATAGCCTGGGCAGAGACAGAAGAAGCCGAAGATATCACCAAGTCCATGCGTGTAGACGGGTTGCGCAGATAGGTTGTAATCTTCTCCTGCTGGTCTCTCATGCGGGTAACCTCCTGGCATAACTCGGCTGCAGGAGGTGCTTGATCCAGCGGGTTCCATGGCCGGAGCAATCTGTAACGAATGGAAGCGGAGGCACAGATGTTGCAGTGTACATTCGTTTATTGCTATTTTAGTGGAACCAAAGGACCATGGCCCAGGGGGCGTGACTATGCGAGCCCCAGACACCCGTAGTAAGACCCCTCAAGCAGGGTCAGATTGGAATGTCCAAGGGACGCAGGTGCTACCTCCATTTAGACCCCGGACACGTGGCAACTGGCCCAGCAGAACAGGTGGACTGTATGAGATAGCAGGTAGCGGTGGGCTAGACCGACGCCAAGCGACTGAGCAAGATGGAACTGGCGCTTGCGGTGCACATGTTGTCCTGGATGACGAGATGACAAGCAGCTGAGCGCGATGGAGCAAGCACAGGCAGCACTGGTATCATCCAGGATAGCGGAGAGACGAGCGGCAGACAGTCTGAGAAGGCAAACAGTTTTAGCAGGGTACAGGCCGGATTCTGACAGTACACAGACAGAGCGCAGGCTTGACAGCACAAGGGAAGCTGCCAACAGGAAGCACTTGTTGCTCCAGCGCCTCGTCTATGGCAGAGGCGCCAGAAATAGTGCTCAGTATTCAAACATTGTTTCGGAGCATATTTGAAAAATGTGCGCAATCTCTTTAAAAGACTCGGAGCGCGCGTGTGCCCTCAGAGTCATACCCAGAGTCCTGCTGACTGTATGCCAGGAAGCAGCAGCAGGATGAGAGCCAGGGACTGAGGCCGGGCAGTGAGGAGTGGACCGAAGGCGTGGATCCTGATGGGACCCCCGTGGAGGTACGGGCGCCTGTGCTACAGATCCCTCAGTGACCTGCCCCCTATTTTACATAGTGAATATTATATAGCGGGGGAATAAGTATTTGATCCCTTGCTGACTTTGCAAATTTGCCCACTGACAAAGTCATGAACAGTCTATAATTTTAAAGGTAGGTTAATTTTAACATTGAGACAGAATATCAAAAATAAAATCCAGAAAATCACGCTGTATAAATAATACAAACTTATTTGCATTTTGCAGTGAGAAATAAGTATTTGATCCCCTACCAACCATTATGAGTTCTGGCTCCTACAGACCAGTTAGATGCTCCTAATCAACTCGTTACCTGCATTAAAGACAGCGGTCTTACATAGTCACCTTTAGAAAAGACTCCAGTCCACAGACTCAATCAGTCAGACTCTAACCTCTTAACATTGGCAAGACCAAAGAGTTTTTTTAAGGATGTCAGTGACAAGATCGTAGACCTGCACAAAGCTGGAATGGTCTACAAAACCACAAGTAAGACGCTGAATGAGGAGAAACTGTTGGTGCAATAGTAACAAAATGGAAGAAATACAAAAAGGAATGACTGTCAATCGACATCGATCTGGTGCACGATGCAAAATCTCATCTTGTGGGGTATCCTTGATAATGAGGTAGGTGAGAGAACAGCCTAAAACTACATAGGGGGACTTGTTAATGATCTCAAGACAGCTGGGACCACAGTCAACAAGAAAAACATTGGTAACACATTGCGCCGTAAAAGTTTAAAATCCTGCAGTGCCCGCAAGGTGCCCCTGCTCAAGAAGGCACATGTGCAGGCCCATCTGAAGTTTGCCAATGAACACCTGGATGATTCTGTGAGTGATTGGGAGTAGGTGCTGTGGTCAGATGAGACAAAAATTGAGGTCTTTGGCATTAACCCAACTCGCCGTGTTTGGAGGAAGAGAAATGCTGCCTATGACCCAAAGAACACCGTCCCCCTGTCAAGCATGGAGGTGGAAACATTATGTTTTAGGGGTGTTTCTCTGATAAGTGCACAGGACTACTTCACTGCATCAATGCAAGAATGGATGGAGCCATGTACTGTAAAATCCTGAGTGACAACCTCCTTCCCTCCGCCAGTATATTAAAAATGGGTCATGGCTGGGTCTTCCAGAAAGACAATGACCCAAAACATACAGGCAAGGCAACAAAGGAGTGGTTCAAAAAGAAGCACATTAAGGTCTTGGAGGGGCCTAGCCAGTCTCCAGACCTTAATCCCGTTGAAAGCTTACGGAGGAAGATGAAGCTCCGAGTTGCCAAGCGACAGCCTCAAAATCTTAATGATTTAGAGATGATCTGCAAAGAGGAGTGGACCAAAATTCCTCCTGACATGTGCGCAAACCTCATCATCCACTACAAAAAGTCTGACTGCTGTGCTTGCCAACAAGGGTTTTGCCACCAAGTATTAAGTCTTGTTTGCCAGTGGGATCAAATCCTTATTTCTCACTGCAAAATGCAAATACATTTATATAATTTATACAATGCGATTTTCTGGACGTTATTTTTGATATTCTATCTCTCAATGTTAATATTAACTTACCCTTAAAATTATAGCTTGTTCATGTCTGTTAGTGGACAAACTTACAAAACCAGCAAAGGATCAAATACTTATTTCCCCACTGTATATCTTGAAAAAAAAATCCCCTTCTGCAGGCAGGCGCCTGTGCTGCAGAATGATCGCACATGTAATGTGTATGTAATTAATTTCTTTCATGTTATTCTTAAATTCATTTTTTTTAAATCAGTTTGAAAATGGCGCCGACCACGCAGTAGCAGCTATTGGTGGTCCAATAGCTGCTATTGCGCAGGCACTGGCAGCGCCATCTTGATAGAGGAAAAAATAAGTCCTCCTCCAAAATGGTGCCGCCATCGCCTGCGCAGTAACAGCTATAAAACCAAAAACACATGGGCTACTTGCAAAGTGAACAAGTCTGTAGAAACCTGTTCACACCACCAAAGAACTTGAAGACACAAAAGCGCACAGAGAGGTAAAAAAATACTCTGTTGTAAAAAAGTCACAGTAAATAAGCAAGTGCTAGTCAAAAAATGAAAAAATACAGGGTATTTAGTTAATACGTTTTTTTGCAAAAAAAGTATGTTAAGCTGCTCCACCAATCGCCAAGGTATACCCTTAATAGAGCAGTCCTGTCTAATGTACATAGTCCCTATCTGATGTATTTAAAAACCTGATCATCGGTATAGTACCTGTGTGAACAGGGTTCAGAGAGAAAATATCCATGCAGAACTTGCAAGATGGAACAGCTATAATGCAAATGACCCACAGAGGAGTGGTGGACTCCCTAGTCTTGTAGAAACAAGAGAACAATTATAAAACCAAAAACACATGGCCTACTTGCAAAGTGAACAAGTCTGTTTGCAAAAAAACGTATTAACTAAATACCCTGTATTTTTTCATTTTTTGACTAGCACTTGCTTATTTACTGTGACTTTTTTACAACAGAGTATTTTTTGACCTCTCTGTGCGCTTTTGTGTCTTCAAGTTCTTTGGTGGTGTGAACAGGTTTCTACAGACTTGTTCACTTTGCAAGTAGCCCATGTGTTTTTGGTTTTATAATTTTACAACAGAGTATTTTTTGACCTCTCTGTGCGCTTTTGTGTCTTGCAGTAACAGCTATCCACGATCGCCTTCTTGGAGGAGGATTTTTTCTGTAGTAAGATGGCACGGCTGGCACATAGGCAGTAGCAGCTATTGGATCACCGATAGCTGCTACTGCACAGGCACGGCCGGCATCATTTTCAAACTGATGTGCTTTTTTATTAATTTAAGGCTAACATAAAAGAAATTAATTATATACCCATTACATGTGCGATCATTCTGCAGCACAGGCGCCACAGCTGGCGTCTGCCGGCAGAAGGGGATTTTTTCCCATATATATATATATATATATATATATATATATATATATATATATATATATATATATATATATATATATATATATATATATATATATATATATATATAAACATCCATTATGTAAAATAGGGGGCAGGTCTGTGAGGGAACAGTGACCTGTCACCTGTCAGCAGTCTTCATTATGAATACCTAAGCAGAGATCCACATGAAGACCCCCACAGGCCGCCCCAGAGTACGGGCATTAACTGAAAACTGAAAATAAAGATTAAACAACAACCACAAGAAGGATTTCATTAACCAAGGTATCATTTTAATCAATATAACGGAGCCGACCTGACACTGACTGTAGGTTACTGTGCACAATCCTGCTGACAAGTTCTCTTCAAGGCCAAAACTTGATTTTCCATGCTGGAAAAACTTGATGTGGCTTTGCTCACAGTATATAGCTGAGCAATGTGATTGCCATTCAATTGTGATTGCCATTATTCAGCTTTTTTGTCTAATCTCTCCCTATACAGTAGAACCTTTTAATAAATCTTAGCCTATGGGTAGAAGTCAAGCTGTAAACTGGTGGGGGTGTAATTATAGTGGGTGCAGAGGTTGAAGTTGCGGCTGGTCCCTGGAGCCTTGGGGAGGCAGAAGAGCTTTCTTTGGCCCATATGAGAAAACTTACTTTTACAGATAACTGAAAGTTGGGTCCCTGTTATAGACTCTCTGCTGAGAGGACCTGCAGCTCGCAAGGATAAAGAATAGTTTAACAGGAAACCTGTCGCTGTTGCTTTGAAGTTGGGTTCAGGCTCACTGTAAAGCAGCTGACAGTTTCACATGTGGAGACAAGACCTTCAGAGAAAAAAACATAATGTTACCAAACTTACAATGATCCTTTGACCTCTGCTGCCCTCTTGTGGATACATTTGAATTTAGTTTAATCTACAATTTTTATCAAAAATAAGGGTAAATTAAAACCTAAAAGTGCATTTACACTATTGTGAATGATCGATCCTAGGATGCCTGTTTCCCCATAATCAGGCAGTGTAAACAGACAGCCAGTCACTCAAAGAAAGAGCACACCACTCGATTGATATGAGCTCGGTAGCAAATCATCCTGTGTGAACAGTGTACAGTTTCGTTTGAGTGTAATTTGAAAATCTTTAACACCAGGGACACACATGATGTAGTGACAATGTCTTCCCTCACACTATTGGTACTGCTTCCTTGGAGGCGGGTGCCAATGGCCTGTTGTGTAGTGGAGTGGAAAGAGCAAGGAAGTCTGTTACTGAGGTAATTGACTTTTGAAAGACGTAAGTAAACGGCATCAGGCTGGATGGTATTCACAGATGGCATTGATAGAGTTTTCATATTGCACTGAAGCGTTTTGCATTTCTTCTTTATTAGGATCTCACAATCATAGTAGTCCATTTTAGCATAATTCATCTCTACTATTTACTGTACAACGTCTGCAGCAGCTACCGTATTTTCCGGCGTATACAACAACTGGGCGTATAAGACAACCCCCATCATTTCCATTTAAAATATAGAGATTGGGATAAACTCGCCGTATAAGTCGGGGGTCATCTTATACGCCGGGTGTCCTCTTATACAGCATGTGCGGAGCTCTGAGGTCACCGCATATGGTGCAGGGAGCGGTCACGGATGATTCCCAGGGTCTGAAGGTGAGTATATCTCTATTTTTTATTTTAATTCTTTTTTTTTTTTTACATGAATATGGATCCTAGGGCCTGAAGGAGAGTCTCCTCTCCTCCAGATTCTGGGAACCATCTGGGACTGCTCCCTGCACCATATGCGGTGACCTCAAAGCTCCGGACACGTCGTATTACAGGACACCCGGCGTATAAGACAACCCCTGACTTTTGAGAAGATTTTAAGGGGTTAAAAAGTCATCTTATACGCCGGAAAATACGGTACCTTTCCAGATACTCCCATGAGGCAAGACATACAATTCCTTCTCTAAATCTTCCACATTATGTTGGTACTTTATAATCCACCACTCTTTCACAGAAGCTTCAGGACTACTACTAGCTCTACTCCCCTTCTGGCAAAAATTAAGAGACCACCACATCAAATCCGTGTCATGGGCAGCCCAATCTCCAGACCTGAACCCCATTGAAAACCTCTGGAATGTAATCAAGAGAATGATGGATAGTCACAAGCCATCAAACAAAGAAGAACTGCTTACATTTTTGCGCCAGAAGCAGTGTGAAAGACTGGTGGAAAGCATGCCAAGACGCATGAAAGATGTGATTAAAAATCATGGTTATTCCACAAAATATTGATTTCTGAACTCTTCCTGAGTTAAAACATTAGTATTGTTGTTAGTAAATGATTATGAACTTGTTTTCTTTGCATTATTTGAGGTCCGAAAGCACTAGGTTTATTTTAATTTTGACCATTTTTCTTTTTCAGAAAAAAAAAAATGTATTGCTTGGAAATTCGAAGACATGTTGTCAGAGGTTTCTTGAATAAATGAACAATTTACATTTTACTCAAAAACATACCTATAAAGAGAAAAATCAGACAACCTGAACATTTTGCAGTGGTCTTTTAATTTTTGAATATAACTCCAAGTAAATCAAACCTAAGGGAAATCAAACTGTCTACCTAGGAAGCAACACTGTTTGACAATCAATTTCACATGCTGTTGTGCAAATGGAATAGACAGCAGCTGGAAATTATTGGCAATTATCAAGACACACTCAATAAAGGAGTGTTTCTGCAGGTGGGGACCACAGACCACATCTCAGTGCCAATGCTTTCTGGCTGATGTTTTGGCCACTTTTGAATGCTGGTTGTGCTTTCACACTCATGGTAGCATGAGACGGACTCTACAACCCACACAAGTGGCTCAGGTAGTGCAGCTCATCCAGGATGGCACATCAATGCGAGCTATGGCAAGAAGGTTTGCTGTGTTTGTCCGCATAGTGTCCAGAGGTTGAGGCGCTAACAGGAGACAGGCCAGTACACCAGGAGACATGGAGGGGGCCGCTACCTCAGCCTTTGTGCAAGGAGGAAGAGAAGGAGCACTGCCAGAGCCCTGCAAAATGACCTCCAGCAGGCCACAAATGTGCATGTGTCTGCACAAGCGGTTAGAAATAGACTCCATGAGGATGGTTTGAGTGCCCGACGTCCACAGATGGTGGTTGTGCTCACAGCCCAACACCATGCAGGACGATTGGCATTTGCCACAAAACACCAGGATTGGCAAATTCGCCACTGGCACCCTGTGCTCTTCACAGATGAAAGCAGGTGCACACTGAGCACATGTGTTGGACGTGACAGAGTCTGGAGATGCCGTGGAGAGTGATCTGCTGCCTGCAACATCCTTCAACATGACCGCTTTGGCAGTGGGTCAGTAATGGTGTGGGGTGGCATTTCTTTGGAGGGCAGCACAGCCCTCCATGTGCTCGCCAGAGGTAGCCTGACTACCATTAGTTACCGAGGTGAGATCTTCAGACCCCATGTGAGACCATATGCTGTGCGATTGGCCTTCTAATGCAGGACAATGCCAGACCTCATGTGGCTTGAGTGTGTCAGCAGTTCCTGCAAGATGAAGGCATTGAAGCTATGGACTGACCCGCCTGTTCCCCAGACCTGAATCCGATTGAACACATCTGGGACATCATGTCTCGCACCATCCACCAAGGTCACGTTAGACCACAGACTGTCCAGGAGTTGGCGGATGATTTACTCCAGGTCTTAGAGGAGATCCCTCGGGAGACCATCCACCGCCTCATCAGGAGCACACCCAGGCATTGTAGGGAGATCATACAGGCACATGGAGGCCACACACACTACTGAGCATCATTTTCTTATCTTGAGGCATTTCCATTGAAGTTGTATCAGCCTGTAACTCAATTTTCCACTTTGATTTTGAGCATCATTCCAACTCCGGACCTCCGTGGGATATTAGTTGTGATTTACGTTGATCATTTTTAGGTCCAATATGTAATGAATAAAGATTTACAACTGGAATATTTCATTCAGTGATATCTAGGATGTGGGATTTTACTGTTCCATTTATTTTTTGGAGCAGTGTGAGTATATATATATATATATATTCTCATATTCTTTGATGAAATCCCATTTGTTACATCTTTTGCACAGCGGTTTATTAATCATGTATATGTTCATTCAATAATTTTTTCATTTGAATATATTTATTTATCTGTTTGGACACTACATATATTATGTATTATTTTTTGCTATGTATTTTTGATTCATTTTTACCTGTATGGTCTCACACCGGTGGCTATTCCTGTTTTCCATCTCCACCATTTCTCTATTTGTTTTAAAAAATTTCTTGTTTTTTATCTATTACTAATAAACATTATGAATTGTACCTGGGCTCAGCACTTCTATTCTTCTTTATAGGTTATTCATGGAGGGAGAGGATGAGGGCGCAGGAGGAGGCCCTAGAGGAGGTGGAGAAGGCATAAGCAGTGGGAAACTGTTAGATACAGAGGTTTGTCCCTCAAGTCTTGAGGATTTCAAGACTTGTGGAGCAGTCCCTTACCTGCCTGCCCCCCAGCCACCAGAGTTACCCAGTGCCCAATCAGCAAGATGTAATGCCCATGGCCACTTTTGCTCATCCAGTAGTCAGTGGTGAAATGCACCCTGGCAAGCATCGTTATCTTAGAGAAGTATTCGTGACTGTGCAACTGGTACTGGTGGACTGCGATTGCCATCAGCTTTCGGAAACCATCTGTATCCACCAGGAGGAAAGCCAACATTTCTGTGGCCAACAGATTGGAGATGGTGGAGTTCAAGCTCTTAGGTTTGGCATGTGTAGCAGGAAACATTCTTTTATGTGACCACAACTGTGGGACCGGGGGCTGGCTGCTGTGTTGAGAGAGGGTGGAATAGGGTGAACATAACAAACTGCTAGACTGTGAGTGTGGTGCAGGTGGAGATGTTATGGTGGATTGAGAAAGATGTGGTGTGTTTGGTGAAACAAAAACAGCAGGCATCTCTACTTCTGTAACAGATGACGGCTGTCATCACTCACCCCGACTGTTGGGGGTGAATAATTATTGCAATTTTTGCCTCTAGTGACTTGGTTTTGCAAAGTTGGCAGACAATGTGAGTTGGGTCATCCTTTGCAGTCTCAAAAAGGGCCCAAACTAGGCAATCCGAGCCGCTCCTGTGAATTGCAGACTCGCGACTGCTAGTCACAGCCAGAGTTATCGCTGAGGATGCAGTGCTTGTCATGTTTGCATCACTCTGTGTCTGTGCAGCAAGCAGCAACGTCACCTCTTTCTTCCTCCTCCACCTTCTCTGCTGAGCTACTCAGCTGCGTGCCTCTGGGTTCACACCAAGTGGGATCTACAACCTCATCATCATCCTCTCGGTTATCCCACTCCTCACCATGACAGTCACCCTCCTCCTCTTCCTGCCCTGACAGCCCAGTACAGTCCATGTGCACCTCAGATATCGGAGTCTCATCAAGATCACCTCTACCCCCTGGTGTTATCATCTCATGATGATGGTCTGGAATCTGCTCGGACTCTACTACGTCTGGCATCGAATCCAATAGGAAAAAATTTTGGCCATCGATGTAGATGCTTTCCTCTGGATTGACTCTGACTCTTTAGAGCAGACCTCTAATGCCTATGGAACAGAATGTGTTAACACTAGTGATGGGCGAGCACTAAAATGCTCGGGTTCTCGTTGCTCGGGTCGAGAAAATTGGAATACTCGGGTATTCGGCCAGAACAAAGAGCCCAATGTAAGTCTATGGTAGACCCGAGTATTTTTTACGCAATCCCCCCGGGGGTCCTTTTAAGGTCTAAAAACATCTGAATATGATGGAAACACTGCTCAAATGATACAGTGACCCCATGGGGATCGCCCCTGAAAGCATTCCTGTCTCCTAGATTCATACCATTTTTCCCGGTGCCACAAAAAACACATGAAAACGAAACCAAAACAGGTTTTGCTTGGAAATGTCAAGGTACATCCTTTGCAGGTTAATGACTTGCCTGTAAGGCCAAATATTTAACCCCAGACCGAAAATTTCCTCTCCCACTTAGGCTTAGTTCAGACGCTGCGTTTTTGAAGCGTTTTTCAACTTTAACATTGCTTTCAACCACTACAAATGCGTTCACTGGGAAATGTCATTGTAACATTTAACAACTCTAGCTGGCCGTGTGGTGTGTGACACATAAGCAGACCCATCTTGTTTCATTTACGAAGGAGGGACTCAAAGTCAGAGAGCCTATTTTTACTGGTGTATCAGGTGGCATTAATCTTCTTAAAGGGCCATTATAAAACAGTGGGTCTCCTAAGCTGTTGTAGCCCATGCTGTGAGTGGATGGGCTGCCAACAATTATGACACACCACAATACCCATGATAAGATGTCCAGGGGGGACTCCTGAAAAAGTGTTCCATTGAATTCAAGGCCTGCCCTGCTACCAATTCATATGCACCCCAATAAGCGATGGGCCCATGAAAATCCACTTAACAATATACATGTTGTGCTCCATACGCCTTTGTTTTATACATTGGCGGCAAGGCCAGCCCTCCTGCATAGTCAGTCATATGCCCCCCATTATGCCTTGGAACCTACATAGTGGATGAGCCCAGGAAAATCCTCTTCACAATATGCATTTTGTACTGCGTACTCCTTTGTTTTATATATTGGCAGGAAGGCGAGCCCTGCTGCATAGTTAGATGCACCCCATTAGGCCTTGGAACCCACATACTGGATGGGCCCATGAAAATTCACTCGTATTTTTTAATGGTTTGATGGTTTCCTCTTTGCACAATTATTTACAGGTGAATTTTGCAATTTTATTTGACATGTTTTTAACACTGAGGCTCAGATACGGCTTTAAAAAAGGCAAATACTTGCAATACAAGGCAATTTTATTGCAAACTACAAAATTCAAGGAATAGTATGATTGAATAGTGTGAGTGCGTACACTTTTGTATGTGTTAACATACACACGTTAATAAGTACATATAAAGATTAAATAAATATAGTGATTATGTATTATTATTATTATTATTATTATATATTTTTATAGCGCCATTTATTCCATGGCGCTTTACATGTGAATACGGGGCAAATATAGACAAATACATTAAACATGAGCAGATAACAAGTCACACGAGTACATAAGGAGGGAGGACCCTGCCCGCGAGGGCTCACAGTCTGCAGGGGGTGGGTGAGGAAACACTAGGAGAGGGAAGAATGTATATATGAAGATTAACTACATACAGTATACGTAGATCATCACCAAGAGACTTTTAAAAATCATGCGTCTGGAATATCAGAGAAGCAACACCAAGCCAGAGAACCCTTGGGAGATTACCTACACTGCATGGGCGTCTCCAATTATGCAGGAATCAGCACACTGTACATGTACAAGTACCCAAGTTTTGGCATCTGTCTTAGTCATGTTTCTCTGGTCTTATATAGTGAATAACACTATGTAGTAATTCTAGTTTCACCCACACCTTCAAGTGGCCACTTTTCAAGGTTGGATGAAACTGAGATATCATGGAGTCATTAGACGAGAGGCTAAACCCCTAGAAAATAAAAGCCACAAGGATTTAGATCAAACCACCACCGGCATAGTTTCAGTAAACCTTAATGTTTTACAATGACAAACAGCAAACATATAGAGGCTAAGAACTGTTTGTGAAGTGAATAAACAAACATTTATCAAGATTGTGTCACTATGAGCATTGTCTGTCACATCTATAAATGTTTTACAAGAAATGCAGCTATGTGATTGTCTGAATGCATTCGGTATACAGTATTTCAATCTTGTTTACAAATCGCCATTTGTATATTCTCCATTTGTACATTTGAGGCAGACAAAGTTAAGGCTCGCAAGGAGAGAAACAAATATAGTGGGCAAAGCTATATTTTTAATGAACTTCTGAGGCAAAGTAACAGCATTGCTTTATCAAATTTATATGAAGTGTATTGTGTCCAATGTTAGCAACCAGGCAACACAAAAAGGAGCTTTTCAAGTGAGCTCTTTAACCCCTTCCCGACATGCGCCGTACTAATACTGCTCTGCGGGAACTGAGTTCCCGCTAACCGCAGTACTAGTGCGACGGCACGATCGCGCAGTCTTACAGAGAGCACCGCGGCGATGGCGTGCAGGTGTCAGCTGTATATGACAGCTGACACCTCGCAGCAATGCCCACGATCGGCGCTAGTACCGATCGTGGGCATTTAACCCCTCTGATGCAGCTGTCAATAGTGACAGCAACATAGAAGGGCATTGTGCAGGGACGGAGGCTCCCTGCGCTCTCCCACCGGAACAACGCGATGCGATCGTGTTGTTCTGGTGATCCGGAAGGAGTCCCCGGATCCAAGATGACCGCAGGACTCCTTCCAGGTCATGAGCAGGCGCCGGAAAGCCTCCACTGCTTGTCAGATCGCTGATCTGACACTGTGCTATGCACAGTGTCAGATCAGCGATCTGATTTAATATAGTGATGTCCCACCCTGGGACAATGTTAGAAAGTAAAAAAAAAAAAAAAAGAATCCCCAAATAAAGAAAAAAATATATATATTTCCCAATAAATCCATTTATTTCTGTAAATAAAAAAAAATAAAAGTACACATTTTTGGTATCTCCGCATCCGTAGCGACCCGCTCTATAAAACTATCCCACTAGTTAACCCCTTCAGTGAACACCGCAAAAAAAAAAAAAAAGAGGCAAAAAACAAAGCTTTTTTATCATACCGGCGAACAAAAAGTGGAATAACACGCGAACAAAAAGACAGATATAAATAAACATGGTACCGCTGAAAACGTCATCTTGTCCCGCAAAAGAAAGGCTGCCATACAGCATCATCAGCAGAAAAATAAAAAAGTTATAGCTCTCAGAATAAAGCGATGCTAAAACAATTATTTTTTATATAAAATATTTTTTATTGTGTAAAAGCGCCAAAACATTAAAAAAATGATATAAATGAGGTATCGTTGTAATCGTACTGACCTGTAGAATAAAGCTGCTTTATCAATTTTACCACACGTGGAACGGTATAAATGCCCCCCTAAAAGAAATTCAGGAATTGCTGGTTTTTATTCATTCTGCCTCCCAAAAATCAGAATAAAAAGCAATCAAAAAATGTCATGTGCCCGAAAATGGTACCAATAAAAACATCAACTCGTCCCACAAAAAACAAGACCTCACATGACTCTGTGGGCCAAAATATAGATAAAATTATAGCTCTCAAAATGTGGTGATGCAAAAACTATTTTGTGCAATAAAAAGCGTCTTTTAGTGTGTGACGGCTGCCAATCTAAAAATGCGCCAAAAAACGCTATAAAAGTAAATCAAACCCCCCTTCATCACCCCCTTGGTTAGGGAAAAATAATAAAATTTTTAAAAATGTATTTATTTACATTTTCCCATTAGGGTTAGGGTTAGGGCTAGGGTTGGGGCTAAAGTTAGGGTTAGGGTTGGGGCTAAAGTTAAGATTTCAATTAGATTTACATTTAGCAGTATGGTTGGGATTAGGGTTAGGGGTGTGTTTGGGTTAGGGTTTCAGTTAGAAATGGGGGTTTCCACTTTTTAGGCACATCAGGGGCTCTCCAAACTCAACATGGCGTCCGATCTCAATTCCAGCCAATTCTGCGTTGAAAAACTAAAACAGTGCTCCTTCCCTTCCGAACTCTCTCCCGTGCACCCAAACAGTGGTTTACCCCCACATATGGAGTATCAGCGTACTCAGGACAAATTGGACATCAAATTTTGGGGTCCAAATTCTCCTGTTACCCTTGGGAAAATATAAAACCAGGGGCTAAATTATAATTTTTGTGGGAAAAAAAGGATTTTTTATTTGCACGGCTCTGTGTTATAAACTGTAGTGAAACATTTGGGGGTTCAAAGTTCTCACAACACATCTAAATAAGTTACTTGGGGGGTCTAGTTTCCAATATGGGGTCACTTGTGGGGGTTTCTACTGTTTAGGTACATCAGGGGCTCTGCAAATGCAACGTGATGCCTGCAGATCAATCCATCTAAGTCTGCATTCCAAACGGCGCTCCTTCCCTTCCTAGCTCTGCCGTGGATCCAAACAGTGGTCCCCCCCCACATATGGGGTATCAGCATATTTAAGACAAATTGGGCAACAACTTTTGGGGTCCAATTTGTCTTTTTACCCATGGGAAAATAAAAATTGGGGGGCTAAAATATCATTTTCATGGAAAAAAAAGATTTTTTATTTTCATGGCTCTGCGTTATAAACTTTAGTGAAACACTTGAGGGTTCAAAGTTCTCATGACACACCTATATAAGTTCCTTGGGGGGTCTAGTTTCCAAAATGGGGTCAGGTCACTTGTGGGGGGTTTCTACTGTTTAGGTACATCAGGGGCTCTGCAAATGCAACGTGACGCCTGCAGACCAATCCATCTAAGTCTGCATTCCAAATGGCGCTCCTTCCCTTCCGAGCTCTGCCGTGCGCCCATACAGTGGTTTCCCCCCACAAATGGGGTATCATCGTACTCAGGACAAATTGCACAACAACTTTTGGGGTCCAATTTGTCCTGTTACCCTTGGAAAAATAAAAAATTTGGGGCCAAAAGATCATTTTTTGTGAAAAAAAATATGATTTTTTTACAGCTTTACATTATAAACTTCTGTGAAGCACTTGGAGGTTCAAAGTGCTCACCACACATCTAGATTAGTTCCTTAGGGGGACTCCTTTCCAAAATGGTGTCACTTGTGGGGGGTTTCCACGGTTTAGGCACATCAGGGGCTCTCCAAATGCAACATGGTGTCCGATCTCAATTCCAGCAAATTTTGCATTGAAAAGTCAAATGGCGCTCCTTCCCTTCCGAGCTCTGCCATGTGCCCAAACAATGGTTTACCCCAACATATGGGGTATTGGCATACTCAGGACAAATTGTACAACGACTTTTGTGGTCCAATTTCTCCTGTTACCCTTGGTAAAATAAAACAAATTGGATCTGAAGTAAACATTTTGTGAAAAAAAGTTAAATGTTAAATTTTTTTAAACATTCCAAAAATTCCTGTGAAGCACCTGAAGGGTTAATAAACTTTTTGAATGTGGTTTTGAGTACCTTGAAGGGTGCAGTTTTTAGAATGGTGTCACTTTTTGGCATTTTCTATCATATAGACCCCTCAAAGTCACTTCAAGTGTGAGGTGGTCCCTAAAAAAAATGGTTTTGCAAATTTTGTTGTAAAAATGAGAAATTGCTGGTGAATTTTTAAGCCTTATAGCTTCCTAACAAAAAAAATGATGTTTCCAAAATTGTGGTAATGTAAAGCAGACATGTGGCTAATGTTATTTATTAACTATTTTGTATGATATGACTCTCTAATTTAAGGGCATAAAAACTAAAAGCTTAAAAATTGCTAAATTTTCGAAATTTTTGCCAAATTTCCATTTTTTTCACAAATAAACGCAAGTCAAATCGAAGAAATTTTACCACTATCATAAAGTACAATATGTCACAAGAAATCATTCTCAGAATCACCAGAATCCATTGAAGCGTTTCAGAGTTATGACCTCATAAAGTGACAGTGGTCAGAATTGAGAAAAATTGCCTGGTCAGGAAGTTGAAAACAGGCTTTGGGGTGAAGGGGTTAAGGTACACAAATGTTATGATTATGAAGTGTTTGCCAACAAGGATGTGGTTTCACCAATTGGGGGTACCTTTTGTAAAAATAGACTAGTGCCATCACAGCCCCCCTTGACCAAACTTCACCGGCCTATAACAGTACAAAGCACGTTCACCCTGGTGATCTAGTGGCAGTTAAACAAGAGACATTGCAGGAGACATAGTTAATAAGTAGGTCCAATGAAATGCCATACCCAATTCCCCAATGTGGGGTCCTTTTTGGACTGATTAAAATAGTGCCATCACAGCCCCCTAGCCCTAAATGCCCCGTACAGACCACGTTCACCCTGGTAATCTTCTGGCAGGTACAGGACAGATTTCAGGCGACCGAGTAAAGAAGTAGGCCCAATGTAATGTCATGCCCAATTCTCCAATGTAAAATCCCTTTTTTTTTTTAAATAAAAGAGTGCGATCACAGGCCCCTTGGCCAACATGCACCGTACAGAGACTGTTGACCCTGGTGATCTAGTGGCAGGTACAGGACAGATTGCAGGAGACTGAGTTAAGAAATAGGCCCAATGGAAGGCCATACCCAATTCCACAATGTGGTGTCCTTTTTGAATTGATTAAATTAGTGCCATTACAGCCCATTTGGCCAAAATGCACTGCACAGAGCACGTTCACCCTGGTGATCTAGTGGCTGGTACAGGACAGATTGCAGGAGATCGAGTTCAGAACTAGGCCCAATGGAATGCCATGCCAATTCCCCAATGTGGTGTCCTTCTTGGACTGATTAAAATAGTGCCATTACAGCCCCTTGGCCAAAATGCACCGTACAGAGCACGTTCACCCTGGTGATCTAGTGGCAGGTACAGGACAGATTGCAGGAGACAGAGTTAAGAAGTAGACCCAAAGAAATGTCATGCGCAATTCCCCAATGTGTTGTCCTTTTTTGACTTAAAAAAATAGTGCCATCACAGCCCACGTGCCCAAAAATCACCGGCCTATAACAGTACTGAGCACGTACACCCAGGTCATCTAGTGGCAGTTAAAGGACACATTGCAGGAGACAGAGTTAAGAAGTCGGCCCATTGTAATGTCATGCCCAATTCCCCAATGTAAAATCCTTTTTTTTTTAAAAAAAAGAAAAGCGTGCCATCACAGACCCCTTGGCCAACATGCACCGTACAGAGCACGTTCATCCTGGTGATCTAGTGACAGGTACAGGACAGATTGCAGAAGACAGAGTTAAGAAGTAGGCCCAATGTAATGTCATGCCCAATTCCCCAATGTAAAATCCTTTTTTTTTAAAAAAAGGAAAGAGTGCCATCACAGACCCCTTGGCCAACATGCACCATACAGAGCACGTTCACCCTGGTGATCTAGTGGCAGGTACAGGACAGATTGAAGGAGACTGAGTTAAGAAGTAGGCCCAATTCCCCAATGTGGGGTCCTGTTTTTACAAAATGAAATAGTGCCTTCACAGCCCCCGTGACCAAAATTGTGCACCATTTTATTGTTGTAGAGAGCTGTGCTCTGAACTACAATTTCCCTCTCTTGCTGTTCACAGCATTGAGCATTAACAGGAATGGTGGCAGCGTACAGTTGAAAGTCGAACGGTTAAAAATGGTCCGGCTGTAGTCAGAATATTTAAATAATTCACAGTGCCATCTTTTCAATAGATTGCAAGAGTTATGATCATTGTGCATTGCCATGCTAAATCAACACCGGACAACAATTCCTATCTGCTGCACACTTTTCAGTACTGTATATGGAGCGCCCCCAAGGGCTAGGGGTACTCGGTACCGGGTCCTTCGGTTCTCAAGGGGGATGTCGTGGTGGCTGACCCGGTCCGTGGCCCTAGGGACGTCCATTGAAAATAGGGGGGAAGGTCTTTAAAGGGGAAATGTTCGTGACGCCACCTGTGCTATTCGGTCAGGGTGACCGACGCTGCTTAGGGGTCCGCTGGAGTGATGTTATGGCAGCTAGTTGGTATACCTTCCCACAGGTGAAGATGATGGATGGTGTGAGGCACAGTGAAGAACGAGGACACAAGCTTGCAGTCTCTTTACCTTTACTGAAGGCTTCAACATCCAGAGCACCAGATCACAAGGCTGGCAGAGTCCGGCCGGTCTGAAGGCAAATCCAGAGTCCCCTTATTCAGGTGGAAATCAGTAACCTTCCTCTAGCGCCTGGATGTTGTAGTACCTTACTGCTGAGCCTCTCATAAGGTCCTCACAACTGATGTTGGTGTTCTAGATGTTATGTCTTTCTCTCTTGAGGCTTTTTACAGGAGCTCTAGGATACCCCGGTCTCCCATCGTTGCCACCGTGCCTCCTGGGTAAAGGTCGGGCAACTAATATGGAATTAGCTGTCCTGCCGGTTTCTGCAGCCAGGCTTGGAGACAATGACTCCCTCGGTGTTCCGGCTACCAGATCCTGAGCCTCAGAAAGGAGGCAGCCTTTCACAGGGCAGAACTCCTTCTGGTTTCCTCTCCTTTTGCTATGACTTCGTTTCTCACTCTCTGCAACACAATTCTCCTTCAATGTCTCTTTCTTAGGATGCTGCCGCATGTCGGGCCGACGCAGCTCCATGGCCTTCTGTCTAGGCCTCTGAAAGGATCCCACCCCTCTCAGGGACCCACTACCTGAGTGGAGCTCAGATAGCAGCTCACTGGGTGAAGCCCAGTTCGCTTCTGCCTCACTTCCTATCCAGACCACCAGTTTTACCTAATTGTGAAGAGTTCCCTACTACATAGTTACTTAGTTACATAGTTATTAAGGTTGAAGGAAGACTATAAGTCCATCTAGTTCAACCCATAGCCTAACCTAACATGCTCTAACATGTTGATCCAGAGGAAGGCAAAAAAAAAACCATGTGGCAAAGAGTAAGCTCCACATTGGGGAAAAAAATTCCTTCCCGACTCCACATACGGCAATCAGACTAATTCCCTGGATCAACGCCCTATCAAGGAATCTAGTGTATATACACTGTAACATTATACTTTTCCAGAAAGGTATCCAGTCCCCTCTTAAATTTAAGTAATGAATCACTCATTACAACATCATACGGCAGAGAGTTCCATAGTCTCACTGCTCTTACAGTAAAGAATCCGCGTCTGTTATTATGCTTAAACCTTCTTTCCTCGAGACGTAGAGGATGCCCCCTTGTCCCTGTCTCAGGTCTATGATTAAAAAGATAATCAGAATGGTCTTTGTACTGTCCCCTCATATATTTATACATTAAAATAAGATCACCCCTTAGTCTTCGTTTTTCCAAACTAAATAGCCCCAAGTGTAATAACCTATCTTGGTATTGCAGACCCCCCAGTCCTCTAATAACCTTGGTCGCTCTTCTCTGCACCCGCTCTAGTTCAGCTATGTCTTTCTTATATACCGGAGACCAGAACTGTGCACAGTATTCTAAGTGTGGTCGAACTAGTGACTTGTATAGAGGTAAAATTATATTCTCCTCATGGCTCCCCCTGGTAGACTGGAGTGTGAAGTGTGGTGTGTGGTTTGTGATACCTGGTAAAGTGATCTCCTATATTGCCTTCAGATGTAACATCACTCCCCCTGGTGGAAAAATGACATTACTGCAACGACCAGGACCCTGGGGCACTGCATATACACTTGTGAATAATATTGTGCCTACAAAAAGACAGAGAGATTTGGCAAAATGTTTTATATTTTTACTAGCGTTCGACCACTGGGACTCACAGTGATTGAGAGCTTGGGGCTCAGGTGTATTTTAAAGCCCTGTCCTAAAAGGAGCATAAGGGCACATGTTCAGCCTTAATTTCATTCATTGTCATGGAAGTACTCAGACAATGAAGTGAATGAAGGTTGAGCATGCACACCTTCTTTCTATTTGAGACAGGACTTCTCTGTTTCAGGTTTCCAGAGTTCCAATCTAGGTATTGTTGTGGGTCCCAAAGGTTGGACTTTCAAAGCAATAACTCATTAATACTTCAAATAGTGCCTCTCATTTTCTTAAACCCTTCACAACTTGTGACGTGTATATACGTCATAGGACATGCCCATGCACTCCATGTGAGCCCTGGCACAGCCCGCATGTGTTCTGGCACATTTCAGCTGAATTCATCAGCTGACATGTGCCCCTAAAATCCACGGGTGGAATTGCAATCCACCCGCAGCTGTTAACATGTTAAATGCAACTGTCAATCTCCGACAGCGGCATTTAACATAGCCGAGCCAGAAGCACGTCACAAACCCCGCCCATCGGCGCCTGTCTCATGAATGTGGGGCATCGATGGGTTGGCATGACTACCTGGGGTTTGCAGGAGACCTCTGTGGTTGTCATTGCTGGATTGCTATGAGTGTTGATAAGAAATGCAGAGGGCACCACACACTGATTGACAAGCCAGAGAGTTCCCCATGGGCTTGGAAACAACATGAAAACACATAGAAAAAAGATCATGCCCATATACTGGGAACACCTCAGATAATTTAGAAGTCAGAAAAGCTTTATTGGTGGGAATACACAGCACAAACTACAATTAAAAACACTAAAATACAAACATACCTATACAAGAAACCATACCCTAGTATAGGGGTAATGATGACTAGCACCCAGAGTCCCTCTCTCCCCCCCCCCTTTATTTTTCACACAGAAAACAATATGCAAATGATGTGCAAAAAATGCAAACGTGCAAAATATGTGGAAAATACAAAGGCTGGCTCCTAAGTAATGTACCTTACAGATCTCAATATGCATATATCCAGACACAGCGTGCGGATGGAAAATCTATATGCCTAAACCAATGTCACAGTACCGTATGGGTGCAGAAAGATGTTAAATAACATCCTTGTAGGGAAAATGCAATGCACACTGAACGATAGGAGAGCAGATGGAGACGGCAGAAATAAAGCATGCCAAAATCTAAGGATAAATAAACCCAGAGTCCAGATACTGGAGACGGAGCCAGCATGAGCAAAGGGGGGGAAAAAAGGACAGGTGCGGGATAGGATCCCACGTGTATCGCCACAAAACCGGCGGCTTCCTCAGGGAGAAATAGCATACTGTGCTGGATTCCCAGCAAGTATATAAGTACTCACAGTGATTTTTAGAGGGCAAGCACCTGTTCAAAAGGCTGATACCAATCAGGTGCACAGAGAGATGCAGCCATCTTGGCCCTGCTCCAGACTGAGACAAAGTAGCAGAAATGTGCTGCGAACACGCGCATGCACAGAAAGTGCAAGCCACATGGCGCATGCATGAAGAAAACAGGTCGCACACACACGCAATGGGGCCAGAGATAATACAGTACAGCAAGAACACTGCGCGTGTGTACGCATTAGAAAACCCAATTGGTGGAGAGGGGCGCGCTAATGATGAAAGTAGGCGTGCTGGTAAAAGAAAGGTGCGCCTACACACAATCAAATCACAGGTACCGGTACCTCCCAGTCATATCATACAACATACACACCAAGCCAAAAAAAAAGGAAAGCAGCTGCATAGATGGTGCAGATAGAGCATGGTGGTTAGACTTAGAAAGCTTGAGGAATAGCAATAGTAAGCAAAGGAGAGACAAAGCTATTATATTACATTCTTATTCATTGTTTGCTATAATATGAAAAAAGTATAATGTATGCATTTTACTTTTTTTCATATTATAATAAACAATAAATAAGATTGTAATATAATAGCTTTGTCTCTCCTTTGCTTACTATCGCTATTCCTTTTTTTTTTTTTTTTGGTTTGGTGTGTATGTTGCATGATGTGAATGGGAGGTACCGATACCTGTGCTTTGATTGTGTGTACACGCACCTTTCTTTTACCAGCGCGCCTACTTTCATCTTTGTAAGTTTTGCCACGGACAAAGACATGAACAGTCTATAATTTTAAGGGTAGGTTAATTTTAAGATTGAGAGAATATCAAAAATTAAATCCAGAAAATCACATTGTATAAATTATATACAGTACATGTATTTGCATTTTGCAATGAGAAATAAGTATTTGATCCCCTATCAACCATTAAGGCCGGGATTACATATATGCGAGATACAGCCGAGTCTCGCAGGTGAAAACCAAGCTCTGGCGCCAGCACTCCGGAGCGGAGCGTGCAGCCGCACAGCAACATATGGAGCTGCACGCTCCGCTCCCAAGTGCCGGCGCCATAGGGAGGTTTTCACCTGCGAGACTCGGCCTTATCTCGCGTATGTATGATCCCAGCCTAAGAGTTCTGGCTCCTACAGACCAGTTAGACGCTCCTAAGCAACTCGTTACCTGCATTAAAGACAACTGTCTTACATAGTCACCTTTATAAAAGACTCCTGTCCACAGACTCAATCGATCAGTCAGACTCTAACATCTACAACATGGGCAAGACCAAAGAGCTTTATAAGGATGTCAGGCACAAGATCATAGATCAATTTTTACAATTTTGACCACTGTCCCTTTATGATGTAGTAACTCTGGAACGCTTCAATGGATCCCGGTGATTATGAGATTGTTTTCCCAAGACATATCATACTTTATGACAGTGGTAAAATTTATTTGATATGGCATGCATTTATTTGAAAAAAAACAAATGGAAATTTGGCGAAAATTTTGAAAATTTTGCAATTTTTCAAATTTGAGTTTTCATGCCCTTAAATAATAGACATACAGTACAGCGCAAAAGTTTGGACACACCTTCACATTTAAAGATTTTTGTGTTTTTTCATCATTATTTTCATGACTATGAAAATTGTAAAGTGTGAAACAACTGAAAATATGTCTTATATTCTAGGTTCTTCAAAGTAGCCACTTTTTGCTTTAATGACTGCTTTGCACATTATTGGCATTTTCTTGATGAGCTTTAAGAGGTAGTCACCGGAAATTGTGCTCCAACAATCTTGAAGGAGTTCCAAGAGATGATTAGTACTTGTTGGCCCTTTTGCCTTCACTCTGCGGTCCAGCTCACCCCAAACCATCTGGATTGGGTTTAGGTCTGGTGACTGTGGAGGCCAGGTCATCTGGCATAGCACCCCATTACTCTCCTTCTTGGTCAAATAGCCCTTACACAGCATGGAGTTGTGTTTGAGGTCATTGTCCTGTTGAAAAATAAATGATGGTCCAACTAAACGCAAACCGGATGGAATAGCATGCCGCTGCAAGATGCTGTGGTAGCCATGCTGGTTCAGTATGCCTTCAATTTTGAATAAATCCCCAACAGTGTCACCAGCAAAGCACCCCCACACCATCACACCTCTTCCCCCATGCTTCACGGTGGGAACCATGTAGAGTCCATCCGTTCACCTTTTCTGCGTCGCACAAAGACACGGTTGTTGGAACCAAAGATCTCAAATTTGGACTCATCAGACCAAAGCACAGATTTCATCTGGTCTAATGTCTATTCCTTGTGTTCTTTAGCTCAAACAAGTCTCTTCTGCTTGTTACCTGTCCTTAGCAGTGGTTTCCTAGCAGCTACTTTACCATGAATGCCTGCTGCACAAAGTCTCCCCCTAACAGTTTGTAGAGATGTGTCTGCTGCTAGAACTCTGTGTGGCATTGACCTGATCTCTAATCTGAGCTGCTGTTACCTGCGATTTCTGAGGCTGGTGACTCGGATAAACTTATCCTCAGAAGCAGAGGTGACTCTTGGTCTTCTTTTCCTGGGGTGGTCCTCATGTGAGCCAGTTTCTTTGTAGCGCTTAATGGTTTTTGTAACTGCACTTGGGGACACTTTCAAAGTTTTCCCAATTTTTCGGACTGACTGACCTTCATTTCTTAAAGTAATGATGGCCACTGGTTTTTCTTAGCTGCTTTTTTTCTTGCCATAATACACATTCTAACAGTCTATTCAGTAGGACTATCAGCTGTGTATCCACCAGACTTCTGCTCAACACAACTGATGGTCCCAACCCCATTTATAAGGCAAGAAATCCCACTTATTAAAACTGACAGGGCACACCTGTGAAGTGAAAACCATTTCCGGTGACTACCTTTTGAAGCTCATCAAGAGAATGCCAAGAGTGTGCAAAGCAGTCATCAAGCAAAAGGTGGCTATGGAGCGCCCCCAAGGGCTAGGGGTACTCTGTACCGGGTCCTTAGGTTCACAAGGGGGATGTCACGGTGGCTGACCCGGTCCGTGGCCCTCGGGATGTCCGTTGTAAAAAGGGAAAGGTCTTTAAAGGGGAAATGTTCGTGACGCCACCTGTGGTACTCGGTCAGGGTGACCGACGCTGCTTTAAGGGGTCCGCTGGGGTGATGTTATGGCAGCTAGATGGTATACCTTGCCACAGGTGAAGTGTGTCCCCAGGGCTTCCCGGTGTGTAGATGGTGAATGGTGTGAGGCGCAGTGAAGAACGAGGACACAAGGTTGCAGTCTCTTTACCTTTCACTGAAGGCTTCAGCATCCACAGTACAGAGCACCAGATCACAGGGCATGCAGAGTCCGGCCGGTTTGGAGGCAAATCCAGAGTCCCCTTATCCAGATAGAAATCAGTAACCTTCCTCTAGCGCCGTGGTGTTGTAGTACCTTACTGCTAAGCCTCTCATAAGGTCCTCACAGATGTTGTAGATGTTATCAATGTTATCTCTCTCTCTGTCCCCCATATGGATAGGACAAAGCCGTATGACCGGTGGCTTGAGGCTTTTTACAGGGACTCTATCATGCCCCGGCCTCTCGTGGGTGCCACCTTGCCTCCTGGGTATTGGGGCGGATCAGTAACTTGCAAATAGCTGTCCTGCCGGTCTCTGGAGCAAGGCATAAAGTACTGTTGCTCCCTCGGTGTTCTGGCTACCGGGATTCTGTGCTTCAGAAGAAGGCAGCCTGTGCAGGGCAGAACTCCTTCTGGTATCCACTCCTTTGCTATGACTTCTTCACCCTCTCTACAATACAGTTCTCTTTTCATGTCCTTTCTTAGAAACTGCCGCACTTATGGCAGGCGCAGCTCCGTGACCTTCTGTCTAGGCCTCTGACAGGCTCCCACCCCTGTCAGGGACCAACTACCTGAGCCAAGCTCAGCCAGAAACTGCCTAACTTCCTCTCCAGGCCATCACTAAGTGTGAAGAGTGCCCTAATATATAGGAGCATAGCTCCCCCTGGTGAACTGGAGTATGAAATGTGTTGCATGTTTGTGATCCCTGGTAAATAGATCTCCTTTATTGCCTCCAAATGTAACATCACTCCCCCCTAGAGGAAAATTACATTACTGCAACGACCAGGATCCTGGGGCGCTGCAGTTACTTTGAAGAACCTAGAATATAAGACATATTTTCAGTTGTTTCACACTTTTTTGTTAAGTATTTAATTCCACATGTGTTAATTAATAGTTTTGATGCCTTCAGTGTGAATTTACAGTTTTCATAGTCATGAAAATACAGAAAAATCTTTAAATGAGAAGGTGTGTCAAAACTATTGCTCTGTACTGTATGTCACACAAAATACTTAATAAGTAACATTTCCCACAAGTCTACTTTACATCAGCACAATTTTGGCGCCAAAAGTTATAAAGTTAGTTGCTAAAAGTTGAACAGCGATTTCTCATTTTTTCAACACTATTTTTTTAGGGACATCACATTTGAAGCCACTTTGAGGGGTCTATATGAAAGAAAATACCCAAAAGTGATGCTATTCACAAAACTGCACCTTCAGGTACTTCACAGGGATTTTGGGAATGTTTAGAAAAAAAAAATATTTACCTTTTTTTTTTTACAAAAAATTTACTTCAGATCCAATTTTTTTTATTTTGCCAAGGGTAACAGGATAAATTGGACCCCAAAAGTTGTTGTACAATTTGTCCTGAGTACGCTGGTACCCCATATATGGGGTCAAACCACTGTTTGGAAGCATGGCAGAGCTTGAAAGTGAAGGAGCTGTGAAAGTGACTTTTTCAATGCAGAATTGGCTGGAATTGATATCGGACACCATGTCGCGTTTGGAGAGTCCCTGATGTTCCTAAACTGTGGAAACCACCTACAAGTGACACTATTTTGGAAACTAGACCCCCCCAAGGAACTTATATAGATGCGTGGTGAGCACTTTGAACCCCCAAATGCTTCACTGAAGCTTATAAGGTAGAGCCGTAAAAATAAAAAATCATATTTTTTCCACAAACATGATCTTTTCGCCCCCAATTTTTTTATTTTACCAAGGGAAACATCAGAAAGTAGACCCCAAAAGTTGTTGTGCAATTTCTCTACAGTACCCAATACCCCATATGTGAGGCACAGTGCAAGGCTCAGAAGGGAAGAGGTGCCACATTGGAGTTAAGATTTTGCTGGAATGGTTTGAGGGTGACATATCACATTGCCAGAACAACAGAAACCCCCTATATGTAAACTCATTTTACAAACTGCACTTCCCAATGAATTCATCTAGGGGTGCAATGATCATATTAACACCACATGTGCCTCACAGAATTTTATACCACTGAGCAGTGAAGAAAGAATAAATTATATTTTTACCACTAAAATGTTGTTTTAGCCCCAAGTTTTTATTTTTTCTAAGAGCTAATAGGAAATGTTTTTTACAACAAACTGAGGTCCATTTTTTTCCTGAGTGCGCCAATACCCTACATGTAATCAGGAGATATTTTTCAGGCACAGTGCAAAGCTCAGAAGGCAAGGAGCGCCAGATTTTACTGTTTGCAGGTGCCATGACCCACTCGGAAAGGCCATGAAGTGCCAGAACAGCAGAACCCCCTATAATTGACCCCATTTTACGAACTACAACTCCCAATGAATTCATCTAGGCATGCAGTGATCATATTGACACCATGGGTGTGTCACAGAATTTTATAACATTGGGCAGTGAAGACAAAATAACTACATTTTTACCACCAAAATTTTGTTTTAGCTAAAGATTTCACATTTTCATACAAGAAGTGGGTTAAAATGGCTCCAAAATTTGTCCTACAAATGCTACTGAATGTGGTAATGTCCCATATGTATCTGTACAGTACTATTTAGCCATACGGAGAGACTCGGAAGGAACGGAGAGCTATTTTACTATTCAAGTGAATGGGTTTGTGCACATGTCAGTGTGTTTCCACGGACCATGTGTCCGTGGGCAAAATACGCTGTTTTTTAATGTCAACACAGGCCACAAAACGTCCCGCACATGTGCATACGCATAACACACATGGATATCATTCATGTGACACGCATCAGCGCCGGAGAAGAATCGTAATAGTAAGCTCTGTTCCCCGGCGCCAGGTGCAGAACACGGCTCTCATCATTCTCCCCTGCTCTGCATGCAATCCGCGCGAGCAGGTGAGAATGATGAGTTACATTTAAGTGATAAAAGAGACAGCAGACGGCGGCTGGTAGAACTATTACTTCCTCCCAGACAGAATATAGTATTTTATTAGAAACTAGCTGAAGAGCCCGGCGTTGCCAGGGCATAGTAAATATCTGTGGTTAGTTATAGCACCTCACTTCTCTTATTTTCCCATCACGCCTCTCATTTTCCCAATCACATCTTTCATTTTCCCCCTCACATCTCTCATGTTCTCCCTCACACCTCTCATTTTCTCCCTCACTCCTCTCATTCCCCCCTAACACTTGTCATTTCGACCTCACATCTGTCACTGTCATTTTCCGATCACTGCACTATTTTCCCTCACTCCTCTCATTTTGCACTCACACCTTTTCATTTTTACCTCACACCTCTCATTTTCACCTCAGTATATACATGTTTGTCATCTCCCTTATATATAGTATACACCTGTATGTCATCTCCTGTATATAGTATATACCTGTATGTCATCTCACCTGTATATAGTATATACCTGCTGTGTGTCATCTCCCCTGAATATAGTATATACAGTGGGGCAAAAAAGTATTTAGTCAGTCAGCAATACTGCAAGTTCCACCACTTAAAAAGATGAGAGGCGTCTGTAATTTACATCATAGGTAGACCTCAACTATGGGAGACAAACTGAGAAAAAAAAATCCAGAAAATCACATTGTCTGTTTTTTTAACATTTTATTTGCATATTATGGTGGAAAATAAGTATTTGGTCAGAAACAAAATTTCATCTCAATACTTTGTAATATATCCTTCGTTGGCAATGACAGAGGTCAAACGTTTTCTGTAAGTCTTCACAAGGTTGCCACACACTGTTGTTGGTATGTTGGCCCATTCCTCCATGCAGATCTCCTCTAGAGCAGTGATGTTTTTGGCTTTTCGCTTGGCAACACGGACTTTCAACTCCCTCCAAAGGTTTTCTATAGGGTTGAGATCTGGAGACTGGCTAGGCCACTCCAGGACCTTGAAATGCTTCTTACGAAGCCACTCTTTCGTTGCCCTGGCGGTGTGCTTTGGATCATTGTCATGTTGAAAGACCCAGCCACGTTTCATCTTCAATGCCCTTGCTGATGGAAGGAGGTTTGCACTCAAAATCTCACGATACATGGCCCCATTCATTCTTTCATGCACCCGGATCAGTCGTCCTGGCCCCTTTGCAGAGAAACAGCCCCAAAGCATGATGTTTCCACCACCATGCTTTACAGTAGGTATGGTGTTTGATGGATGCAACTCAGTATTCTTTTTCCTCCAAACACGACAAGTTGTGTTTCTACCAAACAGTTCCAGTTTGGTTTCATCAGACCATAGGACATTCTCCCAAAACTCCTCTGGATCATCCAAATGCTCTCTAGCAAACTTCAGATGGGCCCGGACATGTACTAGCTTAAGCAGTGGGAAACGTCTGGCACTGCAGGATCTGAGTCCATGGTGGTGTAGTGTGTTACTTATGGTAGGCCTTGTTGCATTGGTCCCAGCTCTCTGCAGTTGATTCACTAGGTCCCCCCGCGTGGTTCTGGGATTTTTGCTCACCGTTCTTGTGATCATTCTGACCCCACAGGGTGGGATTTTGCATGGAGCCCCAGATCGAGGGAGATTATCAGTGGTCTTGTATGTCTTCCATTTTCTAATTATTGCTCCCACTGTTGATTTCTTCACTCCAAGCTGGTTGGCTATTGCAGATTCAGTCTTCCCAGCCTGGTGCAGGGCTACAATTTTGTTTCTGGTGTCCTTTTACAGCTCTTTGGTCTTCACCATAGTGGAGTTTGGAGTCAGACTGTTTGAGGGTGTGTACAGGTGTCTTTTTATACTGATAACAAGTTTAAACAGGTGCCATTACTACAGGTAATGAGTGGAGGAAAGAGGAGACTCTTAAAGAAGAAGTTACAGGTCTGTGAGAGCCAAAAATCTTGATTGTTTGTTTCTGACCAAAAACTTATTTTCCACCATAATATGCAAATAAAATGTTAAAAAAACAGACAATGTGATTTTCTGGATTTTTTTTTCTCAGTTTGTCTCCCATAGTTGAGGTCTACCTATGATGTAAATTACAGACGCCTCTCATCTTTTTAAGTGGTGGAACTTGCACTATTGCTGACTGACTAAATACTTTTTTGCCCCACTGTACCTGTATGTCATCATCTCCTATATATAGTATATACCTGTATGTCATCTCCTTCTATATATAGTATATACCTGTATGTCATCTCCTCCTGTATATAGTATATACCTGTGTGTCATCTCCCCTGTATATAGTATATATCTGTGTGTAATCTCCTCCTGTATATAGTATATACCTGTATGTCATCTTCTATATATAACATATACCTGTATGTCATCTCCTCCTGTATATAGTATATACCTGTGTGTCATCTCTCCGGTATATAGTATATATCTGTGTGTCATCTCCCCTGTATATAGTATATACCTGTGTGTCATCTCCTCCTGTATTAGACCTCGTTCACACGTTATTTGCTCAGTATTTTTACCTCAGTATTTGTAAGCTAAATTGGCAGCCTGATAAATCCCCAGCCAACAGGAAGCCCTCCCCCTGGCTGTATATATTAGCTCATACATACACATAATAGACAGGTCATGTGACTGACAGCTGCCGTATTTCCTATATGGTACATTTGTTGCTCTTGTAGTTTGTCTGCTTATTAATCAGATTTTTATTTTTAAAGGATAATACCAGACTTGTGTGTGTTTTAGGGCGAGTTTCGTTTGTCAAGTTGTGTGTGTTGAGTTGCGTGTGGCGACATGCATGTAGCGACTTTTGTGAGATGAGTTTTGTGTGGGGACATGCGTGTAGCAACTTTTTGTGTGTCGAGTTGCATGTGACAGGTTAGTGTAGCAAGTTGTGTGCAGCAAGTTTTGCGCATGCCAAGTGTTGCGTGTAGCGAGTTTTATGTGTGGTGCCTTTTGAGTATGTGCAAGTTTTGTGTGAGGCAACTTTTGCATGTGTTGCAACTTTTGTGCATGTGGCAATTTTTCCGCGTGTGCAAGTTTTGCGTGTGGCGAGTTTTCCATGAGGTGAGTTTTGCACTTGTGGCGAGTTTTGCGTGAGCCTAGTTTCTGCATGTGGCGAGTTTTGCGCATGGCGAGTTTTGAGCGGCGACTTTTGTGTTTCGACTTTTATGTGGCAAGGTTGGTGTATGTGTGGTGAAATGTGTTTTGAGGGTAATATGTGTTCAAGCATGTGGTAGTGTGTGGCGCATTTTGTGTGTGTTCATATCTCCGTGTGTGGTGAGTATCCCATGTCGGGGCCCCACCTTAGCAACTGTACGGTATATACTCTTTGGCGCCATCGCTCTCATTCTTTAAGTCCCCTTTGTTCACATCTGGCAGCTGTCAATTTGCCTCCAACACTTTTCCTTTCACTTTTCCCCATTATGTAGATAGGGGCAAAATTGTTTGGTGAATTGGAAAGAGCGGGGTTAAAATTTCACCTCACAACATAGCCTATGACGCTCTCGGGGTCCAGACGTGTGACTGTGCAAAATTTAGTGGCTGTAGCTGCGACGCCTCCAACACTTTTCCTTTCACTTTTTCCCCATTATGTAGATAGGGACAAAATTGTTTGGTGAATTGGAAAGCGCGGGGTTAAAATTTCACCTCACAACATAGCCTATGATGCTCTCGGGGTTCAGACGTGTGACTGTGCAAAATTTTGTGGCTGTAGCTGCGACGCCTCCAACACTTTTCCTTTCACTTTTTCCCCATTATGTAGATAGGGGCAAAATTGTTTGGTGAATTGGAAAGCACAGGGTTAAAATTTCACCTCACAACATAGCCGATGATGCTCTCGGGGTCCAGACGTGTGACTGTGCAAAATTTTGTGGCTGTAGCTGCGACGGTGCAGATGCCAATCCCGGACATACACACATACACACACACACACACACACACACATTCAGCTTTATATATTAGATAAAACAAAACGTAGTATTACTTTTTTTTACATCCGAGCTGAGCTGCGGTGATATCCCCAATAGCACCGTGAGCGCTCACGGCTCACAGTGTTAGTGGAAATCTCACTTAAATTACCGCAGTCCGGCTGGGAACCGAGCCTTAGTGACCAGAGGTAACCTCTATGATGTCACCCCCAGTCTCTGACACTGCGTTCCCAGCAGCTCATTCACCAGTGGTTCTCAGCCTGTACGGTCGCATCTTGTCAGCGTCCAAGTTGAAAACTAATTATGCCCCAGACATAGATTACGGCGTGGGACAAAATGACCAACAGTTGAGGGATATTGTTTTTTGTTTTTTTGTTCTTTTTATTACAGGAGAACGAGGGCTTCGGTGGAAAAGGCAAGTTTCGTAGCTCTGGTTACCCAGATTTCATCAAGATTTCACCCTGTGTCATGCTGCAGGGTCTCCAATCCAAAGGCAGAGAAGCTGTAAACCCTCTGTCAGCTTCCGGAATGCTGTGATCGTGTTCCATCACAGTATTTCAGGGGTTAAACTACTGGGAGTAGTCTGTGACCGCTCCTGGCAACTAGTGAAGGGTGTTAGCTGATAGAATCAGCTGACACCCGGCGGCAATCGCCCGCGCACACTTGTAGGCTTGGGCTATCGCGATGACGTAATATTCCAATCATGATCAAATGGGCACAGGTCACATGGAAAGAATATTACGTCCAATGTCAGAAAGGGATTAAAATCCTTCAGTTTCCACAAGGTCCCCTGCTCAAGAAGGCACATGTGTAGGCCCTTCTGAAGTTTGCCAATGAACACCTGTATGATTCTGTGAGTGATTGAGAGAAGGTGCTGTGGTCAGATGAGTCAAAAATTGAGGTCTTTGGCATTAACTCAACTCGCCGTGTTTGGAGGAAGAGAAATGCTGCCTATGACTCAAAGAACATCGTCCCCACTGTCAAGCATGAAGGTGGAAACATTATGGCTTAGGGGTGTTTCTCCGCTAAGGACACAAGATTACTTCACTGCATCAATGGGAGAATGGATGGAGCCATGTACCGGAAAATCCTAAGTGTCAATCTCCTTTCCTCTGCCAGGACATTAAAAATGGGTCATGGCTGGGTCTTCCAGCAAGACAATGACTCAAAACATACAGCCAAGGCAACAAAGGAGTGGACCAAAAAGAAGCACATTAAGGTCATGGAGTGGCATAGCCAGTCTCCAGACCTTAATCCCATACAAAATTTATGGAAGGAGTTTGAGCTCCGAGCTGCCAAGCGACAGCCTCAAAATCTTAATGATTTAGAGATGATCTGAGAAGAGGAGTGGACCAAAATTCCTCCTGACATGTGCACAAACCATCAACTACAAAAACATCTGACTGCTGTGCTTGCCAACAAGGGTTTTGCCACCAAGTATTAAAGGGAACCTGTCACCCCCAAAATGGAAGATGAGCTAAGCCCACCGGCTTCAGGAGCTTATCTACAGCATTTTGGAATGCTGTAGATAAGCCCCCGATGTATCATGAAAGATGAGAAAAATAGGTTAGATTATACTCACCTAGGGGCGGTCCCGCTGTGCTCCGGTCCAATGGGCATCATGGTCCGGTCCGGGGCCTCCCATCATCATATGATGACGTCTTCTTCTTGTCTTCATGCTGCATCTCCAGCGCAGGCATACTTTGTCTGCCCTGTTGAGGGCAGAGCAATGTACTGTAGTGCACAGGCGCCGGGAAAGGTCAGAGAGGCCCGGCGCCTGTGCACTGCAGTACTTTGCTCTACCCTCAAAAGGGCAGACAAAGTACGCTGGCGCCGGAGCTGTAGGGTGAAGACAAGATGACGTCATCCTATGGAAATGGGAGGCCCCGGACCGGACCGCGACGCCCATCGGATCGGACCGCCCGCCCAGGTGAGTATAATCTAACCTCTTTTTCTTATCTTTCAGGATACATCGGGGGCTTATCTACAGCATTACAGAATGCTGTAGATAAGCCCCTGATGCCAGTGGGCTTAGCTCATCTTCCATTTTGGGAGTGACAGGTTCCCTTTAAGTCTTGATTGCCAGAGGGATCAAATACTTATTTCTTACTGTAAAATGCAAATAAATTTATATAATTTATGAAATGTGATTTTCTGGATTTTATTTTTTATATTCTATCTCTCAATGTTAAAATTAACATACCCTTAAAATTGTAGACTGTTCATGTCTTTGTCAGTGGGCAAACATACAAAATCAGCAAGGGATCAAATACTTATTTCCCCACTGTACATGTTTAGTATCGGTGAACTCGTAATGACCAGGAGAATCATAATGGCAGGTCAGTTTTAGCATTTAGTGAACATGGTTAAAAAAAAAAAATTGTCAAATTGCACTATTTTTGCAATTTTCCAGCACTTGCAATTTTTTCCTGTTTTCCAGTACAAGACATGGTAAAACCAATTATGTTGTTCAAAAGTACAGCTCGTTCTGCAAAAAACAAGACCTCATATGGCCATATTGACTGAAAAATAAAAAGGTTATGGCTCTGGGACAGGGAGCAAAAAGTGGAAATGTTATGGTTGTGAAAGGGTTAAAAATGCAATCTGATTTGTAGCTGAACCTACCAAACTGATTACCCCATTTCTATAGATAAGCATAGCTTTCGAAGTTCACTTTTTTGATTCTCTAAAATACTAATTACTCTGATTTCCTGGCATTTTGACCATTCCTAATCTTTAATCAAAGTAGGAGTATACTTTCTTTAAGATTCTAGTTAAAAACATCACTATTAACAAAATGTTGCATGGGATATTTACTGCTGTCAGGACAAATTATTACATGGAACTTTTCTTCTTGATATCTTGTAAACATTGTCTGAGTTAAAACATATTGAATGGATATTGCTGAGATTAAAAGGTATTATTAAATTGTCAGAAGACTGTTTTGAGGTTCTCGTGGGATGAATGTAAAAAGATGCAATGCGCAAAAAGTCCAAAGAACACAGAACTAGAAACTACCGTAAACTTCTAATTCATATTGCATCTAAAAAACCTTACTCCTATGAAAACTATCATTGCTATTCACATGCCCCTCCCTACTAGTTCTCCTGGATGAAGGATATTATCATCACTCTTTACACTATCCTAAAATTCCAGTGATGAAATATATTTATCTTGAAATCACCGGAGATCCAAAAAGGTACTATTGCCAAAGAATTGGTCTGAGGTGGGGCTATCCTTTTATAAAAAGACTTTGTAGCGATGGAGTGTGCAAGCTTGATGGTTACAGAATCTGAAGACACAAAAGAGAATGGTAAAACCAAAAACACTCAGTTTGAAAAAATGTTTGCAGTAATCCGCAAGTGCTAGTAAAAGATGTAAATAACAGGGTATTTGGTTGATACGTTTTTTGCAAAAAATGTATACTAAGCTGCTCTACCAATCTTCACGGTATACCCATATCAGAGCAGTCCTAACTAATGTATGCAATCCCTATCTGATGTATTTAAAAACCTGATCATCTGTATATTACCTGTGTGAACAGGGTTCAGAGAGGAAAAATCCATGTGTGCATACAGGGTAGAACAGCTTTTGTGCAGATAGCCCAAGAGGAGTGGTGGAACTCCCCAGTCTTGTAGACACAAGAGAACAATCATGGAAACAGGAACACATGGGCTACTTGCACAGTGAACAAGTCTGTAAGAACATGTTCACACACCACCAAGAAACCTGAAGACACAAAAGAGAATGGTAAAACCAAAAACACTCAGTTTGAAAAAATGTTTGCAGTAATCCGCAAGTGCTAGTAAAAGATGTAAATAACAGGGTATTTGGTTGATACGTTTTTTGCAAAAAATGTATACTAAGCTGCTCTACCAATCTTCACGGTATACCCATATCAGAGCAGTCCTAACTAATGTATGCAATCCCTATCTGATGTATTTAAAAACCTGATCATCTGTATATTACCTGTGTGAACAGGGTTCAGAGAGGAAAAATCCATGTGTGCATACAGGGTAGAACAGCTTTTGTGCAGATAGCCCAAGAGGAGTGGTGGAACTCCCCAGTCTTGTAGACACAAGAGAACAATCATGGAAACAGGAACACATGGGCTACTTGCACAGTGAACAAGTCTGTAAGAACATGTTCACACACCACCAAGAAACCTGAAGACACAAAAGAGAATGGTAAAACCAAAAACACTCAGTTTGAAAAAATGTTTGCAGTAATCCGCAAGTGCTAGTAAAAGATGTAAATAACAGGGTATTTGGTTGATACGTTTTTTGCAAAAAATGTATACTAAGCTGCTCTACCAATCTTCACGGTATACCCATATCAGAGCAGTCCTAACTAATGTATGCAATCCCTATCTGATGTATTTAAAAACCTGATCATCTGTATATTACCTGTGTGAACAGGGTTCAGAGAGGAAAAATCCATGTGTGCATACAGGGTAGAACAGCTTTTGTGCAGATAGCCCAAGAGGAGTGGTGGAACTCCCCAGTCTTGTAGACACAAGAGAACAATCATGGAAACAGGAACACATGGGCTACTTGCACAGTGAACAAGTCTGTAAGAACATGTTCACACACCACCAAGAAACCTGAAGACACAAAAGAGAATGGTAAAACCAAAAACACTCAGTTTGAAAAAATGTTTGCAGTAATCCGCAAGTGCTAGTAAAAGATGTAAATAACAGGGTATTTGGTTGATACGTTTTTTGCAAAAAATGTATACTAAGCTGCTCTACCAATCTTCACGGTATACCCATATCAGAGCAGTCCTAACTAATGTATGCAATCCCTATCTGATGTATTTAAAAACCTGATCATCTGTATATTACCTGTGTGAACAGGGTTCAGAGAGGAAAAATCCATGTGTGCATACAGGGTAGAACAGCTTTTGTGCAGATAGCCCAAGAGGAGTGGTGGAACTCCCCAGTCTTGTAGACACAAGAGAACAATCATGGAAACAGGAACACATGGGCTACTTGCACAGTGAACAAGTCTGTAAGAACATGTTCACACACCACCAAGAAACCTGAAGACACAAAAGAGAATGGTAAAACCAAAAACACTCAGTTTGAAAAAATGTTTGCAGTAATCCGCAAGTGCTAGTAAAAGATGTAAATAACAGGGTATTTGGTTGATACGTTTTTTGCAAAAAATGTATACTAAGCTGCTCTACCAATCTTCACGGTATACCCATATCAGAGCAGTCCTAACTAATGTATGCAATCCCTATCTGATGTATTTAAAAACCTGATCATCTGTATATTACCTGTGTGAACAGGGTTCAGAGAGGAAAAATCCATGTGTGCATACAGGGTAGAACAGCTTTTGTGCAGATAGCCCAAGAGGAGTGGTGGAACTCCCCAGTCTTGTAGACACAAGAGAACAATCATGGAAACAGGAACACATGGGCTACTTGCACAGTGAACAAGTCTGTAAGAACATGTTCACACACCACCAAGAAACCTGAAGACACAAAAGAGAATGGTAAAACCAAAAACACTCAGTTTGAAAAAATGTTTGCAGTAATCCGCAAGTGCTAGTAAAAGATGTAAATAACAGGGTATTTGGTTGATACGTTTTTTGCAAAAAATGTATACTAAGCTGCTCTACCAATCTTCACGGTATACCCATATCAGAGCAGTCCTAACTAATGTATGCAATCCCTATCTGATGTATTTAAAAACCTGATCATCTGTATATTACCTGTGTGAACAGGGTTCAGAGAGGAAAAATCCATGTGTGCATACAGGGTAGAACAGCTTTTGTGCAGATAGCCCAAGAGGAGTGGTGGAACTCCCCAGTCTTGTAGACACAAGAGAACAATCATGGAAACAGGAACACATGGGCTACTTGCACAGTGAACAAGTCTGTAAGAACATGTTCACACACCACCAAGAAACCTGAAGACACAAAAGAGAATGGTAAAACCAAAAACACTCAGTTTGAAAAAATGTTTGCAGTAATCCGCAAGTGCTAGTAAAAGATGTAAATAACAGGGTATTTGGTTGATACGTTTTTTGCAAAAAATGTATACTAAGCTGCTCTACCAATCTTCACGGTATACCCATATCAGAGCAGTCCTAACTAATGTATGCAATCCCTATCTGATGTATTTAAAAACCTGATCATCTGTATATTACCTGTGTGAACAGGGTTCAGAGAGGAAAAATCCATGTGTGCATACAGGGTAGAACAGCTTTTGTGCAGATAGCCCAAGAGGAGTGGTGGAACTCCCCAGTCTTGTAGACACAAGAGAACAATCATGGAAACAGGAACACATGGGCTACTTGCACAGTGAACAAGTCTGTAAGAACATGTTCACACACCACCAAGAAACCTGAAGACACATGGGTATACCGTGAAGATTGGTAGAGCAGCTTAGTATACATTTTTTGCAAAAAACGTATCAACCAAATACCCTGTTATTTACATCTTTTACTAGCACTTGCGGATTACTGCAAACATTTTTTCAAACTGAGTGTTTTTGGTTTTACCATTCTCTTTTGTGTCTTCAGGTTTCTTGGTGGTGTGTGAACATGTTCTTACAGACTTGTTCACTGTGCAAGTAGCCCATGTGTTCCTGTTTCCATGGTTACAGAATCTTCAAAGAGGTAATGCACTTGACGGTTACAGAATTTCACATTATGCAAAAGGTTTGATTACATTTAGACAATTGGTTTACAGCAATGGGTAACACTCTCAACACTCTACTTGTGCCTGAGTCACTGGACTTGTACAAGCAACTATTTCCATGTGCTTGTGATTTGTGGCTGCAGACAATCTCCTTGGCAGCATCTCCTTCACTGACTGCAGTCTCTGTGTCTCCAGCAGTGGAGTAAACCATTCACTCAAAATGCTTGATAGCCCTCTTCTTTTTCACATCTCGGCAGCAATACCCAGGAGTAGCTGTGGTCTTGAAATCTGTGCACTCTTGTGGCCCACTGGCTTACTTACTGCATTTTAGTACCTCTTACACAGGCATCAGTCTCCAGCTATCTCTGATGTGGCAAATAGAAAGGAGCAAATCCTTGTATATTATTTCAAAACACTCTTTTTTGGTGACTACTTTGTATCTCCGTTCATACTGCACCCACACACACAAATGATACACCATTTGAAAGGTAAACTTGCCCCCTTCAGCAAGAAAATAGCCAAACAAACCACGCATCCACAATGTGATCACAAAATACAGTTTAAATATTAGTTTTCATAAACCTTGCAGTAAAGAAAAATTACCTGCAGGTGGCACCACACTACCCCAAAGCACACTACCACAAAGCTGCTTACAGACACCACAAACAAATCCTAACATTTGCCTTGGGAGCTTCCTGCTTGCCGAGCTCCTTGCCCAGCCAATTTCAGGCACATTGGAGGATTGCACACTTCACTGCAGGTGAGTCACATATGCTAACATATTTGTAAACATGCACTGCCTATTCAGTTGCACACTTGCTCCGTTTATACTCCACCGACACACACAAATGATACACCATTTCAAAGGTTAAATTACCTGCAGGTGGCATTTGCCTTGGGGTCATTCCAGCTTGCCCAACCTATTTCAGGCAAATTTGAGGATTGCACACTTCACTGCAGGTGAGTCACATATGCAAACACATTTGTAAACATGCACTGCTTTTTCAGTGATTACTTCGCCCCACACACACAAATGGTGAGTCACATATGCAAACACATTTGTAAACATGCACTGATTTTTTGGTGATTACTTCGCCCACACACACACAATTATACACCATTTGAAAGGTAAACTTGCCCCCTTCAGCAAAAAAAGACACAAACAAACCACACATTCACAATTTGTTCATTAAAAACAGTTTAAATATTCATTTTCATAAACCTGCAGAAAAAAACAATAACCTGCAGGTGGCACCACAACCTCAAGCCTTTTTTTAGCCCCTACTTATCAAACCAATTTATTGTATTACCAATCTACATATATAAATACCTCTCTGTGTTCATTATTTCATTAAATACATTAACATTTGACCAGCTTGATTTTCCTGAAATTGCCTGCGCCCCCGACAACCAAAGTGCAAAAATTTTGCACGGGCCAACTAGTATAACAAAATTAGAATTTGCCAAATTGCCTGATTTTTCTCGGGAATTAAATTTGCAGTAACATTATTTTCTGCAAATTGAATGTTTCTTTTTATGCTCTGAGGTTTACAGACCTCAAAGCAAAAAATATATATGATGTAAAATATATAAAAAAATAATAATACCTCACTACACAGTGCCCACCATCCTGCTCTCTGTGTCACGGGTATACCATGACAGAGAGAGGCCAGAAAAATGCTGCAACTGGTTTCAAAATCTCCTGCACTGGTTAGAAGTAGGGTTGAGCGAAATGGATCGGACAAATTCAAAAATCGCCGACTTTCGGCAAAGTCAGGTTTCATGAAACTCGACCCGATCCTAGTGTGGGATCGGCCATGAGGTCGGCGATCTTCGCGCCAAAGTCGCGTTTCGTATGACGCTTTCAGCGCCATTTTTCAGCCAATGAAGGAGGACGCAGAGTGTGGGCAGCGTGATGACGTAGGTCTCGGTCCCCACCATCTTAGAGAAGGGCATGACAGTGATTGGCTTGCTTTCTGCGGCATCACAGGGGCTATAAAGGGGTGTGCACGCCGACCGCCATCTTACTTCTGCCGATCATAGCATAGGGAGAGGTTGCCGCAGCTTCATCAGGAGAAGGGATATAGTTAGGGAGGGAAGATTAAACCCCGAAACTGCTTGTGCTGTCCACTGTCCAACACCACCATTTTTTTGCAGGGACAGTGGAGGCTATATTTTTGTGCATCAGCTCTGTAGCTTATTAGGCTGCCTTATAAGGCTCTCTGGTAGCTGCATTGCTGTTTGCACGCTGCTGTGCAAACCAACTGCTTTTTTAAAAGCAAAAATCCTGTTGCTCCTTTCTGCACAGTTATCTTGTTTATTTGTCCACACTTTTGTGTGCAGCAGTCCTTTTTATTGCTGCCATACTTTTCCTGAGATCATTGTAGGGAGATTGAAATTGTACTACAGTCCTTGTATTTTTTCATATATCTTCCAGCCACTTTCTGCCACTTAGATTGCGTTGTTTTATACACTGGGCCTGATTTTTGGGCAAGTCTCCCCAAAAAAAGGGAGTTTCAAATTCTCACAAAGTGGATCTACTGCAGTCCTGTTAGTTTGGTGTATGTCAGCCAGCCACTTTCTGGCACTTACATTGCGTTGTTTTATACATTGGGCCTGAGTTTTGGGTCAGTCTCCCCCCAAAAAAGGAGTTTCAAATTCTCACCAACTGGATCTACTGCAGTCCTGTTAGTTTGGTGTATGTCAGCCAGCCACTTTCTGTCACTTAGATTGCGTTGTTTTACACACTGGGCCTGAGTTTTGGGTCAGTCTCCAAAAAAAACTCTCAACAAGTTTATATACACCTTCTACCTTGTTTTACAGTACCATATAACGGTTGTTATTTTGGTTAGATTTTCCAAAAAATGAGGAAGTCTCGTGGAAGAGGCCATGGGCGCTGGTTGCCAGCTGGTACTGATGGTGGTGGTGGTGGTGCATCTGGTGGTAGTGGCAAAAGCACAATTGCACCTAAGGCTGGAGGTGTTGAGCCAGCGTCATTGTCTGGCTACACAAGGCCTCGCAGGCTCCCTTTTCTGGGACTTGAAAACACAAAAAAGCACAGTAAAACCAAAAACACACTGTTGCAAAAAAATCACAGTGGACAGCAAGTGCTAGTAAAAAGATGGAAAAAACAGGGTATTTGGTTGATACGTTTTTTGCAAAAAATGTATATTAAGCCGCTCTACCAAACGTCAAGGTATACCCATATCAGAGCAGTCCTAACTAATGTATGTAATCCCTATCTGATGTATTTAAAACCTGGTCATATGTACAATACCTGTATGAGCAGGATTCAGAAAAGGAATGTCCATGTGGACACGCTGGACAGAACGGCTCCTGTGCTTGTGCTTGTTCACTGTGCGCGCAGCTCATGTGTTCTGGTTTCACATAATTGTTTTCTTGTGTCCACAAGACTGGGGAGGCCTCCACCCCACTTTTTTTGAGCTGTGCGCACAGGAGCCGTTCTGTTTTTTCCATCTTTTTACTAGCACTTGCTGTCCACTGTGATTTTTTTGCAACAGTGTGTTTTTGGTTTTACTGTGCTTTTTTGTGTTTTCAAGTCTCTTGGTGGTGTTAACATGTCTCTACGGGCTTGTTCACTGTGCGCGCAGCTCATGTGTTCTGGTTTCCCTTTTCTGGGAGTAGGAAAACAGCTTTTAAAGCCGGAGCAGCAGGAAAAAGTTTTGGCTTTCATTGCTGACTCATCCTCTAGCTTTTTCGTCTCCTCTTCAGAAAGTTCCAAATATAAAAGCAGCGAGTCGTCAGTGGATGCTCCCGGTCAGGAACAAGACATTTCCTTGTGTCCTTCACCCAAACCAAAGGTGAAGGATGCGTCAGGCGACACTACAGGTTACTCCATGGAGATCTTCCCACATACCGTGCCTGGGTTAGAACAGAAAATTGTCAACTGCCCATTACAAGATGAATCGGACATGGAGTGCACTGATGCACAGCCACAGCTAGATTATAATGCTGTTCCATTGACTCAGATCACTACATTGCCCTCGCAGTGTACTGAGGCAGAATCTGACCCTGATGAGACTATGGTGCCCCGTCCCGAACGCTGTAGCACCTTACACGGTGACACAGAGTGATAGATGACCCAGTTGTTGACCCAGATTGGCAGCCATTGGAGGAAGAGGGTGCCGCTGCCAGTAGCTCTGAAGCGGAGGAGGATGATCCGCAGCAGCCATCGACATCGCAACAGCTGTCATCTGGCAGGCCCGTATCAGGCCAAAAACGTTTGTCAAAAACAAAAACAGTTATAGGACAGCGTGGCCATCCGGTGAAAGTAGCACAGCGTGCAATGCCTGAAAAGGTATTCCATAGTAGGAAGAGTGCAGTGTGGCAATTTTTTAATGAAGATCCGAATGATCAGTCAAAAGTTATCTGTAAGAAATGCTCAAAGACCTTTAGCAGAGGGAAGAATCTTCAAAATTTAAATACAAGGTGCATGCTTAGACATTTAACCAGCATGCACTTGCAAGCCTGGACTAACTACCAAATGTCCCGTACCGTTGGTGCACCTGCTCAGAATGAAGGTAGTCAGCAACGCTACATTGCTTCCCTCACTGTAAGCCCACCGGTTAGGACACCACCAGCAGCAAATGTGGAGGTATCGTTGCAAGGCCAAAGCAGTCAGGGAATCACAAGGTTATTGGTAGGAAACACTGTATGTAGGCCAACATTGAGAATACCATCACCAACCCTCTCTCAATCCACCATGTCCACCACCACCACAACCGCTAGTTCCACCATATGCACCTCTCCAGTCCAGCTCACCCTACAAGAGACTCTCGTTAGGAAAAGAAAGTACTCATCCTCTCATCCGCGTACACAGGGTTTGAACGCCCACATTGCTAGACTAATCTCGTTAGAGATGATGCCCTACCGGTTGGTTGAAAGCGAAGCTTTCAAAGCCCTTATGGCCTACGCAATACCATGCTATGACCTACCCAGTTGACACTTCTTTGCGAGAAAAGCCATCCCAGCCCTCCACCAGCATGTCAAAGACAGCATTGTCCATGCACTGAGGCAATCAGTCAGTAGAAAGGTGCACTTCACAACAGATGCATTGACCAGTAGGCATGACCAGGGACGTTACGTGTCCATCATGGCACACTGGGTTAATGTGGTGGATGCAGGGTCCACAGGGGACAGCCATAGTGGGACAGTTCTGCTAGCCCACGGTCTAGGAAACAGTTGGTTGTAGGCGTTCGCAACCCCTCCTCCTCCTCCTCCAGAAGCAAAAGCTCGTCCACAGAGCGCAGTCGCATGACCACTCCATCCGCAGATGCTAGTGTTGCACACGAGGTGTCCCATTATCGAACAGCTAGTGGTAAGCGTCAGCAGGCTGTGTTAGAAATGAAGTGTTTGGGCGACAACAGACACACCGCGGAAGTACTGGCCGAGTACTTGCAGCAACAAACTCAGTCATGGCTGGGCAGGCAAGGTAGTCAGTGATAACGGAAGGAATTTTATGGCTGCCATAGCCCTTTCAGAACTTAAACACATACCTTGCCTGGCTCACACCTTGAACCTGGTGGTGCAGTGCTTCCTCAAAAATTATCCGGAGTTACCAGCCCTGCTCCTGAAGGTGCGAAGACTTTGCTCGCACATCCGCCGGTCGCCCGTACACTCCAGCCATATGCAGAACCATCAGCGATCGCTGAATCTTTCCCAGCACCGCCTAATAATCATCATTGCAACAAGGTGGAACTCCACACTGCACATGGTTCAGAGGCTGCGAACAGAGGCGTGCTGTGATTAATTTGTGGGAGGATACACATACACGGGCAGGCACTTGGATGGCAGACATGGAGTTGTCTGGTGTGCAGTGGTCGAAGCTCCAAGACCTCTGTCAAGTCCTTCAGTGTTTTGAGGAATGGCTGGTAAGTGCAGATGACGCCATCATAAGCATGAGCATCCCACTAATGCGTCTGCTGATGCAAAGTTTGACGCATATTAAGGAGCTGGCATCTGCAGCTGAGGAGGAGGGAAGCCTTGATGACAGTCAGCCATTGTCTACTCAGGGAACTCTCCTGGACGAGGTGGCAGACGAAGAGGAGGAGGAGGAGGAGGAGGATGGGGATGAATATTTATGGGAGGAGGATGCTTCTCAGGGGGCCATAGAAACTGGTGGCATTGCAAGGTCAGGTACAGGGTTTTTGCGGGACACAAGTGATGTTGATTTGCAAGAAAGTGCTCCTCAACCCAGCACAAGCAGTGAATTGACACCTGGAACATTGGCCCACATGGTTGAGTATGCCCTGCGTATCCTAAAAAGGGACCCCCGCATTATCAAAATGATGACCGATGATGATTACTGGTTGGCCTGCCTCCTGGATCCACGATATAAAGGAAAATTACAAAATATCATGCCACATGAGAACCTTGAGCAAATATTGGCTACCAAACAAGCAACTCTTGTAGACCGTTTGGTTCAGGCATTCCCAGCACACAGCGGCGGTGATGGTTCTCACACGAGCCGTAGGGGGCAACATGGCAGAGGTGTTAGAGGTGCACAAATCTGAAGTGGCGTTGGACAGAGGGGTTTTATGACCAGGTTGTGGAGTGATTTCGCAATGACCGCTGTCACGACAGGTAGTACTGCATCGATTCAAAGTGACAGGAGACAGCATTTGTCCGGTTACAAACTACTTTTCCTCCCTTATCGATGTTCTCCCTCACAGGTCATTCCCCTTTGATTACTGGGCATCTAAAACAGACACCTGGCCTGAATTGGCAGAATATGCATTACAGGAATTCGCTTGCCCTGCTTCTAGTGTGCTATCAGAAAGAGTCTTCAGTGCTGCTGGTTCAATACTGACCGAAAAAAGGACACATCTGGCTACCTAGAATGCTGATGATCTAACCTTCATTAAAATGAACCAATCATGGATTTCAAATTATTTTGACCCACCTTCTCCTGCTGACACTTAGCTTGCCTCAAAAATGTTTTGCTTTTCGCCTCCTCTTACTGACTTCTCCAATTCCTCCATTTGCAGCTGCTGAATGTCCACCATAGGCCATTTTTATACCTCCCTAAATGGACTGACTCCCCCCACAGGGCCGTGGTCACCACCTGGCGCAAGCACTGGTGCGAGTACCATTTACCTGGACAGGTGGGTGCACCCACTATTGGGCGACAGCACTGGCACAGGGTCCCTCATAGTACAATGAAGTGTCTCTGACGGTGGTGGTGCACAACCAACGTCAGACACACCGTCGTAATATGAGGGGCCCTGTGCCAGTACCCCCGCCCACGAGAGAGTGTTCCCCCCAGCTCGAACAGTGCTCTACCACTTGCAATACTTACCTCTCCCTGCTCTACCACTGTGTAGTCTGTGCTGTTAAATCCTTCAATGGCACTGCCAATACAAATTTGTTGAAATGATAAATGATAGTTAAAATATACAAGGGCCCTGGCCTCCATTTAGACCAATTAATACTTTGCGCCTACTACCACTGTCTGCTACTCAGGAGAGGAGCCCACCCCAATACCTAGCTATGCCGCCTGTTTAGTCCTGTTACCAATTTTGAACTGCATTTAGCCTACTTTTGTATTTGGGCCAACTACCTGTGTCTGCGCCACTCATTACAATTGTCCTCCACTGAACAAAGCAATGCCGCCTGTTTAGTCCTCTACCAATTTTGAACTGCATTTAGCCTACTTTTTTATTTTGGGCCTACTACCTGTGTCTGCGCCACTCGTTACAATTGTCCTCTACTGAACAAAGCAATGCCGCCTGTTTAGTCCTGTTACCAATTTTGAACTGCTTTTAGCCTACTTTTTTATTTTGGGCCTAATACCTGTGTCTGCGCCACTCGTTACAGTTGTCCTCCACTGAACAAAGCAATGCCGCCTGTTAAGTCCTGTTACCAATTTTTAACTGCATTTAGCCTACTTTTTTATTTTGGGCCTACTACCTGTGTCTGCGCCACTCGTTACAATTGTCCTCCACTGAACAAAGCAATGTCGCCTGTTTAGTCCTGTTACCAATTTTGAACTGCATTTAGCCTACTTTTTTATTTTGGGCCTACTTTTTTATTTTGGGCCTACTAACTGTGTCTGCGCCACTCATTACAATTGTCCTCCACTGAACAAAGCAATGTCGCCTGTTTAGTCCTGTTACCAATTTTGAACTGCTTTTAGCCTACTTTTTTATAGTGGGCCTACTACCTGTGTCTGCGCCAGTGGCGTAGGAAGGGAGGTGCGGGGGGGGGGGGGGGCGGCACAATGCGAGGGGCGGCCGGCACTGCTGGAGGAGTCTTTTTATCAGCGAAGGACAATATTGAAATACAACCCGTATAATCTACAGATATTTGCAGCTGGTTAGAAAATACTATTAAAACATAGCTTTTATTATTATACGCTAAAATCACTATATTACCACGTGGTTACAAAGTGCCGGTGCTCACAACATAGTGCAAAACATAAAACCGTAAGAAAATCTTGGCAAACCACACATATGCCTCTTTCCCAGGGTTAGTAGAATTTTTGCCCTTTATTGGGTATAGCAGATAATGGAGATACCACATCAGTCCCCTTTACTATTGCTTGTTACCTCTGAGGGGCGTTTTTTCTTTCAGCACCTTCCCTGGACACGGAAAGAGTGCTATAAATTTCACCCCACAGTTAACCTAATAATGTGACCAAAATCCGTCTGGTTTAGACCAACAAACCAATGTACATGCTGGCATATGCCCAGAAAACACAGCGGATCCTCTTGCTGTCACTTATTACTGCATATGGTGTTTACACATAAAACGCATGCTCCATAAATAAACAGAAAAAGAAAAAATAATCTCCAGCATGGATCTTCTAAAAAGTCAATTTATTGAAAACACTTTAAAATGCAAACATTTGCAAAAAAGAGATGGGGGTCCCAGGTGGTCAACGCCACCTGGGACCCCCATCTCTTTTTTGCAAATGTTTGCATTTTAAAGTGTTTTCAATAAATTGACTTTTTAGAAGATCCATGCTGGAGATTATTTTTTCTTTTTCATTGCTGGCTCTGGACTACGCCCTTGACCAAGGCGGCTCCGTGCATGGACATCATTGCACTGTTGAGGGATTGGTGAGCTGACTTATTTTCTTCCCATTTTTTCCTTTTTCCCTATTTTTATAAATAAACAGAGGAATACAGAAACCTCTCTCATGTTATTAAACCATAGATGCTTCCGGAATACATATATACCCCTCTCAATACACTGGTAGGTATATGTTCAATTGGTGCATCGAATGGATTTATATCAAAATATGTTAAGGTTTATACTCATCCATGGGACCGGGTCTTCCCAGCGGTGCCTTTTCAGAGTGCCAGGGATCCTTCTCTTTGATAAGTGCAACGTAGCACTCTGTTCCTCAATCCCTCTAGAGCTGATGTCTCCCAACGTTTCATAATAATATTCATCAGGGGGGTACTGACATCTTAGCAGCATACATCGGTGAGCATTGCTAATTATCTAAAGCTCTTGCCGGTCTTAAATAGACGCTATGCACCTCACCGTCCCGCATGTTTCCGGACGCCGATACGTCACTTCCGGTTCTCCGAGCATGCGCATAATGTGTAACAAAGTCTACGTCACATCGTGCGCTGCCCTTAAGCTCTAAGCCTTGCGTGTTATACAGGTGCTCGTCCTGTTTCCTGCTGCTGGAACGCACGCTTAGGAGCTTTGACCCGCACACATCATATGGTGACGCATGATCACCTGATCAGTGTCGGTACCTTACAGATAGACAGAGGAGTAGAACCAAGCCATTCCACCCTCAGAGAAATATACAGAAAAGACATCTAGCTGCGTCAAAGTGCACATAGCTTTAGATGTTGTCCCTTACAAAGGGAAAATGTACAGGTTTTTGCGGTCCCTATTCTCCATATACCTCTAGGACTATCAGCCATTTAAGTTAACTAACAAACTGGCATATCCACGCATATTGTTCAACTAGATGTAACCACTTCTAAACTAGTATATCCACGTATATTATTTATCACATCAATTAATGAAAACCAAAACAGATGGACACTGGCGAAGGAGAAAAAACGCGAAAAAACGCGAAAAAAAGCGAGAATAATAAGGCAATGAGGGCCACAAGAATACTAAGAGAGACACCACGGACCCTTACTCCAAGCAGAGTAAAAGGAAGGACAGAAAAGCAGGGGTACACTCACAGCTGTCCCTGTTGACCCCTGACTAATAGCAGTCCTGCCTAACGCGGAGGTTGGCACCCTAGGACCTGCGCAGTGGCGCCCCCACTCGACGGCGGCTGTCCCTGTCTCTAGAGTCCCTCTCAGACCACTATGCCTAAAGGAAAGAAGAAAAGTTTAGTTGTTCATTCAGGCCCAATGGGCTCTGAGTCTGTAGACGAAAGATCCACATGCACTCTTTTTGGAGGATACGTCTGTCCCAGTCACCTCCTCTTTGTGATTGTCCAATCTTCTCAATCCCTATGAAACTGATCCCTTTCACATTGCCATTGTGTAACCGATTGATATGGTTTGCTATAGGGGTATCTCTCCTATTTATAATGTCTCTGTGGTGTTCACCCACCCTCCTCCTAAATTCTCGACTGGTTTTCCCGACGTATTCCATTCCACACACACACGTCATTTTATAAACCACCCCCCTCGTCTTACAGTTAATGAACTGGCGTATGTCATACCTCTTTCCTGTCACGTTGCTAACAAACTCTTTGCCCGGACTGACAGAATCACAATATTTGCAATTTCCACACCTATGACATCCTTTCGTTTGCCTGCCAAGCCAGGTGCAACCTTGTGCCTGTGAAGAGGGAGGGGTGAAATGGCTGTGGACTACCCTGTCTTTAATTGATCGTCCCCTTCTGAAAGTAATCTGCGGGGAAACCGTGACCATATCTTTAAGGTCATTGTCCATCTGTAAAATGGACCAATGACGTTGTAAGATTGTTCTTAGGTCTTTTGCCCCATTTGTATACTTTGTGATGAATCTGGTGGGGTTACTTTCCTCCCGCTTCTCACCCGGGGTAAGAAGATCTTGCCTATCTCTTGATGATGCTGAGATAAATGCTTCTCTAAGGACATTATCGGGATACCCTCGTTCATGAAAACGTGTCCTGAGGTCATCCGCCTGTTTTTTAAATGTAAAGGGGTTCGAGCAATTTCTCCTAATTCGTAGGTACTGTCCCTTCGGGATTCCCCTGCTTAGCGGGAAAGGATGGTTAGACTCCCATCTCAGGAGGGAGTTGGACGCAGTAGGTTTTCTATACGTACTTGTATGTAGCTGCCCGTCATCCCCTTTTTCAATCACCACATCCAGGAAGGGTAGCCTGCGTGCATGTGATTCAGAAGTAAACTGCAGGCCCAGGTCATTGTTGTTAAGACCCGTGACAAATGTCTTAAAGCTCTCCTCATCCCCTTTCCAGATGACGAAAACGTAATCTATATATCTTAGCCAGAGGATGATGTTACTCTCACCCGTATCTGTTGTGTCCCCGAACACCACATTCTCCTCCCACCAGCCCAGGAGCAAATTAGCATACGAGGGAGCACAAGGGCTCCCCATTGCTGTACCCCTGAGCTGGTGGAAGTATTTCCTATCAAATAGGAAGTAGTTTCTGGTAAGACAAAACTCAAGTGCCTGGATGACAAATCTGTTGTGCTCATTGTATTGCCGTCCCCGTGTACCCAAATAGTAGTCCACAGCCATAACCCCCTTGTCATGAGGAATTGATGAATACAGAGCTTCAACATCAATCGAACATAGTCTCATATCCTCATCCAACGTGATCTGGTCAAGCTTTAGGAGAAGGTCCGTCGTGTCTCGTATATATGAGCTCAAAGATATCACAAAGGGTCTCAGAATTTTATCAATATATAGACCCAGTTTTTGTGTTAGACTATCAATCCCTGAGACGATAGGTCTCCCTTTCAAAGGATTAATACCCTTATGGACTTTAGGGAGGCAATAAAAAGTAGCCACCACGGGATGAGAGGGTATCAAATAATCCCTTTCATTGGCGTCTATCACTTTTTTCTCAAAAGCCCCCATTACCAAATCCTTCAGCTCTCTATGAAACACAGTTGTAGGGTTACCTTCGAGTCTCTCATAGCCAGTGTCCACATTGAGAAGAGAGTAGCACATCTCCCTGTATTGGGTAACGTCCAGCACCACCACATTCCCCCCTTTATCTGAGGGTTTTATGATTCTCTCGTGGTCATCCTCAAGCTCACGGAGACTTCTCATTTCTACCTTCGTAAGGTTATGAAAGTGTTTTTTTTCCTTTCTCTCAAGTTCCATTATCTCCTTAGAGACTAAGTTCACAAAGACATCAATTGCACCCAGATCACTGGTTATGGGTGGCATACGTCTGCTTTTACTCTTTAAATCTGTAAATGGGCCTTCCCCCAGATCATTAGGGTTAGGATCCCCCAAATGGAAAAGCAGTCTCACGTCACCCAGTAGATCCTCGTCAATGCCCAACTCAGTACAGTGTTTTTTATCCTCATTAATGAAGTGTTTTTTCCACTTCAACCGGCGAGCAAAGAGATTCAAGTCTTTTATGGCCTCAAAGCTGTCAAAATCAGTAGTAGGAACAAATGACATGCCCTTACTTAGGACCGCCATTTGTTCCTTAGTTAAGGGCCTTGATGTCAAATTAATAATCTGGTTTCTTAAATGGGGTTCCGGGAGTTGAACCTGCTCCTGAGGGGATAGCCCAGATCTAAAAAATGCTCACCTTTTGGTGATCCCCTGCCGGCTCCCCTCCCTCCGCGTGTACCTCCCCTTCCTCTAGTCTTCCCCCTTGTATTTTTGAATCTTGTCTCTGAGTCGGAAAACATGCACGCAGGCTACCCTTCCTGGATGTGGTGATTGAAAAAGGGGATGACGGGCAGCTACATACAAGTACGTATAGAAAACCTACTGCGTCCAACTCCCTCCTGAGATGGGAGTCTAACCATCCTTTCCCGCTAAGGAGGGGAATCCCGAAGGGACAGTACCTACGAATTAGGAGAAATTGCTCGAACCCCTTTACATTTAAAAAACAGGCGGATGACCTCAGGACACGTTTTCATGAACGAGGGTATCCCGATAATGTCCTTAGAGAAGCATTTATCTCAGCATCATCAAGAGATAGGCAAGATCTTCTTACCCCGGGTGAGAAGCGGGAGGAAAGTAACCCCACCAGATTCATCACAAAGTATACAAATGGGGCAAAAGACCTAAGAACAATCTTACAACGTCATTGGTCCATTTTACAGATGGACAATGACCTTAAAGATATGGTCACGGTTTCCCCGCAGATTACTTTCAGAAGGGGACGATCAATTAAAGACAGGGTAGTCCACAGCCATTTCACCCCTCCCTCTTCACAGGCACAAGGTTGCACCTGGCTTGGCGGGCAAACGAAAGGATGTCATAGGTGTGGAAATTGCAAATATTGTGATTCTGTCAGTCCGGGCAAAGAGTTTGTTAGCAACGTGACAGGAAAGAGGTATGACATACGCCAGTTCATTAACTGTAAGACGAGGGGGGTGGTTTATAAAATGACGTGTGTGTGTGGAATGGAATACGTCGGGAAAACCAGTCGAGAATTTAGGAGGAGGGTGGGTGAACACCACAGAGACATTATAAATAGGAGAGATACCCCTATAGCAAACCATATCAATCGGTTACACAATGGCAATGTGAAAGGGATCAGTTTCATAGGGATTGAGAAGATTGTCCAATCACAAAGAGGAGGTGACTGGGACAGACGTATCCTCCAAAAAGAGTGCATGTGGATCTTTCGTCTACAGACTCAGAGCCCATTGGGCCTGAATGAACAACTAAACTTTTCTTCTTTCCTTTAGGCATAGTGGTCTGAGAGGGACTCTAGAGACAGGGACAGCCGCCGTCGAGTGGGGGCGCCACTGCGCAGGTCCTAGGGTGCCAACCTCCGCGTTAGGCAGGACTGCTATTAGTCAGGGGTCAACAGGGACAGCTGTGAGTGTACCCCTGCTTTTCTGTCCTTCCTTTTACTCTGCTTGGAGTAAGGGTCCGTGGTGTCTCTCTTAGTATTCTTGTGGCCCTCATTGCCTTATTATTCTCGCTTTTTTTCGCGTTTTTTCGCGTTTTTTCTCCTTCGCCAGTGTCCATCTGTTTTGGTTTTCATTAATTGATGTGATAAATAATATACGTGGATATACTAGTTTAGAAGTGGTTACATCTAGTTGAACAATATGCGTGGATATGCCAGTTTGTTAGTTAACTTAAATGGCTGATAGTCCTAGAGGTATATGGAGAATAGGGACCGCAAAAACCTGTACATTTTCCCTTTGTAAGGGACAACATCTAAAGCTATGTGCACTTTGACGCAGCTAGATGTCTTTTCTGTATATTTCTCTGAGGGTGGAATGGCTTGGTTCTACTCCTCTGTCTATCTGTAAGGTACCGGCACTGATCAGGTGATCATGCGTAACCATATGATGTGTGCGGGTCAAAGCTTCTAAGCGTGCGTTCCAGCAGCAGGAAACAGGACGAGCACCTGTATAACACGCAAGGCTTAGAGCTTAAGGGCAGCGCACGATGTGACGTAGACTTTGTTACACATTATGCGCATGCTCGGAGAACCGGAAGTGACGTATCGGCGTCCGGAAACATGCGGGACGGTGAGGTGCATAGCGTCTATTTAAGACCGGCAAGAGCTTTAGATAATTAGCAATGCTCACCGATGTATGCTGCTAAGATGTCAGTACCCCCCTGATGAATATTATTATGAAACGTTGGGAGACATCAGCTCTAGAGGGATTGAGGAACGGAGTGCTACGTTGCACTTATCAAAGAGAAGGATCCCTGGCACTCTGAAAAGGCACCGCTGGGAAGACCCGGTCCCATGGATGAGTATAAACCTTAACATATTTTGATATAAATCCATTCGATGCACCAATTGAACATATACCTACCAGTGTATTGAGAGGGGTATATATGTATTCCGGAAGCATCTATGGTTAAATAACATGAGAGAGGTTTCTGTATTCCTCTGTTTATTTATGGAGCATGCGTTTTATGTGTAAACACCATATGCAGTAATAAGTGACAGCAAGAGGATCCGCTGTGTTTTCTGGGCATATGCCAGCATGTACATTGGTTTGTTGGTCTAAACCAGACGGATTTTGGTCACATTATTAGGTTAACTGTGGGGTGAAATTTATAGCACTCTTTCCGTGTCCAGGGAAGGTGCTGAAAGAAAAAACGCCCCTCAGAGGTAACAAGCAATAGTAAAGGGGACTGATGTGGTATCTCCATTATCTGCTATACCCAATAAAGGGCTAAAATTCTACTAACCCTGGGAAAGAGGCATATGTGTGGTTTGCCAAGATTTTCTTACGGTTTTATGTTTTGCACTATGTTGTGAGCACCGGCACTTTGTAACCACGTGGTAATATAGTGATTTTAGCGTATAATAATAAAAGCTATGTTTTAATAGTATTTTCTAACCAGATACACTGCTGGAGGAGGAAGAAAAAAAAAAAGGCGCGGGCCCTTTAAATCTTCGGGCGGTGCCAAGACCAGGCTCCCCCCACCCCCGGGCCCCGCTCTAATACTCACCTCTCCTGGTTCCTGCGGCAGCTGCAGCGTCTTCAGCGCCCTCTGACTCTGCGAAGTCTCAGGGCAGAGGGCGCGATGACGTCATCACTGTGCGCGCCGCTCAGCCTCTCTGTCCTGAGCGTTGCAGAGCCGGAGAGACGCTGACTGGCTGCACCGGACCTGCGCTAGGAACGGGAGAGGTGAGGATTTTACTTTTTTTTTCTTTATGTCTGACTCTGTCTGGGGGCAATGCTGGACACACTGGGGCAATACTGGAGACCATGGGGCAGATTGCTGGACACACTGGAGCAATACTGGAGACCATGGGGCAGAATGCTAGACACACTGGGGCAATACTGGAGACCATGGGGCAGAATGCTGGACACACTGGGGCAATACTGGAGACCATGGGGCAGAATGCTGGACACACTGGGGCAATACAGGAGACCATGGGGCAGATTGCTGGACACACTGGGGCAATACTGGAGACCCTGGGGCAGATTTCTGGACACATAGAGGCAATGCTGGAGACACTGGGGCAGACTTCTGGACACACTGGGGCAGATTTCTGGACATACTGGCACAATGCTGGAGGCACTGGGGCAATGCTGGACACTGGGGCAGACTGCTGGACACGCTGGGGCAATGATGTGCACGCTGGGGCAGATTGCTGTGCACGCTGGGGCAGATTGCTGTGCACGCTGGGGCAGATTGCTGTGCACGCTGGGGCAGATTGCTGTGCACGCTGGGGCAGATTGCTGTGCACACTGGGGGCAATGCTGGACATACTGGGGGCAATGCTGGAGACCCTGGGGCAGATTTCTGGACACACTGGGGCAGATTTCTGGATATACTGGGACAATGCTGGAGACCCTGGGGCAGATTTCTGGACACTGGGGCAATGCTGGACACTGGGGCAGATTGCTGGACACGCTGGGGCAATGCTGGACACTGGGGCAGATTGCTGTGCACACTGTGGCAATGCTGGAGACCCTGGGGCAGATTTCTGGACACACTGGGGCAATGCTGGACACTGGGGCAGATTGCTGGACACACTGGGGGTAATATGCTGGACACACTGGGGCAATGCTGGACAACATGGGGGTAATATGCTGGACACACTGGGGCAGATTGCTGGACACACTGGGGGCAGGACTTGAGGCATGGGCAGAATGTAGATACGGGGCATGATTGGAGACACGGGGCAGGATTGGATCATGGGGCAGGACGGATACGATGGAGGCTGGTGGGGCAGGATGGGGAGATCATATGGGGTAGAATGGATACTCATGAGGGCAGGATGCGAGAACATATGGCTGGAGCCAGGAATGAGATAAACGGGGCCAGGGTGGGGAATAGTATTACCATAGGGGCTAATTAAGGGATATTATTACTGCAGTGATGTATTTATTTTATTTTTTGAGTATACTGTTTTAAATGAGGGGGCGGTCCTGTTACTGTGCAGAGTGACACTATATCACCTTTTTTTCTTCATGTGGTGTAATGTAGAAGTTGTGACAAATTAAGTAATGTGTTCTGCAAGCGGAGCTCGAGATAACTGTTATTTCCTGCAGAAACGAGTCCTGGCTGGAAGGAATGATGGTGGTCTGTGCTGGATGAAAGATGAAGGACTTCACCTAGAGACGTCACTGGTGAGTCAGTGTTACCTATACACTGACACTATACACTGTATACTATATACAGCGGTCCTGTGTACAATGTCACCAGTGATCACTGTATTATCTATACATTATATACAGAGTTCCTGTGTATAATACCACCAGTGATCTCTGTATTACCTCTACACAGACACTGCATACTAAGTACAGATCTCCTGTGAATACTGGCACTTATGGTGATAGTATTGTGGGTTTTTTTTATTACTGATCAGTATTGTAGTATTCAGTCACTATGTGGTGGTAATATGTGGTCTGGAAATGGTGTTGTGGTATTTGTCCCTCGTATGTAGTATTATTCGGTCACTATGTGGTCTGGTCATGGTGTGGTGGTATTAAGTCACATGTTTGGCATGTGGGGGTGACATTATTAGGGCCAGTTTAAGTTCTACAAAACAGGAAAACCAATTTTGGTAACCTTTGTGTGTATTGAGCCGGGGGGGGGGGGGGGGGCGCCAAACTCGGGAACAGCCCCGGGCGGCAAAAGCTCTAGCTACGCCTCTGGTCTGCGCCACTCGTTACAATTGTCCTCCACTGAACAAAGCAATGCCGCCTGTTTAGTCCTGTTACCAATTTTCAACTGCATTTAGCCTACTTTTTTATTTTGGGCCTACTACCTGTATCTGCGCCACTCATTACAATTGTCTTCCACTGAACAAATCTATGCCGCCTGTTTAGTCCTGTTACCAATTTTGAACTGCATTTAGCCTACTTTTTTATTTTGGGCCTACTAACTGTGTCTGCGCCACTCATTACAATTGTCCTCTACTGAACAAAGCTATGCCGCCTGTTTAGTCCTGCTACCAATTTTGAACTGCTTTTAGCCTACTTTTTTATTTTGGGCCTAATACCTGTGTCTGCGCCACTCGTTACAATTGTCCTCCACTGAACAAAGCAATGCCGCCTGTTTAGTCCTGTTACCAATTTTGAACTGCATTTAGCCTACTTTTTTATTTTGGGCCTACTACCTGTGTCTGCGCCACTCATTACAATTGTCCTCCACTTAACAAAGCTATGCCGCCTGTTTAGTCCTGTTACCAATTTTGAACTGCATTTAGCCTACTTTTTTATTTTGGGCCTACTACCTGTGTCTGCGCCACTCATTACAATTGTCCTCTACTTAACAAAGCTATGCCGCCTGTTTAGTCCTGTTACCAATTTTGAACTGCATTTAGCCTACTTTTTTATTTTGGGCCTACTACCTGTGTCTGCGCCACTCATTACAATCATCCTCCACTGAACAAAGCTATGCCGCCTGTTTAGTCCTGTTACCAATTTTGAACTGCTTTTAGCCTACTTTTTTATTTTGGGCCTACTGTATATCTGTGTTTCCTCCTCATCCTGCCCATTGCCCAGCCACTGCTAGATGAGTCTGCTGGTACAGTGACCCAGACCACTAGATTCCCCTTGCACTCTACACAGCCAGAATCTGACCCTGCTGAAAGTCAGGTTCCCCTTCCCACATACTATACCACCTTACACGGGGACAAAGAGAAAGGTGCAGATGAAAGTGCAGGTTCCTTCATCAGGGGGGGGCATACTAGTTTTCACTGGCACAGGGCCCCTCATAGTACGCAAAAGTGTCTCTGGCAGTGGGAGGCGCCACCCGCCGTCAAACACACCGCCGTACTATGAGGGGTCCTGTGCCAGTGCCAACTAGTGGGTTCCCCCTGCTTGCTCAGGATCACAGTACTTGCAAAGTTGAAATACTTACCTCTCCCTGCTGCACCGCCATGATGTGTTCCGCGCTTCCTGGGCCCACCAAAATCTTGAGCCATCCCTACCCTCCACAACTTTAGCCAAATTGCCCCCTGTTTTCAATGCCTAACTATTATTATAAAGTAAATTAAGATTGACAAGCTTAAGAAATAAGAATTGATGTTTTTGGTATTAAAATGGGCACTGTAGGTGTTTTCCTGTCCTCCACTCACTGCCGACTTTGATTTCCCATTGACTTGCATTGGGTTTCGTGTTTCGGTCAGCCATCGACTTTTCGAAATAATCGGCCGATTTCACCCGACTCGACTTTTGACAAAGTCGGGTTTCGCGAAACCCGACTCAATCCTAAAAAAGTAAAAGTCGCTCAACTCTAGTTAGAAGTACTTCACTATCTACCGTATATACTCGGGTATACTGTTATGGCTGGCAATCAGGCAACACAGCGTGTAGTAATCAGAGCACATACAGAGATCTGGCAATAACCAAAAACAATAGGACGAGCTCTGAGACGTGGAATCTCTGTAGACTGCAGTACCTGATCTATCCTCACACAACTATAAGCAGCAGTGGATTGCGCCTATCACTACCTATGCAACTCGGCACTGCCTGAGGAGCTGACTAGCCTGAAGATAGAAATACAAGCCTGACTTACCTCAGAGAAATACCCCAAAGGAATAGGCAGCCCCCCACATATAATGACTGTTAGCAAGATGAAAAGACAAACGTAGGAATGAAATAGATTCAGCAAAGTGAGGCCCGATATTCTAGACAGAGCGAGGATAGCAAAGAGAACTATGCAGTCTACAAAAAACCCTAAAACGAAAAGGGGCAAAAAGACCCACCGTGCCGAACTAACAGCACGGCGGTGCACCCCTTTGCTTCTCAGAGCTTCCAGCAAAAGTTAATAGCAAGCTGGACAGAAAAAACAGAAAACAAACTAGAAGCACTTATCTAGCAGAGCAGCAGGCCCAAGGAAAGATGCAGTAGCTCAGATCCAACACTGGAACATTGACAAGGAGCAAGGAAGACAGACTCAGGTGGAGCTAAATAGCAAGGCAGCCAACGAGCTCACCAAAACACCTGAGGGAGGAAGCCCAGAGACTGCAATACCACTTGTGACCACAGAAGTGAATTCAGCCACAGAATTCACAACAGTATACGCCGACCCGAGTATAAGCCGAGGTACCTAATTTTGCCAAGGAAAACTGGGAAAGCCTATTGACTCAAGTATAAGCTGGGTATGCATTGTCCCCTTATCCCTGTCCTGCTCTGCGTGGCTCCCCCTTCCTGTCCTGGTATGTGTGGCTCCCACCGTCCTGTTCTGCTATATGTGGCTCCCCCCATCCTATGTGTGGCTTCCCCTGTTGTGTGCATGGCTCCCGGGTCCTGTATGGCTTGGCTTCCCCGATCCCACATGGCCCGGCTCCCCCAGTCCTGCATGGCTCGGCTCCCCCTGGTCCCACATAGCTCACCCCCCCATCCTACTCAACCTCCTCACACCGACGCTGCATCTCCGTTGTCCCAGCACTGGCAGCTCTTCCTGTGCTCAGCGGTCACGTGGTACCGCTCATTAATGTAATGAATGTGCGCTCCACGGCCTTAAGGATTGGAGATACGTGCATATTCATTACCTTAATAAGTGGTACCATGTGACCGCTCAGCACAGAGGAAGAGCTGCCAGTGCCGGAACAGGGATGCAGGGATGGAGATGCAACAACAGCACGAGGAGGGTATGATGTCTTCTTGAATCTGGCAGCTGCAGCTGTCACTGTGCCACAGCCGCCGGCTCCTGCCACTGCTCCCCCTCCTCAGTCGGCTTTCTAGACAATGACTCATGTATAAGCCGAGGGGGTGTTTCCAGTACTAAATGTGCTGAAAATCTCGGCTTATACATCAGTATATACGGTAATTAAACAGTGCAGGTTTTTTTGCTTGCTGGCAGGGAAAGGGTTAATCTGTTCAGTTGAAGCTCCTGAAAGTTTCCTACATGGAGTTTTCAGCTGTTCAGTGTTGGACACCCCCCTTTACTATACATGCTTACCTTTGGCGCTTAGGAATTCCCAGTGTTAGTTCTTACTGCCTGCTTTGGAGCTGGAGGTGTAGTTCGTGGTTGGAGTTGGCATTTAGAGATTTGTTCAGGAGACTGTTGCTTTGAGTTTTGTTTGTGTACACATCTTCATCCTCTCCTATTTGGTTTCTCCTCCCTTTAAATTCCCTGTGTACCACCCTATTTGGTGAGTGTATTTTGCATGATTGTTATCTTCATTTATCAATGTCCGTCTTCCCTTGTTTGTCTTTTTACTGTTATCCTATACGCTTTGGCTCCCACTTCCCTGGGTGGGGGGGGGGGGACAGATAAGGGTTGATATAGGAGCATAGTAAGATATGTCTCCACTTTCAGGATAAATCCGAGGACAGTTATAGACTATGGTGCCCCTAGTTCTAGGAACCTGGTTAGAGCCCACAGTTCCAAGGCACTGTGTGACACTCTGTGCCTCTGCGGGGAAAAAAATCATGCACCATATCTCTGGTGTGTTCACTCAAGGCCAGAACTACTTTGCAACCAGGATTTAGATCTGACTTCTGTGGCCTAGTCATGGCTGATAGCTATGGCCTAGAGTGAAAACACCAGACATGCTGCAAAACAGTGGAAAGTAGAAGCAGAGGACCAGACAGCGGTTAATTAGCAGTAGGAGAGGACAGAAAGGTGTGCGGTGAGGTATTATTTCATAACCTCAAAAAACTGAAGAAGAGAGAAGTATACAGGGACATAGGGATCACCTATATATCTGTTTTTATCAACATGAAAGAACAATAGAAAAATGCAGCAGTTTTCCAAAACAGTCAGGAAAATAAAACCAATGTGTGTGCATGAGATTTCTGAAATCTCCTAGTCTTTGCTGGTATTGTAAAACACAGCTTATAATTTGTTCAAAAAATGCAGCAAAAATGCAACAAATGAATATTTATGGTGGCTGATTTTTGCTCTGTTGGATGCACTTTTCACTCCCTAGAATGAGCCTCTATGCTCCTTGTTGTGATGGCAATGCTTTCTCTCTCCATAATGGAGATATTATTATGCAGATGGAATGGTCTCCTGTTGTTGCAATTATAGAGCAAGCATTTATTGTTGAATATCTTTACATGCCCCTCAGTGGCTCCCTCTAAAGCTCTGTAGCAGCGTAACTAGACATAACTAGACATAACTTTCAGAAACAGTGCTACCCCTGACCATGGGTAGTGTGTGCACCATTCACTTCAATAGGGCTGAGTTGCTAAGCTCCTAAAAGAAAGCAGACATTTTGTTGTGATCCTAGACAATCTATTTAAAGAAGTTGTCCACTACCATAAAGTTTTTTGTTTTTTTTTTTCATAAATCTTGCTATTATGTGCCACTGAAAACATCTACTGTGTTTATTTTAGCAATATTACCGGTTATCATGCTGTAGCAGCACAACTTCAGTGCTGGATTCAGCTCTCATGGGGTTAATCGACAACTTCCTTTCTCCTGAGTTATTGTGCTCTAATACTACAAGTTCCATGATGCTTTGCACTGCCACTAAGCCTGAACCTGGCACACCCACTCCAAAAACACACCCAAACCCCTCCCTCCTCTCCCTCCTCTCTCTTCAAAAAGATTTGTGATGTCATTTCTGTCCAACTCCTCTTTTACATTTGTCCAACCCACACTCCATTACACACAGAGATAGATAGATAAATAGATAGATATTAGATAGATAGATATTAGATAGATAGATAGATATTAGATAGATAGATATTAGATAGACACAGACAGACAGATAGAATTAGATAGATATGGGATAGATAGATACATACAGAAAAAAAAAAGAGCATAAACCGCACATCCCAAAATCATACGTTGATCTAAAGCTGCTAGGCAAAAATTTATATACTGAACATGAGGTTTTCAGTTTAACATTCTGATCAGACTGTATGAAGCCCACTGCCACGTCACGGCAAACCTCGTAGTGGGTCCTATCGCCCTAACGGAGCGGAGCCGTGCGGCGACCACCGCCACAGCGGCCACGCACCAGCAGGGCAGACGGCCTGTTGCCCCACAGCACCCATGCTGCAAGACTGAGTCCCCATGACTTCAGACCGCGCCGCTCCACCAGCACAAAGCCACAGCAACAATGGCCGCCACACAGCACCAACGCCAAAATGAAAGGAGCATTGAATCTCACCTTCCTCCAGCTCTTCAGTGAGAGCCAAAATGGGCTAGACCCCTTACTTTGCAGTCTCCTGCTAATTAAAATCACCTGTGCCAAATGGGAGGAGTGCTGGTCCATACAGATATATCTATATATCTATTTCCATAGATACGTCTATATCCATGTTTCTAAACCCCTTCACCCCTGGAGCTTTTTTCGTTTATCGCTCCCCTTCTTTCCAGAGCCATAATGTTTCCGTCAATATGGCCATGTGAGGGCTTATCTTTCGTGGGATAAGTTGTACTTTTGAACGACACCATTGGTTTTAGCATGTCGTGTAACAGAAAATGTGAAAAAAAGTCAAAGTGCAATGAAATTGCAAAAAAAGTGCAATCCCACACTTGTTTTTTGCTTGGCCTTTTTGCTAGGTTCACTAAATGCTAAGACTGTGTGCACACGTTGCGGATTTGATTGCAGATCTGCAGCGTTTTTTGCCGTACGGAATTGCATTAAATCCACAGTGTTGTGCACAACCAATGTAAGTCTATGGGAGCCGCAGACTTGTTGCGCACATGCTGCGGAAAAGGCTGCACCGAAACGCAGCTTTTTTTTTTTCTCTGCAGCATGTCACTTCTTTTGTGCCGAACTGCAGCGTTTCTGCACCCTTAGGCCGGGATCACACACAGCGAGATACGGCCGAGTCTCGCAGGTTAAAACCAAGCTCTGGCACCGGCACTCTGGAGCGGAGCGTGCGGCCGCATAGCAATATATGGAGCCGCACGCTCCGCTCCGGAGTGCCGGTGTCAGAGCTTGTATTTAACCTGCGAGACTCGGCCGTATCTCGCTGTAGTGTGACTCCTGCCTTAGACTTTCATTGAGATGTAAAAAATATCTGCAGTTTTGCTGCGGATGTGGGTCCGAGAAACGCTGCAGTTCAGGAGGAGGGAAGTGTGTGGGCGGTGACCAGGGCCGGACTGGCCATTGGGCACTTCTGGCAAATGCCAGAAGGGCCGGTGCCAGTAGTGGGCCGCTGCACTCTTTCCCCCCTCCTCCCGCCAGTGCCGCCGCCGCATTCAACTATACCGGCGTCTATGACGCCGGTATAGTTCAATGCAATAATGGAGGAGAGAGCGTCCGCTGACATTCCCTCCCCCATCATTCCCCGCTCTGCCTCTGACACTGCAGGTGCGTGATGACGTCATATCATCGCGCACCTGCTGTGTCCCAGGCAGACTGCAGCCGCCAAGACAGGATACAGGAGCCAGGAGCAGCGCGGGCAAGAGGAAAGATGAGGAGAGAGTTTTTTTTTTTTTTTACTGGACTGTGGAGCCATTATAGGGGGGATGAGATGTGGGTTGTGCTGTATGTAGCACTGTGTGGGCTGTGCTGTGTATATACCACTGTATGGGCTGTGCTGTGTATATTCCACTGTGTGGGCTGTGCTGTGTATATACCACTGTGTGGGCTGTGCTGTGTATATACCACTGTGTGGGCTGTGCTGTGTATATACCACTGTGTGGGCTGTGCTGTGTATATACACCACTGTATGGGCTGTGCTGTGTATATACCACTGTGTGGGCTGTGCTGTGTATATACCACTGTGTGGGCTGTGCTGTGTATATACCACTGTTGTGGGCTGTGCTGTGTATATACCACTGTGTGGGCTGTGCTGTGTATATACCACTGTGTGGGCTGTGCTGTGTAAATACCACTGTGTGGGCTGTGCTGTGTATATACCACTGTGTGGGCTGTGCTGTGTATATACCAGTGTGTGGGCTGTGCTGTGTATATATCACTGTGTGGGCTGTGCTGTGTATATACCACTGTGTGGACTGTGCTGTGTATATATCACTGTGTGGGCTGTGCTGTGTATATATCACTGTGTGGGATGTGCTGTGTATACTACTACGCGGGCTGTGCTGTATATACTATGACCCGGGCTGTGCTGTATACTACTACACGGGCTGTGCTGTATAATACTACGTGGGCTGTGCTATATTATGCAGGCTGTGCTATATACTATGCAAGTTGTGCTATATTATATGCAGGCTTTGATATATACTATGGGAGGTATATTATATTCTATGGGGGAGGCCGTGTTATATACTATGTGGCTGTGTTATATACTATTGCGGGGGTATATTCTATTCTATGGGGGAGGCTGTCTTATATACTATGGGGGTATATTATATTCTATGGGGGAGGCTCTTATATACTATGGGGGGCTGCATTATATTCTATGGGGGCTACATTATATATTATGGGGAGGTGGGCTGCATTATACTCTATGGGGGGCTGTATTAGATTTTATGAGGGATGATTGCATCATACTCTTTGATGGGGCTGCATTATATTCTATGGGGAGGTGGGCTGCATTCTATTCTATTCGGGGCTACATTATATTCTATAGGGGCTGTATTATACTTATATTCTATGAGGGGTGATTGCATCATACTCTATGGGGGGGCTGCATTATATTCTTTGGGGGGTTACATTATACTCTGGGGTGGCTGCATTATACTCAGCAAATTCAGATGTAAGGCTACTTTCACACTTGCGTCGGTACGGGGCTGTCGCAAACCGTCGGCCAGACGTACCGACGGACGTTATGCTAAATTTTGCACAACGTGGGTAGCGGATGCAGTTTTACAACGCATCCGCTGCCCATTGTGATGAGCGTGGAGGAGGGGGCAGAGTTCCAGCCACACATGCGCGGTCGGAAATGGCAAACACGTCGCACAAAAAAAGTTACATTGAACTTTTTTTGTGCGTCACGTCCGCCAAAACACGACGGATCCGTTGCACGACGGACGCGACGTGTGGCCAGCCGTCGCGATCCGTCACTAATACAAGTCTATGGGTACAAAACGCATCCTGCGAGCACATTTGTAGGATCTGTTTTTTTCCACCTGATCGTTTTTTCCGCCAGATCCGTTTTTTTTCTCATAGAGTTGTATTAGCGGCGGAGTGCGCCTGATGGCCACACATTTCATCCGTTTTTTGCTAGATCAGTCGCTGTGCATTTTTTCGACGTACCGAAAAACCGTTCCTCTGTATGTGTTTTCCGTTCAGCTGAAACAGCTTTTTTGACGGATCCTGCAAAAACGGATTAAACGTGTGGCCATCAGGCGCAATCCGGCGCTAATACAACTATGAGAAAAAACAGATCTGGCGGAAAAAAAAACATCCGGTGGAAAAAAACGGATCCGGTGGAAAAAACGGATCTGGTGGAAAAAAACAGTACGGTGCAAAAAAACGGATCCTGCAAATGTGCTCGCAGGATGCGTTTTACCCATAGACTTGTATTAGCGACGGATCGTGACGGATGGCCAGACGTCGCCTCCGTCGTGCAACGGATCTGTCGTGTTTTGGCGGACCATCAGCACGAAAAAACGTTCAAGTGAAAGTTTTTTTGGCCGTCGCGCCCACCATTTTCTACCGCGCATGCGCAGCAGAAACTCCACCCCCTCCACCCCGCACTTCAGAATGGGCAGCGGATGTGTTGAAAAACTGCATCCGCTGCCCACAGCGTGCACAAATTTCACAACGTGCGTCGGTACGTCAGCCCGACGCATAGCGACGGACCCGTACTGGCGCAAGAGTGAAAGAGGCCTTAATGAACGTTGGAATTTAAAAAAAAAAGCGGAAAAAAATGGCGTGGGCTCCCGCGCAATTTTCTGCGCCAGAGGGGCCAATATTTGTAGCCTGCTATGAATATCAGCCCGCAGCTGTCTGCGTAGCCTTTACTGGCTATTAAAATAGGGGGACCCCCCCCAAAAGAAAGGCTACGCAGACGGCTGTGGGCTGATATTCATAGCCTAGAGAGGGGCCATGGATATTGCCCCCCCCCCCCCCCCGGCTACAAATACCAGTCCGCAGCCGCCCCAGAAATGGTGCAACTGTAAGATGCGCCAATTCCGGCACTTAGCCCCTCTCTTCCCACTCCCGAGTAGCGGTGGGATACGGGGTAATAAGGGGTTAATTTCACCTTGCTATTGTAAAGTGACATTAAGCCGGGTTAATAACGGAGAGGCGTCAATAAGACGCCTATCCATTATTAATCCAATAGTAAGAAAGGGTTAATAAAACGCACACATTTGGAAAAAAGTATTTTAATATTCTTCATTTAACCCTACTTACCATACTTCAGCGCCTGCAAAAAAAAGTAAAATAAACCGTATACTACCTGTCTGCCATAGTCCAATTAATAACGAGTGTCCCACGACGATCTCCCCTATAGAACAGTGGCATCGGGTGATGTCACTGCTCTACAGGACCCTCAGTGACGCACTGACAGGAGACAATGGCTCCTGCAGTGCATCACTGAGGTTACTCTAGTTCACTCGTCTCACTTTATGGCATTTGCTGTGTGGGAAAATGTCTCAACAAGCAATGCCAATAGTGAGACTAGGGACTATTTTCTCACAGGGGCGTAGGAATACCTTGTGAGGAATACATGATGGAAGGATACCTTCCATCATTGTGTTCCTGGAGCCCCTGGAGAGCGGTCGCATCAGCTGATGCTCCTGTTCTCCATGGGAGATCGTCGTGGGACACTCGTTTTAATTGGATTTCTGCGGACAGGGAGTATAGTGTTTATTATTTTAATATTTTTTACAGGTGACAATGGCTTCGGGGAACAAAGTGACAAGTGATGGTGAGTATGTACTCTATGTTAAATGTACTGTATGTCTGTAGTATGTATGTATGTACTGTATGTCGCATGTTGTCGCATGGTGCATGTAGTTGCATGGTGCATGTCGCATGTCGTCGCATGGTGCATGTCGCGTGTCGTCGCATGGTGCACGTCGCATGTCGTCACATGGTGCACGTCGCATGTCGTCACATGGTGCATGTCGCATGTCGTCGCATGGTGCATGTCATCGCATGGTGCATGTCGGCACATGGTGCATGTCGTCGCATGTGCATGTCGCCGCATGGTGCATGTCGTCGCATGGTACATGTAGCAAGTCGCATGGTGCATGTCGCATGGTGCATGTCACATGGTGCGTGTCGCATGGTGCATGTCAGCGCATGGTGCATGTCGTCGCATGGTGCATGTCGTCGCATGGGGCATGTCGCATGTAGTCGCATGGTGCATGTCGCATGGTGCATGTCGTTGCATGGTGCATGTCGCATGTCATTGCATGGTGCATGTCGCATGGCACATGATGCATGCCGTCGCATGGTGCATGCCGTCGCATGGTGCATGTCGTTGCATGTAGTCATATGGTGCATGTCGCATGTCGTCGCATGGTGCATGTCGTCGCATGGTGCATGTCGTCGCATGGTGCATGTAGCAAGTCGCATGTCGTCGCATGGTGCATGTCGCATGGTGCATGTCACATGGTGCGTGTCGCATGGTGCATGTCAGCACATGGTGCATGTCGTCGCATGGTGCATGTCGTCGCATGGGGCATGTCGCATGTCGTCGCATGGTGCATGTCGCATGGTACATGTCGTTGCATGGTGCATGTCGCATGTCGTATGTCATTGCATGGTGCATGTCGCATGGCACATGATGCATGCCGTCGCATGGTGCATGTCGTCGCATGTCGTCGCATGTAGTCATATGGTGCATGTCGCATGTCGTCGCATGGTGCATGTCGCCGCATGGTGCATGTTGTCGCATGGTGCATGTCGCATGTCGTCGCACGGTGCATGTTGCATGGTGCATGCCGCATGTCATTGCGTGGTGCATGTCGTCGCATGGCGCATGTCACATGTCGTTGCATGGTGCATGTCGTTGCATGGTGCATGTCACCGCATGGTGCATGTCACCGCATGGTGCATGTCGCATGTCGTCGCATGGTGCATGTCGCATGGTGCATGTCGCATGTCGTCGCATGGTGCATGTCGTCGCATGGCATGTCATCGCATGGTGCATGTCATCGCATGGTGCATGTCGTATGGTGCATGTGTTGCATGATGTCACATGTCACATGGTGTGATGTATGTATGTATGTATGTACTGTATATGTGTTTTTTTTTTGTTTTTTTACATTCAACACATTAGCCGGATGATGGGACTACTACTGTCCCATCATTGTCTAATGTGTCACTCACTGTCAGTGTAGCAGGCAGAGCCCGATGGGACTTGTAGTCCCATCGGATGATGCCTGCACACGCGCACGCACACACACACACACCCCGCAGCGGACCCCAGCGCAAACACCGGTGCCGGAACGCAGACACCGGCACCGGCACGCAGACACCGGTGCCGGTCCGCAAACACCGGCGCCGGCACGCAGACATCGGCGCCGGTCTACAAACACCGGCGCCGGCACGCAGACACCTGGCGACCGCAGCACAGCCCCGCCCGCCCGCAGATCCCAGCACTGAGCACACACAGTCAGCCCCACCCGCCCCCAGCACAGCCCCGCAGGCAGCCCCCAGCACCGCCCACAGCACAGTCACTCTTGATGAGTGACTGCTGACTGTGGGGGCTGGTCACGCCTGCTGCTGATGACACGTCAATTTCCAGAGTCTGGAAATTGACGTGGCGTTGGCGGAAATGAGCGGCGGCTGCAGCCTGGGGGTCACGTGACCCGGACTCAGCAGCCAGAATAGCGCCGCTCACAGGCGAAAACGGCAACGGAAGGTAATTGCACAATTCATTAGGGGCCCCGGGGGGGTACATTGGGGGGTTAATTGAAAGTAGTGGACAACCCCTTTAAGGCCGGTTTCACACGTCAGTGGCTCTGGTACTTGTAGTGACAGTTTTCTCACGTACCGGAGTCACTGACACACGTAGACCCATTCAAATGAATGTGTCTATGCACATGCCTGCGTGTTTTCACGGACCGTGTGTCCGTGTGCAAAACACGAAGACATGTCCGCTTTTCTCCGGCAGCACGGTCCGCAAAGCGTCCCGCACACGTGCACACGGAGAACAGTGTGCACTCTCCTCCATGTGCACGTACCGCCACAGGAGTGAGTATAACCTAACCTCTTTTTCTCATCTTTCAGGATACATCGGGGGCTTATCTACAGCATTACAGAATGCTGTAGATATGCCCCTGATGCCAGTGGGCTTAGCTCACCTTCAATTTTGGGGGTGACAGGTTCGCTTTAACCTGCACTGGAGAGAAAGAGGGACCATTTATGCTCTCACTATCGTACTACTATTGTCCATTGTGTGCAATGTCAGCAGCAAACTCTTAGGGCTTCTTCTAACTTGCGAGAAATACGTGCGAGTCTCGCATGTTAAAACCAAGCTCTGGCGCCTGCACTCCAGAGCGGAGCGTGCTGCTCCATGTGTTGCTATGCAGCCGCACGCTCCGCTGCGGAGTGCAGGCGCCAGAGCTTGGTTTTAACATGCGAGACTCGCACGTATTTCTCGCAAGTGAGAAGGAGCCCTTAGGGCTCGCTCACATGAGCGTATAACATATTTTATCGGATTGTACTAGGCCTAGTTTTATACTATGAAATGATGCAGATCATGACGATTTGGCAATAATCGGAGTATGCATATGGAACGCCCGCCAGGGCTGTGGGGCACTCAATACCGGGTCCAGTCATTATTAAAGGGGTGGTCACAATGGCAGCGACCCAGTCCATGGCCCTGGGTGCCCAAGTAAAAGGGATAGACTTTAAAGGGATTTGTAAAGTGATAAAAGTTTGTGACGCCACCTGTGGTGCTCGGTCAGGGGTGACCGTCGCTGCTTTAAGGGGTACTCTGTGGGTGATGGTACTGCAGCAAAGATGGAGACACTTCCCAGAGGTGAAGCTGGGTCCCCAGGGCTCCCGGTGTGTTTGGCAAGGATGGTGTGTTACCGGAATAAACAGAGGACACAAGGTTGCAGTCTCTTTACCTTGTTTGCTAATGATAGACAACCTCAGTCCAGGGTACCAGCAACAGGTGACAGTGGAGTCCAGGCAGCCTGAAATTGAGTAGAATCCCCTTTGCCTGGTCAGATTGGGAGCCTTCCACTATGCGCTAAGCAATAGTCCATTGCTGCCTGTGGCTTCTGTCAAGATCCTCGCTTACTCTCTGTCCTGGACAGTCCCTGCATGGTAGGCAAATTGAGCCGTTTCCTTGAGGTCTCTATTCAAGGTGACTCTGGGCTCTGGATGTTGCTGTACCTCAGGGTGTAATATGGGCAAGTCACTTTCAATTTCCTTCCCTCCAGTTCTGCTGTGGGACTTGTAGTTCCACACAGCCTCGGGCTCACGGTGCCCACTTTCATTGATTCAGCTTAGAAGGAGCTTACTCGCAGCTCTCCTCTAGCTTCTGATTTCTCCTGTGCTCCTTCACTGTTCCTTGATAGCTCAAGACTAACTAAAGGTACCTTCACAATAAGCAACTTTACAACGAGAACGACAGCGATCTGTCACGTTGCAGCGTCCTGGATAGCGATCTCGTTGTGTTTGACACGCAGCAGCGATCTGGATCCCGCTGTGCTATCGCTGGTCGTAGCTAGAAGTCCAGAACTTTATTTGGTCGTCAGGTCGGCGTGTATCGTCATGTTTGACATCAAAAGCAACGATGCCAGCAACGAGCATAGGGGGCGTCGCAGCGTCTCGTTCTAGCCAGGTAGGCGTTTAACATTACTAAAGGAGACGCCTTTGCAATACATTACAAAAAGAGATGCCTTAACATTAGCTTACATTTAGTAAGGAGATGCTATCGTTACATTACATTAAAAAAGGAGACACCATTACATTACATTACAAATGGCCTGGGAGGTGTCGTGTTCATTACAAAAAGGGGCCCTCTTCCATACATTACATTAGAAAAGGTGACACTTACATTAGATTATTACAATACAAAAGGAGACGCCTTTACATGACAAAAGGAGACGCCCTCAGTCGCGACGGCCTGGGAGGTGGTGTGTACATTACAAAAAGGGGGCCTTTTCAATACATTACATTACAAAAGGTGACGCTTACATTTCATTATTACATTACAAAAGGTGACGCCACAACGTTACATTACATTACAAAAGGAGATGCCTTAACATTACAAAAGGAGACGCCCTCAGTTGCGATGGCCTGAAATGAGTGGCTGTGACGCCGTCTCCCTGTGAACGCTGATAGGCCACAGCGGGATCATCTGTAGCTGCGTTCCAAAATATAAACCGCGACTCTACTCAGTCTACTCAGTCTTACCTTTGGAATCACTTGTGCGTCCTCCACTACCAACGAGCCTCACGTGAGCGTCCTATTTGGAAATCCAGAATTCTGCTTCGTCTTCATTCTCTATCTCTATAACAACGTATCAACGGTAAGTAATATCTTTGTGCTGTTTGTTTCATCTGCCATGCAGCAATGATAATTTATGTGTATTGTAGAGTGATGTATACTACATCTCTGCAGAGATCTGTTTGAGCTGTTGCGCTGGCTGGCAGCCATTTTGAGCGTTCACTTTCTTGCTTGCTGTAACTTAATTATTTATTTCTTTTTTTTCAGATGTCTGCCAATGACCAGGAGTTTATTCGGGCACTCATCGACATGTACCGCTCCCTGCCCTGCTCGTGGAAAATCAAGTCTGCGGATTACAGCAACCGCTACATGAAGAAAGCTGCGTACTAGAAGCTGGTGGCTCTCCGCAAGCAGCATCATCCCACAGAGACGGTGGATGAAAACATTGTGCGGAAGAAGATTCAGGCTCTCCGCGCAGTGTACAAAAAAGAACTGAACAAGGTCGAAAAGTCGATGAAGTCTGGGGCCGGAACCGATGACGTCTATGTGCCCAAGTTGTACTATGACCTGCTGGCGTTCACTCGGGACCAGGAAATCCCTCGCCCGTGCCAGACCGTCACAAGTCTTTGTGCCCCATCCGCTGAAGTGATCTGGCCCGAGTCTCCTGACGAGCATGTAAGTACCCCCTAGCTTCCCTGCTTGTAGCATGCTGTGTGTCTTATATGTTTATGAGACTGCACGGTTTCCAATCATAATAATTCACGTTTTTCATGTTTAATCCACCAGATACAGTTGCCACTTCCTGTTCAGATAAGCATGTCCAAACAGTCCATCCCTACCTTTAAATGCTGTCTTATTTCAACATTAATTTAAATTTTGTGTCTTCCGCACATTCGTACATTATAGCCGCCAAAAGTAGTTCAGCCCAGCTCTGTAAGCTCTGTAACCCCTGTGGTTTGCTACCTAGATAACTGTTGCTCATAGCTTCCCACGGACGGGCATAGAGGCGTTGGGGAGGTGGGGGCTCTCTAGGGCTGATTTGTTTGTATGTTATTGACTTTTTTTTTCCTGTACTCGCAGGTGCCTCCTCAACAGCTCGATACACTGGAAGGGAACGATGACGAGACCTCTCAGTCCTCCATAAGCCCGTGTGTCGAGGAGCAGACACGTCCACAGCGGCCTTCTCGCAAAAGAAAGGCGACTGCAGGCACACCTGTGAATCTCCTGGCACTGGCTAACAACATAATGACCCACCATGTCACAACCCAGCTCACCGGATTCCCATCCTTTGTTGCTGAACGGTTAAACACACTGGACATTACCCAGCGAAGCAATGCGAAGAGATTAATATTTGAGGTGTTGAATGCAGCAGCCGCTGGCAAACTGAGTGACACATCAATGATGACCATCAGCAACCGTCAGCCCAGTGGCCAGTGTTATTGGGGACACCAGCAGGAGCCCATGCACAGCACTCCTGTCCGCAGACCGGCCCCACCTCATTTGCAGTTCCGGACACCACCTCCACACCCTTCTTTTGGTGACTATTTGCAAGGACCTTCTACGGCCACACACCACTACAGCGAGATGGACACCAACTATCAGCAGCTGTAATGTTCTTGGACAGAAAACGATAGACTTCCGTTTCATAAGCACTTTATGCGTTCACAGTGCCGTTTTTTTTTTTCTTCATTTAGCGTTTGGTTTGTGGGCCCCATTTTTCACTACTTACTGTTGTAATATGTAAATAAACTTTATAAGCTTCACATGGTCTATTATCTTTTGATTTATTGTTTACATAGTCACATAATGTATAAGTGAGTATGTTATATATATATATATATATATATATATATATACCGTATATACTCGAGTATAATCCGACACGAGTATAAGCCGACCCCCCTAATTTTGCCACAAAAAACTGGGAAAACTTATTGACTCGAGTATAACCCTAGGGTGGAAAATGCAGCAGCTACCGGTGAATTTCAAAAATAAAAATAGATGCTCCATACTGTTCATTATTGCCCCATAGCTGTGCCATATAGTGCTCTGCGCCGTTCATTATTGTCCCATAGCTGTACATATAGTGCTCTGCACCGTTCATTCTTGCCCCATAACTGTGCCATATAGTGCTCTGCACCGTTCTTTCTTGCCCCATAGCTGTGCCATATAGTGCTCTGCACCGTTCATTCTTGCCCCATAACTGTGCCATATAATGCTCTGCACCGTTCTTTCTTGCCTCATAGCTGTGCCATATAGTGCTCTGCACCGTTCTTTCTTGCCCCATAGCTGTGCCATATAGTGCTCTGCACCATTCATTATTGCCCCATAGCTGTGCCATATAGTGCTCTGCACCATTCATTCTTGCCCCATAACTGCCATATAGTGCTCTGCACCGTTCTTTCTTGCCCCATAGCTGTGCCATATAGTGCTCTGCATAATTTCTTGCCCCATAGCTGTGCCATATAGTGCTCTGCACCGTTCTTTCTTGCCCCATAGCTGTGCCATATAGTGCTCTGCACCGTTCATTTTTGCCCCATAGCTGTGCCATATAGTGCTCTGCACCGTTCTTTCTTGCCCCATAGCTGTGCCATATAGTGCTCTGCACCGTTCATTTTTGCCCCATAGATGCTCCATATAAATCTGTGCCATTGCTGCTGCTGCAATAATGAAAAAAAAAAAAAAGCCATACTCACCTCTCTTGATTGCAGCTCCCAGCGTCTCATTCCGGCGTCTCGTCCCGGAGTCTCTCTGCACTGACTGATCAGGCAGAGGGCGCCGCGCACACTTTATGCGTCATCGCGCCCTCTGACCTGAACAGTCAGAGCGCAGAGACGCCGGGAAGACGGAGCGGCGCCGGGAAGATGGAGCGGCGCCCGGCGGCTGGAACGGGGACAGGTGAATATAATACTCACCTAGTCCTGCCGCTCCGGACGCTGCCCCTGCCTGTCACACTGTCCCCGGGTGCCGCAGCTCTTCCTGTCAGCGGTCACTGGCACCGCTCAGAGGAATGAATATGTGGCTCCACCCCTATGGGAGTGGAGTCCATATTCATGAGTCTAATGAGCGGTCCCACATGACAGCTGAAGAGGGGAAGAGCTGCAGCACCCGGAGACCGTGGGACGGGCAGGGGGAACGTCAGGAGCGCCGGGACTAGGTGAGTATGCCTCAGCGCGCTCTCCCCCTCACCCGCCGACCCTGCCACCCACCGTGACTCGAGTATAAGCCGAGAGGGGCACTTTCAGGCCAAAAATTTGGGCTGAAAATCTCGGCTTATACTCGAGTATATACGGTATATATATATATATGACTGGGGTGAGACATATATGGAGCGTGATGGGGAGAGAGATCCACATGGAATAGCAGGGGTGAGACACATATGGAGCGCGATGGGGAGAGAGATCCACATGGAATAGCAGGGGTGAGACACATATGGAGCGTGATGGGGAGAGAGATCCACATGGAATAGCAGGGGTGAGACACATATGGAGCGTGATGGGGAGAGAGATCCACATGGAATAGCAGGGGTGAGACACATGGAGCGTGATGGGGAGAGAGATCCACATGGAATAGCAGGGGTGCTATTAAATATATATATATATATATATATATATATATATATATATATATATATATATATAAAAATCAAGAAAGCGCGAGGACAGAGGATGCTGCGGACTCCCAAGATTCATATGTTTGATACAGAACTAGAGTATGTGCATAGATAGATATATTTATTGATATGTTTAACACAGAACAAGAGTATGTGCATAAGTAGATATATCTTTATGTAGACATTGAGACAGAAAAAGGAATTGCATGGGTCATCAACAAAAAGGTACACGAGAGCACATCAACCCAAAAAAATATATATTGCATCATACATGGTACAAGTAGACTAGAGCACATCAACCCCAAAAAATGTATTCCAAAATACATGGTAAAAGTAATGGCTACAGTTACGCTACTGCTGGAGATGCTGCCATGGGACAGCCCCTGGCCCATTGAAAAAGTCACAGTACTTCTCCCTGCAAATCGTCACATCATCAGAGTTCCTTCCAGATCCAAGACTTTCCAAGCCTGAAACCCTGTGCTCGTCAACAGAGTCAACATATTGTGGAGGGCTGTATGCACTGGCATCGCGGCGGTGTAGAAAGTTGTGCAGGACGCAACAGGCAAGCACCACAGAGTCAATAGACGAGAGTTTCATGTTGAGTGCAGTGTGGAAAACCCGAAATCGGTTTGCCATTATACCAAAAGCATTCTCAACAACGCTAGCTCTGGAAAGTCTGTAATTAAAAATGCGTCGCTCCGGTGTCAGAGTTTTCTGGGAGAAGGGCTTCAGAAGGTTGGGATGCAGTGGGAACGCCTCATCTCCGACAAACACAAAGTTCATGTTTTCAGTTGTGTCGCTGTTGGGCTGCAAGGCCAGTTTGTGTTCTTTCAAGCGGTCCCCAAAATCGGTGTGCTCCAAAACTCCACCATCAGATACTCTCCCTACAGCCACAATTATAAATTCATAGTTTGCATTAACGAGGGCCATGAGAATAACGCTGAAATAACCCTTATAATTGTAGAAAAATGAGCCGGAGTGTGGTGGTTGGGTGATGCGGACATGTTTCCCATCCAAGGCCACACCGCAATTTGGGAACTGCCATTACTGCTGAAATCCATGGGAAATCTGTTTCCAATCATCCGGGGTCTCTGGGAAAGGCATGTAAGTGCGGTGTAAAGCTGAGACGATTGCTTTACATGTCTCTGGGATGATGACGCTGAGCAGGGATCGTGAAATAGCTGCGCAGTAATGCAAGTCTTGCAAAGACCTGCCAGTCGCCAGGAACTGCAGCGTGACAGCCAGCCTCTCAACCACAGGGACAGCAGCTCGCATCCTGGTATTTTGCCGCCTGATATAAGGTTCCACAGCAGCAAGTAGCACATTAAAGGAATCCTCCGACATTCGCAGGTAGTTCCTGAAATCATGCAGATTGTTCTCCTGCAGTTCCCTTAGTAGGCCCATATGGGACAATTGATTCCTCTTCTGCAGCCACTGTCTGGTCCACATGCGGCGCTGTCGCTTAGCACGAGTGTTCCGTGCGTGAGCCTCCAGCTGGCGGTGAGCTTCAACCAACAACGCAGCCGCTACAATCACAGGTACATCTGAAATAGACATGGCAACCTGAAAAAGCCCCCCCCCCCCAAAAAAAAAAAGAATTAGTACTTATGATTTGCTAAACTGACACAAGACATCCAATACTGTAATGTAGCATTCACACATAGCATTTTTACCGCATATCATACGTACATTAAATACACAGGGCTAATAAGCTGCGTTGACGCAACGGCCGTACCCCATAGATACCCTAAAATTACAGTACAAGCGGCTGAAACGTTGATACCAGGACGAAAAGCGCTGCGGCTTGAAACCGGGAATGCCCAAGAGTGATTTCAGGAGTCGGCGTCACAACCGCGATGCTGTGCATAAAGAGAGACGCTATAGCGTTGCGGATCGCGGTCCTCCTCTGGGGGTGGTTAGGCGGTGCCGTTCAGCGTCATTTCAGGTAAAATGGCAGAGAGACAACGTTGCGCTCCTTTAGGCCAGGCGGAGTTGCGTTTTTTCGTATGGAAAATGACAGCCTGGGACTATGAAGGTCTTCAGACGGCACCTGCCCACATCAACCTGCACAAGCAGGAAGTGCAGCGCCGCATTGCTGGGCACATGGAGAGGCGGTTTGGCATCCGCCGCAGTGCGCTCCAGCTGTGCAAGAAGTGGGCGGACCTCAAGTTCAAAACCCCACAGCTTCTGGCAGAGTTGCGGGCGGATACCAGTCAAGGCAAGTACCAGTATGGGGGAATCGGGTGACGCACGCTGCTGGGAAAGGGGGGAATGTGAAAAATGGTCAGGTCAGGGGTTCCAGAATCTCCACCAACATATAAAATTTTGGGATGTCTGCAATTGCCGGGAGGGGGAATCAGGAGACGCGCGCTGCCGTGAGGCGCTTCCTAGTGATGCAATAATACGTGTCCCAGGCCAGGCAGACCATTGAACAACAGAGCCCCCAGACAATGCAGAGTATAGCATCACTGGGAAGTGTGATCTCTATTTTCTATATATGTACGTACATTGGGCGACTCAAAATTTCATTTTACTCCTTGCCGCCAATGGCCTAGGTATTTAATTTTTTTTAGTATGGAGCCCTGTACTTTTGCTGTCTAAACATTGCGGTTATTTAATGTTTGTGTAGGGAGACAACAGCGCTGACAACAGGCACCAGCACCTGCCAGCACACCTTCTTCCGCCACCAGCGGCAGCCCACAGCCCGGGACGTCACGTAAGTTAACCATCATTCATTGCAATTTAATTAATGCATACGGGACATTAGGGGGGAGCTGAAATATTGTATACATTACAGGCGCAGTAAGGACCAGGCGCCCCAGCACCCCTCCACCATCAGTAAGGACCAGGCGCCCTAGCACCCCTCCACCATCCTCGACACCTCCCTTCCACCACTCATCTTCCTCCCCCGGGTCGGCGGCCTTCTCCCCACAGGCGAGTATTCGTAAGTGACCAAAACTACGAGCGCTTCCCAACGGCGTGTTCAATTGTTAACCAGATACAGTGGGGCAAAAAAGTATTTAGTCAGTCAGCAATAGTGCAAGTTCCACCACTTTAAAAGATGAGAGGCGCCTGTAATTTACATCATAGGTAGACCTCAACTATGGGAGACAAACTGAGAAAAAAAAATCCAGAAAATCACATTGTCTGTTTTTTTAACAATTTATTTGCATATTATGGTGGAAAATAAGTATTTGGTCAGAAACAAAATTTCATCTCAATACTTTGTAATATATCCTTTGTTGGCAATGACAGAGGTCAAACGTTTTCTGTAAGTCTTCACAAGGTTGCCACACACTGTTGTTGGTATGTTGGCCCATTCCTCCATGCAGATCTCCTCTAGAGCAGTGATGTTTTTGGCTTTTCTCTTGGCAACACGGACTTTCAACTCCCTCCAAAGGTTTTCTATATGGTTGAGATCTGGAGACTGGCTAGGCCACTCCAGGACCTTGAAATGCTTCTTACGAAGCCACTCCTTCGTTGCCCTGGCGGTGTGCTTTGGATCATTGTCATGTTGAAAGACCCAGCCACGTTTCATCTTCAATGCCCTTGCTGATGGAAGGAGGTTTGCACTCAAAATCTCACGATACATGGCCCCATTCATTCTTTCATGTACCCGGATCAGTCGTCCTGGCCCCTTTCCAGAGAAACAGCCCCAAAGCATGATGTTTCCACCACCATGCTTTACAGTAGGTATGGTGTTTGATGGATGCAACTCAGTATTCTTTTTCCTCCAAACACGACAAGTTGTGTTTCTACCAAACAGTTCCAGTTTGGTTTCATCAGACCATAGGACATTCTCCCAAAACTCCTCTGGATCATCCAAATGCTCTCTAGCAAACTTCAGACGGGCTCGGACATGTACTGGCTTAAGCAGTGGGACACGTCTGGCACTGCAGGATCTGAGTCCATGGTGGCGTAGTGTGTTACTTATGGTAGGCCTTGCTACATTGGTCCCAGCTCTCTGCAGTTCATTCACTAGGTCCCCCCGCGTGGTTCTGGGATTTTTGCTCACCGTTCTTGTGATCATTCTGACCCCACGGGGTGGGATTTTGCGTGGAGCCCCAGATCGAGGGAGATTATCAGTGGTCTTGTATGTCTTCCATTTTCTAATTATTGCTCCCACTGTTGATTTCTTCACTCCAAGCTGGTTGGCTATTGCAGATTCAGTCTTCCCAGCCTGGTGCAGGGCTACAATTTTGTTTCTGGTGTCCTTTGACAGCTCTTTGGTCTTCACCATAGTGGAGTTTGGAGTCAGCCTGTTTGAGGGTATGCACAGGTGTCTTTTTATACTGATAACAAGTTTAAACAGGTGCCATTACTACAGGTAATGAGTGGAGGAAAGAGGAGACTCTTAAAGAAGAAGTTACAGGTCTATGAGAGCCAGAAATCTTGATTGTTTGTTTCTGACCAAATACTTATTTTCCACCATAATATGCAAATAAATTGCTAAAAAAACAGATAATGTGATTTTCTGGATTTTTTTTTCTCATTTTGTCTCCCATAGTTGAGGTCTACCTATGATGTAAATTACAGACGCCTCTCATCTTTTTAAGTGGTGGAACTTGCACTATTGCTGACTGACTAAATACTTTTTTGCCCCACTGTATGTTTTTGTTTCCTTTTAGCTGCGGCAGCTGTGGCCCGAGCGAGGGGCTGGTAGATGAGCAGCACTTCTTCCGGGGATGAACAACCGGCGTCCCTTCTCCGTAAGTATACAGACAGTGGGAGGGGTTATCGGTGGGATGTCACATTTGACAACGACAAAAAAAAAACGTTCTCGCCCTCTGGGACAGGACCAAATTGAGTGTGTAGTAAATCTCAGGGTATGTTCACACATGCCGTATTTGCAGCGTAATCACCGTCCGTTCTCCGACCTCTTCTTTTCACAGAACCGCCCACCGTGAGAGAGCTGTTGGCTAAACAACAGCGCCTGGAGCAGACATCAGCGCTCCTGCTGGAGCAAGTCAAGCAGCAGGGCCGCACGCTGCGACACCTGTTGGACCGTGGAAGGTTGTAAATTTTTTTTTCTTATTGTTTGTTAATTTGTTTGTTAATTGTTAAAAAAAAAAAAGTTTATATTCCCTGTTTTTCACAAACAAAAAAAAGTTTCTTATTACCGTTATGTTGTGTGCTGTTTTAATTACCTAGCGGAGCAGGCCAGGGCCAGCCAAGCCAAGGCAGACACAAAAGAGTTGGTTTACCTTTCCATATAGTGTGCGCACAAAATGGCAGCCAGCGCAAAAGAGTTTGCTAACCGCATCCTAAAGTGCCTCCATCTTGTGCGTCCGCTTGCCAGATGCACAAGATGGCTGCCAGAGATGTTTTATACATCATTATACCGTGTACGTAGATAAGCATTGCTGCATAGCCATAACTATACACAGAAGAAACAAACAACAACTTAAAGATATTTCATACCGTTGATGAGCAAGAAAAGAACTGATGAAGACGCCTGCAGTATACTGAGTACGGCGTTCCGGACAGAACGTTCACGGGAGAAGAGGATCGTAGCGGGCGGAGGATCGTTCTGGACAGGACGCTGGAAAGACAGAAACGTGAAGACGCAGCTCTCAAACAATATGGAATCAATCGCTGTAGAGTTACGGTTTATATTCCGGGACGCCGGGACGTCACATCCTGGGTGTCTCTGCAGCGCCCCAGAGATCTGGTCGTTGCAGTATGACACTGCCACTAAGGGGAGTGATGGTACGTCAGATGGCACTGAAGGAATTCTACTGACCAGGTATCACCAGCACACATTACACTTCACACTCCGGCCACTAGGGGGAGAAAAAGGCTTTATTTATTGGGCCACTCCTCACACTGGTAAAACTAGGGGTTGGATAGGAAGTTAGTCGGAAGCTGACTGGGTTGGATTCAGGCAACATCCCGTGGCAGGGGGTGTTGCAGGGAGAAGACACAGGGGGGTCCCTGCTGGGCGTGGGAACCTGGCAGGTGCCTAGCGAACAGAGCAGAACGTAACGGAACCGCGCCTGCACACCCCACGGCGGTATCCTAAGAAAGTGACACGAAGGGAAGGATATTGTGGAACAGTGAGAAACGAGATCAAGCACAAAGGAGAACCAGTAGGAGTCGTGCCGTGAGACCGAGGCAACATCCTACTGAGGCGCGTAGCCGGTGGCCGGAACACCGCGGGAGTAACTGACTCTAGGCCTTACTTCGAACTCCGCAGGACAGTTAATTATAGGTTGGCTGTCTACCTTAAATTTCCTACAAAGACATAGGGGGCAACGTGTGGAGAGGGGCGTCTCTAGGGTCCCGGAAGAGCTCCGAGCCTTCCCGTCATACGGGTGCGTCCTAGCCATAACATACCTGGGGGACGAGAAACTAGTAACATCTGGAACAAGCGAGAGAGAATTAGAAAGAATGAACGAACGGGAACAGCAGTTGTGAGGACTATTCCGAATGCTCAGCAGGGTTGCACTACAACACACATGCGCTAGTGGTAGGCACTGATTTCCACCTGCAAAGGGAACTCTGGATGTGCCCATCGGACCGGCCGGTCTCAGAAAGCCCTGTTAAGCATGCTCTGGATTGAGGATCCTGAAGTCTTCAGTAAAGAGGTAAAGAGACTGCAACCTTGTGTCCTCGTTATTGACTGCACCTCACACCATCACCATCTACCTTACTGGGAAGCCCTGGGGACATACTTCACCTGTGGGAAGGTATACCATCCAGCTGCTATTCCATCACCCCAGCGGATCCCACAGCAGCGTCGGTCACCCTGACCAAACACCACAGGTGGCGTCACGAATCCCTGACAGACTGTACCACCTTTATTGGACGCCCCTTAGCAGGGTCGCGGACTGGGTCTAACCACAGTGACAGTCTCAGAGCCGAACCAGAGAGGCCCGGTATCGAGAACTCGTGGCCCTGTGTCTGGGGGCGATCCAACTTGGCGTCACGAACAGGATCATACTTAAGCCTGAAAAGCAGGTCATGTGTGCCTTGGAATTGTGTTGGAAACGCGTTTGAACTGTGATTTATTGCAAAGACTGTGTATTGATATCTGCTGCTAGATTCCCGCCAAAACTGCCGCCATTGCCGCGCCACAGGGAGCGCAGGAGAAGAAGAAGGGCGTGGAAGTGGGCGTGAAAGAACTGAAGAGCGCAAAAGATAATGGCCACCCAGTCTAAATATTTCTGTACCTTGAGGACGTGTCCGTCAGCAGCTGAGATCCGCCTCCTGATCCTCAATGGAGGGCGGAGAAACAAGAAACGAAACCGCCCACGAAGGAGAGAGCGGGAAAGAGACCAGGGAGTGACCCACGTGGAGGACGCCATGGCCGGCCGCTCAGACCCAGACTGCGGGGTTGAAGCAGAGGGCTCCCCCAGCTACCCGGACGAGCACAGGAGCCAGAGCCTCACATCTGGGACCGGTCTCCTGCAGGGTGAGATGGAGGATCGTATGGAGCAGCTTCTCCAGTGGCGGCTAGAGACCAAGGCCTCGTGCCAGGAGGCACCAGCGGAGGAACCCCCGACCCCAAATCCTTTACCATCATCGGAGTCGGCTGCAATGGAGGAAGACGCATCGGCCGTTGAGTCTGCTGACCCCGTCCCGCAGGCGGAGGACCTGCTGATAGGCCTCATTGCGGCACCCCCTTCCCCCGGGCCTCATGCTGGCAGGTCCCTTCCACACTGGGACCGGGCCACCGGTATGGAGCATTTCCACAAGGCCCCGATCTTGCCGATCACCATGCCAGGCGAGGTCTATGCCGAGCGCACCATATGCCGCTGGGTGAACCCGGGATCGAACATCATGGGGTTCCCCGGGGTGAAAACGTGGGAAGGGGAGATGGTGGAGGCCCTTAGCTGGGAAGAATACCAGGCCCAGCTGGATCGGCAGTGGGAAGAGGAGGAGAGGCAGCACCAGACCCAGCGAGAAGCCCACTACCGGCGGGACCTCGCTGTAAAGGACCGGGCCCGCAAGGACCGCACCACCCACCAGGCCCCGCGCAGGCAGGGCACCGTTGTGGATTTTTAGCTCCGTGGGGGATGGGGCTTCATCAAGGAGCCGGACCTGTACTCCGAGATCTTTGTCAATCGGAGAGATGTGGAGTCCCATCTCAGAGAGGGCCACCCGGACCGGGATCTCTACCCGGGGGACGAGGTCACCTACACCCGGCACTTTGGGGAGAGGGGGTGTTTTGCCCTGAATGTACGCAAGCGGCCAGTCCCCATGACATCGCCAGACAAAGCGTCGGAGAAGCCGTCCCCCGTAGCGAAGGTGCCCCCTTGTGACCGGACCACGACCATCAATAAGACTACAGTAGTGACCCCAAGTGCACCATCGTGAAAACCACTACCTGTACCGTGGACACTACCACTACAGTGGTGGCAGAAAGCCCAGCCTCAGGAATGGTTGGCACCTAGGCTGCAAGGAGGTTCAGAACCATTGCCACACAGACACTGGACTGGAGCCCGGGATCTCCTGTGACCACGCCGAGTGCCTGCAAGTATCCTGCGGGGTGGCCCCACCTACTGCTGCCGGTGGAGTTGTCACAACCACCAACGCCAAAGCAATAAACCTCGAAGAACCAAGTATGTAAATAGTTAACTGTTTCCTGTTTTTGTTGCTTTAAACCCGTCTAGGGTTATTTCTTAAAGGGGTCCCTTCGTTTACCCGGGATCCCTATTGTTTTACATTTCTCTTTCTATTTCCTTTTGCACAAGTTATCATTGTTTCCAAAGACTGCCGGATCATGAACAGTGAATGATTCCAAAACTGTTTTGTATATAGTTTGCACCTTCTTAAAGGTGCTCCCTACTGGTTTTACAAAAGAAAGAAGACTTTGCGAAGATAATGCTTTTGGACATGACGCAGAAGGTCTTGCTTTCATTGGACTTGCAGACAGAGAGAATCTGCACTACCTCCTAGAGACTCGGCTCCCTCTTAAAGGGAATGTTTACATGTTGCCTTTGTTGCCTTAGGAAAGGTTGAAATGTTGATAATGTTGAAATTTAGAAAAGTTTGATAACGTTGATAGAGATTGAGGACAGGAAAGATTGAAAGTGAACCCGTAGGGGTTAGAGAGAGAGTCCTCCTGAGAACCGTAGAACGACAGTTGGTTGTTGGAAGAGAAACAATGACAGTAGGCCCAGCCCGGGAGCTAGGCGGTCCTGCATTGGTGAAGCTAGAAAGGAAAGAAAAGTTGAGTTATTTTATAGTATTTTATAGTAGGCCTTTAGTGGGTTCAACTTATACGCCCTTAAAGGAAAAGTTAAATTATTGTTCAGAATTTGCACTTAGTAGAATACCCGGCTGGGTGATAAGAGTTATTTATAGTCATAATGTTATTTAAAAATATTTAATCCTGTTTTTGTTTGTAACGTTCATGTGTCCTCACCTCCCATAAAGGAAAGCATTGTTCTATTTACTTGTTTTAAGCATTTCAAAAATTTTGTAAGTCTTTTGCTGAAATGTATTGTTGTTCTTCTTCCCAGTCCAGGAGTACTGGATTTAACCGGGGGGGAGTGCAGCGCCCCAGAGATCTGGTCGTTGCAGTATGACACCCTGCCACTAAGGGGAGTGATGGTACGTCAGATGGCACTGAAGGAATTCTACTGACCAGGTATCACCAGCACACATTACACTTCACACTCCGGCCACTAGGGGGAGAAAAAGGCTTTATTTATTGGGCCACTCCTCACACTGGTAAAACTAGGGGTTGGATAGGAAGTTAGTCAGAAGCTGACTGGGTTGGATTCAGGCAACATCCCGTGGCATGGGGTGTTGCAGGGAGAAGACACAGGGGGGTCTGTTGTGAATTCCGCTCTTGGGCTCCCTCCGGTGGTTGTAAGTGGCACTTTTATGAGTTCTGCTCTTGGGCTCCCTCTTGTGGTTTCTGTCTTGCTGGAAGCTCTGGAAGCAGATTTACCCTCCACACCTTTAGTCAGGTGTGGAGATTTTTTTTGTAAACTCTGCGTGGATTTTTGTAGTGTTTTATACTGACCGCACAGTATTCCATCCTGTCCTATCTATCAAGCTAGACTGGCCTCCTGTGCTCATCCTGGTTTCATTCTGTGTATGTCTTTTTCCTCTCCACTCACAGTCATTATTTGTGGGGGGCTAATCTATCCTTTGGGGATTTTCTCTGAGGCAAGATAGTTTTCTTGCTTCTGTCTTTAGGGGTAGTTAGCTCTTAGGCTGTGACGAGATGCCTAGGGAGAGTTAGGAGCATTCCACGGCTACTTCTAGTGTTGTGTTCAGCTTAGGGACTGCGGTCAGTACAGTTACCATTTCCTTCAGAGCTCGTTCCATGTTGCTCCTAGACCACCGCATCATAACAGTACAAGTGGCCAAAAATGAATTAAATGCATCTCAAAAGAAGGAAAAGAAAGTTCTGAACCATTTTTTTTCTGTGCTCTGGTTTGTCTTTTTTTTTCCTCTTGATATCTGGGTGGTTCAGGATATATGCTTTGGCATGGATGTTCAGGGTTTGTTTTCTCGTGTGGATCAACTTTCTGCAAGAGTACAGAGTATCCAGGACTATGTTGTCCAGACTCCGGCTTTAGAGCTTAGAATTCCTACTCCTGATTTGTTTTTTGGGGACAGATCCAAGTTTTTGAACTTTAAAAATAACTGCAGATTGGTTTTTCCTTTGAAACCCCGTTCTTCTGGTGATCCCATTCAGCAAGTAAAAATCATCATATCCTTGCTGCGTGGTGATTCTGCTCATGTTATCTCTGATTGCCCTAAGCGTACTAAGAGAGTCACTAGGTCTGTTACCATTAGTACTATACAGCCTAAATTTCTCTTATCTGTGACCCTGATTTGCTCATTGTCATCCTTTTCTGTCATGGCATTTGTGGATTCAGGCGCTGCCCTGAACGTAATGGACTTTGAATTCGCCAGGCGCTGTGGTTTTTCCTTGCAGCCTTTGCAGAGCCCTATTCCTTTGAGGGGTATTGATGCTACACCCTTGGCCAAGGATAAACATCAGTACTGGACACAGATGACTATGTACATGGCTCCAGCACATCAGGAAGATTGCCGTTTTCTGGTGTTGCATAACCTGCATGATGTTGTTGTACTGGGTTTTCCATAGTTACAGGAACATAATCCAGTGCTGGATTGGAAAACTGTCGGTGACTAGTTGGGGTTGTCAAGGGGTACATAGTGACGTTCCTTTGATGTCAATTTCCTCTTCCCCCTCTTCTGAGGTCCCTGAGTTTTTGTCGGATTTCCAGGATGTATTTGATGAGCCCAAGTCCAGTTCCCTTCCTCCGCACAGGGACTGTGATTGTGCTATTAACTTGATTCCTGGTTGCAAGTTCCCTAAGGGCCGACTTTTCAATCTGTCTGTGCCAGAGCATGCCGCCATGCGGAGTTATGTTAAGGAGTCTTTGGAGAAGGGGCATATTCGGCCCTCTTCGTCACCATTGGGAGCGGGTTTCTTTTTTGTTGCTAAGAAGGATGGCTCCTTGAAACCCTGTATTGATTATCGTCTTCTTAATAAGATCACGGTCAAATTCCAATACCCCTTGCCTTTGCATACTGATTTGTTTGCTCAGATTAAGGGGGCTAGTTGGTTTACTAAGATTGACCTCCGAGGGGCATATAATCTTGTTCGTATTAAACAGGGTGACGAATGGAAAACTGCATTTAATACGCCCGAAGGCCATTTTGAATATCTTGTGATGCCATTTGGGCTCTCTAATGCTCCATCTGTGTTCCAGTCTTTCATGCATGATATTTTCCGCAATTATCTTGATAAATTCATGGTCGTATATTTGGATGATATTTTGATTTTTTCTGATGATTGGGAGTCTCATGTGAAGCAGGTCAGGATGGTGTTCCAGATCCTTCGTGATAATGCTTTGTTTGTGAAGGGGTCTATGTGCCTATTCGGAGTTCAGAAGGTCTCTTTTTTGGGTTTTATTTTTTCTCCCTCGTCTATAGAAATGGATCCTGTTAAGGTCCAAGCTATTCATGACTGGATCCAACCCACATCTGTGAAGGGCCTTCAAAAATTTTTGGGCTTTGCTAATTTCTATTGCCGTTTCATTGCCAACTTTTCCAGTGTGGTTAAGCCCCTTACTGATTTGACGAAGAAAGGCGCTGATGTGACGAATTGGTCCTCTGAGGCTGTTGAGGCCTTTCAGGAGCTTAAACGCCGATTTACTTCTGCCACTGTGTTGCGTCAGCCGGATGTTTCTCTTCCTTTTCAGGTTGAGGTCGACGCTTCTGAGATTGGGGCAGGGGCCGTTTTGTCTCAGAGGGAGTCTGATGGTTCTTTGATGAAACCATGTGCTTTTTTTTTCCAGAAAGTTTTCACCTGCGAAACGCAATTATGATGTCGGCAATCGGGAGTTGTTGGCTATGAAGTGGGCATTTGAGGAGTGGCGACATTGGCTTGAGGGAGCTAAACACCGCGTTGTGGTCCTGACCGATCATAAGAATCTGATTTACCTCGAGTCGGCCAAGCGGCTGAATCCTAGACAGGCTCGATGGTCCCTGTTTTTCTCCCGTTTTGATTTTGTGGTCTCGTATCTTCCGGGATCTAAGAATGTTAAGGCTGATGCCCTCTCTAGGAGTTTTTTGCCTGATTCTCCTGGAGTCCTTGAGCCGGTTGGCATTCTTAAGGAGGGGGTGATTCTTTCTGCTATCTCCCCTGATTTGCGGCGGGTGCTTCAGGAATTTCAGGCTGATAGGCCTGACCGCTGTCCAGTGGGGAAGCTGTTTGTTCCTGATAGATGGACAAGTAAGGTTATTTCTGAGGTTCATTGTTCAGTGTTGGCTGGTCATCCTGGGATTTTTGGTACCAGAGATTTGGTTGCTAGGTCCTTTTGGTGGCCTTCCTTGTCGCACGATGTGCATGCTTTTGTGCAGTCCTGTGGGACTTGCGCCCGGGCCAAGCCTTGCTGTTCCCGCGCTAGTGGGTTGCTTTTGCCTTTGCCGGTCCCTGAGAGGCCCTGGACGCATATTTCCATGGATTTTATTTCGGATCTTCCTGTTTCCCAGAAGATGTCTGTTATCTGGGTTGTTTGTGACCGGTTCTCTAAAATGGTCCATCTGGTACCTTTGCCTAAGTTGCCTTCCTCCTCAGATCTGGTTCCATTATTTTTTCAGCATGTGGTTCGTTTGCATGGCATTCCAGAGAATATTGTCTCTGACAGAGGTTCTCAGTTTGTCTCTAGATTTTGGCAGGCCTTTTGTGCTAGGATGGGCATTGATTTGTCTTTTTCTTCGGCGTTTCATCCTCAGACTAATGGCCAAACTGAGCGAACTAATCAGACCTTGGAGACCTATTTGCTTTGTGTCTGCTGATCAGGATGATTGGGTGTCTTTCTTGCCGTTGGCCGAGTTTGCCCTTAATAATCGGGCTAGTTCGGCTACTTTGGTTTCACCTTTCTTTTGTAATTTTGGTTTTCATCCTCGTTTTTCTTCTGGGCAGGTTGAGCCTTCTGATTGTCCTGGTGTTGATTCTGTGGTGGACAGGCTGCAGCAGATTTGGACTCATGTGGTGGACAATTTGACGTTGTCTCAGGAAAGGGCTCAACGTTTTGCTAACCGCCGTCGGAGTGTTGGTCCCTGGCTTCGTGTGGGGGATTTGGTTTGGTTGTCTTCTCGTCATGTTCCTATGAAGGTTTCTTCCCCTAAGTTTAAGCCTCGGTTTATTGGTCCTTATAAAATTTCTGAAATTATTAATCCGGTGTCTTTTCGTTTGGCTCTTCCAGCCTCTTTTGCCATTCATAATGTTTTCCATAGATCTTTGTTGCGGAGATACAGTGTGGCAAAAAAGTATTTAGTCAGTCAGCAATAGTGCAAGTTCCACCACTTAAAAAGATGAGAGGCGTCTGTAATTTACATCATAGGTAGACCTCAACTATGGGAGACAAACTGAGAAAAAAAAATCCAGAAAATCACATTGTCTGTTTTTTTAACATTTTATTTGCATATTATGGTGGAAAATAAGTATTTGGTCAGAAACAAACAATCAAGATTTCTGGCTCTCACAGATCTGTAACTTCTTCTTTAAGAGTCTCCTCTTTCCTCCACTCATTACCTGTAGTAATGGCACCTGTTTAAACTTGTTATCAGTATAAAAAGACACCTGTGCACACCCTCAAACAGTCTGACTCCAAACTCCACTACGGTGAAGACCAAAAGAGCTGTCAAAGGACACCAGAAACAAAATTGTAGCCCTGCACCAGGCTGGGAAGACTGAATCTGCAATAGCCAACCAGCTTGGAGTGAATAAATCAACAGTGGGAGCAATAATTAGAAAATGGAAGACATACAAGACCACTGATAATCTCCCTCGATCTGGGGCTCCACGCAAAATCCCACCCCGTGGGGTCAGAATGATCACAAGAACGGTGAGCAAAAATCCCAGAACCACGCGGGGGGACCTAGTGAATGAACTGCAGAGAGCTGGGACCAATGTAACAAGGCCTACCATAAGTAACACACTACGCCACCATGGACTCAGATCCTGCAGTACCAGACGTGTCCCACTGCTTAAGCCAGTACATGTCCGGGCCCGTCTGAAGTTTGCTAGAGAGCATTTGGATGATCCAGAGGAGTTTTGGGAGAATGTCCTATGGTCTGATGAAACCAAACTGGAACTGTTTGGTAGAAACACAACTTGTCGTGTTTGGAGGAAAAAGAATACTGAGTTGCATCCATCAAACACCATACCTACAGTAAAGCATGGTGGTGGAAACATCATGCTTTGGGGCTGTTTCTCTGCAAAGGGGCCAGGACGACTGATCCGGGTACATGAAAGAATGAATGGGGCCATGTATCGTGAGATTTTGAGTGCAAACCTCCTTCCATCAGCAAGGGCATTGAAGATGAAACGTGGCTGGGTCTTTCAACATGACAATGATCCAAAGCACATCGCCAGGGCAACGAAGGAGTGGCTTCGTAAGAAGCATTTCAAGGTCCTGGAGTGGCCTAGCCAGTCTCCAGATCTCAACCCTATAGAAAACCTTTGGAGGGAGTTGAAAGTCCGTGTTGCCAAGCGAAAAGCCAAAAACATCACTGCTCTAGAGGAGATCTGCATGGAGGAATGGGCCAACATACCAACAACAGTGTGTGGCAACCTTGTGAAGACTTACAGAAAACGTTTGACCTCTGTCATTGCCAACAAAGGATATATTACAAAGTATTGAGATGAAATTTTATTTCTGACCAAATACTTATTTTCCACCATAATATGCAAATAAAATGTTAAAAAAACAGACAATGTGATTTTCTGGATTTTTTTTTCTCAGTTTGTCTCCCATAGTTGAGGTCTACCTATGATGTAAATTACAGACGCCTCTCATCTTTTTAAGTGGTGGAACTTGCACTATTGCTGACTGACTAAATACTTTTTTGCCCCACTGTATGTGGTGCCCGTTGTTCCCTCGGTTGACCCTCCTGCTCCGGTGTTGGTTGAGGGAGAGTTGGAATATGAGGTTGAGAAGATTTTGGGTTCTCGTTTTTCGAGGCGGAGGCTTCAGTATCTTGTCAAGTGGAAGGGTTATGGCCAGGAGGATAATTCTTGGGTTGTTGCCTCCGATGTCCATGCCACCGATTTGGTTCGTGCTTTTCATTTGGCTCGTCCTGATCGGCATGAGGGCTCTGGTGAGGGTTCGGTGACCCCTCCTCAAGGGGGGGTACTGTTGTGAATTCTGCTCTTGGGCTCCCTCCGGTGGTTGTAAGTGGCACTTTTGTGAGTTCTGCTCTTGGGCTCCCTCTTGTGGTTTCAAGTGGTATGGCTGCTCCTTGGAGTTAGCTGTCATCAGCTGCCTCCACTTATCGTCTCTTCTGCTCGGCTATTTAGGCCTGGCTGTTCCTTCAGCCAGTGCCACTTGTAAATGGTTCCTGGTTGGATTCACATCTCTTTGGATTTCCCTGTTATCCTGACCAGTTCAGCAAAGCTAAGTTTTTGCTTGCACTTTTCTGTTCACAGATTGTGGACTTATCCGTTCAGTGCTTTCTGTTTGTCCAGCGTTATCAGTATGAATTAATTCTGTCTTGCTGGAAGCTCTGGAAGCAGATTTACCCTCCACACCTTTAGTCAGGTGTGGAGATTTTTTTGTAAAGTCTGCGTGGATTTTTGTAGTGTTTTATACTGACCGCACAGTATTCCATCCTGTCCTATCAAGCTAGACTGGCCTCCTGTGCTCATCCTGGTTTCATTCTGTGTATGTCTTTTTCCTCTCCACTCACAGTCATTATTTGTGGGGGGCTAATCTATCCTTTGGGGATTTTCTCTGAGGCAAGATAGTTTTCCTGCTTCTGTCTTTAGGGGTAGTTAGCTCTTAGGCTGTGACGAGATGCCTAGGGAGAGTTAGGAGCATTCCACGGCTACTTCTAGTGTTGTCTTGAGCTTAGGGACTGCGGTCAGTACAGTTACCATTTCCTTCAGAGCTCGTTCCATGTTGCTCCTAGACCACCGCATCATAACAGGGGTCCCTGCCAGGCGTGGGAACCTGGCAGGTGCCTAGCGAACAGAGCAGAACGTAACGGAACCGCACCTGCACACCCCGCGGCGGTATCCTAAGAAAGTGACACAAAGGGAAGGATATTGTGGAACAGAGAGAAACGAGATCAAGCACAAAGGAGAACCAGTAGGAGTCGTGCCGTGAGACCGAGGCAACATCCTACTGAGGCGCGTAGACGGTGGCCTGAACACCGCGGGAGTAACTGACTCTAGGCCTTACTTCGAACTTCGGAGGACAGTTAATTATAGGTTGGCTGTCTACCTTAAATTTCCTACAAAGACATAGGGGGCAACGTGTGGAGAGGGGCGTCTCTAGGGTCCCGGAAGAGCTCCGAGCCTTCCCGTCATACGGGTGCGTCCTAGCCGTAACATACCTGGGGGACGAGAAACTAGTACCATCTGGAACAAGCGAGAGAGAATTAGAAAGAACGAACGGGAACAGCAGTTGTGAGGACTATTCCGAATGCTCAGCAGGGTAGCACTACAACACACAGGCGCTAGTGGTAGGCACTGATTTCCACCTGCAAAGGGAACTCTGGATGTGCCCATCGGACCGGCTGGTCTCAGAAAGCCCTGTTAAGCGTGCTCTGGATTGAGGATCCTGAAGTCTTCAGTAATGGGGTAAAGAGACTGCAACCTTGTGTCCTCGTTATTGACTGCACCTCACACCATCACCATCTACCTTACTGGGAAGCCCTGGGGACATACTTCACCTGTGGGAAGGTATACCATCCAGCTGCTATTCCATCACCCCAGCGGACCCCACAGCAGCGTCGGTCACCCTGACCAAACACCACAGGTGGCGTCACGAATCCCTGACAGACTGTACCACCTTTATTGGACGCCCCTTAGCAGGGTCACGGACCGGGTCTAGCCACCGTGACAGTCTCAGAGCCGAACCAGAGAGGCCCGGTACCGAGAACTCGTGGCCCTGTGTCTGGGGGCGATCCAACTCCCTGCGGAGAAACACGCCTATCTGGCTACGCTGCAATTTGTCGGATCGTTACACCCCAGCTGTTTGACATGGAGCTAACAACCAGCGAGAACAATAAGTGAGTCGTTGATACGTCACTGGATCGCTCCTGCATCGTTTGGGAGTTGGCGTGTTTGACATCTCTACAGCGACCTAAACAGCGACGCTCCAGCGATCTAGTTTTGGTCGGCTCGTTGTCTGTTGTGAATTCTGTGGTCGAGCTCCCTCCTGTGGTCACTAGTGGTACTTCGGCTGATTCTGTCTATGGGCTTCCGTTGGTGGATGTGAGTGGTACTGCGGCTTCTGAGTTTCCTTCCTCAGGTGATGAGGTTAAGTCGTTAGGTGCTGCTCTATTTAACTCCACCTAGTGCTTTGATCCTGGCCTCCAGTCAATGTTCTAGTATTGGTCTTGCTTCCTCCTGGATCGTTCCTGTTCCATGTCTGCCACCATTGGTACGGTACAGTCGAAATTTCTTTTGTCCGTTACTTTGATCTGCTCTTTGTCTTCCCATTCTGTAATGGCATTTGTGGATTCAGGCGCTGCCCTGAATTTGATTGACTTGGAGTTTGCTAGGCGCTGTGGGTTTGTCTTGGAGCCCTTGCAGTGTCTTATTCCATTGAGAGGAATTGATGCTACGCCTTTGGCCAAGAATACAATATAAAGTGACTAGCACACTCCAGGGTGTTGTGATGCAAAAAAGTGGGGATTTATTGCATACAGTAAATCACAAACGTTTCGGTCGATGCTGGACCTTCATCAGTGTGCTAGGTATAATTGTATACTTGTATGGCCCCAAAAACAATAGAATACTCGGATTTGCATCAATCAGACATGCTGGAAAAAAAGCAACAAGCCGGGAAGAAACAGAACCAGGCTGGTCAACTGACGGTGAGTCAGAATAATGGGTGGCGCTGAGGCTTAAAAGAGCTGTCAGTACGCCGGGACACTAGGGATAAATGCGGTATCCACTCTATTAGCGGTGGATACCGCATTTATCCCTAGTGTCCCCGCGTACTGACAGCTCTTTTAAGCCTCAGCGCCACCCATTATTCTGACTCACCGTCAGTTGACCAGCCTGGTTCTGTTTCTTCCCGGCTTGTTGCTTTTTTTTCCAGCATGTCTGATTGATGCAAATCCGAGTATTCTATTGTTTTTGGGGCCATACAAGTATACAATTATACCTAGCACACTGATGAAGGTCCAGCATCGACCGAAACGTTTGTGATTTACTGTATGTAATAAATCCCCACTTTTTTGCATCACAACACCCTGGAGTGTGCTAGTCACTTTATATTGTATACGTTCAGGTTTGGGCACCTATGACTGTGCACCTCCCCTATTTAGGCTGTGCTTAGCATCTTCTATATCACAGTATCTTTGGCCAAGAATAAGCCTCAGTATTGGACCCAGCTGACCATGTGCATGGCTCCTGCGCACCAGGAGGATATTCGCTTTCTGGTGTTGCATAATCTGCATGATGTGGTCGTGTTGGGATTGCCATGGCTACAAGTCCATAACCCAGTATTAGATTGGAAATCAATGTCTGTGTCCAGCTAGGGTTGTCAGGGGGTACATGGTGATGTTCCATTTCTGTCTATCTCATCATCCACCCCTTCTGAGGTCCCAGAGTTCTTGTCTGATTACCGGGATGTATTCGATGAGCCCAAGTCCAATGCCCTACCTCCGCATAGGGATTGTGATTGTGCTATCGATTTGATTCCTGGTAGTAAGTTTCCTAAGGGTCGACTGTTTAATTTATCCGTACCTGAGCACGCCGCTATGCGGAGTTACGTAAAAGAATCCTTGGAGAAGGGTCATATTCGCCCGTCGTCATCGCCATTGGGAGCAGGGTTCTTTTTTGTGGCCAAGAAGGATGGTTCGCTGAGACCTTATATTGATTACCGCCTTCTAAATAAAATCACGGTCAAATTTCAATACCCCTTGCCGCTGCTATCTGATTTGTTTGCTCGGATTAAGGGGGCTAGTTGGTTCACCAAGATAGATCTTCGTGGTGCATATAATCTTGTGCGTATTAAACGGGGCGATGAATGGAAAACTGCATTTAATACACCCGAGGGCCATTTTGAGTACCTAGTTATCCCATTCGGACTTGCCAATGCTCCATCAGTATTTCAGTCCTTTATGCATGACATCTTCCGAGAGTACCTGGATAAATTCCTGATTGTATACTTGGATGATATTTTGGTCTTCTCGGATGATTGGGAGTCTCATGTGAAGCAGGTCAGAATGGTGTTCCAGGTCCTGCGTGCTAATTCTTTGTTTGTGAAGGGATCAAAGTGTCTCTTTGGTGTTCAGAAGGTTTCATTTTTGGGGTTCATTTTTTCCCCTTCTACTATCGAGATGGACCCTGTTAAGGTCCAGGCCATTTATGATTGGACTCAGCCGACATCTCTGAAGAGTCTGCAAAAGTTCCTGGGTTTGCTAATTTTTATCGTCGCTTCATCTGTAATTTTTCTAGTATTGCTAAACCATTGACCGATTTGACCAAGAAGGGTGCTGATGTGGTCAATTGGTCTTCTGCTGCTGTGGAAGCTTTTCAAGAGTTAAAGCGTCGTTTTTCTTCTGCCCCTGTGTTGTGTCAACCAGATGTTTCGCTTCCGTTCCAGGTCGAGGTTGATGCTTCTGAAATTGGAGCGGGGGCTGTTTTGTCGCAAAGAGGTTCTGATTGCTCGGTGATGAAGCCATGCGCCTTATTTTCCAGGAAGTTTTCGCCTGCTGAGCGAAATTATAATGTTGGCAATCGAGAGTTGCTGGCCATGAAGTGGGCATTCGAGGAGTGGCGTGATTGGCTTGAAGCAGCTAAGCATCGCGTGGTGGTCTTGACTGATCACAAGAACTTGACTTATCTCGAGTCTGCCAAACGGTTGAATCCTAGACAGGCTCATTGGTCGCTGTTTTTCTCCCGTTTTGACTTTGTGGTTTCGTACCTTCCGGGCTCTAAAAATGTGAAGGCGGATGCCCTGTCTAGGAGTTTTGTGCCCGACTTTCCGGGTTTGCCTGAGCCGGCGGGTATTCTCAAAGAGGGAGTCATTGTGTCTGCCATCTCCCCTGATTTGCGGCGGGTGCTGCAAAAATTTCAGGCTAATAAACCTGATCGTTGCCCAGCGGAGAAACTGTTTGTTCCTGATAGGTGGACGAATAAAGTTATCTCTGAGGTTCATTGTTCGGTGTTGGCTGGTCATCCTGGAATCTTTGGTACCAGAGATTTAGTGGCTAGATCCTTTTGGTGGCCGTCTCTGTCGCGGGATGTGCGTTCTTTTGTGCAGTCCTGTGGGATTTGTGCTCGGGCTAAGCCCTGCTGTTCTCGTGCCAGTGGGTTGCTTTTGCCCTTGCCGGTCCCGAAGAGGCCTTGGACACATATCTCTATGGATTTTATTTCGGATCTCCCCGTCTCTCAAAAAATGTCGGTCATTTGGGTGGTTTGTGATCGCTTCTCTAAGATGGTCCATTTGGTACCCTTGTCTAAATTACCTTCCTCCTCTGATTTGGTGCCATTGTTCTTCCAGCATGTGGTTCGTTTACATGGCATTCCAGAGAACATCGTTTCTGACAGAGGTTCCCAGATTGTTTCGAGGTTTTGGCGAGCCTTTTGTGCTAGGATGGGCATTGATTTGTCTTTTTCCTCGGCTTTCCATCCTCAGACAAATGGCCAGACTGAATGAACCAATCAGACCTTGGAAACATATCTGAGATGCTTTGTTTCTGCTGATCAGGATGATTGGGTGTCCTTTTTGCCGTTGGCTGAGTTCGCCCTTAATAATCGGGCCAGCTCGGCTACCTTGGTTTCGCCGTTTTTCTGCAATTCTGGGTTCCATCCTCGTTTCTCTTCAGGGCAGGTTGAGTCTTCGTGGATACTGTGGTGGACAGGTTGCAGCAGATTTGGACTCATGTAGTGGACAATTTGACCTTGTCCCAGGAGAAGGCTCAACGTTTCGCTAATCGCAGACGCTGTGTGGGTCCCCGACTTCGTGTTGGGGATTTGGTTTGGTTGTCATCTCGTTATATTCCTATGAAGGTTTCCTCTCCTAAGTTTAAGCCTCGTTTCATTGGTCCGTATAGGATTTCTGAGGTTCTTAATCCTGTGTCTTTTCGTTTGACCCTTCCAGATTCTTTTTCCATCCATAACGTATTCCATAGGTCATTGTTGCGGAGATACGTGGCACCTATGGTTCCATCTGTTGATCCTCCTGCCCCGGTTTTGGTGGAGGGGGAGTTGGAGTATATAGTGGAGAAGATTTTGGATTCTCGTGTTTCGAGACGGAAACTCCAGTATCTGGTTAAGTGGAAGGGTTATGGTCAGGAAGATAATTCCTGGGTCTTTGCCTCTGATGTCCATGCTGCCGATCTTGTTCGTGCCTTTCATATGGATCATCCTGGTCGGCCTGGGGGCTCTGGTGAGGGTTCGGTGACCCCTCCTCAAGGGGGGGGTACTGTTGTGAATTCTGTGGTCGAGCTCCCTCCTGTGGTCACTAGTGGTACTTCGGCTGATTCTGTCCATGGGCTTCCGTTGGTGGATGTGAGTGGTACTGCGGCTTCTGAGTTTCCTTCCTCAGGTGATGAGGTTAAGTCGTTAGGTGCTGCTCTATTTAACTCCACCTAGTGCTTTGATCCTGGCCTCCAGTCAATGTTCTAGTATTGGTCTTGCTTCCTCCTGGATCGTTCCTGTGGCCTGTCTATCCTGCATAAGCTAAGTTTTGCTTGTGTTGTTTTTGTTTGCTATTTTTTCTGTCCAGCTTGCTATATTGGTTTTTCTTGCTTGCTGGAAGCTCTGGGACGCAGAGGGAGCACCTCCGTACCGTTAGTCGGTGCGGAGGGTCTTTTTGCCCCCTCTGCGTGGTTGTTTGTAGGGTTTTGTGTTGACCGCAAAGCAATCTTTCCTATCTTCGGTCTGTTCAGTAAGTTGGGCCTCACTTTGCTAAATCTATTTCATCTCTGCGTTTGTATTTTCATCTCAACTCAGTCATTATATGTGGGGGGCTGCCTTTTCCTTTGGGGTATTTCTCTGAGGCAAGGTAGGCTTATTTTTCTATATTAGGGCTAGCTAGTTTCTCAGGCTGTGCTCGAGGCGCATAGATCTGGTCAGGAGCGCTCCACGGCTGCCTCTAGTGTGGTTGGATAGGATTAGGGATTGCGGTCAACAGAGTTCCCACGTCTCAGAGCTCGTCCTATGTTTTTTGGTTATTGTCAGGTCACTTTGTGTGCTCTGAACTTCAAGGTCCATTGTGGTTCTGAATTACCTATTCATAACAGTTGTCTATATCGCTGCAGCGTCGCTGAGTGTGACGGTACCTAAACTCCTCCTCCTGACCAGAATGTATATGAAGCGCCCCCAGACACAGGGCCACGAGTTCTTGATACCGGGCCCCTCAGTCTCTGTATTGGGGTCATCACGGTGGCTAGACCCGGTCCGTGACCCTGCTAATGGGCGCCCAATGAAAGGTGATGGTGTGATGCGTGGTGCGAGGCGCGATGAATAACAAGGACACAGGGTTGCAGTCTCTTTACCTCTTTACTGAAGGCTTTGGGATCCGCAATCCAGAGCATTGCTAACAGGGCTGGCTGAGACCGGCCAGTCCGAAGGCACATCCAGAGTTTCCTTTGCAGGTGGAAATCAGTGCCTACCCACTAGCGCCTGTGTGTTGTAGTCCTTCCCTGCTGAGCACCACGGGATAGTCTTCACAACTGTTGTGTCTGTGTTCGTTGTTCTTTCTCTCTCTCTTCGTCCCCCAGATGATATGGTTAGGACGCACCCGTATGACGGGTAGGCCTGGAGGTATTCTGGGACCCTAGAGACGCCCCTCTCCCACAGTTGCCTCCCTTGTCTGCTTAGGTGATTTAGGGGAGACAGCCAACCTATAATTAACTGTCCTGCCGTGTTGAAGTAATGCGTAAAGTCTCTTACTTTCTCGGTGCTCCGGCCACCGCTATGTGCCTCAGAAGGATGTTGCCTCGGTCTCACGACACGACTCCTACTGGCTCTATCTCCTTTACACTGTGATCCTGCTTCTCACTTCTCCACATTCAACTTCACTTCGTGTCCTTTCTTAGAATACCGCCGCAAGGTAGTGCAGGCGCAGCTCCGTAACGATCTGTTCTCTTTCTAGACCGCTGTCAGGATCCCACCCCTGACAGGTCCTCTCCCGAACTCCCCCGGGCTCTTTCTGTCTAACTTCGTGTCCAACCCCCAGTTTTACCAGAGTGTGAAGAGTGGCCTACTAGATAGAACCACTCCCCCTGGTGGCCGGAGTGTGAAGTGTCGTGTGTCATGAAAGACAACTGAGTCCAGGTATCACAAACATACAACACATTTCGCACTCCAGGCCACCAGGGGGAGCTATGCTCCTATTTATTAGGGCACTCTTCACACTTAGGTAAAACTGGTTGCCTGGGGAGGAAGTTAGTGAGTTGCTGGCTGAGCTTCGCTCAGGTAGTTGGTCCCTGACAGGGGTGGGATTCTGTTAGGGGTCGAGACAGAAGGACACGGAGCTGTGCCTGCCCTACGAGCGGCAGCTTGGAGGAAAGAGACACTGAAGGAGAACTGTATTGTAGAGAGGGTGAAGAAGTCGTAGCAAAGGAGTGGATATCAGAGGAGTTCTGCCCTACACAGGCTGCCTCCTTCTGAGGCGCAGGATCCCGGTAGCCGGAACACCGAGGGAGCAATGATCCTTTATGCCTTGCTCCAGAGACCGAAAGGACAGCTAATTTCATGTTACCTGCCAACCTTATACCCAGGAGGCAAGGTGGCACCGCTTAGAGGTTGGGGCATGATAGAGTCCCTGTAAAACGCCTCAAGCTACCAGTCATACGGGTTTGTCCTATTCATCTGGGGGACAGAGAGAGACATAACATCTGTAACATCTTCAACAGTTGTGAGGACCTTATGAGAAGCTTAGCAGTAAGGTACTACAACACACGGCACAAGAGGAAGGCTACTGATTTCTATCTGGATAAGGGGACTCTGGACTTGCCTCCAAACCGGCCAGACTCTGCCTGCCCTGTGGTCTGTGCTCTGGACTATGGATGCTTGAACCTTTAGTAAAAGGTAAACAAACTGCAATCTTGTGTCCTCGTTCTTCACTGCACCACACCATCCACCATCTACACACTGGGAAGCCCTGGGGACATACTTCACCTGAGGGAAGGTATACCATCTAGCTGCCATAACATCACCCCAGCGGACCCCTTAAAGCGTCAGTCACGCTGACCGAATACCACAGGTGGCGTCACGAATATATCCCTTTAAAGACCTTTCCCCCCTTTTACACGGACATCCTGAGGGCCACGGACCGGGTCAGTACCGAGTACCCCACTGCCCACGGGGCGATCCATATGTGTATACATACACATGTATATACATATATACACATACATATACACATATTAATTTTATATATATATTTTTTTTTTTTTTAAATAAGTGTATATATATATATATTATATAATTGTCTAAGAGTCACTTCCGTCTGTCTGTCTGTCACGGATATTCATTGGTCGCGACCTCTGTCTGTCCTGGAAATCCAAGTCGCTGATTGGTCGCGGCAAAACAGCCACGACCAATCAGCGACGGGCACAGTCCTGAAGAAAATGGCCGCTCCTTACTCCCCGCAGTCAGTGCCCGGTGCCCGCATACTCCCCTCTGGTCACCGCTCACACAGGATTAATGTCGGTGGTAACGGACCGCGTTATGCCGCGGGTAACGCTGTTGTGAATTCTGTGGCAGAGCTCCCTCCTGTGGTCACAAGTGGTACTTCGGCTGATTCTCTCTGGGAGCTTCCGTTTGTGGAGGAAACTGGTACTGCTGCTTCTGAGTTTCCTCCCTCAGGTGATCTGGTGAGGTCGTTAGGTGCTTCTCTTAACCCCACCTAATGCTTTGATTCATGCTTCCTGTCAATGTTCCAGTGTTGGACTTGTGTTTCTCTGGATCATTCCTGTGGCCTGCTGCTCTGCATAGCTAAGTGCTTCTTTGCTATTTGTTGCTATTTTTTCTGTCCAGCTTGTCTATTTGTTTTGCTGGAAGCTCTGGGACGCAAAGGGTGTACCTCCGTGCCGTTAGTTCGGTACGGAGGGTCTTTTTGCCCCTTTGCGTGGTTTTCTTTAGGGTTTTGTGTAGACCGCAAAGTTATCTTTCCTATCCTCGTTCTGTCTAGAATATCGGGCCTCACTTTGCTGAATCTATTTCATCCCTACGTTTGTCTTTTCATCTTACTCACAGTCATTATATGTGGGGGGCTGCCTTTTCCTTTGGGGTATTTCTCTGAGGCAAGGTAGGCTTATTTTTTCTATCTTCAGGCTAGTTAGTTTCTCAGGCTGTGCCGAGTTGCATAGGTAGCGTTAGGCGCAATCCACGGCTGCCTCTAGTTGTGTTTGGAGAGGATCAGGGATTGCGGTCTGCAGAGTTCCCACGTCTCAGAGCTCGTTCTATTATTTTGGGTTATTGTCAGATCACTGTATGTGCTCTGACCTCCATGTCCATTGTGATACTGAATTGCCTCTCATAACAGTACAGGAAGCCAAAAGTACTAATGATTCTCAATAGAGGGAAAAAAGAAGTTCTGAGACCATTTTTTTTTTCTTGGCTTTGTGTTTTGTCTTTTTTTTTCCCCTAGACATTTGGGTGGTTCAGTACACAGGTGTAGCGATGGACATTAGAAGTCTGTCTTCATTTGTGGATCAGCTCTCGGCAAGAGTACAAAAGATTCAAGACACTATTGATCAGAAATCTATGTTAGAACCAAGAATTCCTATTCCTGATTTGTTTTTTGGAGATAGAACTAAATTTCTGAGTTTCAAAAATAATTGTAAGTTATTTCTGGCCTTGAAACCTCGTTCCTCTGGTGATCCAGTTCAACAGGTTTTGATTATTATTTCTTTTTTGCGCGGCAACCCTCAGGACTGGGCATTTTCTCTTGCGCCAGGAGATCCTGCATTGAGTAATATCAATGCGTTTTTCCTGGCGCTCGGATTGCTGTACGATGAGCCTAATTCAGTGGATCAGGCAGAAAAGAATTTGCTGGCTCTTTGTCAGGGTCAGGATGAGATAGAGGTATATTGCCAGAAATTTAGAAAATGGTCAGTGCTCACTCAATGGAATGAATCTGCGCTGGCAGCTATGTTCAGAAAGGGTCTCTCTGAAGCCCTTAAGGATGTCATGGTGGGATTTCCTATGCCTGCTGGTTTGAATGAGTCTATGTCTTTGGCTATTCAGATCGGTCGACGCTTGCATGAGCGTAAATCTGTGCACCATTTGGCGGTATTACCTGAGCTTAAACCTGAGCCTATGCAGTGCGATAGGACTTTGACCAGAGTTGAACGGCAAGAACACAGACGTCTGAATGGGCTGTGTTTCTACTGTGGTGATTCCACTCATGCCATCTCTGATTGTCCTAAGCGCACTAAGCGGTTCGCTAGGTCTGCCACCAATGGTACGGTACAGTCAAAATTTCTTCTGTCCGTTACCTTGATCTGCTCTTTGTCATCATATTCTGTCATGGCGTTTGTGGATTCAGGCGCTGCTCTGAATTTGATGGACTTGGAATATGCTAAGCGTTGTGGGTTTTTCTTGGAGCCCTTGCAGTGTCCTATTCCATTGAGAGGTATTGATGCTACGCCTTTGGCCAAGAATAAGCCTCAATACTGGACCCAGCTGACCATGTGCATGGCTCCTGCACATCAGGAGGATATTCGCTTTCTGGTGTTGCATAATCTGCATGATGTGGTCGTGTTGGGGTTGCCATGGCTACAAGCCCATAATCCAGTATTGGATTGGAAATCCATGTCGGTGTCCAGCTGGGGTTGTCAGGGGGTACATGGTGATGTTCCATTTTTGTCAATTTCGTCATCCACCCCTTCTGAGGTTCCAGAGTTCTTGTCTGATTACCGGGATGTATTTGATGAGCCCAAGTCCGATGCCCTACCTCCGCATAGGGATTGTGATTGTGCTATCAATTTGATTCCTGGTGGTAAATTCCCAAAAGGTCGACTGTTTAATTTATCCGTGCCTGAGCACACCGCTATGCGCAGTTATGTGAAGGAATCCCTGGAGAAGGGGCATATTCGCCCGTCATCGTCGCCATTAGGAGCAGGGTTCTTTTTTGTAGCCAAAAAGGATGGTTCGCTGAGACCTTGTATAGATTATCGCCTTCTTAATAAGATCACTGTTAAATTTCAGTACCCCTTGCCTTTGTTATCTGATTTGTTTGCTCGGATTAAGGGGGCTAGTTGGTTCACCAAGATTGATCTTCGTGGTGCGTATAATCTGGTGCAAATCAGGCGAGGCGATGAATGGAAAACTGCATTTAATACGCCCGAGGGTCATTTTGAGTATCTTGTGATGCCATTCGGAATTGCCAATGCTCCATCAGTGTTTCAGTCTTTTATGCATGACATCTTCCGAGAGTACCTGGATAAATTCCTGATTGTGTACTTGGATGACATTTTGATCTTCTCGGATGATTGGGAGTCTCATGTGAAGCAGGTCAGAACGGTTTTTCAGGTCCTGCGTGCTAACTCTTTGTTTGTGAAGGGATCAAAGTGTCTCTTTGGTGTGCAGAAGGTTTCATTTTTGGGGTTCATCTTTTCCCCTTCTACTATCGAGATGGATCCTGTTAAGGTCCAAGCCATCCATGATTGGACTCAGCCGACATCTCTGAAAAGTCTGCCAATGTTCCTGGGCTTTGCTAATTTTTATCGTCGCTTCATCTGCAATTTTTCTAGTATTGCCAAACCATTGACCGATTTGACCAAGAAGGGTGCTGATTTGGTCAATTGGTCTTCTGCTGCTGTGGAAGCTTTTCAAGAGTTGAAGCGTCGTTTTTCTTCTGCCCCTGTGTTGTGTCAACCTGATGTTTCTCTTCCGTTCCAGGTCGAGGTTGATGCTTCTGAGATTGGAGCAGGGGCTGTTTTGTCGCAGAGAGGTTCTGATTGTTCAGTGATGAAACCATGCGCTTTTTTTTCCAGGAAGTTTTCGCCTGCTGAGCGTAATTATGATGTGGGCAACTGAGAGTTGCTGGCCATGAAGTGGGCATTCGAGGAGTGGCGTCATTGGCTTGAAGGAGCTAAGCATCGCGTGGTGGTATTGACTGACCATAAGAACCTGACTTATCTCGAGTCTGCTAAGCGTTTGAATCCTAGACAGGTTCGTTGGTCGCTGTTTTTCGCCCGTTTTGACTTTGTGATTTCGTACCTTCCGGGCTCTAAAAATGTGAAGGCGGATGCTCTGTCTAGGAGTTTTGTGCCCGACTCTCCAGGTTTATCTGAGCCGGCGGGTATCCTCAAGGAAGGAGTAATTGTGTCTGCCATCTCCCCTGATTTGCGGCGGGTGCTGCAAAAATTTCAGGCTAATAAACCTGATCGTTGTCCAGCGGAGAAACTGTTTGTCCCGGATAGGTGGACAAATAAAGTGATCTCTGAGGTTCATTGTTCGGTGTTGGCTGATCATCCTGGAATCTTTGGTACCAGAGAGTTAGTGGCTAGATCCTTTTGGTGGCCGTCTCTGTCGCGGGATGTGCGTTCTTTTGTGCAGTCCTGTGGGATTTGTGCTCGGGCTAAGCCCTGCTGTTCTCGTGCCAGTGGGTTGCTTTTGCCCTTGCCGGTCCCGAAGAGACCTTGGACACATATCTCTATGGATTTTATTTCAGATCTTCCCGTCTCTCAAAAGATGTCAGTCATTTGGGTGGTCTGTGATCGCTTTTCTAAGATGGTCCATCTGGTACCCTTGTCCAAGTTGCCTTCCTCCTCTGATTTGGTGCCATTGTTCTTCCAGCATGTGGTTCGTTTGCATGGCATTCCAGAGAATATCGTTTCTGACAGAGGTTCCCAGTTTGTTTCGAGGTTTTGGCGAGCCTTTTGTGGTAGGATGGGCATTGACTTGTCTTTTTCCTCGGCTTTTCATCCTCAGACTAATGGCCAGACCGAACGAACCAATCAGACCTTGGAAACCTATCTGAGATGCTTTGTTTCTGCCGATCAGGATGACTGGGTGTCCTTTTTGCCTTTGGCTGAGTTCGCCCTTAATAATCGGGCCAGCTCGGCTACCTTGGTTTCGCCATTTTTCTGCAATTCTGGGTTCCATCCTCGTTTCTCTTCAGGACAGGTTGAGTCTTCGGACTGTCCTGGTGTGGATACTGTGGTGGACAGGTTGCAGCAGATTTGGACTCATGTAGTGGACAATTTGACCTTGTCCCAGGAGAAGGCTCAACGTTTCGCTAATCGCAGACGCCGTGTGGGTCCCCGACTTCGTGTTGGGGATCTGGTTTGGTTATCTTCTCGTCATATTCCTATGAAGGTTTCCTCTCCAAAGTTTAAACCTCGTTTCATTGGTCCTTATAGGATTTCTGAGGTTATTAATCCTGTGTCTTTTCGTCTGACCCTCCCAGATTCTTTTTTCATACATAACGTCTTCCATAGGTCATTGTTGCGGAGATACGTGGCACCTATGGTTCCATCTGTTGACCCTCCTGCCCCGGTTTTGGTGGAGGGGGAATTGGAGTATATTGTGGAGAAGATTTTGGATTCTCGTGTTTCAAGACGGAAACTCCAGTATCTGGTTAAATGGAAGGGTTATGCTCAGGAGGATAATTCCTGGGTTTTTGCCTCTGATGTCCATGCTCCCGATCTTGTTCGTGCCTTTCATGTGGCTCATCCTGGTGGCTCTGGTGAGGGTTCGGTGACCCCTCCTCAAGGGGGGGGTACTGTTGTGAATTCTGTGGCAGAGCTCCCTCCTGTGGTCACAAGTGGTACTTCGGCTGATTCTCTCTGGGAGCTTCCGTTTGTGGAGGAAACTGGTACTGCTGCTTCTGAGTTTCCTCCCTCAGGTGATCTGGTGAGGTCGTTAGGTGCTTCTCTACTTAACCCCACCTAATGCTTTGATTCATGCTTCCTGTCAATGTTCCAGTGTTGGACTTGTGTTTCTCTGGATCATTCCTGTGGCCTGCTGCTCTGCATAGCTAAGTTCTTCTTTGCTATTTGTTGCTATTTTTTCTGTCCAGCTTGTCTATTTGTTTTGCTGGAAGCTCTGGGACGCAAAGGGTGTACCTCCGTGCCGTTAGTTCGGTACGGAGGGTCTTTTTGCCCCTTTGCGTGGTTTTCTTTAGGGTTTTGTGTAGACCGCAAAGTTATCTTTCCTATCCTCGTTCTGTCTAGAATATCGGGCCTCACTTTGCTGAATCTATTTCATCCCTACGTTTGTCTTTTCATCTTACTCACAGTCATTATATGTGGGGGGCTGCCTTTTCCTTTGGGGTATTTCTCTGAGGCAAGGTAGGCTTATTTTTTCTATCTTCAGGCTAGTTAGTTTCTCAGGCTGTGCCGAGTTGCATAGGTAGCGTTAGGCGCAATCCACGGCTGCCTCTAGTTGTGTTTGGAGAGGATCAGGGATTGCGGTCTGCAGAGTTCCCACGTCTCAGAGCTCGTTCTATTATTTTGGGTTATTGTCAGATCACTGTATGTGCTCTGACCGCCATGTCCATTGTGATACTGAATTGCCTCTCATAACATAACGCACTCCGTTACCGCCGCTATTAACCATGTGTATCCCCAACTTTTTACTATTGATGCTGCGCATGCGGCATCAATAGTAAAAAAATGTAATGTTAAAAATAATAAAAAAACAAAAAACCTGCTATACTCACCCTCCGTAGTCCGCTGAGCCGCTCGCGCCTGCCGCCATCTTCCGTTCCCAGCGATGCATTGCAAAATTACCCAGAAGACTTAGCGGTCTCGCGTGCCTATCGCCGGAGCTTCGGTGAATCCCAGGGGTGAGTATATAACTATTTTTTATTTTAATTATTTTTTTTAACAGGGATATGGTGCCCACACTGCTGTATAGTACGTGGGCTGTGTTAGATACCACGTGGCTCTGTGCTGTATACTACATAGGCAGTGTTATATACTATGTGGGCTGTGTGATATACTCCGTGGGCTGTGCTAGATATTACATGGCCACTGTTATATACTGTGTGGGCAGTGTTATATACTACGTGACTGGACAATATACTACGTGACTGGGCAATATACTATGTGGCTCTGTGCTGTATACTATGTGGCTCTGTGCTGTATAGTACGTGGTTCTGTGCTGTATACTACGTCGCTGGGCAATATACTCCGTGACTGGGCAATATACTACATGACTGGGCAATATACTACGTGACTGGGCAATATACCACGTGACTGGGCAATATACTACGTGACTGGGCAATATACTACGTGACTGGTCAATATACTACGTGGGCTGTGCAATATACTACATGGACATGCATATTCTAGAATACCCGATGCGTTAGAATTGGGCCACAATCTAGTATATATATATATATATATATATATATATATATATACACACACACACAATTAATGTGTATATGTATGTATATATGTGTGTATGTATATATACATGTATGTGTATATATATATATATATATATATACACACACACACACATATTATATATATATATACACATAGATATATACACACACCGCAGTTTCACCTATATAACATATATACACATCAGTAGCAGTATTCCCTATATAATGTATATAGACTGCTATACATGCATTATATGGGTATACAGTGATTATATACAGTATACACAGCAGTATCACATATATTGTATATACAGCAGTCAATGCACATTATATAGGTGCAACTGCTGTATATACATTAAAAACAAACAAATTCATGTTGGGACTCACCCAGGTCCCTGAGATGGGGGGAAGTCGGGAGGATGAAGAGCTGAGGGTGGTCGGGTCCTGTCCACTGTGTCCAGCATCGGCAGTGAAGAGGAGAGGATCCCAGGCATTGGTGAGTAGTCTTCTCTGACGCTGCTACAGGCCAACCAGCGTCAGACACAGTCAGATGGAGGCGCGCCAGCCTTGTCAAATATCTCCGTGAGCGCCCATGGTCTCCTGCTTGCGTTGGCACGGGCAGCAGAGCAGACGAGCACATGCAGAAACGAGAACCGCGGCCATGCTCACACACTAACGCGGGCCGCTGCGGCCTCGTCAGTGTGGGCAAAAGGACTTCAAGATTTAAAGGGCCAGCTGCCGGGATGACGCGGCCGTGCACTACAGGTGCACTATGTATTAAGATTACTGCTGGGCTTACAGCTGCCCTGTGCAGCTGCTCAGGCACCAGCCCGGGGGCATATGCATTCTTGCCACCCCCTGCAAGCCACCCTGCGGCCATCTTGGATCCGGGGGCCTGCAGGGAGGTGACCCTCGGAACAATGCGATCATATCTTTTAGGCTTTTTTTACACTTGCCGTGGTTTTGCGGCCCCAATAAATTTCTATGGGGCCACACAAACGGGCAGCAATAATTCCACGGAGCGCCATATGCCGTATGGCCGTGAGGGCTGTATTTTCAGCCGTGAAAAAAGATCGAGCCTGCTCGATCTGTTTCATGTCTTACGGACACGGAAGCTTGTTTTTGTAGTGCCACGTGACTTCCACGTTGTGGAATGCCATTTTTTTCCCAATACTTTTTCCATAGTATTGGAAACCCAAAAAATGGTGATCCGCAAGTTTTTCGCAGTCCGTTATTGTGGCAGACCATGAAAACTGTTGCGATATGGCCTGCAAAAAAAAGGCCCACAATAACATAGATATGTGGTTATGCAAGATTATCTTCACAGAAAATGAGGTGCATGCATCAGCTTCTTAATATAGCAGGACAGGAAGTCTAAAAGACGACCTTTTACCAGAGAGAAAATGAAACCAAAGTACAAGTATATGCATTACATTCAACTAAGCACATAACAGTAACAACATTGCCATCTACTGTCAGAAAAGTGTAAACTCCTCTGCACCCAAAAAACTCTATATCTGCCAACAGTCTAGCCTGTGATCTGGCGGTGTCCGTCTAAAAGCGTGGTCCGCCACAGTTTTATGCACATCTGAAAAGAAGGATATCACTGAACAGAGGCCAGACAGGGTCCAGAGTAACTTTGCTGCCTCAATATAGTGAATGGTTCCCTCAAAGGTTTCATCTAAATCACGTCACTCGGAGAGTTAGATGGAAACACCAATGTTAATGGTCAGAATAGAGCATAGAATAAACGTGATCCAAAATGTAAGATAAAATGTTCCCTACTCAGGTCCGTCATCTGTCAATTGAAGTATAGGGGGCATTCACGTTACTGGTAGTACAAAGGCTTTAGAGAAGCGTTATAGCTTTTCATCCCCCAAAAGAAATCCTGCAAATTCTGCTCTCCCAAACAAAGATAGGCGAACTCGAACAGTAAAGTTTGGCGTCCGTACCGAACACTTAATGTTCATATACAGACACAGACTTCACCAGGAAGTCCATGTTACTGTTCGGATTCGGGCCTCCGAACATCGGGTGTTTGTTGTGCTGTCATGTGCATGACAGCGTGGCAAACACTGCTTCTGATCAGCAGAAAATCATCATCGCTGGTCAGACAGCAACGGTTCCCATGCTGTTAAATGACAGCGTGCATGCACAGCTGTGATTAGAGGTATAAAGTTTACCTCTGGTCACTGGGGTCGGCTGATGGGACTACTGTTCCCATCAGCTGCCGCCTGCTGCCGCTAATAACTGCAAGAGCAGGAGCGGCTGATGAGAGAATTCATCAGTTGACTCTAGCATTGTAAATAAATAATAAAAACAAAAAATTGGTGTGGATTCCCTTGTATATTTGATAACGAGCCAGGCAAAACTCACAGCTGGGGGCTGCAACCCTCAGCTGTAAGCTTCAGCAAGGCTGGTTATCAAGAATAGAGGGGCCCCCACTCCGATTTTTTTTTAATTTAAATAAATCATTTTAAAAAATGGCATGGGGTCCCCCCCTTCTATTTTTTTTTGTGTTCCAAAATTCAAACGATGCTCCTTCCCTTTCGCGCCCTGTCAGGTGCCCAAACAGTAGTTTTCCCCGACATATGGGGTATCAGTGTACCCAGGAGAAAATTACACAAATTGTACAATACATTTTCTCCTGTTAAATAATGTGAAAATGCAAAAAATGAAATGTATTTTTCCTAATATTCAAAAGCCATTTTTTCTATTCACATTTCAGATATTTCACATTGACATGCTTTAACACAATTGAGTGCAACCATTTTCTTATATTGTACATGTAAGTATTTGTTTTTTGGTATGCAACTTTTCAGATTAGTTTTTGACGTGCCGGTCAGTTTTCTGTTATTGGTATGTTAGGTTTCTGACTGAGCACTCCGTCCTTCACCATGTGGTGATTTTAATTACAGCTGGTTCCTGCCAACCCATAAATGTAGGCTTTACTGAGAGAGGTGTCCACATTCACCTGGGAATTCAGACATTAGCCTTAGTGTTCACACTGGTCAGTGACCCATCAGACTCATGAGGCCACCTTGACTTTGGTTGATGGGCAGACATTATTTGGCCAAATTTTGTGCAAAGCGTCTCATGTATTTTTCATGTATTTTTTGCTAATATTCAAAAGCCATTGTTGCTATTCACATTTCATATATTTCACATTGACATGCTTTAACACAATTGAGTGCAACCATTTTCGTATATTGTACTATTTAGAAGTATTACATAGAAAATTATCTTATTGCCGTATTTTGTATGACATTTATATATATTTTATAAGAATTATTTCTTTTTTAAGGGGGTAAGCAAAAACATGTCGTTATAGGATATAGAATTGGAGCGATCCCATGGGGCCGTGGGGTACTCGGTACCGGGTCCTTCGGTTCACAGGGGGATGTCACAGTGGGGTCGGTCCGTGGCGCTGGGAGTCCTGTGTAAAAGGGAAAGGTCTTTAAAGGGGAAATGTTCGTGACGCCACCTGTGGTATTCGGTCAGGGTGACCGATGCTGCTTTAGGGGGTCCGCTGGGGTGATGTTATGGCAGCTAGATGGTATACCTTACCAGAGGTGAAGTATATCCCCAGGGCTTCCCGGTGTGTAGATGGTGGTATGTTGAGAAGCGCAGAGAAGAACGAGGACACAAGGTTGCAGTCTCTTTACCTTTACTGAAGACTTCAGCATCCAGAGTCCAGAGCACCAGATCACAGGGCAGGCAGAGTCCGGACGGTTTGGAGGCAAGTACAGAGTCCCCTTGTCCAGGTGGAAATCAGTAGCCTTCCCTTGCGCTGCAGTGTTGTAGTTCCTTACTGCCTAAGGCTTCAAATAAGGTCCTCACAGATGTAATGTCTTTATCTCATATAGGATAGGACAAACACGTATGACTGGTGGCTTGAGGCGGTTTATAGGGACTCTATCATGCACCGGCCTCTAAGGGATGCTACCGTGCCTCCTGGGTGTAGGGCGGACAGGTAACGTGAAATTAGCTGTCTTGCCGGTCTCTGGAGCAAGGCATAAAGGTCGTTACTCCCTCGGTGTTCCGGCTACCAGGATTCTGCGCCTCAGAAGGAGGCAGCCTGTGTAGCGCTGGTCCCCTTCTGGTATCCTCTCCTTTGCTACGACTTCCTTCACGCTCGTTGCAATACAGTTCTGCCTTCTGTGTGTCTCTTCCTAGGAGCTGCAGTTCTGAGGTCATGCACAGCTCCGTGTCCTTCTCCTTCGTTCTCTGACAGGATCCCACCCCTGTCGGGGACCGACTCACTGAGCGGAGCTCAGCCAGCAACTAACTAACTTTCCCTACAGGCGACCAGTTTTACCTATGTGGTGAGTGACCTAATAAATAGGAGCAAGAGCTCCTCCTGGTGGCCTGGAGTGTGAAATGTTTTGCATGTTTGTGATACCTGGATGCAGTTATCCTTCTTTGCCTCCAAACGTAGCATCACTCTCCCCGAGAGGAATGCAATACTACTCCGACGGTCAGGACCCTGGGGCGCCGCAGAATGCTACAGGGGCCCTGTTAGGCTCACCTAGTGAGATGGATCCACTAAGCAACTGGTAAGGGTGGACACAGACCTCAGGCATTCAGGCATTGGGACAGCAGACTGACAGGCACGTGATACAAAGAGGACTCGGATAACTGGCAATGCAAACAGCAGTCAAAGTGGCAAGACTGGACACAATAGAAGCCACGGAAGCAGAAGAACAAAAGTAAAAAGACCGCAGTTATGAATTCTGGTTTAGTTCTGTAGGACACAGTTCTGGTTTAAAGCTGAGACACAAGGTTCTATCCAAACATGCCTTATAAGACAAAGGTGGACCTGAGTCACAGAAACACAAATGACAGACAGGCAAGGAGCAGAGGAAGGAATCGCCTTAAATACATGGAGTGCTGGAGGACTTCCGGGTCACGGTCCTCCAGGATCACAGAGAGGAGATACAGAGCGCCTGTAAATCAGAAAGAGGAAGTGCTGGAGTGGGCAGTGCGCACGCGCACCCGACGAGAACCAGGGAGCGGAGAAGAATGAAGGAGAGGACGCGCGCCTGCAGGAGGAGCGTGCCGCACCTGGTAAGTATGAGTGGAAGGAGTGGCCGTGACAGATTTACAGAATGCTCTTGCTTTTAATTGCCTAAGATGCCAGTTGCAGTAAGGAAGGTGTCAACAAAGACTCATAGGATTCAAGGGCTCTTCTCACTTAGAGTGTTCTTTCCAGCAGGCTCCAATTAAGGCCGGTTTCACACGTCAGTGGCTCCGGTACGTGAGGTGACAGTTTCCTCATGTACCGGAGCCACTGACACACGTAGACACATTAAAATCAATGCATCTGTGCAGATGTCATTGATTTTTTGCGGACCATGTCTCCATGTGCCAAACACGGAGACATGTCAGTGTTCGTGGGAGCGCACGGATTACACGGACCCATTAAAGTCAATGGGTCCGTGTAAAACACGTACCGCACACGGACGTTGTCCGTGTGCAGTCCGTGTGCCGTGCAGGAGACAGCGCTACAGTAAGCGCTGTCCCCCCCACTGGTGCTGAAGCCCCATTTATATCTTCCCTGCAGCAGCGTTTGCTGTAAAGAAGATATGAATATTCCTTTTTTTTTTGTTTCTCGTGTTTAAAATAAAGCTTCATGTCCCCACCCCCTCCCACCCCCTGTGCGCCCGCCCGCTGTTCTTAAAATACTCACCCGGCTCGCTCCCTCGCTGACGCTGCTTCCTGTCCTGGCCGCACCTTCTACTGTATGAGCGGTCACGTGGGGCTCATACGTGGGTCACAGGTTGACTTTTCTTGCAGCCGGATGCGACCACACATTCAGCTCTGCTACCTCTAGCTGGCAGCCTGCATGATAAATCCATGCAGCCTGTCATCCAGCAGAGCAGACTTGAACCCCATTCACTTGAATGGGGGGGTCCGACATTACAGTGTTTGACACACTGTCATATGCATGACAGCGCGGCAAACACCGCTTATGATCGGCGGGGAAATCCTCCCCGCCGGTCAGAGAGCTGCCGTTCCCACGCTGTCAGAAGACAGTGGGAGCACTCAGCTGTGATTGGAGGTATAAAGTTTACCCCCAGTCACTGGTGTCAGCTGATGGGACTACTGATCCCATCATCCAACACCTGCTACTGCTAATTACAGTGACAGCGGCAGATGGGTGTATTCATCTGCCACTCCTGCGCTATAAATAAATAATTTAAAAAATTAAACCGGCGTGGGTTCCCCCCTCTTTTTGATAACCAGCCAGGCAAAGCTCACAGCTGGGGGCTGCAACCCCAGCTGTCAGCTTCAGCAAGGCTAGTTATCAAGAATAGTAGGGTCCTCATGCTTTTTTTAAAATATTTAAATAAATAATTTAAAAAAATGGCTTGGGGTTCCCCCATTTTTAACAACCAGCCTTGCTAAAGCTCACAGCTGGGGGCTAGTATTCTCAGGCTGGTAAGGGGCCATTGATATAGGCCCCCCCAGCTTAAAAATTGCAGCCTGCAGCTGCCCAGAAAAGGTGCATCTATTAGATGCGCCAATTCTGGCACTTTGCCCGGAACTTCCCACTTTCCCTGTAGTGGTGGCAAGCGGGGTAATATTTGTGGGGTTAATGTCACCAGTGACATTAAGCCCATGGCTTAGTAATGGAGAGGCGTCTATAAGACACCTATCCATTACTAATCCTATAGTTGTTACATGTGAATAAAGACACAGCCAGAATAAAGTCCTTTAATGAAATAAAACACCACACAGTTTTATTTTATTTAATTATCAGGTAATCCAAGCGAAGCCATCAATCTCCTGTAATAAAAATAAAGATAATAAACCAACACAAATACTCCCTTGTTATGAAAGGCAATTCAGTATCACAATGGACATGGAGGTCAGAGCACATACAGTGATCTGACAATAACCCAAAATAATAGAACGAACTCTGAGACGTGGGAACTCTGCAGACCGCAATCCCTGATCCTCTCCAAACACAACTAGAGGCAGCCGTGGATTGCGCCTAACGCTACCTATGCAACTCGGCACAGCCTGAGAAACTAACTAGCCTGAAGATAGAAAAAATAAGCCTACCTTGCCTCAGAGAAATACCCCAAAGGAAAAGGCAGCCCCCCACATATAATGACTGTGAGTAAGATGAAAAGACAAACGTAGGGATGAAATAGATTCAGCAAAGTGAGGCCCGATATTCTAGACAGAACGAGGATAGGAAAGATAACTTTGCGGTCTACACAAAACCCTAAAGAAAACCACGCAAAGGGGCAAAAAGACCCTCCGTACCGAACTAACGGCACGGAGGTACACCCTTTGCGTCCCAGAGCTTCCAGCAAAACAAATAGACAAGCTGGACAGAAAAAATAGCAACAAATAGCAAAGAAGCACTTAGCTATGCAGAGCAGCAGGCCACAGGAATGATCCAGAGAAACACAAGTCCAACACTGGAACATAGACAGGAAGCATGAATCAAAGCATTAGGTGGGGTTAAGTAGAGAAGCACCTAACGACCTCACCAGATCACCTGAGGGAGGAAACTCAGAAGCAGCAGTACCAGTTTCCTCCACAAACGGAAGCTCCCAGAGAGAATCAGCCGAAGTACCCCTTGTGACCACAGGAAGGAGCTCTGCCACAGAATTCACAACACTCCCTGGTCTGACGCAGTCCAATTTAACGAGTGTTCCCCGCAGTAATCCATATCTAGGGGAGATAAAATTTACAAACAGGAGCGCTGCTAATGTGACCGGTCCCGGCTGTAAACTACTGGGGAATGAATGATATGCAGCGGGCGCAGGCTCAGTAACTAGCGGTGACGTCACTCAGCCTGCGCTCCCTCACAGACTGACCTGAGGTAACCTCTGGACCGTGGGAAAATGTCAATTAAGAGGTTACCACAGGTAATCTATTCTATCAATCTATTTTTTTATTACCTAACTGTATATTCTATCTTTCTATTCATTCTATCAATCTATTAATTCTATCTGCAGGAAGTTTTTTTTTTCTTCTGGGGGCACTCAACTTTATTGGTATGCACAAAGGCTTCAAAAAAACGCACCAAAAACTAGATGAAAAACGCAATAAAAAACGCACCTAAACCTGTGTTTTTGGTGCGGCTTATTTCCTGCCAAGAACATCAGGTTTTGCTGCAGAAAAAAAAAAACTTACCCTTAAAGCCACAGATAATCTCTGTGTTCATGCATTCATATAATAATACTTATGCTTGAAGTGTAGAAAAGATATAATGAACCCGGGTACGTGGGAAATACCTGTCATCACGTAGTACTTAGCTACAATCTACCATCTAATTCCTCCTGCTAGAAGAGGAAGCCAGGAAACTCGTTGTGCGTTTTGTGACAAAATTTAGCGGGCCGAAGAGAACCAGGAATCTTATTTTCTTTAAAATTTTGCACCTCTCTAGGGCCATTAGTAATCTGTTTTAAAGTAGCGAGCCGCCCCTTTAAAATATGTGTATGCATAGTGTCCATCCTCTAGATGTCAGTGTTACCCAGTGTTCAGTGAGCATGGCTGCTAACCCACATGATGACCAAAATGTCACAAGCATTAGCAATTTTCTATTAAATAGAGCACACACAAATTTTAACTATAATAGAGAAGCAAGAATTATACATGAACCACTAGGTTAGAGGTTAGGTCGTACACTTTGTGAACAGTATCAAAGTTTGTCTCATCCAGATCTCTACATTTAAAGGTCCGATCGGCTAGTAAACCCAGTGTATAGTCTTATGGTAGGCAACAGTTTCCAAATATAAACTTGTCCAAAATTCACAGTGCCATAGTGTAAGTGTGCTTTAGTGGTGTAAATTGTAGTAATCCTGTGGTCATATATTGAGATATTAACTGGTAATTGTCATAAAGTAATAACTCTGAGGGTATGTGCACACGCTGCGGATTTTGCTGCGAATCCACAGCTGTTTTCCATGAGTTTACAGTACCATGTAAACCTATGGAAAACAAAATCCGCAGTGCACATGCAGCGGAAAAAGCCACGCGGAAACGTAGCTTGTTTATTCCGCAGCATGTCAATTCTTTGTGCGGATTCCGCACCGGTTTACACCTGCTCCATGATAGGAATCCGCAGGTGTAAAACCGCATGTGAAATCCGCACAAAATCCGCAAAAAGAGCTGTAAATCCGCGGTAATTCCGCAGGTAATTCCGCAGTGCGGTTTACCTGCAGATTTACCAAAATCAGTCCGGAAAAATCCGCAGGACTTTCTGCAACGTGTGCACGTAGACTGAAATGCTTCAACATATCCCATTGATGTGGAGATTGTTTTGTCATCATGACACATTATACTTTATGATAATGGTTAACTTAGGTTGATATGTTTTGTGTCTATTTATAAAAATATCAGACATTTGACAAATGTAAAAAAGATTATCAATTTTCAATTTAATGTAGATAGTCATACTACACATACTTTAAAAGGCTTAACCCCTTACCTACCAGAGGTATTTTTTGTTTTCACATTTTCTTTTTTGCTACCCTTATTCCCAGAGCCATAACTTTTTTTTATTTTTGAGCAAAATGGCCATGTGAGGGCTTGTTTTTTGGGAAGAGTTGTACTTTTGAAAGATACCATTGGTTTTAATATATCATGTACTGGAAAACGGGGAAAAAAATTCCAAGTGCTGTGAATTTGCAAAAAAAAAAAAAAAAAAAATGCAATCACACTTTTTTTTTAACCATGTTCACTAAATGCTGAAACTGACCTGCCATTATGATTCTCCAGGTCATTACGAGTTCATAGACACCAAACATGTCTAGTTTCTATTTTATTTACATGGTGAAAAAAAATCCAAACTCTGTTAAAAAAAAAAAAAATTGCGCCAGTTTCCGATACCTGTAGGGTCTCCATTTTTCATGCCTGAAACACGAGTTTTTTTTTTTTACAGGTAAATAATATTCGTCAGTGCTAGCATATGCTAAACATCTTTTTTTAAACACTAATTGCTAAATAATATTCCTCGCCTATTGCTGAAATTGCTAATATTTATCTAGCAGTTGTGCGACTGACACAAAACCTGTAACTTCCCTGAGTCTGCTGTTGGTGTGTGTCATAAAGGAGATATATAAAATAAAATTCTATTGGTTAAATAAATAGCGCACAGTTATCTACGGTAGCAGTTGTGCGATTGGTGCAAAGCCTGCAGAGATATGCAAATGTCACTATTTACCAGTAATTTTCCTGAGTCTGCTGTTGCTGTGTGCAATAAAGTTGATAGCTAAAAAAAATTACCCACACATTGATAGATACGGGGAATTTGTACATAACACCTCTGTGAGGGTACTTATGAAAAAAAAATAAATCCTGGTTTTATTTTTCACAATACATACAATATAAGAAAGGGTGACGTTAAGGAATGGGGACTGTCAAAATTCGGTCTGCACGCCACACCACCAAAGTGACACCATTCTAAAAATGGCAACCCTCAAGGTGCTCAAAACCACATTCAAGAAGTTTATTAACCTTTCAGGTGCTTCAGAAGAATTAATGGAATGTGGAAAGAAAAAATTAACATTTCGCTTTTTCCCACAAAAATGTTTCTTTTTCGCCATATTTTCCATTTTCACAAGGGTAACAGAAGAAAATGCACCATAAAATTAGTTGTGCGTTTTCTCCTGAGTACGCCAATACCACATATATAGAGGAAAACTATTGTTTGAGTGCACGGCAGGTCTTGGAAGGGAAGGAGCACCATTTGACTTTTGGAATATAAAATTGGCTTGAATCAATTGCTGACGCCATGTCGAGCGAGCTTGGAGAGCCCCTGAGGTGCCTAAACAGTAGAATCCCCCACAAATTACCCCATTTTGGAAACTAGACCTCTCAAGTACTTTATCTAGATGTGTGGTGAGCACCTTGATACCTCAGGGGCTTCACAGAATTTTATAATGTTGAGCCGTGAAAATCAAAAAACAGTTTCCCAACAAAAATGTTGTGTCAGCCCCATTTTTTTTTAATTTTTACAAAGGTAACAGGAGAAAAGGGATGCCAAAATTTGTTGTGCAATTTTTCCAAAATCCATAGGTACCCCATATTTGTCGAAAAGCGACTGTTTGGGCACATGGTAGGGCTGGAAAGAGAATGACCGCTAGTTTGGCTGCAATAGGTTGCAGATACCATGTCACATTTGATGTGCCCCTGACATAACAAAACAGCAGAAACCCCCACAGGTGATCCAATTTTGTAAACTATACCTCTTTAGGAATTCATCTAGGGGAGTAGTGAGTATGTTTAACCCTAAGGCATTTTACAAACTTGTATAAAACTGGGCTGAGTAAATTAAATATTACTATTTTTCCACTAAAATGTCGCTTTGATCCCAAGTTTGCAATTTTCAAAAGGGGTAATAGGAGAAAATGAACAGTATAATTTGTTACGCTATTTCTCCTGAGTACATCAATACACCATAAGTGGTCGAAAACTATTTTTGAGGAAGGAGCACCATTTTACAGTGCAGGTTTTGCTGCATTGGTTTGAGGGGGCCATGTCACATTGGGAGAGCCCCTGAGGTGCCAGAACAGCAGAAACCACGTAAGCGACAACATTTTACAAACTACACCTCTCAATTAATTCATCTAGGGGTGTAGTTATCATATTGACACCACAAGTGTGTCACAGAATTCGATACCATTGGGCAGTGAAGTAAATTTTTACAACAACAAAAATTGTTTTAGCCCCAGATTTTACATTTTAACACTGGGAAATGGGTAAAAATGGTGCCAAAATGTGTTACACAATTTCTGCTGAACTTGGCAATACCCCATATGTGGCCGTACAGTACTGCTGAGGCTTCTTTCACACTTTCGTCGGTACAGGGCCTTCACAAAGCGTCAGCGCAACGTACCGACGGACAGTGGTGATTTTTTGCACAATGTGGGCAGCGGACGCAGTGTTTCAACGTGTCCGCTGCCCATTGTGAAGTCCCAGGGAGGAGGGGGTGGAGTTCCGGCTGCGCCTGCACAGTTCAAAATACAGGACCCGGCGTACGAAAAACGTTCCCTTGAATGTTTTTCCGCTACGACGGTCGACCAAATACCAACGCATCCAGTGCACGACGTATGGAACGTGTGTCCATACGTCGCGATGCGTCGGTAATACAAGTCTATGGAGAAAAAACGCATCCTGCGGGCAACTTTGCAGGATTCGTTTTTTCTCCACAACGACACATTGTGACGGAGGCCAAACGACGCAAGTGTGAAAGAAGCCTTAGCCACACAGCAAGACTATGGAGGGACGGAGCACTATTTGACTCTTGGAGAACAAATTATTATAGAATAGTTTCCGGACTCTATATAAAGAGCCCCTAATTGCCAGAAAAGGAGAATCCACCCTGAAGTGACCCCAGTTTGGAAACTACACCCCTTTGGGAATTTATCTACAAGTGTCGTGATGATTTTGACTTCATAAGTGTTTTCCAGAAACTAACAGCAGTGATTGCTGCTGAGTGAAAATTGCAAACTGCCATTGTAGTGCACAGCACGCTGTAGTGACCAGTATGTTGCAGTCACCAGTACATTATGCCCAGCCCGTGCTTCTGCATACATGCACCCATAAATTAGGCAGGCTCTCAGCACTATAGAAATGCCAAACATGTGGATGATATATGTGGTACACTGTGGGGCTGAGATAGGAAGGGGGCATTTGGATTTGGGAGCGGAGAATTTGCTGAATTTCTTTTGGTAGGTCAGTAGCCATAACGCTTTTCCAGAGCCTTGGTACTAGCAGTAAGGTGGAAGCCCCAGAGGCTTAGCTAGGGTTTTGGTTCAGGGGGGCGAAACTTCTGAGTGGGCCCTTAATCAGGTAACCTTGATTACAACTCGGTGACGCGCCCTAATACTGGAGGAGAACCTCAGCAGATGACCACGCTGTTACTGAAGATAATGTCTATATAAAGACCAATTTGGATATTACCGCCATATGATCAGTGGTAGATACCAGCCCTACAGAACATATAACAGATCACAGCACAGTTACAGATAATGTCTTACCGCTGATGTTCTTTCTGATGGAGTCGTTCATTTTTCCCGTCTTTTCCATCTGGCCCAGACCGACATGACAACTTCTTCCAGCTACAACTCGTCTGAAGAGAATACAACAAAAACACATTTCACTTCTCATATTCCAGCCCCATCAGCATCTATTCCCAACCTGCACAAACCCCTCATCCTGCTGATACCCCAATACTGAGCCGCTGCTGCCATATGTGTCCCTATTACTGCACCCAATACCCCAATACTGAGCCGCTGCTGCCGTATGTGTCCCTATTACTGCCCATGATACCCCAATACTGAGCCACTGCTGCCGTATGTGTCCCTATTACTGCCCATGATACCCCAATACTGAGCCGCTGCTGCCATATGTGTCCCTATTACTGCACCCAATACCCCAATACTGAGCCGCTGCTGCCGTATGTGTCCCTATTACTGCACCTGATACCCCAATACTGAGCTGCTGCTGCCATATGTGTCCCTATTACTGCCCATGATACCCCAATACTGAACCTCTGCTGCCGTATGTGACCCTATAACTGCCCCTGATAACCCAATATGAGACACTGCTGCCGTATGTGTCCCTATTACTGCACCTAATACTGAGCCGCTGCTGCTGTATGTATCCTTATTACTGCACCTGATACCCAATACTGAGCCTCTGCTGTCGTATGTGTCCCTATTACTGCACCTGATACCCAATACTGAGCCTCTGCTGCCGTATGTGTCCCTATTACTGCCCCTGATACCCCAATGCTGAGCCGCTGCTGCCATATGTGTCCCTATTACTGCCCCTGATACCCCAATACTTGGCCTTTGCTGTTGTATGTGTCCCTATTACTGCACCTGACACCCCAAAACTGAGCTGCTGCTGCCGTATGTATCCCTATTACTCCACCTGATACCCCAATACTGAGCTGCTGCTGCCGTATGTGTCCTTATTACTCCACCTGATACCCCAATACTGAGCCGCTGCTGCCGTATGTGTCCCTATTACTGCATCTGATACCCCAATACTGAGCCACTGCTGCCGTATGTGTCCTTATTACAGCACCTTCTGTGTGGTTCTCTGTCCCCTCTTAATTCTAAAGCAACTCTCTACAATATAGTAATGCCAGGTGCAAGTGCCCTAGAAAACACTGCCCATATTTTGCCCCTAGAAAGTAATAATACCCTGTGTGCCCCTTTGATAGCCACAGTAACCTGAGTTCCCCTATAACAATAAGTGCCCACAGGGCCGTCATCAGGGCATTACAGCCATTACTACAGTATGGGGCCCGGTGATGAGGAGCAAAAAGGGGTGTCTCTGTCACACCACAGTGTTGTTGGCGTTCGGCAGCCTGAATAAAATGTCAGAGGGCCTGAACGGAGCGGGGACCGGGCTGCCAGCGTGCTCGGGCCCCCTGACATTTTATTCAGGCTGCCGAACGCCAACAATACTGTGGTGTTACAGAGACACCCACAGTGCTGTAAATGCAGCGGAAATGAGTGCTGTAGCTTTAAGCTGCCGCCTGCGGCCCGGGCCTGGTGCATCATGGTCCAGTTCGTGATGTCACACACTGCCCTGCTCCAGTTCCTCATTCCGGAGCAGAGCAGCATGTGGTGTGCCACGTGGCTGCAGACGCTGGAGCAGAAGAGGCAGCGGGGGACCACACGGGGGAGGAATAATGCTGGAGACACTGGGGGGGGGGTATGAGGAAGAATGCTGGAGACACGGAGGGGGAGGAAGAATGCTGGAGACACTGGGGGCAGAATCCTGGAGACACTGGGGGCAGAATGCTGGAGACACTGGGGGCAGAATCCTGGGGGCAGAATCCTGGAGACACTGGGGGCAGAATCCTGGAGACACTGGGGGCAGAATCCTGGAGACACTGGGGGAGGAATGCTGGAGACACTGGGGGCAGAATGGAGATACGGGTATGATTGGAGATACATTGCAGAATGGAGATACGGGGCAGGATGAAAGACATGGGGGCATGATTGGAGACACTGGGGGCAGGATTGGAGATAGATCATGCAGGATCATGGGGCAGGATGGATATTATGGAGACAGATGGTGCAGGATGGATACTCATGAAGGCAGGATGTGAGAACATATGGCTGGAGTCAGAAATGAGACACACGGGGGCCAGGAAGGGGGATATTGTTACCATAAGGGCTAATTAAAGGGATATTATTACTACAGTGATGCATCTTGCGCAGGCGTGTACTATGGAGGACAGAGAATGACCTTCAATCCAATATTGCAGCCAGCATGCAGCCAGCGGGTAAGGAAAGGGTGAATCAAACACCCAAAAACCCCACCTCTATGGCTGAAAATTGTTCCCTCCAAATTCAGGTGACAGAGTCCCTTTAAATAAGGGGTGGCGGTCCTGTTACTGTGTAGAATTATACTATGTCGCCTTTTTTTCCTCATGTGGTGTAATGTAGAAGTTGTGAATAATTAAGTAATGTGTTCTGCAAGCGGAGTTCGAGATAACTGTGTCATTTCCTGCAGAGACGAGCCCTGGCTGGAAGAAGTGACGGCGGTCTGTGCTGGATGAAAGTTAGTATAGAAAGGTAGGAGACAAAAAAAGTGCAAACAGGGTCTTATCTGTTATGAACAGGTAATTCAGAACCACAATGGACATTGAAGTTCAGAGCACACAAAGTGACCTGACAATTACCAAAAACATAGGACGAGCTCTGAGACGTGGGAACTCTGCTGACCGCAATCCCTAATCCTATCACACCACACTAGAGGTAGCCGTGGATTGCGCCTAACGCTCCCTATGCAACTCGGCACAGCCTGAGAAACTAACTAGCCCTGAAGATAGAAAAATAAGCCTACCTTGCCTCAGAGAAATTCCCCAAAGGAAAAGGCAGCCCCCCACATATAATGACTGTGAGTAAAGATGAAAATACAAACACAGAGATGAAATAGATTTAGCAAAGTGAGGCCCGACTTACTGAATAGACCGAGGATAGGAAAGATAGCTTTGCGGTCAACACAAAAACCTACAAACAACCACGCAGAGGGGCAAAAAGACTCTCCGCACCGACTAACGGTACGGAGGTGCTCCCTCTGCGTCTCAGAGCTTCCAGCAAGCAAGAAAAACCAATATAGCAAGCTGGACAGAAAAAATAGCAAACAAAAATAACACAAGCAAAACTTAGCTTATGCAGAATAGACAGGCCACAGGAACGATCCAGGAGGAAGCAAGACCAATACTAGAACATTGACTGGAGGCCAGGATCAAAGCACTAGGTGGAGTTAAATAGAGCAGCACCTAACGACTTAACCTCATCACCTGAGGAAGGAAACTCAGAAGCCGCAGTACCACTCTCATCTACCAAAGGAAGCTCATAGACAGAACCAGCCGAAGTACCACTCACGACCACAGGAGAGAGCTTGGCCACAGAATTCACAACAGTACCCCCCCCTTGAGGAGGGGTCACCGAACCCTCACCAGAGCCCCCAGGCCGACCAGGATGAGCCACATGAAAGGCACGAACCAGATCGGCAGCATGGACATCAGAGGCAAAGACCCAGGAATTATCTTCCTGACCATAACCTTTCCACTTAACCAGATACTGGAGTTGCCGTCTCGAAACACGAGAATCCAAAATCTTCTCCACTATATACTCCAATTCCCATTCAACCAAAACCGGAGCAGGAGGATCAATAGATGGAACCACAGGTGCCACGTATCTCCGCAACAATGACCTATGGAACACGTTATGGATGGAAAAAGAAGCTGGAAGAGTCAAACGAAAAGACACAGGATTAAGAACCTCAGAAATCCTATATGGACCAATGAAACGAGGCTTAAATTTAGGAGAGGAAACCTTCATAGGAATATAACGAGATGACAACCAAACCAAATCCCCAACACGAAGTCGGGGACCCACACAGCACCTGCGGTTAGCGAAACGTTGAGCCTTCTCCTGGGACAAAGTCAAATTGTCCACTACATGAGTCCAAATCTGCCGCAACCTATCCACCACAGTATCCACACCAGGACAGTCCAAAGACTCAACCTGCCCTGAAGAGAAACGAGGGTGGAACCCAGAATTGCAGAAAAACGGCGAAATCAAAGTAGCCGAGCTGGCCCGATTATTAAGGGCGAACTCAGCCAAAGGCAAAAAGGACACCCAATCATCCTGATCAGCAGAAACAAAACATCTCAGATATGTTTCCAAGGTCTGATTGGTTCGTTCAGTCTGGCCATTTGTCTGAGGATGGAAAGCCGAGGAAAAAGACAAATCAATGCCCATCCTAGCACAAAAGGCTCGCCAAAACCTCGAAACAAACTGGGAACCTCTGTCAGAAACGATGTTCTCTGGAATGCCATGTAAACGAACCACATGCTGGAAAAACAATGGCACCAAATCAGAGGAGGAAGGCAATTTAGACAAGGGCACCAAATAGACCATCTTAGAGAAGCGATCACAAACCACCCAAATGACCGACATTCTTTGAGAGACGGGGAGATCCGAAATAAAATCCATAGAGATATGTGTCCAAGGCCTCTTCGGGACCGGCAAGGGCAAAAGCAACCCACTGGCACGAGAACAGCAGGGCTTAGCCCGAGCACAAATCCCACAGGACTGCACAAAAGAACGCACATCCCGCGACAGAGACGGCCACCAAAAGGATCTAGCCACCAAATCTCTGGTACCAAAGATTCCAGGATGACCAGCCAACACCGAACAATGAACCTCAGAGATAACTTTATTCGTCCACCTATCAGGGACAAACAGTTTCTCCGCTGGGCAACGGTCAGGTCTATTAGCCTGAAATTTTTGCAGCACCCGCCGCAAATCAGGGGAGATGGTAGACAAAATTATCCCCTCTTTGAGAATACCCGCCGGCTCAGGCAAACCCGGAGAATCGGGCACAAATCTCCTAGACAGGGCATCCGCCTTCACATTTTTAGAGCCCGGAAGGTACGAGACCACAAAGTCAAAACGGGAGAAAAACAGCGACCAACGAGCCTGTCTAGGATTCAACCGTTTGGCAGACTCGAGATAAGTCAAGTTCTTGTGATCAGTCAAGACCACCACGCGATGCTTAGCTCTTTCAAGCCAATGACGCCACTCCTCGAATGCCCACTTCATGGCTAGCAACTCTCGATTGCCAACATCATAATTTCGCTCAGCAGGCGAAAATTTCCTGGAAAAGAAGGCGCATGGTTTCATCACCGAGCAATCAGAACTTCTCTGCGACAAAACAGCCCCTGCTCCAATTTCAGAAGCATCAACCTCGACCTGGAACGGAAGCGAAACATCTGGTTGGCACAACACAGGGGCAGAAGAAAAACGACGCTTCAACTCCTGAAAAGCTTCCACAGCAGCAGAAGACAAATTGACCACATCAGCACCCTTCTTGGTTAAATCAGTCAACGGGTTAGCAATACTAGAGAAATTATTGATGAAGCGACGATAAAAATTAGCAAAGCCCAGGAAGTTCTGCAGACTCTTCAGAGATGTTGGCTGAGTCCAATCATAAATGGCCTGAACTTTTACAGGGTCCATCTCGATAGTAGAAGGAGAAAAAATGAACCCCAAAAATGAAACCTTATGAACACCAAAGAGACACTTTGACCCCTTCACAAACAAAGAATTAGCACGCAGGACCTGGAACACCATTCTGACCTGCTTCACATGAGACTCCCAATCATCCGAGAAGACCAAAATATCATCCAAGTATACAATCAGGAATTTATCCAGGTACTCTCAGAAGATGTCATGCATAAAGGACTGAAACACTGATGGAGCATTAGAAAGCCCGAATGGCATAACCAGGTACTCAAAATGGCCTTCAGGCGTATTAAATGCTGTTTTCCATTCATCGCCCCGCTTAATACGCACAAGATTATACGCACCACGAAGATCTATCTTGGTGAACCAACTAGCCCTCTTAATCCGAGCAAACAAATCAGACAGCAGCGGCAAGGGGTACTGAAATTTGACCGTAATTTTATTTAGAAGGCGGTAATCAATACAAGGTCTCAGCGAACCATCCTTCTTGGCCACAAAAAAGAACCCCGCTCCCAATGGCGACGATGACGGGCGAATATGACCCTTCTCCAAAGACTCCTTCACGTAACTCCGCATAGCGACGTGCTCAGGTACAGATAAATTAAACAGTCGACCCTTAGGAAACTTACTACCAGGAATCAAATCGATAGCACAATCACAATCCCTATGCGGAGGTAGGGCATTGGACTTGGGCTCATCGAATACATCCCGGTAATCAGACAAGAACTCTGGGACCTCAGAAGGGGTGGATGATGAGATAGACAGAAATGGAACATCACCATGTACCCCCTGACAACCCCAGCTGGACACAGACATTGATTTCCAATCTAATACTGGGTTATGGACTTGTAGCCATGGCAACCCCAACACGACCACATCATGCAGATTATGCAACACCAGAAAGCGAATATCCTCCTGGTGTGCAGGAGCCATGCACATGGTCAGCTGGGTCCAATACTGAGGCTTATTCTTGGCCAAAGGCGTAGCATCAATTCCTCTCAATGGAATAAGACACTGCAAGGGCTCCAAGACAAACCCACAGCGCCTAGCAAACTCCAAGTCCATCAAATTCAGGGCAGTGCCTGAATCCACAAATGCCATGACAGAATAGGAAGACAAAGAGCAGATCAAAGTAACGGACAAAAGAAATTTCGACTGTACCGTACCAATGGTGGCAGACCTAGCGAACCGCTTAGTGCGCTTAGGACAATTGGAGATAGCATGAGTGGAATCACCACAGTAGAAACACAGCCCATTCTGACGTCTGTGTTCTTGCCTTTCAGCTCTGGTCAAAGTCCTATCGCACTGCATAGGCTCAGGTTTATGCTCAGATAAAACCGCCAAATGGTGCACAGATTTACGCTCACGCAAGCGTGGACCGATCTGAATGGCCAAAGACATAGACTCATTCAGACCAGCAGGCATAGGAAATCCTTAAGGGCTTCAGAGAGACCCTTTCTGAAAATAGCTGCCAGCGCACATTCATTCCATTGAGTGAGCACGGACCACTTTCTAAACTTCTGACAATAAATCTCTATCTCATCCTGACCCTGACACAGAGCCAGCAAATTTTTCTCTGCCTGATCCACTGAATTAGGTTCGTCGTACAGCAATCCGAGCGCCAGAAAAAACGCATCAATATTACATAATGCAGGATCTCCTGGCGCAAGGGAAAATGCCCAGTCTTGAGGGTCGCCGCGTAATAAAGAAATAATGATCTTAACTTGTTGAACTGGGTCACCAGAGGAGCGGGGTTTCAAAGCCAGAAATAGTTTACAATTATTTTTAAAATTCAAAAACTTAGCTCTATCTCCAGAAAATAACTCAGGAATAGGAATTTTAGGTTCTAACATAGGATTCTGAACCACTAAATCTTGAATATTCTGTACATTTATAGCGAGATTATCCATCAAAGAGAACAGACCTTGAATGTCCATGTCCACACCTGTGTTCTGAACCACCCTGATGTAAAGGGGAAAAGAAAGACAGAACACAGTGCAAAGAAAAAAAAATGGTCTCAGAACTTCTCTTTTCCCTCTATTGAGAAGCATTAGTACTTTGGGCCTCCAGTACTGTTATGAACAGGTAATTCAGAACCACAATGGACATTGAAGTTCAGAGCACACAAAGTGACCTGACAATTACCAAAAACATAGGACGAGCTCTGAGACGTTGGAACTCTGCTGACCGCAATCCCTAATCCTATCACACCACACTAGAGGTAGCCGTGGATTGCGCCTAATGCTCCCTATGCAACTCGGCACAGCCTGAGAAACTAACTAGCCCTGAAGATAGAAAAATAAGCCTACCTTGCCTCAGAGAAATTCCCCAAAGGAAAAGGCAGCCCCCCACATATAATGACTGTGAGTAAAGATGAAAATACAAACACAGAGATGAAATAGATTTAGCAAAGTGAGGCCCGACTTACTGAATAGACCGAGGATAGGAAAGATAGCTTTGCGGTCAACAAAAAAACCTACAAACAACCACGCAGAGGGGCAAAAAGACCCTCCGCACCCACTAACGGTACGGAGGTGCTCCCTCTGCGTCTCAGAGCTTCCAGCAAGCAAGAAAAACCAATATAGCAAGTTGGACAGAAAAAATAGCAAACAAAAATAACACAAGCAAAACTTAGCTTATGCAGAATAGACAGGCCACAGGAACGATCCAGGAGGAAGCAAGACCAATACTAGAACATTGACTGGAGGCCAGGATCAAAGCACTAGGTGGAGTTAAATAGAGCAGCACCTAACGACTTAACCTCATCACCTGAGGAAGGAAACTCAGAAGCCGCAGTACCACTCTCATCCACCAAAGGAAGCTCATAGACAGAACCAGCCGAAGTACCACTCACGACCACAGGAGGGAGCTTGGCCACAGAATTCACAACACTTATCACAAGGATAGTTTCTAATCAATTATGAGAGAACTGCTCACCTGGTGGTACACAGTAAAAGCGTGTAGTTGTCAGCTGCTGCAGATCCACAGGTCGGCGCTGCGACCTCTCAGAACCGTTATAATAGATGAATGTGGATAAAATCCACCCTGCTGCAACAAATGATGCATCCAGATATAGTTATAAGATGTTCGGGTGGTTTATTAAAAATGGATGAAAGTTGAAAGATGAAGGACTTCACCTAGAGACGTCACTGGTGAGTCAGTGTGTTACCTATACACTGACACTATACACTGTATACTATATACAGAGCTCCTGTGTATAATGTCACCAGTGATCACTGTATTACCTATACATTATATACAGAGCTCCTGTGTATAATACCACCAGTGATCACTATTATCTGTACACAGATACTGCATACTAAGTACAGATCTCCTGTCTATAATGGCACTTATGGTGATAGTATTGTGTTGTTTTTTTTTTATTACTGATCAGTATTAGGTCATTATGGTAATATGTGGTGGTAATATGTGGTCTGGACATGGTGTTGCGGTATTTGTCCCTTGTATGTGCTATTTGGTCACTTTGTGGTGGTAATATGTGGTCTGGTCATGGTGTAGCGGTATTTGTTCCTTGTATGTGATATTATTCGATCACTGTGGTGGTAATATGTGGTCTGGTCATGGTGCGGTGGTATTTGTTCTTTGTATGTGATATTATTCGGTCACTGGTGGTAATATGTGGTCTGGACATGGTGTAGCGGTATTTGTTCCTTGTATGTGAGATTATTGGTCATTTAAAAAATTGAAAAATAAATAAAAATATACCTAAATTGTATTGCATATCTTAACAAATATTTAATAGGTTACAGCAGAGTAGGGCCCGACCAAAAGTGTCTACCGTGTTATGGTGGTGGCTTAAAAAATCTTTTGGCCAAAACAAAAGCTGCCGGCTATATGTGTGATCTGGTGATGGGAACTGTTAATGTGCGATAAATGAGAAGTGGAGTTTTTCCAAGAGAGAGCGGTGGGACTGTGGACAGTTCGAGGGGTGGAGGCGGGGCTGGGGTGGAGCCTTGGCAGAGTCTCAAGGGGGCCCCGAAAAATTTGCCAGTATGGGGCCCCAAAATTTCTAGTGGCAGCCCTGAGTGCCCACTTTACATTTAATAAAGTCCCGAGTCTCTCCCTGTACAGCTCCCCTATACACAGCATGATGCTCTCTTATACACAGTATAATGCACCCACACAGTATACTGACTCCTTAGTAGCCCACAAGCTGTTTTATGGCTCCAACAATGTATAATGACCCCCACACTAATCCCCATACTGTATGATGGCCACCTAGATAGCCTCCATACACAGTAGCATAATGCACCAAATCAGTCAGGCCCTGTAAAAAGGCAGCCCCCATAGTCAGACCCTGTAATAAGGCAGCACCCCCATAGTCAGACCCTGTATTGAGGCAGCACCCCCATAGTCAGACCCTGTAATCAGGCAGCCCCCTTAGTCAGACCCTGTAATGAGGCAGCCCCGTTAGTCAGACCCTGTAATAAGGCAGCACCCCCATAGTCAGACCCTCCTGCGGGGAGAAGAGATGAATGTCGCCTTCAGCACCACACACAGGGGGGACAGCGCTTACTGTAGCGCTGTCTCTCTTGCGGGTAGTACATACACACGGAGGAGAGTGCACACTGTTCTCCGTGTGCACGTGTGCGGGACGTATTGCGGTACGTGCTGCTGGAGAAAAGCGGACTGTCTCCGTGTTTTGCACACGGACACACGGTCCGTGCAAACACGGAGACATGTGCATAGACCCATTCATTTGAATGGGTCTACGTGTGTCAGTGTCTCCGGTACGTGAGAAAACTGTCAGTACACGTACCGGAGACACTGACGTGTGAAAGAGGCCGTACAGAGCAGGGACAGCGCTGTGCACAGGGGAGACAGTGCAAGGACAGCACAGTCTCTGAAATAAGCGATATTGATGGCACTTCATTTGAGTATCACAGCATGCACTGGTGGTACTTAAAAAAAATAATCATTAGACAAGAATTAGTAAAAAAAATTACAATAGCTGTTAGACAGTGTAGTTGGGGAATAGAAAGGAATTTTTACAGCAAGTACATTAGACACTAGATTAGATTATGGGACTAAATATATAAGAAGCCTTTGCCTTCGGACCCCCCTATGACTTGGAGGGATTCAAATGGCCTTACATTGATGTGAGTGAATGTGTGGTGTTCATCCCCTCGCTATGATGCCGAAAATATTTCTCCCATAAATATCGGATTGATACCAACCCCAATACTCATCACTGACTCCTAAGGGTATGTGTCCACGTTCAGGATTGCTTCAGGATTTGGTCAGGATTTTATGCAGGTAAAATCCTGACCAAATCTGCACCTGAGGTCACTGGCAGGTCACCTGCACTGTCCTTGCGTTGTTTCTGCAATGTAAGGACATGCTGCGTTCTTAAAAGACGCGCAGCATGTGCGTTTTCACACTTAATTTTGCTGATGAAACAGCAGTTTCCCTACAAAGTTAAGCAATTATTTAAGTAGTTAAAAGACCACATTGACGCTGCTGTTTGCACCTGATAAATAACAGCATTTGATATCCTATTTGTGGGCACATGCAGATGCGCAAAAGAATGAATGAAAAGTGGGTCCAGCGCACTGATGAAAAACCGTCCGTTCTTTTTTCAATGAAGTGAAAAAATGTACGGACATCTGAATGAGGCATTAGGGTCTGTGCACACGTTGCGGATTTTGCTGCGGTTCCGCAGCGGATTGGCCGCTGTGGATTCGCAGCAGTTTTCCATGCGTTTGCAGTACCATGTAAACCTATGGAAAACAAAAACCGCAGTGCACATGCTGCGGAAAAAAAGCGCGGAAATGTAGCGTTGTTTTTTCCGCAGCATGTCAATTCTTTGTGCGGATTCCGCAGAGGTTTACATCTGCTCTACAATAGGAATCCGCAGGTGTAAAACTGTAGATGGAATCCGGACAAAAATCGCGGTAAATCAACAGTAATTCCGCAGGAAATCGGCAGTGTGGTTTACCTGGGGATTTACCAAAATCAGTCTGGAAAAATCTGCAGAGTAATCCGCAGCGTGCGCACATACCCTTATAGTTAGGGCTCATTCACATGCCTATATTTTTGGTCCAAGTGTTGACAGTTAAAAAAAAAAAAAAAGTTGAATCGCACTTGGTCTAATGATATTCAATGAGGCAGTGCAGATGAGCGATTATTTCACTGACCGAATCTGTGTGTGAAAAAAAAAAATCACAGCGTGCAGTAGTTTGTTCCGTAAATCGTAAGACACTCACACACCCAAGTCTATACATCTGTGAAAAAACAGATGCCATACAGAGGCACAGTATAGCCTCCAATTTCTATGGATAGGGCTCATTCCCACTTGCAATGAAATCGGATTGCACACACTGAAATGTGTCTCCATGGTGCAATTCACAGCTGCGATTCTTTTTTTTGTGCCAATTTGACATGAGAGAACAATCCAAGAATGCTGCGATTGCACCTGAGAATAGGATCACACCGGGTCTTTCACGCTGTCACGTGCATGATAGCTCAGCAAACACCGCTTCTGATCTGTGGTGAAATCATCCCCACCGGTGACAGAGCTGCGGTTCCCTCGTTGTCAAAAGACAGCATGAGCGCTCAGCTGTGATTGGAGGTATAAAGTTTACCTCCGGTCACTGGTGTCAGCTGATGGGACAACTGCTCTCATTATCTGACACCTGCTGCCGCTAATAACAGCGAGCGCAGGAGCGGCTGATGGGAGTATTCATCAGCCGCTCCTGCACTGTAAATACATAATTAAAAAGAAACAGCGTGGGTTCCCCTGTATTTTTGTTAACCAGCCAGGCAAAACTCACAGCTGGGAGCTGCAACCTTCAGCTGTCAGCTTCAGCAAGGCTGGCTACCAAGAATAGAGGGGTCCCCACGCCCCGTTTTTCTCACGGTGCTAGTGGGGATGTCACCAAGGTCACGGCTGGGGACGCAGCCTCAGTGACTGGAGGTAAGCTCGATGATGTCACCGCCAGTCACTGAGGCTGCGCTCGCAGCAGCTCATTCACCAATGTTTCTCATCCTGGACGGTCGCATTTTGGCACCATCCAGGTTGAAAACTATTTCTCCTCCAGACATGGATTACGGCGTGGAACAGAACGACCGATAGATGAGGGATATTGTTGTTTTTTATTTTAGTTTTACTACAGGAGAACGAGGGTTTCCGTGGAATAAGCGTTAGGTGAGTATAAGGCCGGCTTCACACTCAGCGTATGAAAATACGGTCCGTATATTACGGCCGTAATACGCTGAAATGTCCCGAAAATAGTGGTCCGTAGCTCCTCCGTAGGCAGGGTGTGTCAGCGTTTTTTGCGCATGGCATCCTCCGTATGTAATCCGTATGGCATCCGTACTGCGTGGTTTTCTCGCAGGCTTGCAAAACCAACATACCGCTATAGAAATGATCCATGTGTCCCAAAAAGAAAAAATATATATATATATACTGTCTATATATATATATATATATATATATATATATATATATATATATATATATATGTCATTAGACACATATATGTATATATATTAATATTTATTCCAGCGCTATACAGCTTGAAAGCCGGTAATTCAATTACCGGCTTTTTCTTTCTCCTTCCTAAAACCCGACATGATTTGAGACATGGTTTACATACAGTAAACCATGTCTTCTCTCCATTTTTTTTGCAGATTCCACACTACTAATGTCAGTAGTGTGTATCTGCAAAATTTGGCCATTCTAGCTCTTAAAATAAAGGGTTAAATGGCGGAAAAAATTGGCGTGGGCTCCCGCGCAATTTTCTCCGCCAGAGTAGTAAAGCCAGTGACTGAGGGCAGATATTAATAGCCTGGAGAGGGTCCATGGTTATTGGCCCCCCCCTGGCTAAAAATATCTGCCCCCAGCCACCCCAGAAAAGGCACATCTGGAAGATGCGCCTATTCTGGCACTTGGCCACTCTCTTCCCATTCCCGTGTAGCGGTGGGATATGGGGTAATGAAGGGTTAATGCCATCTTGCTATTGTAAGGTGACATTAAGCCTAATTAATAATGGAGAGGCGTCAATTATGACACCTATCCATTATTAATCCAATTGTAGTAAAGGGTTAAATAAAACACAAACACATTATTTAAAATTATTTTAATGAAATAAAAACAATGGTTGTTGGAGTATTTTATTCTACGCCCAATCCAGTCACTGAAGACCCTCGTTCTGTGAAAGAAAAAACATAATAAACCAACAATATACTTACCCTCCGCAGATCTGTAACGTCCAACGATGTAAATCCTTCTGAAGGGGTTAAAACATTTTGCAGCAAGGAGCTTTGCTAATGCAATGCTACTCCTCGCTGCAAAACCCCGGGGAATGAGGCTAAATATAGATCAATGATCTATATTTAGCTTCATTTGCGGTGAGGCGCCCTCTGCTGGATGTTCATAGATCGTGGGAACTTTCCTAGAACTCCTTGCTGCAAAATGTTTTAACCCCTTCAGAAGGATTTACATCGTTGGACGTTACAGATCTGCGGAGGGTAAGTATATTGTTGGTTTATTATGTTTTTTCAGTGACTGGATTGGGCGTAGAATAAAATACTCCAACAACCATTGTTTTTATTTCATTAAAATAATTTTAAATAATGTGTTTGTGTTTTATTTAACCCTTTACTACAATTGGATTAATAATGGATAGGTGTCATAATTGACGCCTCTCCATTATTAATTAGGCTTAATGTCACCTTACAATAGCAAGGTGGCATTAACCCTTCATTACCCCATATCCCACCGCTACACGGGAATGGGAAGAGAGTGGCCAAGTGCCAGAATAGGCGCATCTTCCAGATGTGCCTTTTCTGGGGTGGCTGGGGGCAGATATTTTTAGCCAGGGGGGGCCAATAACCGTGGACCCTCTCCAGGCTATTAATATCTGCCCTCAGTCACTGGCTTTACTACTCTGGCGGAGAAAATTGCGCGGGAGCCCACGCCAATTTTTTCCGCCATTTAACCCTTTATTTTAAGAGCTAGAATGGCCAAATTTTGCAGATACACACTACTGACATTAGTAGTGTGGAATCTGCAAAAAAAATGGAGAGAAGACATGGTTTACTGTATGTAAACCATGTCTCAAATCATGTCGGGTTTTAGGAAGGAGAAAGAAAAAGCCGGTAATTGAATTACCGGCTTTCAAGCTGTATAGCGCTGGAATAAATATTAATATATATACATATATGTGTCTCACTGACATATATATATATATATATACCTATTCTATGTGTACACATTTATTCTACCTATTCTACTGTAAGCTGTCAGTGTGATTTTACTGTACACCGCACTGAATTACCGGCTTTTCTCTCTAACAGCGCTGCGTATTTCTCGCAAGTCACACTGCTTGTCCGTGTGTAATCCGTATTTTTCACGCTTCCATAGACTTTCATTGGCGTATTTCTTGCGCAGTACGGTGACAAACGCAGCATGCTGCGATTTTGTACGGCCGTAGAAAGCCGTATAATACTGATCAGTAAAATACAGCAGATAGGAGCAGGGGCATAGAGAATAATTGTGCCGTATTTTTTGCGAGTTTTACGGACGTAGTTTCTGCGCTCTTACGTCCGTAAAACTCGCAAGTGTGAAGCCGGCCTAACTGTGTTTATTGTCTCTTCAGAGAACTGTGTTTGTTATTTTTAAATAAAAAAGTAAAAGTGTGTTGTGCTTTTATTTCTAATAAAGAACTTTATTCTGGCTGAGTGTTTATTTACAATACAACTATATGATTAGTAATGGATAGGTGTCTTATAGACACCTCTCCATTACTAACCTGTGGGCTTGATGTCACCAGACAATACAAAGGTGACATCAACCCCACAAATATGAACCCCACTTGACACTGCTAGAGGGCAAGTGGGAAGAGCTGGGCAAAGCGCCAGAATTTGTGCATCTTATATAAATGTGCCTTTTCTGGGCAGCTCCGGGCTACTATTTTTAGGCTGGGGGTGTCCAATATGCTTGGCCCCTTACTAGCCTGAGAATACGAGCCCCCAGCTGTCTGCTTTAGAAAAGCTAGTTGTCAAAAATAGGGGGGACTCCACGCTGTTTGTTTAAATTATTTATTTAAAAAATATGGCGTGGGGACCCCTCCATTCTTGATAACCAGCCTTGCTGAAGCATACAGCTGAAGGTTGGAGCCCCCAGCGGTGAGTTTTGCCTGGCTGAGCAACAAAATTACAGGGGAACCCACGTCGTTATTTAAAAAAAATGTATTTACAGCGTAGGAGCGGCTGATGAATACTCCCATCAGAAGCTCCTGCTCTCACTGTTATTAGCGGCAGCAGGTGTCGGATGATGAGAGCAGTTGTCCCATCAGCTGACACCAGTAACCGGAGGTAAACTTTATACCTCCGATCACAGCTGAGCGCTCACACTGTCTTTTAACAGCATGGGAACCGCGGCTCTCTGACATGTTATGCACATGTCAGAGCAGCAAACACATACCGAACAAGTCATACCGAACAAGTATATGAAGATGTAAGTAACATTTAGCCACCGCAACAAAATGGATAGAGAAGAGTATTATCTCTCATGATGTTTGGGCCCCCATTCAACTGAATGGGGTCAGGTTACAGTTCTGGTACCCGAACCCGAACTTTTTGTAACTATTCGGCCGAACCCGCTGGACCCGAACATCCAGGTGTCCGCAAATCTCTACAAGTGAGAAAAAATATTGTCCTGCTGTCCTGGATGAAATGATTTTTTCACATGCTCATGTGAACAAGCTTTTAAAAAATCACAGTAAGGCCGGCGTCACACTCAGCGTGTAAAAATACGGTCCGTAATTTACGGCCGTAATACGCAGAAAAGTCCCCAAAATAGTGGTCCGTATCTCCTCCGTAGGCAGGGTGTGTCAGCGTATTTTGCGCATGGCATCCTCCGTATGTAATCCGTATGGCATCCGTACTGCGAGATTTTCTCGCAGGCTTGCAAAACCGACATATGGACATACAATGGATCCATGTGCTCCCAAAAACATAAAAACATATGTACTGTCTATATATATATATATATATATATATATATATATATATATATATATATATATATATATATATATGTCAGTGAGACACATATATATATATATATTAATATTTCATCCAGCGCGAGATAGCTTTAAAGCCGGTAATTCTATTGCCGGCTTTTGCTTTCTCCTTCCCAAACCCGACATGATATGAGACATGGTTTACATACAGTAAACCATCTCATATCCCCATTTGTTTTGCATATTCCATACTACTAATGTTAGTAGTTTGTATGTGCAAAATTTGGGCGCTCTAGCTATTAAATTAAAGGGTTAAATGGCGGAAAAATTGGCGTGGGCTCCCGCGCAATTTTCTCCGCCAGAGTAGTAAAGCCAGTGACTGAGGGCAGATATTAATAGCCTGGAGAGGGTCCATGGTTATTGGCCCCCATAGACTTTTATTGGCGGATTTTTTGCGCAATACGGTGACAAACGCAGCATGCTGCGATTTTCTACGGCCGTAGTAGAAGTCCGTATAATACGGATCAGTAAAATACGGCAGATAGGAGCAGGGGCATAGAGAAGCATTGTACCGTATGCAATCCGTATTTTCAGCACCTCTCTTACGTCCGTAAAACACGCTAGTGTGAGGCCGGCCTAAGGCTATGTGCACACGTTGCGGATTTCCTGCGGATCCGCAGCGTTTTTTGCGGTGCAGAAACGCTGCAGATCCGCAAGTGATTTACAGTACAATGTAAATCAATTGTAAAAAAATACTGTGCTAATGGTGCGGAAAATTCCGTGAGGAAACGCTGCGGATTAAAAGAAGTAGCATGTCACTTCTTTTGTGTGGTCTGTAGCGTTTTTGTACCCATTCCATTATAGAAATCCGCATGGGTAAAAAACGCAGTAAATCTGCAGCAAAACCGCACAAAATCCGTACAAAAAACGCGTCAAATCCGCACCTGCATTTTCTGCCAAGAGATGCAGAATCCGCACCAGAAATTCCTAAGACTAATCCGCAACGTGTGCACATAACCTTAGTCTAGGGTCACGCGAACGTGTAAAAAATCCGTCCCATTCTCATCCAGAAAAGTGGGACGATTTTTTTCTCACTTCTCGTCCGTGTGCAGTATGCGTTTTTATACTCAGAAACTGTAAATTGTCCTGTAAATGATTGGGATGCTATGTTACAGGATTGTAATGTGTCTGTAAAAATGCTATACTGTCATCCAATTTCTGTTCTCACACCCATGGACTTGAGGCAGTGAGACTAATCTGCCATTATTTTCACATATAGAAACTGTTAGTGAAATAAATTGGTCATCAGCAGTGCCCCACTGAATAACATTGGCCCGAGTGCTGCCCAACATAGAAATCAGATAGCACTTGTCCGACTTATACCCGCGTGTGCATGAGGTCACATTTACACCTTCAGTATTTTGTCAGTATGTTACCTCAGTGTTTTGATCAGTATGTTACCTTAGTGTTTTGGTCAGTATTTTACCTCAGTGTTTTTGGTCAGTATTTTACCTCAGTATCTGTAAGCCAGAACCAGAAGTGGTGACGTGTTTCTATTATACTTTTCCTGATTGTTCCACTCCTGGTTTTGGCTTATAACTACTGAGGTAAAATACTGACCAAATACTGAGGTAAAATACTGACCAAATACTTAATGTGTGCATGAGCCCTAAGGCTATGTTCACACCTTGCGTCGGGTCCCTGCGGGTTCTCCCGCAGCGGATTTGATAAATCTGCAGGGCAAAACAACTGCGGTTCTCCCTGCAGATTTATCGCGGTTTGTTCCGCGTTTTCCGCTGCGGGTTTCCGCCTATACTATTGATGCTGCATATGCAGCAATATGCAGCATCAATAGTAATGTTAAAAATAATAAAAATTGGTTATACTCACCCTCTGATGTCCGGATCTCCTGGGTGCTGCACCCGGCGGTCCGGTTCCTAAGATGCTGTGGGAGAAGGACCCTTCGTGACGTCACGGTCATGTGACCGCGACGTCACCGCAGGTCCTGGTCGCACAGCAACTCTGACCGGACAGCCGCGTGCAGCGCCCAGGAGCTCCGGACATCAGAGGGTGAGTATAACCAGATTTTTTATTTTTTAACCCCAAATATGGTTCCCAGGGCCTGGAGGAGAGTCTCCTCTCCTCCACCCCGGGTACCACCCGCACATTATCCGCTTACTTCCCGCAACGTGGGCACAGCCCCATGCGGGAAGTAAGCGGTTCAATGTATTCCTATGGGTGCAGAATCGCAGCGATTCTGCACAAAGAAGTGACATGCTGCGGGTTGTAAACCGCTGCGTTCCCGCGCGGTTTTTCCCGCAGCATGTGCACAGCGGTTTGCGGTTTCCATAGGGTTTACATGTTACTGTAAACGCTATGGAAACTGCTGCGGACCCGCAGCATCAAAATCGCGGCGGTTCCGCGGTAAAAACCGCTAAGTGTGAATATAGCCTAAAAGTTGGCCAGCTCCCCACTTTTCTGCCAGTTTTTATGCCCAGAACCATATCGGGCTAGATTAGACCTAACTAAATATTATGTAAAATACCCTTTTATGCCTGCTAAGTGAGATAAGTGGTCCAAAAGTCACTTAACACCACCCTGGTGCCCACCACAGTTCCTGGTTTGATGGCAATGGGCCCTTCCATCTGCATTAGCCCAGCAATTACTGGGCAGAGCTCCATTTCTCGTCAGACGGTACAGGCTAAGGAGTTAGGAGTGGACTAGGGGAGCTGCGCTCCTGTCTCCTCAGCATTGTCATGTACAGTACGTGTGCCCCTCTCCCCTCCCTGCTGCTGTCAGTTTCCTGGGCGGCCATGGGGAGGAGCTGCCACCAGCAGCAGGAGGAGGAGGAGGTTTTTGGCCTCTGAATGGATGAACTTAGGATTCTCCTCTTCCGTTTCCAGCACTTCAACAGCCAGAGAAACCAACAACTACTAGTAGTGAGCAACCCAGGACACAGGACTGCGGGCAGAGGGAGGGCGCAGGCGCACCTATACCCAGTGTGTGTGACAGATGGGCATACAGGCTGCAGGGGAGGTGATGGGGCACTGCCTTGTGTGCAGGGCATGCAGACTGCAGTTCCCTAGCTGTGGGTCACAGATGTGAGTGGCTGGCACTGGTGCTTGGCATGCTGCTGGTGCAGTGTGGCACCCTCTCCTGCCTAGTTGCATTATCTTGCATTTCTCTTGTGTATGTAGGCAGTGCCCTCTTTGGCTGCTACTGTAAGACACTGTGATTCCCTTTTTTATATTAGTGTGATTGCTGCTGCTGTGTGTTACGCAGCCTTTGTGTGTATGTGACAGCTTTGTGCTTGGGCATATTTGCTGAGTGTGCCAGGGAGCTTTTTTTTATTTACTCTGCCAGCTTTGGTGCCAATATTGCTGGTGTGTTATCTGTTGGTGCTGCATAAGGATAAGGCACCATGAAGAAGTTTTCTCGGATGCCAAAATCAGAGAGTGGTGGAGGCGGTGGACCGAGCCTGGGTACTGGATCTTCTGGAGGGGTGACTGTGGGCAGAGGGTTCACTGTTGGCCGTCACCAAGTCACCGTGGAAGAGCTGGTGGCAGAAGGTAACTTTATGGTTATTTTATCTATGTGTCATATATACTGCTATAGTAGGATGGAAAAATAAGAATAACTAAATATATATATATATATATATTAGTTCCTTTCAAGTTTCAGTGCAGCAAGTAACCCTGTGGCACTGTGTGATTGTGCAATGCCAGGGAGTGTTCTTCCATTGTACTGTAATATTGCTACAGACGTACTGACACATAAAGCAGAAACCTCTATAACACAGATTCCTCTCCCCTCCATCCCTCAGTAAGGCGCTCAACATCACCATAGGAATCTTACAAATGACCATGTAGATAAAGAGGTTCTATATGTTCTGCGTGACACTAGTAACTGTGCCTGTAACATGCGTGGCCTGAGTTCTCAATCGGGGGTCTTGGCTGTAGATCAGGAGGTGGGTTCTTCTATACATTGAATTTGGAACTTTTATTGATGACTTATCAGTGTAGACTGCATGCTTAGATCCCCATTTTTTTTTTCTTATGTCTACTGAAAAAATCATGTTGCAGTAGATCACAGGTTGGACCCCAAAATATATATATATATATAAAAAAAGATTGAGAACTGGCTGTTATCTATTATAATGCTGCCCGAACTATGGGTAGCATGAATCCGAATCATTGGTTATTGATTCCTTTGACTGACAGGTCTTTCCCTATACGCACAAATAGGGCGAGACCTATCAGTCATGGGGAGCAGGGCAGGAGAAGCTGCATATTGCTCCCTACCAGTTTTTCAAATATCTTTTCTCTGAAAAGCCACATCATTTTAGAGTATAACATATAGAGATGCAAGAACGCATATGGGATAGTTTCCAAACTTGAGCATAGACTTTAGGGAACTGGTCAGCTGATTCATGCTGGTTCAGACTGCATAAATCAGCTGACAGGTTTGCTTTAAAGGGGAATTCTCATCTTTGGAAATTATTTCCTATTCCATGAATACGGGATAACTTCCTGATTGCTGGGGGTCCGACCACTGGGACCTCCACTGATCCTGAGAATCAGGAAGCCCTGTGTAAATGGCATGGTGTTCGAACGTTCACACTTCCGCTCCATACATTCTAATGGGAGAGCCAAAGACGAGCTAAGCGTAACAAAAGTCCAGATGATTGACCACCACTCCATTCACATGGCTCCTCAGAGTCCCCGTTCTTGTGAGAGGTGGAGTCCTCATAGATAGAAGATAACTTCTTGATTGCCGAAGATCTATCATTTACGTAATTTGAAAACTTGAGAATACCCCTTTTATGAAATAGTTTTTATGTTTTATCAATCAGAACATCTAGAATTTATTTACATGACAAAATATAACTATTTATTGGTATAGTTTTGAAATATTTCTTGTCATTACTTTGAGGGCCATCAGTAGTCTCTCGAGTCATGGTCACAAGCCATGGGTTTGCCATCGGCAAATCTGCCAGAGATTTCGTTTTTGAGAACCTTGATCTTTGCCGCTGATTTTCCAGTCAATACACAGGGATAATAATAATAATAATTTTTATTTATATAGCGCCAACATATTCCGCAGCGCTTTACAAATTATAGAGGGGACTTGTACAGACAATAGACATTACAGCATAACAGAAATACAGTTCAAAACAGATACCAGGAGGAATGAGGGCCCTGCTCGCAAGCTTACAATCTATGAGGAAAAGGGGAGACACGAGAGGTGGATGGTAACAATTGCTTTAGTTATTCGGACCGGCCATAGTGTAAGGCTCGGGTGTTCATGTAAAGCTGCATGAACCAGTTAACTGCCTAAGTATGTAGCAGTACAGACACAGGGGGCTATTAACTGCATAAAGTGTATGAGAACATGATGCGAGGAACCTGATTGTTTTTTTTTTTTTTTTTTTTTTTATAAATAGGCCACACAGGGATCGTTAGGTTAATGCATTGAGGCGGTAGGCCAGTCTGAACAAATGAGTTTTTAGGGTACGCTTAAAACTGTGGGGATTAATCGTATTAACCTGGGTAGTGCATTCCAAAGAATCGGCGCAGCACGTGTGAAGTCTTGGAGACGGGAGTGGGAGGTTCTGATTATTGAGGATGCTAACCTGAGGTCATTAGCGGAGCGGAGGGCACGGGTAGGGTGGTAGACTGATACCAGGGAGGAGATGTAGGGTGGTGCTGAGCCATGGAGTGCTTTGTGGATGAGGGTAATAGTTTTGTACTGGATTCTGGAGTGGATGGGTAGCCAGTGTAATGACTGGCACAAGGTAGAGGCATCGGTGTAGCAGGGATTAGCTCTATTATATTTGAAAATTCTAGCAAAAGTCAAAGCATCAATTGCTGCATCAGATTTCATTGGGGAAATGGTACAGTTACATCTGCACCATAAATGGACCTTCTGTGGATTTATTATTATACATTCGCGTGCTGCACTTTTGTAAAATGGACGGCTTTGGCTACTTTCACACTTCCGTTGTTTTGCCTCCATCGCAATGGGTCGTTTTGGAGAAAAAACGCATCCTGCAAAGTTGCCCGCAGGATGCGTTTTTCCCCCATAGACTTGCATTAGCGACGCATTGCGACATATGGCCACACGTGCGACGGATGTGTCGTGTTTTGGCGGACCGTCAGCACAAAAAAGTTCCATGTAACTTTTTTTGTGCGTCGCGTCTGCCATTTTCGACCACGCATGTGCAGCCGAAACTCCGCCCCCTCCTTCCAAGACTGCAGAATGGGCAGCGGATGCGTTGAAAAACTGCATCCGCTGCCCACGTTGTGCAGTTATTTTCACAACGTCCGTTGGTACGTCGGCCCGACGCATTGCGACGGGCATGTACCGACGGGAGTGTGAAAGTAGCCTTACAGACAGCACACCAATTAGGGGGCTGAGAGGAGCAATGTTGCAGGATGGAATGTAATATATAGAGGCTGAAAGGATATACTGGAGGATGGGCTGTTAACAGGGGCTGAGATTAATTGAGCCGCTTGTTGCCTGGACCTGAGAGATCAGTGTTGTGAAGCTACAAAATTTGCTCTATAGATGCATGTGACTCATGATCATCTTCTGCTGTATGCAGTGCTGTGGAGTGGGTAAAAAAAAACCCCTGACTCTGACTCCTCAAATTCCTTGACTCCCAACCCCCCTAGCACTGGTCACTACTGAGCATGTACATAAAGTGCAGCACAGATTCATCTCAACTAAAAGCCAAGATCCATAGATCTGGAACAGAGCAGACATTTACAGGACATTCTTCCGAAAAATTTTTACAGCACATCTTGCATTGAACTACTGGACCAAATGATTATATATTGTCGGAGTCAGTCCATTTTATACAGACTATACATATCTATGTATTTTATGTGTATATATCTATTCTATTCCAACCTGTCACTCTGTGATTTTACTGTATGCGGCATATGAATTGCCGGATTTTCACAGGACACCGATGCGTAAAAAATCGGACAGCACTTGCATGGTCCAAATGCTGTGCAACGTTTTTTCTCGCACCCATAGACTTGCATTGGTGAGTCTCGGTGACAATCGCAGCATGCTGCGATTTTAAACGCACGTTGAATACACCTGAGAAAATAAACAGTGATGTGAGCTGCCCCATAGATTAACATTGGGCCGAGTGCTATGTGATGTTTTCTCGCATAGCACTCACCCGTATTCCACGCTAGTGTGACTCTGGCCTAAAGCTGATCTAAGAGACTGTTATGTCTGTAAATTGTGGACATGACTGGCTCCGTGTGCTCATCAGTATAGCAGATGGATGCTACTGACATGCCATAACCTGGTTCTTAAAGGTACATGCAACCATTTTTTTCACATTAGTCCGCATGAGAAAAAGCTATTTTTTTTTTTCATGTAGACTGATATGAAAAAAAATCACTTGTGCACACTGGTTATTATTGCACACTGGTCAAATATACGCTTGTCAGTAGTAGAAAAAGATATCACTAACGCCGTATTCAGAAGATTGTATGTAAATATTTTCCATTTTTCATCCAGAAAAAAAAGACGTTTTCATCTGTGTTGCCTTCAGTTTGTGATTTTTTTTTTTTTTTTTTTTTACATCTTCTTGACGTATTATACATAAGCAATGTAAAATATAATAATAGTCCACATACAGTTTTCTATGTTAATAAATGGAGTGGATCAGTAAAAAATGGATGGTTTATATAATTGTTGTTTTTTTTTTTTTAATGCACCCATTGAGCTGGAAGTAGGAGTCAGAACTAAAAGACGAATCAGACTAGCGAATGCTGCGATTTTTTTATTTTAGGTTCATGTGTATTACACTACTGACTTGCTAACTGTCTTCTCAGTCCCCTGTATACAGCCCATCCTACCCTATATCACTCCTCCACCGCTGCTTCCTATTATGAACTCCCACATATTAATGAAGGGGGCTCCAATCCTATCTGTGGCATCATCCCCTCACAGTAGAAGCTCCATTCTACAGAGGACACACCCAGTGCTAAGGTATGCTGGCTAAAAGCTAGCCGAGAGAGACTTGATCTGCCATAAACTGCAACTACTAAAGGACGGTTTCAATGGTAACTGAAGGGTAAATGGAGCCTTGAGGGTCACCCTTAGCACAAATGAGTAAATATATGTTTACATTATTGTGATACCAAATTGGGATTTTTGTGAATACCCCTTCAAACATCTTACATTCTTTTTGAATACATGCAAGAGCAATGTTCCCTGCGAATAGAACCTCACTAAACTTTGTCGAGTTTCACACTTTGCAAAATATTTAGTTTTTAATACCTGAGAATCTACATGTTAAAGGTATCATTTACACCATGTTTTCAGATTCATGTCATTTAGCAAGTTGGGTAGCGTTTTATAGATTTTTGTTCTCTAGGTATAAATCTTATTGTCCAAATATAAAAGTCACAGCATTACATCATGGTGGAATTAGGAGTTATGATTAAATATGGGAAATCTGCCAGTTTGTCTCTAATTTCATCCATTTCAAGGAAATAGCACTGAAGTTTCCAAACAATGTAATTGTTTTAGTATGCTATAAATTAGAGATTTCACAAGTTGAAAGGGAAATTCTGGTGATTTTTCAACTATTTCTAAGATGGTTCTTTAGATGAATATGGCTTTAAACTACAAAAGTTTGTATGTAGCTCCTAAACTGGTTAATGCAGCATCCTAGTAATTAGTCCAGGTGACCATGAAATGGGCTTATTTTGGATTTAAACTAACCAAACAAAATGTGTTAAAGGGAACCTGTCACCCCCCAAAAGCGATGGTGAGGTAAGCTCACCGTCATCAGGGGCTTATCTACAGCATTCTGTAATGCTGTAGATAAGCCGCCGATGTATCCTGAAGCTGCGGCGTGAAGACCAGAAGAGGACATCATGGAATGAAGATGAGAGGTGCTGTTCCGGACCTGAGACATCCATCAGAGCAGGTCCGCCCCTGGGTGAGTATAATATAACCTCTTTTTCTCCTCTTTCAGGTTACATCAGGGGCTTATCTACAGCATTACAGAATGCTGTAGATAAGCCCCTGATGATGGTGAGCTTACCTCACTATCGATTTTGGGGGTGACAGGTTCTCTTTAAACTTTAAATCTTTAGAGCACCTCCTTTTTACTCTGACAGCTTTTCAAACTCTTGGCATTTTCAGAGTCATTTTCATTAGGTAGTTTCTTAGAATGACTGCCAATGACCAGGTATGCCTCGTCAAATGTTTATTTGTGAAATTGTAAAGAGGTGGCCGGTCCCCTCAGTAGTGCCCTCTCCTCCTCTCTTGTGACCCCCCCCCCCCCCCGAGCACTTTATGTACATGTATTATGTTGAGCTGTATTTGTGTTATACTGTGCAATTCATGTGCTGTAATTGTTATACCTTGTATTGTGTAAGTTCCCCTTTAATGACTATATAAAGAGTCAGGGACAGAAATAGTTAAAATTGGGGCTGGTCCAGCAGCAGTAGAGAGGCTTGACTTGCAGCCATGAGGAGAGAGGAAGCTGTAACGTCCTCAGAACTGCCGGAATCGCTGACCAGTGCAGATGTACAGACAGACGGGGCAGTGCCAGACCCCCCAGATGGGAGAGGTCTGTTGCTCCGGGCAAAATGATCACCAAGGAAGTGCTGTGTCAGATGACATGGATTCTATAGTTTCCCATCCTCATCTGAATTGAGATAAAGTTTGACTTCAGAAAGAAGGCAACAAAGCAGCCAAAAAGTACTTGGCACCTCTGGGAGCTCTTTGAAGACTATTGGAAAGCCATTCTAGATAACTACCTGATGAAGCTGGTTGAGCTAATGCAAACCATGTGTAAAGCTGTCATCAGAGTAAATAGATTGTACTTTGAGGAATCTTATAGTTGAACACACATTCAGGTTTGTTTCGTGTGTGTTTTACTCTGTTTTCATGTGTTCCAAAAATGGTTTTGCTGTCTGCATCTGCAATATGCTCATTTCAATTAGTACAAGAAAAACCATTGTATGATCAGGTGTGTCTAAACTGGCCAGTACTGTATCTTGGCTTGTTCGTACTTATGCCATGAAACTGGCCCTAGTCTTGGTCTCCAAGCAGTTATGTGGATGGTGTGACCATGTTCTAGGATCTGCCACCATCCTTGCTCTATTGTTTTCATGTCTAATAACCATAGTTGCATTGATGGGATGAGATTTTTGTAAAAGAATGCTACATCTTTTTTCGGTCTATTTAATTGTTGCTACTTTTTAAATAGAAGGAAACACAGCATGGAAACTGGTAATAAATGTAGGCACATGAAAGGAATGTATGGAATCACTTTTCCGTTCCCATCTGTTACCTTTACTTTCTTACACGTGGCAATAAGCCTGATCAGTGCTTTTAATATTCATATATTGTACAGATGTGGTGACAAAGCTAGGTCCTGAGCAGTGGATATGGACAGTGGTTGTATTTTTATGGGACACCCTGTTAAGCTTTGCATATAGTGTCTGCTAAAGCAGGGGTGTCAAACTGCATTCCTCGAGGGCCGCAAACCATGCGTGTTTTCAAGATTTCTTTAGCATTGCACAAGGTGCTGCAATCATTATGTGTGTAGGTGATTAAATTATCAACTGTGCAGTACAAGGAAATCCTGAAAACATGACCTGTTTGCAGCCCTCGAGGAATGCAGTTTGACACCCCTGTGCTAAAGTACTTTGTCAAAGCCGGTATTGAGTATAATTTTAGTGGGTGGTTAATGGTAACTTTTCATTCTTGTGTACAAAGTTGGAATATGTTCATAGGGAACTCCAGGATTATATGTTAATGATGAGCTATTTTCTTTTCATCCAGAAGCCGACATAAGCAAAGAAAAGGCTGCATTATTTATAGTATACAGGAAAGGTATCAACCACTGAGGACTCTCAATTCTAAATATTTTTCTTATTTATAGTATGTGAGATTAGGTTTTTTACTCATGAAAATTCCACAACTATTTTACTACCTGTTGAATGTCGTTCAGTTAGCATACTTGATGAGGACACAGGTGGCGCTACCATCAGAGGCACCCTACTCAGCTAGTATGTTTACATCTCAACTTGATGACTTCCTGCTGGCTAATAACATGCTGCATATCTATTGCAGTATGCATCTGTCCTCGCTAGATCCTTTAATTTGCCTTGAAGGAGTTTGTGAACAAGACTTGAAGTAGTATTTAATGTTGTGTGTGCAATAATCTAGCCACAACATTTAATAGTTTTATAAGATAAACTTATTAAAAGTGAACCTCATTTAATAACCCTTAAGGGTTCATATTGTAGATTATTGTAGCTAACCCTTTCACCCTGAAGCCTTTTTTTTCACCATCCTGACCAGTGTGGTAATAACTCTGGAACGCTTAAACGGATCCATCAATTCTGAGACTGTTTTCTTGTGACATATTGTACTTCATGATAGTGGTAAAATTTGTTAGATAACATTAGCATTTATTTGTGAAAATATCCGAAGTTTGTCAAAAATTTAGCAATGTTCAAACTTTAAATTTTTATGCCCTGAAAACAGAGTAAGTCACACAAAATAGTTAATAAATAACATTTCTCACGTCTACTTTACATCAACACAATTTTCGAAGAAAAAAAAATTGTTAGGAAGTTATAAGGGTTTAATATAACGTTGAGTGGTGAAAATAAAGAAAAATCACATTTTCCCCACAAAAATGTTTTTTAGCTCCAATTTGTTTTTATTTTCACAAGGTTAATAGGGTAAAATGAACCCCAACATTTGTTGTGCATTTCTCCTGAGTACAAAGATACCCCATATGTGAGGGTAAACTACTGTTTGGATGCATGGCAGGGCTCAAGGGATGGAGTGACGTTTTGGAATGCAGATTTTGATGTAATGTTGTGCGAGTGTCATGTTGCGTTTGGAGAGCCCCTGATGTGCCTAAACAAAGGAAACTCCCCACAAGTGACCCCATTTTGGAAAGTAGACCCCTCAAAGAATGTATCTAGATGCGTGTTCAGCACCTTGAACCCCCAGGTGCTTCACAGAAGTTTATATCGTTGAGCCATGAAAATTACATTTTTAACACCAAAATGTTGTTTTAGCCTCAGATTTTACATTTTCACATTGGGAAATGGGTAAAAATGGCACGAAAATGTGTCCCACAATTTCTGTTGAATTTGGAAATTTTCCATATGCGGCTGTACAGTACTGCTTAGCCATACGGTAAAACTCAAGAGAGATAGAGCACTATTTTTCTCCTTGAGCACAAACTTTGCTAGAATCCTTCGAAGACTCCATATACAGAGCCCCTAAGTGCTAGAAGATCAGAATCACCCCTCAAGTGACCCCATTTTGAAAAGTATACCTCTTTGGGAATTTATTTACAGGAGTAGTGAAGATTTTGACTCCATGGGTGTTTGCAGTTTTCATTCCACAACATCCACTGCTGCTTGTTTCTGGAAAGTGACGAGTACATTGTAGTGACCAGTATATTGTAGTCCCCAGTACGTTGCAGTCACCAGTATGTGGTAGTGCCTAGCTCATGCCTCTGAAGACACGCAGCTGTAATTTAGGCAGTCTGTCATCGCTACAGAAATGCACTTTTATGCACGCCTAAAAAGACACACCGTAGGATCATAAGCAGCCAGACGGCATCCGCAGTTCCTCCATCTGCTTCATTATTTGTAATCTTCCACTGGGGTTTCTGTCTGAATCATGTATTTCAGAGATTTGCACAGAAACCCCGGTGTAAGCGCTCAGTGTAGAGCCCAGGATAAATGTGAGCCTAGCCTTAATGTGATATTTGGGATGCAGAATTTAAAAAATTAGCAGCAGATGAAGAATTGGTTTAATTTATTTTTTACACAGTTTCTTGTGCAGTCTAAGTGAATAGATGACTTTATTATTTGGGTTGTGAAATTACAGCAATACCAGATTTAAATCAGGTTTGGCTGCTGTCACTCCCTAAAAGACTCCTTTCATTGCGTTTTTGCATTGCCTTATTTTGAGAGCTATACTTTTTCCATATTTTGGCCCACAGAGTCATGTGATGGCTTGTTTTTTTCAGGACTAGTTGACATTTTTATTGGTACCATTTTTGAGCACATGACATTTTTTTGATCGCTTTCTATCCTGTTTTTTGGGAGGCTAAATGAATGAAAATCAACAATGCAAGAATTGTTTTTTAAAATGTTTTAATGCCATTCTGCATGTGGTAAGATTGTTAAGGCAGCTTTATTCTTCGGGTCAGTACGGCTACAGGGATACGACATTGATATTTTTTTATGTTGTAGTGCTTTTACCCAATAAAAAATATTTTCTAGAAAAAAGAATTATTTTTGCATTGCTATATTCTGAACTATAACGGCGGCTTATTTTTTGTGATGCTTTCAGAGATAGCTGTTTTTATTCACATACGTCTTTTTGATCGTTTTGTTCCACTTTTTGTTCGGTGGTATGATGATAAAGCATAGTTTAAAAAAATGGAAAAAAAGAAACAAAAAACCACGTTCATCGAAGGGGTTTACTAGTTGACCGTTTCATAGGGCTGGTCTTTCCGGACACTGTGATACTAAATATGTGTACTTTTTTTTTACATAAATGTATTTTTTCTTTTTGTTCTTTATTTTGTGATTTATTTATTTTTTTTATATTTTTTTTTTGCATTGTCTCAGGATGGGACATCAACTTTCTACTGACAGATCACTTATTTAATAATCTGCAATACTCATGCATTGCAAAGCATTAGATAAGCGTCTGACAAGCAGGGAGCAGGCATGTCAGCTTGTGCTTTGAGCATGACCACCATCCCTTGATGACCATGGCGGCCATCTTTCAGCCCTGAGTCGCCACTGGCATAACTCGATCGCATTGCGCTCATGCGAGCAGATGACTCTATCACTATTGACAGTGACATCACTGGGATTAACCTCCCGCGATTGGTACTAGAGGTGATCGTGGGCGTTGCTGCACATAGGGCTGAAACCCACATTTGATCGCGAGCCCACGCGATCATGGCGCCATATAAATATATACCGATTTGTCGGGAAGGGGTTAAAAGTGTACCCCAGCTCTCAAGACAGCACACGTCTTTCAGTAGTTGATGAAAAAATAGTAAAAAATGGAATATCAAATTACATGGAGAACCAATACTTCCCTTGCGATGCGTCCAAGGTGCTGTGTTTATAAAAGTCCTCCCATCACAATTTTTATCCTTTTTAATATATTGCAATCCTATTATATAGCATTGTTTACAATTGCTAATTTTCCAGTGGAAACTACGGTACCTTATCTACTTTATACTTGCTATATAGTGCTTTGTTTTTTTTTTTAATCTGCTTTACATATTTTTTTTCTGAACAAAGAACTGTGAAGATTGTTTTCATTTTATAATACTTACTTAGATTTATTCTATTGGTTTTTACATATTGTTTTTAATGTTGTATATAACATTCTATCATGGGATATAGTATTGGCTACAGTTTTGATGAATATTTGATGAATTATCTGTTGTACCGTACTTGTGGGTTGTCTAGAGATTTAGGTTATAAATTTAAATGGCTCATTTGGATTTTTATAGGTTTTAAGAACCAAAAAGTGCTCCGTCCAATGGTGCAAAAACACAATACGCCAGCCTTTTAGGAGTTTGCTAGTAATCTGCTTTTTCTTCTGTGTATCTGACATTATCTGCATAATAAATGATGGCGGTATAAGAACCCTTTTAGAGCGTGCTGACATAATCCGTGATATTCCTGGATATAAAAAAGTACCGTATATGTGTGAATTTTTACCAATATCAAAACCATCTAATTCTTTTAATTTATGTCATATACTGAACTGGCTACCTAAGTATCATTATTTTCATAATGTGACATAAAGGTTATCGTTTCAGTCCTCTTGAGAATGCTGGATTACGGTGAAAATCATTGACCTTGAGTTATCATTTGTTTTTGTTCTTTAAAGTTACGTACCTCTTTTGTCTTATGCTATTAGTTGCTATTTGTGGCCCAAAATTCCTCAAAATCACGTACTCTATTCATGAATTTGGTGCATCCTATTTTCAAGTGTTTTTTACTTTTAAAAACCTTGGTGTACTGAAAAATAGACCAAGGCATAGAGTGGAGTGAAGTTGTGCCAAATTTTGCGACTTTTAAAAAAGTTGCAATTTATAAATGAAGCTAAAACATCTGGAATTATTAGACTCTGCCCTCAAAGGGAGAAAAACGCAAAAACAAAATCGGGTCAGCATATGTAAAATAGCAAAATAATGAATTGAGTGCAAAATAAAAAAAAAACGCACAAAACGAAACCAAAAACAGGAGCATTCACAATGATGAATTTGAGCAATTGTGTTTAAAGCCAGGGTGGTCAGTTTCTTTACTTTATCGTTCCGTACCTGTCCTGAGTCTTATGGCTAAGCATTTTGAGATTTGCTTTATAGACAGTTGTCTGATTGATAATGTGCTCCCCAAAATTCTATGATGTGAACTTTTACATTGAATTATCACTCCAGGCTTCCCATTATTAAGGCTCATTTGTCTTGGTATATGTTCAGCTATTACCTGATGTTGATTTTTGCCTGACTGGTAGATTAGTAATCTTGTATTTTTTAATTATTTTACACTTGCCGTAATGGAAACCTGGCCTCCATGTGCTTAGACTTGTATTTAAACTGCAGGGAGGAAGGAGAAAGCTGCATCTTGATCCATAGACAGGTGTTCCTCAGATGCTAACAGGCTGCAGCGGTAAGTCTCAGATGTGTTAACAGGTTGCATCGGTAATTGCTGAGGTAGTCGTGACGAGACAATGTAGCCCAGTGATTGACTGCAGTGGTAATTTACTCTCTGGATTATTTACCGCTAACGTACAAGGTACTGATATTGGCTCTTTGGCCTATGTGACTACTGACGTTGGGCACATAAGAAGGATATTTTGAGAAGGAATGAGGTGGACATCAGGGCCATGTTTCTCATGGACTAACATTTGTAGTACTCAATTTTTTTTTAAATAATTGACTCCTAAATTGCTAAAGGTAAAACTATGCTGCCCAGTGCACAGGCAGCATGAATCAGAGCTTGGCTGCACAATTGCAACTTGGTATATTTTTCTGTGAAGCACTCTGAAGAGCCGTTCTGGAGACATACTCAGAAAAGAGACTATCCCGGTGCCACGCCGTTCTAGTTCATAGACAGGTTTTTACATATGTTCTCATATGATAGAGACCTGTCAATCAATTTAGCGGTGTGGGGTGAAGCCGGCTGGGAGCTAGGAGCACAGGACTAGTCAGGTTTCTCCCTATAAATCCTGGTGGAAGTTCTCTGAAATGCTGGAGCACTTTAGAGTAAGACGTACCTGTATGCAGTCATGTAGCCAGACCCTGATTCAACCTGCCCGTTGTTGAGTCGACTTTGAGGTTATCTTTAAACTCCTGCCAAACTGGTCTGCTTTTTTTTCCCCAATATTGCTTGAAATTATTTGAGAATGTCTGGTTGCTATGGATACAAAGCCTTACTCACAAAGATTTTTTTTGACATAAGGAGATGTCATGCAAGCCATGCCTTGAATGCTGTCTCTCCATTTGTTTACCATAAGGCCAGATTTGTTTTAATCTTTGGGAGGGGAATACAAGGTGGGTCGGCAGTACTTACACAATTTTATAATAAATATTATTAATATAATACTTGGTCGTTTGAGATTTACTTTAATTGACCTAAAACGTGATTTCTTGATAGGCCTTTGTGGCGCATATTGTATCCATGTCTGCAGTTATGTGAGAAATGACAGGTTCCCTGCTTTGATGCTTATGTTGCGCAGTCTTGCACAGAGAATAATGGATGATATATAGTTGAACATATCCATTCATCTCCATGACTGTTTCCATTCCACATATCCAGAGAACTATGTATCACAATACATATTCAACTATGATAGACCTATTATATGAGTAATATTCCCTATAGATATTAGAGCCAAGTCAGTTGAACCTCCTTGATTTTTGGAGGATTCACTCACTGTGTGGTCACGGTGTATATAGGGGCATCCAACATCTCCTTTAACAGCCAATGTCAGAGTAAAAAGAATTGAATGTGTTGTAATTTTAACCCCAATCTTTTTTGTTCTCGGGAGAGGTAAGTCCACACAAGAGGCGACTAACAGCTGCTTCTTTCAAGCTATGTGCTTGCTCATCTCAAGACACCCCTCAATCACCTGACATCTATTAAAGGTGTATTCACATACTACACTTTAGGGACACTTCACCGACACTCCTATCATCTAGTTAAGTAAATAGGGCAGCACACTGCAGCGCCAAAACATGCAAACTTGAAAACACGAAATTTGAACTGCATTACTGCACTAGAAATATGAAAAATGAGAGCTTTTAGCGCATAAAAATGGCCAATTTTATGTGTACCTCGTAGCCACTTTACGGCATCTCTCTTATACGAGGTCCTACGCTTGACCTACCTCGCTGAGAATAAACGTCTCCATCTGAATGGGTACATGTGAAACCTCTTCTTGGACTCAAATTCTCTCTCTCTGTGGAGGGGTATTGGACCTACTATAATTAAAACACCTGAAGCTAGGAGGCGGGGAGTGCACGATCAGAAGGCTAGAGAATACATTTCAAAAACCTGACCTGCACATCCAAACATAGACTCAGTGTGAACAGGTGCTGAACCCAGAGTCGCCAACTCGTATATAGTTAAGTAAATAGGGCAGCACACTGCAGCGCCAAAACATGCAAACTTGAAAACACGAAATTTGAACTGCATTACTGCACTAGAAATATGAAAAATGAGAGCTTTTAGCGCATAAAAATGGCCAATTTTATGTGTACCTCGTAGCCACTTTACGGCATCTCTCTTATACGAGGTCCTACGCTTGACCTACCTCGCTGAGAATAAACGTCTCCATCTGAATGGGTACATGTGAAACCTCTTCTTGGACTCAAATTCTCTCTCTCTGTGGAGGGGTATTGGACCTACTATAATTAAAACACCTGAAGCTAGGTTGGCGACTCTGGGTTCAGCACCTGTTCACACTTAGTCTATGTTTGGATGTGCAGGTCAGGTTTTTGAAATGTACTCCTATCATCTATACGGGCATGCAGGTCATGTAAAGTTGAATAAAATGATACCTTGATATCTGTGATCCGATGTCTTATTCCAGAGAAATCCATGTTTTTGTAAATGAGATGTTAAGATCGAAGGGCAGGACATATGTCTCCCAGAGAGTCTGCCTTGGGGATGTCTCTCCCCTGTATGATATTGCTCAGTCATATGCAGGCAGCTGTAGTGCTATTACTTGCGTTCCTGCATGGTTTCACCTTTCCTCTCCATGCAGGGACGCCGGTTTACTCACTACCCCTGTCCTCAGAGCGATCCCCTTCATGCTCCTGCCTCCTCTGTGTACGCCGCACTGTGTCCCGGTGGTGTGCCTAGGGCGCGTATGCTCCCCTGTTCTTAAAGGTGCAGCATGCACATGGTAAATGCTCCCAGCAACTACTGTTAGGCATTTAGTTAAATGTGTGTTCACCTTCAAGATGTCTCCCAGCTAATTGCTGAGACCCTTCGCTATTGGGAAGTGCCTGAGAAACTCATATAGTTCTGAGGTTGGTGTGTATGCAACTGCATGTTGCCAGGTCCCCCATCCCTCGTATGTTAGTATCCTGTGTCCCCGTTGGTCCACCATAGTTAGTTAGTCCTTGTTTCCTGTGACCACTTTTGGAGGTGTCCAAATCCACATCTGCGGTACCTGTACTTCGTGGCCACATCGACAGTACCTATCTGCCACTCTGGGGGCTGAATACCGAGGTCAGAACTGAACCTATCCCTGTGGCTGTCCTGTCTGCACAGTGAGAACTTGTCCCAAGTGGCCATTCTGTGTGAACTTGTCCCAAGAGGCCGTCCTGTGTGCACTTGTCCCAAGAGGCCATCCTGTGTGAACTTGTCCCAAGAGGCCGTCTTGTGTGAACTTGTCTCAAGTGGCCATCCTGCCTAGCCTGAGAATCTAATGTAACGTCTCCTTTTGAGATCAGCAGCTACCAGCCGCAAGATGAGTTTTCTCATCCACAGCCGTCTCTGCAGACTTCCATCTTCTCCGCTCTTTTGCAGAAAATCTCCACATGATACCCTTAAAGATACAAGTGTCATTATAATGCTCCTGAATGAAAAATTGCCCCTCACCATATTGTCTGCATAAAATATGACCCCCCACACTGTCCCTCTTATGGTACATGCTCTTTACATGGACCTCCCCTTTCCATACCGGCCCCCATTTTCACACTGTCCTCTCAAACTGTGTCCCCCCTTTAGGGCCCAATATTTATACTGTACTCTCTCATCACACTTCCCCTCCTTGGTATACTGTCCCCTCCTGGCTGTGCCCTTACACTGTCCCCCCATGCTACGCATGCACACATCCCAACACCCTCACTCCCCGTACTCTGTCCACATAAGTTTTTCACATCGCTACTTGTACTGTGTCCACATACATTCCCCCGTTTGCTCCCCAAACTGTCTGCACCCATCCCCCATACTGTTTCCTCATATATGCCCCCCATTCCCTGGTATTGTTTCCTCATACATGCCCCCTATCTCCCCCTTTGCTCTTCATTTTGTGTCCTCAAATATCCCCCCATCCCCACTCCAAATATCACCCCACACATTAAATCCCCCATCCCCATGACAAATCTCCCCCCACACACATTCAATCCCCTATCTCCACTCCAATTCTCCCCACACACAATAAATCCCCCCATCTCCATTCACATTAAATCCCCCCCCTGCACCTTCGGTGTCTTCAGCTCCACTGGAGCACTTACCACCGATCTGCGTCTCAGTGCCTCTGCTCTGCAGCACGGGCGAGTGACGTCAGCAGCGTGATCGCATGACCTGATCACGCTGCTGGCGTCGCTCTGACCCGGCAGTCAGAGCTTCAATTGTACTCCGATCTCAGATGCAGTACTATTGAACACTGGGAGTCGGCCGGCTGTCAGCTTGACAGTCGGCACAGAGAACAGCTGACACCCAGTCTGGGGGGCGGCAGAATGAAGCTGCCAGGGGAGACACTGCGGACCGCCGCATTAGGCGGCCCGACTGCGCCCCCTAGATACGCCACTGCAAACATCCCCAAGAGGATTCTATAAACCCTGGTGTGGTAGCAACCTTCTCCAGTCAATTATTTTTCAAACTTAGGGATTTATGATCACTTATGTCACGTTCTTAGAAGCTGTTCTATTGTATATGTACAATATGTAATAAGGTCTGCATGTTATTATTCTGTATTTTTGGGCATAAATATCCTGTTCTCTTTTTCATTATCATATGTATCATTACATTGTGGGATATTCTAAGAAGACGTTTCTCTTTTAATAATGTTTGCCTTGAGGATAGGCTGCATTATATTGTATGATTATGCAGTATGGATTTGTATGTTCAAGCTGAACATATTTGTTGGATTCATTGTGGTTTTTTTTGGAATGTCTGTTGATAAGAAGGACACAGTGAAATAAACATTGAAATGTGAGGTCACTCCAAACAAGGGCATTCCTGTATGGAGACAGGCGCATCCCCCCCAGTCCCCAAATATGCCATTATGGATGTTTTCCACTGCAGGCTTTCATTTGTGATCTTCCCTTTGTTGCACTTTTTTCTGTCTCTGTCTTATAATCGCATTACTAATTCATAACTGGGACAAACTAATGGGAAATAATTTGTGCTGTCATCGTACTGTAAAGACCTCTTTACTGTGTACAATTACAAACCAGAATAATTATGTATAAATTATGAAGCCATTTGTTACTTAGTAAGTGCAACATAAGTTCTGAAAAGTCCTGAAATAGTTTTTCACCGTATTTCCTTTCCAAGCCTTTGTTCTGAGTTTTGAAACCTACCTTAGGCTATGTCCACACATTGCGTTTTTTTGCCATGCTTTTTTATGCAAATTTTAAGCTGTGTTTTACAGTACCATCAAAGGCTATGAGATTTTAGAAATCTCATGCACACACATTGATTTTCCTGACTGATTTGCAAGACGTCTGCGTTTTTGCAAACTGCAGCATGTCACTTCTTTCAGTGTTTTTTCAGCGTGTTTGCGGTGTTTTTTCATCCCTAGGAAACAATAGGTAAGTGCAGTTCTCCGTTTTTGCTGTGCTTTTGGTGCAAAATATTTTAGGAAGTTAAATTATACTTTTTTTTGGGGGGGCCACTAAACTTTATCAATATGCACATGAGATAACTGAAATAGCTTGCCAAATAAGCAGGGACCTGATCAAATTCGCTCAACTGTACCTGTCGGTAGGATCAACCCCCCTTTGCTGTTTATATGGCTATGTAGGTCACAGAAAGTTGAATAAAATTATAAATAAATAATAATACCTTGACAACTGTGATCCGATGTCTTATTTCTTAGTAATCCACATTTTTCTAAATACGTAAATGAGCTGTTAAGATCTATGGGCTGGACACTGATCTCCCAGAGAGTCTGCTCTGAGTTTATTTTAATTGAAAGGGGACGTTACCAGTTTTAGACATGTACATTAGGAGAGCAGACTGTCAGTCATTCCATGTCTCATACTGGTAACACCCTCTTTCCTTAAAATAAGTTCTGGATTTAGATTCTTGGGGAGATCAGTATTCGGCCCATAGATATTAGAAGCTAATTTACATAGTAAGAAACATGTGGATTTCTCTGGAATAAAACATTGGATTGCAGATATCAAGGTATCACTTTGTTCGACAATTACCTTGGTGCCCATACGGACGGCTTAGGATGGTTGATCCTACTGACAGATTCCCTTTAACCCCTTCAGGACATATGACATATATTTACATCATGTGTCTTGTCGCTAACTTTCATGTGGGCTGTGATGCTGACCCCGCACCTTTCACTGCACATGACAGCGATCAAAACATAAATAGAAAAACGGCAGCTTAGTGCGCAAAAAATAGGCCATCACGACCCAAGACCCCGAAAACTGGAAATGCTGTGGGTTTCAGAAAATGGCAACAAACGCAAAAACTTTTTTGCATCGGATGCCATACGCTAGTGTGACCCCAGCCTAATTGTATAAATTGCAGAATGCTGAATCATGACCGTGTGCAATGTGCAGACTGCCACAATTCTTCTGTATTGGCAGACTAAGGCTACGTTCACATTTGCGTTGTGCGATGTTGCATCGGAGACGCAACGCACAACGCAAACAAAAACGCAACAAAACGCACGCTAAAACGCAGCGTTTTGCGACGCATGCGTCCTTTTTTGCCGAATTTTGGACGCAAAAAAAATGCAACTTGCTGCGTCCTCTGCGCCCTACGCTTGCGGCAAAAAACCCGCATGCGTTGCAAAACGCAGCACAACGCATGTCCATGCGCCCCCCATGTTAAATATAGGGGTGCATGACGCATGCGTCGCCACGGTTGCGCCCGACGCAACGCAAATGTGAACGTAGCCTAAGAGCATTGTTTAACCAAAATAATGACCCAACAAGGTCCTAGGTGCACTAAAAAAAATAGCTGCTAAAAACTATGAAGAAGGGAAGCTCAAGCCCAATCAACTTTAACCCCTTCATGACCTTGGGATTTTCCATTTTTCCGTGTTCGTTTTTCGCTCCTCTCCTTCCCAGAGCTATAACTCTTTTATTTTTCCATCAATATAGCCATGTGAGGGCTTATTTTTTGCGGGATGAGTTGTACTTTTGAGCGATTGATTTTACCATGTCGTGTACTAGAAAACAGGAAAAAAATTCCAAGTGCGGTGAAATTGCAAAAAAAGTGCAATCCCACACTTGTTTTTTGTTTGGCTTTTTTGCTAGGTTCACTAAATGCTAAAATTGACCTAATATTATGATTCTCCAGGTCATTTCGAGTTTATAGTCACAAAACATGTCTAGGTTATTTTTTATCTAAGTGGTGAAAAAAAATTCCAAACTTTGCTAAAAAAAAAATAAAAAAATTTGCGCCATTTCCGATACCTGTAGCGTCTCCATTTTTCGTGATCTGGGGTCAGGTGAGGGCTTATTTTTTGCGTGCCGAGCTCACATTTTTAATGATACCACTTTTGTGCAGATATGTTCTTTTGATTGCCCGTTATTGCATTTTAATGCAATGTCGAGGTGACCAGAAAAACGTAATTCTGGCATTTCTAATTTTTTTCTCGCTATGCCGTTTAGCGATCAGGTTAATGCTTTTTTTTATTGATAGATCGGGCAATTCTGAATGCGGCGATACCAAATATGTGTAGGTTTGATTTTTTTGTTTTATTTTGAATGGGGCGAATGGGGGGGGGGGGGGATTTAAACTTTTATATGTTTATTATTTTTTTCACATTTTTTTTTTTACTTTTTTTTCTTTAACTTTTGCCATGCTTCAATAGCCTCCATAGGAGGCTAGAAGCTGGCTCAACTGGTTCGGCTCTGCTACATAGCAGCGATCATTAGATCGCTGCTATGCAGCAGAAATGCAGGTGTGCTATGAGCGCCGACCACAGGGTGGCGCTCACAGCTAGCGGGGATCAGTAACCATAGAGGTCTCAAGGACCTCTATGGTTACAATGCAGTAGCATCGCTGAACCCCGATCATGTGATGGCGGTCGGCGATGCGCGCATTTCCAGCTGCGCGGCCGGAAGCGGTAGTTAAATGCCGCTGTCTGCGTTTGACAGCGGCATTTAACTAGTTAATAGCGGCGGGTGAATCGCGATTTCACCCGCCGCTATTGCGGGCACATGTCATCTCTTCAAAACAGCTGACATGTCCCGGTTTTGATGTGGGCTCACCTCCGGAGCCCGCATCAAAGCGGGGCTTCTGACCTCGGGCGTACTATCTCGTCCGAGGTCAGAAAGGGGTTAATATGTAAATTCTTTGTTCATACAAAAAAAAACAACAATAAAAAATGTTAAGAGTGGAGAACATATACAAAGATTGTTACACATCTGGGGATAGTAAGACAGCTCTTCCAACAGGTACCGTCCAAATAAGAAAGCACCTGAGGATACACACTATATTAAACTATTAAGTAGGGAGGACAAGGTCCTAAAGTTGTGTATATCCACGCATGCACTAACTTCATTAGATAAACAGTGCAAATGTCATATTATATGTAAATTTGAATCAGTTTTTAGAAAATTCTCAATGTAATGTCAAAGTACAGTTTTTCAGATTCGCTCTCTTTTATCATGTGCATGCATTGCATGACCTTATGTATCCATGGTTACGACCACTAGCAACTAGCTGTCAATATATCAGTGGTCGTAACCATGGATACCCAAGGTCCTGCAATGCATGCACATGAGAAAAGAGAGCGAATCTGAAAAACTGTACTACATTTCTAATAGGTAGTTGGTGCTGATATTATTATTACACCTACTACATATTGGGATAGGATCTTGGGCATGGGAATACCCCTTTTATTATTCAAATTTGCAGTGAGTTGCTGTTAATGGCACCTCTCTTGTGGCCTCTGCATTTGTCCTGACACTGAAGGCAATGATGCTTCCCTTGCTGTGTCGTCTTCTGACTAATGATGATGAGCTTAAAAGGGCACTAACCGACTGACTCAGTTCAATGGCTAGCCAGTCCACTTCTACATCACTTGAAATGTTTGGCCAGAGAAGGGGGCTGGCTTAGCTATTTGAAAGAGCCAGCCCATTTCATAGACATGTGCCATTACAGGAAATAATTTTACCTTAATTAGTTCCCATTACGTTTATGAGCTTACTGTATTATCTGACAGATATTACCGTAAGTTGCCTAATAAACTACATTAGGACCTTCGGAGAGTTAAAAAAAAAAAGCAAGTGTTTTAAGGGTGAACATTCACTTTTGAGGGGTTATCTCAGCAAGACTATTCCTTAGGTCAGAATAAAATCTTTTGGTGTGAATGGGTGACCATGTTATACCTCTTTTCTCCGCACTCTTCCAGATGGGGATATGCTCTAACATGTCACCTACAACTGGTCAGGAGTTGCTGCACTCAGTATGGTGTATCTAAGCAGCTTGGTAGCTTTCTTTCCTTTATAAAGCTCTAGGTAGAAGATATGATTCATAAATAAGGAAGCGAGAGGTGTAAACACTGGTTCATGTTTCAGGCATAAAAATCTGAGCGTGTTCATGTGCATGATATCATTTAATTCCCACTTACATTTTCCACCCACCCAGAGAGTTGTGCTAGAAATAATTAGCGTCTGGGAGGATTGCAGGGCATTTGTGACATAGGAGGTTATCACTCATCCGTACAGCGCCAGTGTGGCATGAAAGCAGGGCTGTGTGCGCAGAAATACCCCTGCAGTGTGCTACCTACTTTTCTGGCTTTCATTATTATTGTTCTTTTTAAATGACACAAATCTTGTTCCTAATCTTCTTCAATCATCCAAGTCGTTGCCTGTCAGCTCTTAGCAGAATCTTAATTGTCTTTGCTTTGTGCAGATCTCGCTAAACATTTTCCAAATTTTGTTATTTCACAATTTATTTATTTTTTGCGGGCCCCTTCCAACCTTATTGGACGTGGTATATGAACTTCTCTTTTCAGAGTCAGGATGTACGGTATTTGTTTTTCTGAAAGCTCCACATTTTTTTTCTCTTTGTGCGCATCCGGATATTGGTTTGGGTAGATATTTGCTATTGTCATGCCTTTAGGCTGAGACATTCACAAGGATGTTTGGCTTTTAATATATTTTGTGAAGGCAGCTCTTCTTTCTACTTCTTGTACATCAGCAGTTTAAGTCCATTTCATAATCAGGAAGTTGATAAAAACTTTCCAACAGGAAAACAAAAGCTTCCGTGCAAGCTACAGTACACGATACGAGTGACTGATAAGTGTTTGGCCATTTATTTTTCTTGGGCGATACATTGGCACGGTGCAACAAAAAGAAAAACTCTTAAATTATTTTCAGCTACTCAGGAATACTATCCGTTTCTAAGAAGCCAATATGTCTACTATAACAGCTACCACATGACTTATCGACCAACTTCGTAGACAATCTGTCAGCAGGTTTTTGCCTGAAAGCAGCATGATGTGGAGACAGGGACCGATTCCAGCAGTGGGTTACTTATTGGGCTGCTTTCTGCAGTTTTGATAAAATAACTTTTATCCCTAAAGAAATGGTAAACTTGCAGTCCTCAATATTCAAAAGCTCTGTATAACTCCGCCCCTACGACTGATTGGCAGCTTTCTGTGTCCACTTTGCATAGGCAGAAAGCGGCCACTCAGTGTTGTGGGCGGGGTTATACACAGCTCCGCCTGCAGAAAACTGGTAGATCTGCATCAGACAGTGATTTTATCATAAGTATAGCAAGCTGCGCAGCAGGTGATACATAATTGTAATCAGGGTCTCTGCCCCAACAACATGCGGCACACATTTGAACTATCTAAACTATAATTATGGGCATTGACGATGGTTGATGGGCTCACACTATTTGGCCAAATTCTGTGCTAAGCGTCTCAAAATTTTTTTTCCTAATGTTCAAAAAGCAATTTTGCTATTCATATTTCATGTATTTCATATTTGACGAGTTTTGGCACGATAGAGTGCAACCTTTTTTTGTATATTGTATATGGAGGTAGCTGATCCTGGTATGCACCTATTCACACTAGTTTGGATGTGCCAGTCTTTTTTTCTGTCATTGGAAGATAACTGTGCCTGATGGTTTTACATGAAGGAGGAGTTACCAGTGTGAGACAAGTAACTAACACAGAACAGGAGAAATGAACTTTGTCTTCTTTCTTCTCTCTGAGCTCTAACTAACTTGCGTTTTCAGGCCTGACAAGCTAAAAGGTATAGCAATTGCTATGCCTTATAACGGTAATCAGACTGCAGAAATTGAAAGTCCCATAGTGGGAATAATTAAAATAGTAAAAAAAAAAAGTAAAAAAGCTGCAATTTTTTTTTGGGAAAAGTAACAAAATAATAATAATAAAAAATATTGTACCCATAAATAAATAGTATTATGAAAAAACACAAATAAACAATAAAAATACACATATTTGGTATCGCCGAATCTGGAACGACCCAACCTATAACACTGTCCCACTAGTTAACCCCTTTATTGAACACCGTAAAGAAATATATAAATAAAGCACAAGGCAAAAAACAATGCTTTATCATACCGCCGAACAAAAAGTAGAATAAAAGACGAATGTACCGTAAATAAAAATAGTATCTCTGAAACAGTCATCTTGTCCCTCAAAAATTAAGCTGTCATACAGCTACAACAGCCGAGAAATAAAAGTTCTAGATCTTAGAATAAAGCGATGCAAAAATACTTTTTCTACACAATAATTTTTATTGTGTAAAAGCGGTAAAATATATAAAAAATTATATAAATGAGGTATCGCTGTAATCGTACGGACTCAAAGAATAAAGCTGCCTTATCAGTTTTACCACACGTGGAATGGCATTAACCCCTTTACCCCCAAGGGTGGTTTGCACGTTAATGACCGGGCCAATTTTTACAATTCTGACCACTGTCCCTTTATGATGTTATAACTCTGGAATGCTTCTACGGATCCTGATGATTCTGACGCTGTTTTCTCATGACATATTGTATTTCATGATAGTGGTAAAATTTATTTAATAATACATGCGTTTATTTGTGAAAAAAATGGAAACTTGGCGAAAATTTTGAATTTCGCAATTTTCCAACTTTGAATTTTTATGCCCTTAAATCACAGAGATATATCATACAAAATACTTAATAAGTAACATTTCCCACATGTCTACTTTACATCAGCACAATTTTGGAACCAAACTTTTTTTTTGTTAGGAGTTATAAGGGTTAAAAGTTGACCAGCGATTTCTCATTTTTACAGCACTATATTCTTTTAGGGACCACATCACATTTGAAATCACTTTGAGGGGTCTATATGATAGAAAATAACCAAGTGTGACACCATTCTAAAAACTGCACATCTCAAAGTGCTCAACACCACATTCAAGAAGTTTATTAACCCTTCAGGGGTTTCACAGGAATTTTTGGAATGTTATAAAAAAAAAAATGAACATTTAATTAACTTTTTTTCACATAAAATTTACTTCAGCTCCAATTTGTTTTATTTTACCAAGGGTAACAGGAGAAAATGGACCCCAAAAGTTGTTGTACAATTTGTCCTGAGTACGCCGATACCCCACATGTAGGGGGTAAACCACTGTTTGGGCGCATGGCAGAGCTCGGAAGGGAAGGAGCGCCGTTTGACTTTTGAATGCAAAATTGACTGGAATTGAGATAGGACACTATGTCACGTTTGGAGAGCCCCTGATGTGCCTAAACATTGAAAACCCCCACAAGTGACGCCATTTTACAAAGAAGACCCCCTAAAGGAACTTATCTAGATGTGTTGTGAAAACTTTGAACCTCCAAGTGTTTCACTACAGTTTATAATGCAGAGCAGTGCACCCACCCCTGTTTGGGCGCACGGGAGAGCTCGGAAGGGAAGGAGCACTGTTTTACTTTTTTCAACGCAGAATTGGCTGGAATTGAGATCGGACGCCATGTCGCGTTTGTAGAGCCCCTGATGTGCCTAAACAGTGGAAACCCCCCAATTATAACTGAAACCCTAACCCAAACACTCCTCTAACCGTAATCCCAACCATAACCCTTACCACACCCCTAACTCTAATCCTAACCCTAATCCCAACCGTAAATGTAATCCAAAACCTAACTTTAGACCCAACCCTAACCCTAACTTTAGCCCCAACCCTAACTTTAGCCCCAACCCTAACTTTAGCCCCAACCCTAACTTTAGCCCCAACCCTAAACCTTATCATTAGCCCTAACCCCAACCCGAACTATAGCCCCAACCCTAACCCTAACTTTAGCCCCAACCCTAACCCTAACGGGAAAATGGAAATAAATACATTTTTTTAAATTTTATTATTTTTCCCTATCTAATGTGGTGATGAAATGGGGTTTGATTTACTTTTATAGCGAGTTTTTTTAGTGGATTTTTATGATTGGCAGCTGTCACACACTGAAAGACGCTTTTTATTGCAAAAAATAGTTTTTGCATCTCCACATTTTGAGAGCTATAATTTTTCCATATTTGGGTCCACAGTGTCATGTGAGGTCTTGTTTTTTGCGGGACGAGTTTACGTTTTTATTGGCACCATTTTCGGGCACATGAAATTTTTTGATCGCTTTTTATTTTGTGAGGTAAAATGAACAAAAACCAGCTAGTTATGAATTTCTTTTGGGGGGGGGCGCTTATACCGTTCCATGTTTAGTAAAATTGATAAAGCAGTTTTATTGTTCGGGTCAGAATGATTACAGCGATACCTCATTTATATCATTTTTTTATGTTTTGGCGCTTTTATACGATAAAAGCTATTTTGTATAAAAAATAATTATTTTTGCATCGCTTTATTCTGAGGACTATAACTTTTATGTTTTTTCATTGATAATGCTGCATGGCAGCTCGTTTTTTGCGCGACAAGATGACGTTTTCAGCGGTACCATGGTTATTTATATCCGTCTTTTTGATCGCGTGTTATTCCACTTTTTGTTTGGTGGTATGATAATAAAGTGTAGTTTTTTGCCTCTTTTTATTTTTTTATTTTTATTTTTTACAGTGTTCACTGAAGGGGTTAACTAGTAGGACTGTTTTATAGGTCGGGTCGTTACGGACGTGGTGATACTAAATATGTGTACTTCTATTGGTTTTTTTTTTTTTCATTTAGATAAAGAAATGTATTTATTGGAACAATATTTTTTTTCTTTATTTAGGCTGTGTGCACACGTTCAGGATTTCTCGCAGAAAATTCCTGAGAAAAAACGGACATTTTCTGCAAGAAATCTGCATGCGGTTTTGCCGCATTTTTTTCCAGCCATTTTCCCAATGCATTTTGTAGTGGGAAATCCGCAAAAAAACGCAAAATTAATGAACATGCTGCGGTTTTTACCGCGATGCGTTTTTTGGCGGAAAAAAACGCATCATGTGCACAAAACATGCGGAATTTATTCTAAATGATGAGATGCTTATTGTATGCGGTTTTATAGCGTTTTTATCGGGAAAAGCCGCGAAAAAAAACGCGAAAAGACCGCAACGTGTGCACACAGCCTTAGGAATCACTATTATTATTTTTTTACACATGTACGGTAAATTTTTTTTTTTTTTTTACTTTGTAACATTGGCCCGGGAAGGGGGGGGGGACATCATGTTACAGTGACAGATCAGCGATCAAACAGGCACTGCAGGAGGCTTGCCGGTGCCTGCTCTGTTAGTAAGAGGTTAAAAAGAAAAAGCCCAAAAACTATTCCTGCATTGTTGGATTTCGTTTATTCTGCCTTAAAAAAAAAATCGAAATCGAAAGCCTGAAAATGGTGCCAATAAAAAGTCAAATCGTACTGCAAAAACAAGCCCTCAAATGACTTTGTCCGCAGAAATGTGGAAAAATTGTAGCTCTAAAAACATGGTGATGTAAAAAACTAGTTTTTGAAAACGAAAAAAGCATCTTTTAGTGTGTGACAGCAAACAAATATAAAAAACCCGATTTCTGAATCTGGTATCGCTGTAATCGCAAGAATAAAGTCGTCTAATCACTTATACCGCATGAGAAAAGGGGTTGATTTTTTTTTTTTTCATTTTGCCTCCCAAAACTCGCAATAAGGCCGGGCCGGTTTCACACGTCAGTGGCTCTGGTACGTGAGGTGACAGTTTCCTCACGTACCGGAGACACTGACTCACGTAGACACATTGAAATCAATGTGTCTCTGCACATGTTGGTGTGTTTTCACGGACCGTGAGACATGTCAGTGTTCGTGGGAGCGCACGGATTACACGGACCCATTAAAGTCAATGGGTCCGTGTAAAACACGTACCGCACATGGACGTTGTCCGTGTGCCGTGCAGGGGACAGCGCTACAGTAAGCGCTGTCCCCCCCCACATGGTGCTGAAGCCGCGATTCATATCTTCTCTGCAGCAGCGTTTGCTGTAGAGAAGATATGAAAAATCCTTTTTTTTTGTTTCTCGTGTTTAAAAAAAAGATCCCTGTCCCCATCCCCCTCCCACCCCCTGTGCGCCCGCCCGCTGTTATTAAAATACTCACCCGGCTCCCTCGCAGTGTCCTGTCCTGGCCGCAGCTTCTCCTGTATGCGGTCACGTGGAGCCGCCCATTACAGAAATGATTATGCGGCTCCAGAGAAGATATGAATGGCAGCTTCAGCACCAGATACAGGGGACAGCGCTTATCTCTAGCGCTGTCTCCTGCACGATGCGTGTGGTACCCAGTCGGCACACGTGTGCCGCACGTGTGCCACACTGATGTGCCACAGAAACGCACGGGCACACGGACATGGATAATTCCGGTACCGATTTTTCCGGTACCGGAATTATCTGGACGTGTGGGACTGCCCTAAGGCTCAGCTTACATTTATCCTTCGCTTTGTGCTGAGCGCTTACACCGGGGCTTCTGTGTAAATCTCTGAAATGTGTGATTCAGACATAATCCCTGGTGGAAAATTCCCTATAATGAGGCAGATAAAGGCACTGTGGATGCTGTCTGACCTGTGATCCGGCGGTGTCTGTCTTTTTCTTAGGAGTGCATAAAAGTGCCATTGGCCACAGTTTTCTGCACCTCTGGGGGAAAAAAGGACTACTACACAGAGGACACAAGAATTACAAAATAACTCTGCCTGATTATGGTGAGTGCCAGGGGTTTCATCTGAATTATTTAACCCGAAGATTTAAATGGAAACCCCAATGTAAATGCTCAGCGTAGAGTGTCGGATAAATGTCATCCAAACTGTTATGTAAAATGTTCCTGATAAAAGCTTCAACTCAATCCACAAAGACAAGTTCCCATTCTGTTAACGGAAATATAGGGGGCTTCCACGTTAATCGTAGCACAAGCGCTATGGAAAAGGGAAATGTTCCTCTCCCCCCCCCAAAAAGAAATTCAGCATATTCTGCGGTCCCAAATCCAAATGTCTCACTACCTTCTGAACACCGGTGTGCCTAATCCACATTTAGAGTCCACATGTTTGACATTTCTGTAGCAATGAGAGCCCGCCTAATTTACAGGTGCATGAGCTGGTCACAGCGTACTAGTCCCTACAACGCTCTGTCCCTGCCAAGTCTCGCTGCATTGGCTAACCAGTACTGTACAAGCACATTTGGGATATTTCTATATTCAGCAGAAATTGTGGGACAAATTACCTTGCCGTTTTTACCCATTTTCCTTGGTGAAAATGTAAAATCTGGGGCTAAAACAAAATGTGGTAAAAATATACGGTAAGTATTTTTTTTCTTCATTGCCCAATGTTATAAAATTCTGTGACCCACTTGTAGTGCCATTATGATCACTGCACCCCTAAATGAATTTACTGAGAGGTGTAGTTTGTAAAATGGGGTCTCTTATGGAGGGCCCTACTGTTCTGGCACCTCAGGGGCTCTGCCAATGTGACATGGCACCCTCAAACCTGTGAAGCACCTGGGAGTTCGAAATGCTTACCGCACATCCAGATTAGTTCCCTGAGGGATATAGTTTCTAAAATGGTTTCATTTGTAGGTGGCTGTCACTTTTTAGACACATCATGGGCTCTCCAAATGCAACATGGCATCCGCTAATTATTCCAGCAAATTTTGGACTGAAAAAGTCAAATGGCGCTCTTTTCCTTCTAAGCCCTGCTGTAGTTTTCAACCACATATTGGGTATTGGCGTACTCAGGAGAAATTGCACAACAAATATTGGGGTCCAGTTTTTCCTGTTACCCTTGCAAAAATAAAAAAGTTTGGGTCTAAAGTAACATTTTTGTGACAGTTGAATGTTCATTTTTTTCCTTCCACATTCCAAAAATTTCTGTGAAGCACCTGAAGGATTAACAAGCTTTTCTTGGTCTTTTGCCAAATTTTCCAAATTTTTGGCCAATTTCCATTATTTTTTCACACAAACAAAACGTCATATCGAAGAAATTTTACGACAGTCATAAAGTACAATATGTCATTATAAAATAGTCTCAGAATCAGTAGGATCCATTGAAGCCTTCCAGAGTTAATACTACATAAAATGACATTGGTTACAATTGTAAAATTTGGCCTGGTCATGAAGGTGAAAACAGGCTCGGGGGTGAAGGGGTTAAGCGAAAAGAATGTGAATACCAAAGCTATGATAGTGGCTATGCTGTTTCTTAGGCCTGTTTCACACGTCCATGTCTCCGGTACGTGAGGTGACAGTTTCCTCACGTACCGGAGCCACTGACACACGTAGACACATAAAAATCAATGCATCTGTGCAGATGTCATTGATTTTTTTGCGGACCGTGTCTCCATGTGCCAAACACGGAGACATGTCAGTGTTCGTGGGAGCGCACGTATTACACTGACCCATTAAAGTCAATGGGTCCGTGTAAAACACGTACCACACACGGACGTTGTCCGTGTGCAGTCCGTGTGCCGTGCAGGAGACAGCGCTACATTAAGCGCTGTCCCCCCCACTGGTGCTGAAGCCGCTATTCATATCTTCCCTGCAGCAGCGTTTGCTGCAGAGAAGATATGAATAATAGTGTTAAAAATAAAGATCTATGTGCCCCCCGCCCTCCCACCCCCTGTGCGCCCCCCCCACCCCCTGTGCGCCCCCCCCCCCCCCCGCTGTTCTGAAAATACTCACCCGGCTCCCTCGTTGGCTGTCGCTGCTTCCTGTTCTGGCCGCATCTTCTCCTGTATGCGGTCACGTGGGGCCGCTCATTTACAGTAATGAATATGCGGCTCCACCTCCCATAGGGGTGGAGCCGCATATTCATTACTGTAATCGGCAGCCCCACGTGACCGCATACAGGAGAAGATGCGGCCAGAACAGGAAGCAGCGCCGGCGAGGGAGCGAGCCGGGTGAGTATTTTCAGAACAGCGGGGGGGGGGGGAGGCGCACAGGGGGTGGAAGGGCGAGGGGCACATAGATCTTTATTTTAAACACTATTATTCATATCTTCTCTGCAGCAAACGCTGCTGCAGGGAAGATATGAATCGCGGCTTCAGCACCAGATGCTGGTACGTGTGGTACCCAGCACGGTGCGTGTGGTACCCAGTGGGCACACGGGCGGCACACGTGTGCCGCACATGTGCCACACTGATGTGCCACAGAAACGTAGGGGCACACGGACACGGATAATTCCGGTACCGATTTTTTTTTTTTCCGGTACTGGAATTATCTGGACGTGTGAAATCGGCCTTATGCAGGTTTTTTTTTTTGGAACAGATATTGTGAGTATGATGCCGTTATCCGTGGCATCCATCTTAAAAAGAGAATAAAACCACCTGACTGATTCCTTTTAAGGTGGTAGAAGAAAGCATGCAATTGTCTGTTCATATTTGCAGGGATTTGACTGGCTGGGTGACCATAAGTCATAGCTGAAAAATGCTGCTTTTCATTCTCAATCATAACAAAATGGCCGCACTAACTGTACCCTGAACAGGTAGAACACGTAGGTTGAAGGTGACCATGCATCTTGGACTAAAGTCAGCCAAACCTGCCTACATCTGCAGAATCGGCTGAAAGTCTACTGTGTATGGGGGCCTCGAGTGTCTTCTGACAGATGACTGTTGGGGAAGATAAATGCCCGGCAGTCTGAATTTGACTTCCCAAACCTTTTTTTTTTTTCAGAAGAAAGACAGACTGCCATAACTTCTTCCCCCTTGAAAAGACGTAAATGCTTGACCCCAACCAAATGTTCATGTATATGGGGGAGTTTGGGGAGATGGCAAATGGTTGAATGAGCAAATGGCTGTCTTTTTTATATGTATGAACACTTTTTTAAACACAAAAATGTCAAAGTACTTGTGTTTACTCAGGTAGAGATACAGTAAGTGCCATGGTACCATTCAGCGCGCCGATCTGGGTCGTCCTCGTTGAGATGCTGTAGCAGTTGGATTTTGTAAGGGTGCCATTTGTGAGTAGCTAATATCCACTGAAGGGATGTTCGACTGATGCCAGATTGGCGCGCTGAATTTGCAGAATGGGCAAAACAAAAATTTGAACAAGACCCTCAGTTTACACAGTGATGAGTTCAGTGATGAGGCAAACTTTTTTGGGTGGTCCATTTATATGGATACACCTAAATATCATGTGAATAGTGACAGTTGTCTTGCGTAGTGTGTCTGGCATTGAATCTGTATTTCTGTTATGCTGTAATGTCTATTGTCTGTACAAGTCCCCTCTATAATTCGTAAAGCGCTGCGGAATATGTTGGCGCTATATAAATAAAAATTATTATTATTATTTATTATTATTGAAATCTGCTGCAATGACTCGGGTACTGCGTTCACCAGATATCAACACAATTTCTATCCGCTCCTCACGTGTTAACCTCTGCGACATGTCAATGGCTGTAAACAAAGGGAAACTTGTAAATAACTCATGAAAGATTAAAGTTACGTTAAAACCAAGCACTACATTGTTTTTCTTGTGAAATTCTCAATAATTTTGATGTCACATGACCCTCTTCCCATTGGAAAAAATAATGGCCGCCATGGTCACCACCCATCTTGAAAAGTTTTCCCCCTCCCATCAGGGCCGTATTTAGAGTTTCTGCTGCCCTAGGCACTTTTAGCGCTGCCTCCCCCTCTGGTGAGTATGACACTATCGGCAGTGACTTTGGGAAGAATCACTGATGTGAAAGTTGCCGTTTGCAGCAGATCGGGCAGTTTTTCTGCATCTGCCACGTAACGGATCACTTACGGCAACACTGCGTTTGGTTTCATTCATTCCTTATGGGATTCGCGGTACTTGATGTGATCTGGGAAATGCGGTGCCATACCTCCCAACTTTTGAAGGGAAAAAGGTCTAAAGGTTGCGGCGCACGTAGTGCGCCGCGGCAAATTTTAGGCCACGCCTCTGACCACACCCATTTCACAACTAATCACACCCATATCCAAGTCCCAACCACACCCATTTAGCACTGCTGATCACACTGTTTCATATACATTAAAACAAAAAAAAAATATGGCCACACAGTGCTTCATACTGTACAATGGCTATGCAGTGCTCCACATACTGTATAATGGCCCTACATGATGTTCCATACTGTATAATGGCCACACAGTGCTCCATACTGTATAATGGCCACGTCTGTCCTGTGTCCTTGTGTGTACCACATTGAGAATGGAGAAAAGAAAGAAGACCAAAGAACTGTCTGAGGACTTGAGAAACCAAATTGTGAGGAAGCATGAGCAATCTCAAGGCTACAAGTCCATCTCCAAAGACCTGAATGTTCCTGTGTCTACCATGCGCAGTGTCATCAAGAAGTTTAAAGCCCATGGCACTGTGGCTAACCTCCCTAGATGTGGACGGAAAAGAAAAATTGACAAGAGATTTCAACGCAAGATTGTGCGGATGTTGGATAAAGAACCTCGACTAACATCCAAACAAGTTCTAGCTGCCCTGCAGTCCGAGGGTACAACAGTGTCAACCCGTACTATCCGTCGGCGTCTGAATGAAAAGGGACTGTATGGTAGGAGACCCAGGAAGACCCCACTTCTTACCCCGAGACATAAAAAAGCCAGGCTGGAGTTTGCCAAAACTTACCTAAAAAAGCCTAAAACGTTTTGGAAGAATGTTCTCTGGTCAGATGAGACAAAAGTAGAGCTTTTTGGGCAAAGGCATCAACATAGAGTTTACAGGAGAAAAAAAAGAGGCATTCAAAGAGAAGAACACGGTCCCTACAGTCAAACATGGCGGAAGTTCCCTGATGTTTTGGGGGTGCTTTGCTGCCTCTGGCACTGGACTGCTTGACCGTGTGCATGGCAGTATGAAGTCTGAAGACTAACCAACAAATTTTGCAGCAGAATGTAGGGCCCAGTGTGAGAAAGCTGGGTCTCCCTCAAAGGTCATGGGTCTTCCAGCAGGACAATGACCCAAAACACACTTCAAAAAGCACTAGAAAATGGTTTGAGAGAAAGCACTGGAGACTTCTAAGGTGACCAGCAATGAGTCCAGACCTGAATCCCATAGAACACCTGTGGAGAGATCTAAAAATGGCAGTTTGGAGAAGGCGCCCTTCAAATATCAGGGACCTGGAGCAGTTTGCCAAAGAAGAATGGTCTAAAATTCCAGCAGAGCATTGGAAGCAACTCATTGATGGTTACCGGAAGTGGTTGGTCGTAGTTATTTTGGCTAAAGGTTGTGCAACCAAGTATTAGGCTGAGGGTGCCAATACTTTTGTCTGGCCCAATTTTGGAGTTTTGTGTGAAATGATCAATGTTTTGCTTTTTGCTTCATTCTCTTTTGTGTTTCTTCATTTAAGACAAATTAAATGAAGATAATAATACCAAAGAATTTGTGTTTGCAATCATTTTCAGGAAGAAACTGAGTATTATCTGACAGAATTGCAGGGGTGTCAATACTTTTGACCATGACTGTACTGAGCCCGAGTGACGGGCGAGACACCACATGTACTGAGCCCGAGTGACGGGCGAGACACCCCATGTACTGAGCCCGGGTGACACTGTAATATGTAAGTAACATCAGACTGTATTGTGGGGACCATTCACTTCTATGGGAGGGTGTTAAAGGGAACCTGTCACCCCCAAAATCGCGGGTGAGGTAAGCCCACCGGCATCAGGGGCTTATCTACAGCATTCTGGAATGCTGTAGATAAGCCCCCGATGTAACCTAAAAGATGAGAAAAAGACGTTATATTATACTCACCCAGGGGCGTTCCCGCTGTTGGTCCGGGTCCGGCGCCTCCCATCTTCATCAGATGACGTCCTCTTCTGGTCTTCACACCGCAGCTCCGGCGCAGGCGTACTTTGCTCTGCCCTGTTGAGGGCAGAGCAAAGTACAGCATTGTGCAGGCGCCGGGCCTCTCTGACCTTTCCCGGCACCTGCGCAATGCAGTACTTTACTCCGCCCTCAACAGGGCAGGCAAAGTACGCCTGCGCCGGAGCTGCGGCGTGAAGACCAGAAGAGGACGTCATCTGATGAAGATGGGAGGCGCCAGACCCGGACCAACAGTGGGAACGCTCCTGGGTGAGTATAATATAACGTCTTTTTTTCATGTTTTAGGATACATCAGGGGCTTATCTACAGCATTCCAGAATGCTGTAGATAAGCCCCTGATGCCGATGTGCCTACCTCACCCGCGATTTTGGCGGTGACAGGTTCCCTTTAAGGAGGAGGTGAGCTGTGACATCTCCTATTGTGACTGTTGGATCTGGTTGCCGGGGTCTACCTTCCTGTGGTTGTTACAAGTATCCTCCGCTCACCTTTCGGGGTGTTGCGCTCCTCGTCCACTTGTCTCAGGAGATTCGGTTGAACGCTCGGTCCGGCGCTGACATCCTGCAATATAATGGAAATGGCGGCTGAAGCTGCAGCACAAGGAGACACCGGAGAACGGCGGGGACAGAGCGCTCTGTAGCCGTGGACACGTGCAGTATAGCACGCGGCTGCCGATCATGTGACGCCTGCACTCACTTTCACCAGAGGAGCGGCGCTATAGGTCAGAATATCAGAGTAGAAGCCTCGCTGTCTGATCACCGGATATTTCCGCGGGAGGACGGCGCTGATCCGCGCGGGTGACACCGGCACAAGCGACTGCGGACACGGGATCTCCCAGTGTGGACGGGACTCCGCGGAGGATGGGGGTCGCCTGCCGTTATCTGCTCCATCTGCGCCCAACAGAGAAGACAAACATGTCCGATAACTCTACAGGACCGTGACAGCTGCAGAACATCGCCCCCCCCTCCCTCCCTCCCTCCCTGCAGAGCTTCATCGCCCTCCCTCCCTCCCTGCAGAGCTTCATCGCCCCCCCTCCCTCCCTGCAGAGCTTCATCGCCCCCCCTCCCTCCCTGCAGAGCTTCATCGCCCCCCCTCCCTCCCTGCAGAGCTTCATCGCCCCCCCTCCCTCCCTGCAGAGCTTCATCATCGCCCCCCTCCCTCCCTGCAGAGCTTCATCATCGCCCCCCCTCCCTCCCTGCAGAGCTTCATCATCGCCCCCCCCCCTCCCTGCAGAGCTTCATCATCGCCCCCCCTCCCTCCCTGCAGAGCTTCATCATCGCCCCCCCTCCCTCCCTGCAGAGCTTCATCATCTCCCCCCCTCCCTCCCTGCAGAGCTTCATCATCGCCCCCCCTCCCTCCCTGCAGAGCTTCATCATCGCCCCCCTCCCTCCCTGCAGAGCTTCATCATCGCCCCCCCTCCCTCCCTGCAGAGCTTCATCATCGCCCCCCCCTCCCTCCCTGCAGAGCTTCATCATCGCCCCCCCCTCCCTCCCTGCAGAGCTTCATCATCGCCCCCCCTCCCTCCCTCCCTGCAGAGCTTCATCATCGCCCCCCCTCCCTCCCTCCCTGCAGAGCTTCATCATCGCCCCCCCTCCCTCCCTCCCTGCAGAGCTTCATCATCGCCCCCCCTCCCTCCCTGCAGAGCTTCATCATCGCCCCCCCTCCCTCCCTGCAGAGCTTCATCGCCCCCCCTCCCTCTCTCCCTGCAGAGCTTCATCGCCCCCCCTCCCTCTCTCCCTGCAGAGCTTCATCGCCCCCCCCTCCCTCCCTCCCTGCAGAGCTTCATCGCCCCCCCCCCTCCCTCCCTGCAGAGCTTCATCATCCCCCCCCTCCCTCCCTGCAGAGCTTCATCGCCCCCCCCTCCCTCCCTGCAGAGCTTCATCGCCCCCCCCCTCCCTCCCTGCAGAGCTTCATCGCCCCCCCTCCCTCCCTGCAGAGCTTCATCGCCCCCTCTCCCTCCCTCCCTGCAGAGCTTCATCGCCCCCCCTCCCTGCAGAGCTTCATCGCCCCCCCTCCCTCCCTCCCTGCAGAGCTTCATCGCCCCCCCTCCCTCCCTCCCTGCAGAGCTTCATCGCCCCCCCTCCCTCCCTCCCTGCAGAGCTTCATCGCCCCCCCTCCCTCCCTCCCTCCCTGCAGAGCTTCATCGCCCCCCCTCCCTCCCTCCCTCCCTCCCTGCAGAGCTTCATCGCCCCCCCTCCCTGCAGAGCTTCATCGCCCCCCCTCCCTGCAGAGCTTCATCGCCCCCCCTCCCTGCAGAACATCGCCCCCGTCCGTCCTCATACTCACCTGTCACTCAGCTCAGCTGCCTGTCCCACACACTGCGCGCGCCGCAGCCGCCGACATCCCTCTGGCGCTCTGTCCCGCCGCAGTGCCTTCTTCCTGACTGAGTGAGCGGTCATGTGATACTGCTCAATAAGGTCATGAATATGCGCATATTCATGACCTTAATGACCGGTACCATGTGACCGCTCACTCAGGACGCGCTACAGACGGTGAGAACAGGCATCGCTGGAGGCTGGAGCAGGAGGTGAGTATCGTCTCTCTTCATGGAGGGTGGGTGGGATGCGGAGGCGGGGAGGGGCGCGGGGAGGCAGGCGGGGGGGCGGGGTTTTGCGTCGGTCGCGTTTGTGACTTAAAAAAAAAAAAAAAAAAAATCCTTGCCCAGGTGCCGCCCCCCCGCAATGTCGCCGCCCTAGGCACGTGCCCTCGAGTGCCTAGTGGCAAATACGGCCCTGCCTCCCATATACTAGTGTGCCACAAACAGGAAGTATATATCACCAACCATTCCCATTTTATTTAGGTGTATCCATATACGTGGCCCACCCTGTACATACTGTATATACACATATCAACTATAATATGTAATCAGCGTTACAACAATGAAAGCATGCTAGCTTCCCTTCCTGCCACGCTGACACAACCATTTTTCTATTCCCAGGAGAGGTTTATGGCTGAGAGAAGTTTTTGTGAAAGGACATGAAATTCAAAGATTTTAATAAAACTACAGACCAGAATATATTTATTAAATATTAACCAGCTTCCAATAGCTGCTTATGAGGAATGCCATATGTATCTATATCCCATTCCTCATAAGCAGCAATTGGAACCTGGTCAATATTTAATAAATATATTCTGGTCTATAGTTTTATTAAAATCTTTGAATTTCTTGTCCTTTCTCAGCCATAAGCCTCTCCAGGGAGTAGAGAAATGGTTGTGTCAGCGTGGGAGGAAGGGAAGCTAGCATGTGTTCATTGTTGTAACGCTGATTACATAATGTAGTGTAGGATATCCAGTTTGATACCATATGGAATATTAGTCAGCATGACATGTTTGGACTCGGCTTCTTAAATGTTTTCAAGTTTAATTCACTACCAGATTGTAAAGCCTTATCTCAGATGAGTCCTATGCCTGCGCTGTTTTCTATGAAATGTCCTGTTTCTTATGTATGTCATCGATCGGCGTGAACGCAGAGAGCTTAGTATTTTTATCATCATTGGAATTACAACGGGACATATGTGTAGAACCTCTAAGATAACAGCTATAGCTAATGTACATATGGTTAACCCCTTTCTGACCTCGGACGGGATAGTACATCCAAGGTCAGAACCACCGCTTTGATGCGGGCTCTGGCGGTGAGCCCGCATCAAAGCCGGGACATGTCAGCTGTTTTGAACAGCTGACATGTGCCTGCAATAGCGGCGGGTGAAATCGCGATTCACCCGCCGCTATTAACTAGTTACATGCCGCTGTCAAACGCTGACAGCGGCATTTAACCAGCGCTTCTGGCCATCCGGCCGGAAATGAGCGCATCGCTGACCCCCCTCACATGATTGGGGGTCAGCGATGCTTCTGCATAGTAACCATAGAGGTCCTTGAGACCTCTATGGTTAATGATCCCGGCTAGCTGTGAGCTTCACCCTGTGGTCGCCAGCTCGGCACGCAAAAAATAAGCCCTCACCCGACACCAGATCATGAAGAATGGAGACGCTATGGGTATCGGAATATGACGAATATTGACAGAAAAATAAAAAAGTTATGGCTCTGGGAAGGAGGGGAGCGAAAAACGAACACGGAAAAACGGAAAATCCCAAGGTCATGAAAGGGTTAATGCTGCTTCATACACTGTTTTCCTTCAATGATGAAAATGGTAGACTTCCTTTAGTAATATTTTTCATAGTCCGCAGACCGTATGTCATGTATTTTTCATAAGGAAGCCTTCTATATATCGTAAAGTTCTTAAACCGCGAGGCAGACCCCCTCGGTGATACGCAGCTGGGAAGGCAGTGTCCACAGAAAATATCACTCAGGCCATTCACTGGATGTGGCAATCTTTCAGCATCATATTTGACTTTTGTTCCTCCTAAAATGTTATACTGAATTTTGGAGGAAAGTGAAACATAAATTCAGCAAAATTTAATTTTTTTTTTTGAACATCGACCACAGCGAATAAGGCTGGCGCTAGTAATGCAAAAACATTTTGGTCTATATTAATATACAGCTGAATTCATGTAGTACTGCTACTGAAAATAAAAGCAATTCACCAGAAAGGACATCAAATCCAAGAAACATCACAGAAAAAAAGCATCCATACTTCCCAATTCCTGGTCACAGTACTAATTGGATGGAAGATATCCACTGTTCTGGATTGATAATTTGGCATCCATGTTTTTATAAGTAGCTGTCTTTTGTCATTTATGCTGTGAACAAGAGCAGTGTTCAACTCAAAACGCATTGGAATTTTTAATTTTTTTAATATCCTGTAGAATTGATGACATTGATCTGAAATTAAACAGGTTGTCCATATTAATAAATAAAATTATATATACTCACTCACTCATTATAGTCAATTCAGCATTGATGTTCCCTGGAGGGACAGGCAGCGATGAAGTTCCATTGCTTGGTCTTTTTACCACTGAGGTTTGTGATTGGCTGCTTTTTTATCTTGGCCCTTAAGAGTATAACGAAAAAATTGTGATATTCTTGACTCAAGTTTGGGAGGAACAAGCACCCTGTGCGTTTCCAGATAGTTTACTGAGGGTACTGATCGGCATGCATGAATCTGCTTCGGCCAGTGCTACACATTGGTCCTAACAGTCTTCGTGTCACTACAGGGCCCAATGCAGTAGCGGACATATCATTGATGCAGACTGTGCGGTCACACAGGGGCCAAGAGATAAGGGGGCCCATTTCTATCTCCAAAGCAGGCGGAATTGTGCATTATAATGAGCTATTTGGCTCTAAAAGGCCAATATATTGTTCTTGCTTATGGTCTTCTTATGTCTGTGTCGGCGAGTGGCCCAATAACTACACATTACAACATTGCAATCATTATATGGAGACTTCTTCCCCTTTTAAAGGTCATTCTAGCTACTTAAGAAAATGCATAGGGCCTACACTGAATCTTTAGGACTACTTATAGATGTAATCACTGCTCCCCTAAAGGGAAACTGTCAAGTGAAAAAGTGCTATTAACCTGCAAATATGGGGTTAATCTGCAGGTTAATAGATTTATGAACCTGCCCGCCTACTACACTTAGTCCCACTTACTCATGGGGGTGGCGTTGGCGTGAATTTAGACACCACTTTGTGTATAGAAAACTGCAGCTCAACTGCGCCGCCTCCAGCACCGAATGACAGCTGGCCCTAATGCTGAGCTGCTGTCAGTCAGTGCAGGGGGCACAGACACAGAGCCGCGACTGAGCCCACACTGCCCCACCCCCATGAGTGATCGCCAAACGCTGCCAAAGGGAATAAAGTTCACTTTCTCACGGCAGCAGGGTTCTAAGTGCGGGCAACTGGCAGGTTCAGAACACTAGCCTGGAGATTAACCCCTTATCTGCATGTTTTTTTCACTTGATGGGTTCGCTTTAACCCCTATCTGACCTTGGACGGGATAGTACGTCCAAGGTCAGATCCCCTGCTTTGATGCAGGGCTACGCGGTGAGCCCGCATCAAAGCCGGGACATGTCAGCTGTTGTGAACAGCTGACATGTGCCCGTAATAGGCGCGGGCAGAATCGCGATCTGCCCGCACCTTTTAATTAGTTAAATGCGCTGTCAAACGCAGACAGCGGCATTTAACTACCGCTTCCGGCCGGGCGGCCGGAAATGACGTCATCGCCGACCCCCGTCACATGATCGGGGGTTGGCGATGCGTCTCCATTGTAACCATAGAGGTCCTTGAGACCTCTATGGTTACTGATTGCCGGTGGCTGTGAGCGCCACCCTGTGGTTGGCGCTCACAGCACACCTGCATTTCTGCTACATAGCAGCGATCAGCAGATCGCTGCTATGTAGCAGAGGCGATCGCGTTGTGCCTGCTTCTAGCCTCCCATGGAGGCTATTGAAGCATGGCAAAAGTAAAAAAAAAAAAAGTTGAAAAAAATGTTAAAAAAATAAAAAAAATATAAAAGTTTAAATCGCCCCCCTTTCGCCCCAATCAAAATAAATCAATAAAAAAATATCAAATCTACACATATTTGGTATCGCCGCGCTCAGAATCGCCCGATCTATCAATTAAAAAAAAGCATTAACCTGATCGCTAAACAGCGCAGCGGGAAAAAAATTAGAAACACCAGAATTACGTTTTTTTGGTCGCCGCGACATTGCATTAAAATGCAATAACGGGCGATCAAAAGAACGTATCTGCACCGAAATGCTATCATTAAAAACGTCATCTCGGCACGCAAAAAATAAGCCCTCAACCGACCCCAGATCACGAAAAATGGAGACGCTACGAGTATCGGAAAATGGCGCAATTTTTTTTTTTTTTTTAGCAAAGTTTGGAATTTTTTTTCTCCACTTAGATAAAAAATAACGTAGTCATGTTAGGTGTCTATGAACTCGTACTGACCTGGAGAATCATAATGGCAGGTCAGTTTTAGCATTTAGTGAACCTAGCAAAAAAGCCAAACAAAAAACAAGTGTGGGACTGCACTTTTTTGCAATTTCACCGCACTTGGAATTTATTTCCCGTTTTCTAGTACACGACATGCTAAAACCAATGATGTCGTTCAAAAGTACAACTCGTCCCGCAAAAAATAAGCCCTCACATGGCCAAATTGACGGAAAAATAAAAAAGTTATGGTTCTGGGAAGGAGGGGAGTAAAAAACGAACACGGAAAAACGAAAAATCCCATGGTCATGAAGGGGTTAAAGAGATGATGCAGCTTTTTTTTATACATGGCAAAAAAGCTTTGAGTCTGGATTTTCTAAATGGAATTGGAAATTAACAAAAAAGTCACTCTAAATGATATAACTAATAATCAATATTGCGCGGCTGCAGTTTTTCTCACATTTGAAAATGGATTTCAAACAAAAGTTATTTTACCGTAATAATTCAGTCTAGACATTAGCAAAAAACCAAATCATAATGTAAATCCAAGTGCTGTACGAAGTGAACAAATCCAACCACAGCCGCACTCGCAAAACTGGCTTCTGCTGATCAAACAAGGAAGCCTTTCCCTGAGGGGTTTCCTCCTGTCAAACCATTCTCAGGCTGTTTGCTGTCAGATTTCTGTTTCACAGGGAGTATTGAGGTATTGTTAGATCTTCATATCCTCAGGTGAATAGCAAATCTGAATGCTTCGGATCTTTTGATGTTAACCCCTGTTGCATCTAGCTACACCTGTATTTGTGGATGGCTTTTGGAAATAGGTTGTCTTTCTCCTCTAGTAGTGTTTGTTATTCACCTGCTGTATAACCTGGCCTATTTTGTATAAAGTCTGTGAAAGGCAAGGAATTTCTGGTTAAGGCTATGTGCACACGTTGCGGATTCTCTGCGGATCCGCAGCGTTTTTTTGCAGTGCAGAAACGCCTCAGATCTGCAACTGATTAACAGTACAATGTAAATCAATGAGAAAAAAAATGCTGTGCACACTTTGCGGAAAATCCGCTGCGGAAACACTGCTGTTTAAAAGAAGTAGCATGTCACTTCTTTTTTGTGAATCTGCAGCGTTTTTGTACCCATTCCATTATTGAAAACCACAGGGGTAAAAAATGCAGCAAATCCGCAAGAAAACCGCAGCAAAAATGCACAAAAAACGCTGCGAAACCGTACAAAAAACGCGACAAATCTGCAGGTGCGTTTTCTGCCAGGAGAGGCAGAATCCGCACCAGAAATTCCTAAGCCTAATCCACAACGTGTGCACATAGCCTAAAACAACTATATGATCTGGGCAACTTGGTGTGGGGGGTGGACCTGCTTTTATGATTTGGCACGTTGCATATTTCATTGTTATTCTGAGTTCAGAACATTCTGTTATATACACATTAGTATGTTAGCAGCTTCACCATTGATAAAAATCCCTGGCGATTCAGATGTTTGGGAATTTCTTTCAGTGCAGATTGAGTGCCTTTTCCTTGCCATTCACGAATAGAATAGTTCTTTCATAGCGGGCATCTTGTACAAAGCAGGCCTCGGCCCGCATGATCTGGATTCTGGCAGTCAAGAATTTATTCAGAATCTGTTCTTTTCGAAAATAACCCCCTTTTTTTTTTAGAGAGATCGTACAAAATACCCTGTGAAATGTGCCTTTTCTGATACTAGCTTTTTGGTTGCTTTTTTGTTTTAGTACTTTTGTTTGTGCAGTACTGATACAAAAAAGAATACCGCCACTTTTTCTATTAATGTGCCTCTTGTCTGTTCATATTTTTTAGCTATTCTATTCAAGCTGTGAGAAGCATTATTATGAGCAGGAGTTTCCATTACTAGTTTCCAAGATCTATGTTTTAAAATGTCCAGCTGGTTTGAGGAGTTGTCTGACTTGAGCCTTAAAAAATTGGATTTTTTTTGTCTACCTTTGCTCTACAATACCCTTCATAGATATTTACTAATTATGGTAACTTCCTTATGGCTACTATACAGATTAGATTAAAATCAGCTGATCTTGCCCATTCTGGTGGGATTGGTTGTCCATCAAAAGTGCATTCTTATCATCTGTCAAAGAGATGGATGGACCTATTGAATTTAAACTACTGATCCATTTGATTTCCAGCTAGATAACCCACTGTTAGGGTACTGTCACACTATACGATTTACCTACGATCACGACCAGCGATACGACCTGGCCGTGATCGTAGGTAAATCGTAGTGTGGTCGCTGGGGAGCTGTCACACAGACAGCTCTCCAGCGACCAACGATGCCGAGGTCCCCGGGTAACCAGGGTAAACATCGGGTTACTAAGCGCAGGACCGCGCTTAGTAACCCGATTTTTACCCTGGTTACCAGCGTAAAAAAAACCAAACAGTACATACTTACATTCCGGTGTCTGTCCCTTGCCGTCTGCTTCCCGCACTCACTGACTGCCGGCCGTAAAGTGAAAGCACAGCACAGCGGTGACGTCACCGCTGTGCTCTGCTTTCACTTTACGGCCGGCAGTCAGTGAGTGCGGGAAGCAGACGGCTAGGGACCTGACGGACACCGTAATGTAAGTATGTACTGTTTTTTTTTTTTTTACATTTACGCTGGTAACCAGGGTAAACATCGGGTTACTAAGCGCTGCCCTGCGCTTAGTAACCCGATGTTTACCCTGGTTACAAGCGAACGCATCGCTAGATCGCATCACTAGATCGGTGTCACACACACCGATCTAGCGATGACAGCGGGAGATCCAGCGACGAAAGAAAGTTCCAAACGATATGCTACGACGTACGATTCTCAGCAGGATCCCTGATCGCTGCTGCGTGTCAGACACAGCGATATCGTAACGATATCGCTGGAACGTCACGAATCGTACCATCGTAGCGATCGAAATGGCACTGTGTGACGGTACCCTTAGACTTGTCTGTCATCAGCTGTTCAGCCAAGTGTACATGTGTATGGAGGAATTGGGAACGAAAGCCGTTAATCTGAAAAGTGTTCCGTCAGTTATCCAAGGTTTGCCAGCATCTTCAAGAGAACCTGACAACTTGATACATACTGTCTGGACCACAGGCTGCATGTATCCGCCACTGGTTACATGATTTCTGCCATATTTGTTTATTAACTCTGAAACCTTGTGTCATTTTAGAGAAAAACCGTTTAAAAGCTAACAAAGACCGAGACGCACAGGTGAGGAGTTGGACTGGTCCCCAGTGGTATTGCCCGCCTGCTGCCCTGAACTACTTACTCTGACATGCCAGGTCTGGCTTGTCACTCTTCGCAAGAAGAAACACCCTTAGACCCCAGTCTTAAGCCTCTCACCTAGCCAAATCAGATCTCATACTTTGCACTGACGAGGGACAATACCTTGAAACACCGTGTCTGCAAATTGAGATTCTGGTTTGGCTTTTATCTTAAGTCATATGACAAGGCTTGTTAAAGGGGCAATATTGACTTTTAGGGTTGCTACTTCCAATAGGTGGCACAAGAGTCCAAGTCCTCTTTCTCCCTGAAGCGACAGTTTGCATGTATAGGGAGAGACATTCTCTCTAGAACTCATTTCTATGACACATTTATTGCATATCCTGTGAATATGCCATACACGTCTGACAATCAAAATACCCCTTGTTGTGACCATGTGAAAATGGCTGTGGGAGCGGAACAGTGGGCAGAGTCTCCACCACCTCCTCAACATGAATCAGTAATGTAGTCTGCCTCTTTGTTAGGCACCTTACTGGCTGGTAATTGACTGGGTGACTACTTGTCTAAAACAAAATATGACATTCTGCTCGAATAAGAAATTACGGTGATCGCTTTTACTTTGAGGATTGCCTCATGATTATCAATGGTTAAAATTGAAAAGTGCTTGTAAAAACGTCCTCCATTCTCAAAAATGAAGTGATTTAGAATTCTATTGTTAAGGTACCGTCACATTAAGCGAAGCTGCAGCGATATAGACAATGAGCCGATCGCTGCAGCGTCGCTGTTTAGGTCGCTGTAGAGACGTCAAACACGGCAACACCAGAACGATGCAGGAGCGATCCAGTGACGTACTTATCGTTCTCGCTGGTTGTTCGCTCCATCGAAAAACATTGCTGGCATCGTTGCTTTTGCTGTCAAACAGGACGAATCACGCCAACCTGACGACCAAATAAAGTTCTGGACTTTCAGCGACGACCAGCGATGTCACAGCGGGATCCTGATCGCTGCTGCGTGTCAAACACAACGAGATCGCTATCCAGGACGCTGCAACGTCACGAATCGTTGTTGTTCTCGTTGGTACGTTGCTTAATGTGACGGTACCTTTAGCTGCCTTTTTCTTAGACAACAGCAGTGCTTGGTGAGCTATCAGTAATGACTGGTCTCCTAGGCAACGAGGGGTGTTTACAAGCGCTTGTCAATAGAGCTAGTAAGTGCTGCTTACAAAACAGCTTCAGTGCAAGTGCATCATTTGAGAGCGTGCAGTTCAGCTCCACCATGGTCACTGGTCCAAAAAGGAAAAAGCACACCTTCCTCCCCTACCCACGGAGAGCAGGAAGCCAGGGCAGATGAGTGATGCATTGTGAAAAGACAAAATTAGTCACCCTCTTTAAATAACTTAAAGTGAATGTCCTACATGAAATCTGCTTGTGTGTCTTGACAATGTTTATACGCCTATGATTGTTATTACAAGATTACACAAACAGCATGAACTTTGGTTATACTAAGATTGTATCGAGAGTGTGTTCTTAGCTCTCACGTATATGCTGTTGCTTTCTAGGAGTTGGGTTGACAAATTAAATGCAAAAAAATACTACAGTAGACGTAAGGCTATGTGCACACGTAAGAAAAGAGGTGCAGAATTTTCTGCACAAAATCCGCATCTCCTGGCAGAATCCGCAGCCGCGGTTTTTATGCGGATTTTGTGCGGATTTTCTGCGTTTTTTGCCACTGCGGATTTTTGACATGAAGGGGTGCAGAAACGCTGCAGATCCGCACAAAAGAAGTGACATGCACTTCTTTGAAATCCGCAGCAATTCCGCACTGATTTTTCCGCACCATCTGCACAGCTTTTTATATCCCATTGATTTATATTGTACTGTACATCACTGTGCGGATCTGCAGCATTTCTACGTGGAAAAATCCGCTGCGGATCCACAGCAAATCCGCATTGTGTGCACATAGCCTTAAAGAATAACTGTCGTCTTATTTTTTTCTCTAAGCTTAACAGTACACATGAAAATAAGAAACTTTGTAACATATCTTACTAGAAAAACCTACTTCTTATTTCTCCTGGATTGTTCATTCATTCTCACAATTCTCAATTCACATGTCAAACGTGCCTTCAGTGAATACAGATTTTCCTATTACCAGTTGATTCTTATCGGGTTCTGTGGAGAACTGTAACTGTCCTACAGCAGAATGTGTGTGTCTGCCTCTAGCCTCTGCTTCTATCTCCTCCCAGGACTGGCCACTCAATCTCACAATATCAGGCAAAATCTGTAATTGGGGTGAATACGGATTTTCCTTTCATTGAGAGATGACCATTGGTACTCATAAAGTTCTATGGAGCATTGTAACTGTGTTTCAGGAGAACTTATAGCAGAATGTCCACCTCAAACGCCTCCATTGTCCATTGAATTTTGAAAGCACCAACTGTCATCCCCTATCTTCACTGAATACAGATTTTATCCTTGAATTGAGAATGAAAGATCAATGCTAAAGAAGAACAAGTCCAGTTACTAAATGATAAGATATATTACAAAGTTTCTTATTTCATATGTACTATTGATTAATGTAATAAACATTAAAATGCTGGTTACTCATTAACAAAGAAAAAAACAGTATCGTGGTGCATAATAAAATTAGTACAAACTATAGAATATGAAATATTACAGCACATTTAGACCAATATTCGACAAAATGTAAGTAATCTGATTTCATACAAATGCCACAAGTGTTGATTTACTTTGATCTTTGGCGTCTGAATGTTTTTGCTACCAAAGTTTGGAAACAGATACAGTAGTGGAACTTCACCGACAGTCCACCTCTCCGAGGAGACCAGGTTTCCTATGGCAAGTTTTTCAGTTTTACTGCATATTCTGTAGTATCTTTATTTATTTTTTCTTTTCTTTTGAGAGGTCCAACCTCCCGGAAGAAAACTTTTCAATTCAGTTTTGAGTGCATGTCTCAAAGTGGTTTTAGTGTACTTATGACTAGAAATAATTACTGTGTGTGCGTGTTTTGGCCTCACTGATTGTTCACACACTGCATCTTTCCAGAGGAAAAAAAAACTCCAGTTAACAGTACGAGCAAAGTGAATGGGCTCTGAAATCTAATGGCCACGCTACTTATTTTTTCCTTGCATATTTGAACCATCACTTTTTCAATCCACCCAATCTAATGAAAGTTAAAAACGCATGTAAAGACGCATCAAAAACGCACATATTTTACACAGTATTTTTACTGCCAACCCTGAAAACTCTTCTGAAACTACCAATTGCCAAGAACTGCCAATTAGTTCTTCTACCTTCTTTTTTTCTTAGTACTGGATTGCGTAGTATGTCAGCATATTTTTTCCAAGTAGCAGTTATTGAGCAAACTGTCTCCTCATGTGCCATAACAGTCTGGCAGCACTAGACAACACAGCTAAACCCCATCTGTCACTTTTCAGCTAGTTTCTATTGGGGCTAGACGACAATGAATGTGTGTTTATGTGTTTGTAAAGGAAAAGTCGTAATGCATGTGGAAAGGGTGGGTGGGATGCATACCGCCTTTTATTCCCCCGACCCTGTGCATTGTGTAAAAGCATTGATCGAATCATTATATGTATCTTATATAAGCATTTTTTTTAATCTGGAAAAGAGTCATCGCAGCAGTTCTTAGAGAACACACTATAAGTAATGGTCACTACTTAAGAGCAGAGGCTGTAGGTCGGCATAGATAGAAACAGACTGTCCAGGGAAGGCACCATAGATCGCACCTTATGACTTTTCACTGATAACATGACAAACAGGGTTAGGCCAAGTTCACACTCTCAGTATTTGGTCAGTATTCTACCTCAGTATTTGGTCAGTATTTTACCTCAGTATTTGTAAGCCAAAACCAGGAGTGGTTGATGAATACAGAAGTGGTGACTTGTTTTTATTGTACTTTTCCTCTGATTGTTCCACTCATGGTTTTGGCTTATAGATACTGAGGTAAAATACTGACCAAATGCTCAGTGTGTGCACGTGGCCTTATGCAGAGCTCAGTTTTCAGACAATTGGTTGATTTGCAGCATTCTATGCTTTCATTGATAACACTTTGCGGTAGATACGATGTTTTGATCGCCTGTTATTACCATTTTTTTGTGTTCTTGCAGCAGCCAAAAAAAAAAAAACGTAGTAGTATTTTGATTTTTTTTCTCGTTACACTATTTACTCATTGGATTCATTTATTTTATATTTTAATAGATTGAACTTTTACAAAGCAGTGATTTCAAATATGTGTATTTTTTAATTTACCGTAAATATTTATTACTTTTTAATAGGGATAGGAAAGGGAGTGCTTTGAACGTTTACATTTGTTTCATATTTTTTAAAACATTTTTGGGACTTTTTGCTGTACTTGTTGATCCCTGCTTGAAGCTGCGATCATCCGATATCTTGTGTTGTACATAGCAGTACATCAGTCCTATAACAACCAAGGAGTAAAAAGTCCCATACTCAGGTATAAAACAACAAATAATAATTTTATTAAACATGTAAAGTACATACAGACTGACAATACAAAGTCAAGAAAGTGATGCATATACAGAAAACACTACCACTGTAGTAACACAAAGGGCATAACAAGCGGATAACCAGAGGTTAGACGTAATGTGGCATATACCAACAAAGTGCTAAGTGCCGTATAAGGTGCCAAGGTATATGCAACCAAAACACTATCTGTATACTAATCTCCACATACTTACTATCCCATATGGGGTTAAACGGTAACAGATAGGGAAGGTACACCGCTAGTCTTACCCGTATTTATGTGCCAGTGTGTGTCGCCAGCAGCTGCTGGGGCTGCTGGCGACACACACTGGCACATAAATACGGGTAAGACTAGTGGTGTACCTTCCCTATCTGCTACCGTTTAACCCCATATGGGATAGTAAGTATGTGGAGATTAGTATACAGATAGTGTTTTGGTTGCATATACCTTGGCACCTTATACGGCACTTAGCACTTTGTTGGTATATGCCACATTACGTCTAACCTCTGGTTATCCGCTTGTTATGCCCCTTGTGTTACTACAGTGGTAGTGTTTTCTGAATATGCATCACTTTCTGGACTTTGTATTGTCAGTCTGTATGTACTTTACGTGTTTAATAAAATTATTATTTGTTGTTTTATACCTGAGTATGGGACTTTTTACTCCTTGGTTGTTATAGGATTGGTAGTTCTGGAGTGTCCTGGTGACTATTATAGTGTCCATATTAATATGGGATATTATCCCGGCATTTTTTCTAAGTTATGTATCAGTGGTATCTGTTCATAGCAGTACATCAGCACTGATATGTATAACAAAAATCACGATCTTCTACGAACGCAACCCACAAGCTGCGAACGCAACCCACAGGCTGGTGATAACAGGCCCAGGGATCTTCAGCAGATCCCTGGCTGTCATGGCAATCCATTGAGGTCCCACAGGCATGCCATGGGCGTACCACCCCCTGTCAGTGTTAGTTAAATGCTGCTGTCAGTGATTAGTAGCGGCATTTAACAGGATAATATCACTGGATGGAGTTTCGTTCCATCCCCAGCTGTTAAAAGCAGATGATGGCTGAATAACAGAGCCATCATCTGATGTGAAAGATTCATGCTTGGTGTGTGAACCCGCATCAAAGTCAGGGGGGGGGGCATATGACATACCAGTACCTTCTATGTCGGTAAGAGGTTAAGGAACAGATCATTAAAATCATCGTATTAAGTTACAAATCTTTTAAGACCATCTATGCAATCTGTAAGTATGTGTCACCTGAATGATCAGTTAGTATTTAATCTTAATGTGTACCATGTAATGCTACATCTTCTGTTGCTGGTGGAATGTCTGCTTCGCATGGCGTAACAAGCTGCTGTGGCCCCAAACTACTTTATCTGAAAGAAGATAATTGTTGAGCGATCTGACTTTCCAACCTTTCATTTATGGCCTAGTATGTGGTCGTATTGCTAAGGGTGGTCCTAGCCCAAAGTGAGTGGCTTCATTTTGTTTAATATAGTAAATAGAGATGAGTGAACTTGTTTGGAAATCTCAAATTTGGCATGAATGTACACTACCATGTAAAAGTTTAGGGTCACTTAGAAATTTCCTTATTTTTGAAAGAAAAGCACAGTTTTTCCAATGAGCTAACATTAAATGATTCAGAAATACACTCTATATATTGTTAATGTGGTAAATGACTATTCTAACTGCAAACGTCTGGTTTGTAATGCAATATCTTCATAGGTGTATAGACGCCCATTTCCAACAACCAATGTTCTTATGGTACTTTGTGTTTGCTAACTGTGTAACAAGGCTAATGGATGGTTAGAATACCCTTGAAAACCCTTGTACAAGTATGGTAGCACAGCTGAAAACAGTTTGGCTGATAAGAGAAGCTAAAAACCTGACCTTCCTCTGAGCTAGTTGAGAATCTGGAGCATTACCTTGGTTGATTCCATTAACATCTCAAAATGGCCAGAAAAAAAAGAACTTTCATGTGAAAATCGACAGTCTCTTCTTGTTCTTTGAAATGAAGGCTATTCCATGCGAGAAATTGCAAAGAAACTGAAGATTTCCTACAATGGTGTGTACTACTCCCTTCAGAGGAGAGCACAAACAGGCTCTAACCTGAGTAGAAAGAGAAGTGGGAGGCCCCACTGCACAACTGAGCAACAAGACAAGTACATTAGAGCCTGTAGTTTGGGAAATCGATGCCTCAGAGGTCCTCAACTGGCAGCTTCATTAAAAAGTACACACAAAACACCAGTGTCAACGTCTACAGTGAAGAGATGACTCTGGGATGCTGGCCTTCAGGGCAGAGTGGCTAAGAAAAAGCCATATCTGAGACTGTCTAATAAAAGGAAAAGATTAATATGGGCAAAAAAACACAGACTTTGGACAGAGGAAGATTGGAAAAAAGTGTTATGGACAGACGAATCCAAGTTTGAGGTGTTTGGATGACACAGAAGAACATTTGTGAAACGCACAATAACTGGAAAGATGCTGGAAGAGTGCCTGATGCCATCTGTCAAGCATGGTGGAGGTAATGTGATGGTCTGGGGTTGCTTTAGTGCTGGTAAAGTGGGAGATTTGTACAAGGTAAAAGGGATTTTGAATAATGAAGGCTATCACTCCATTTTGCAAAGCCATGCCATACCCTGTGGACGGCGCTTGATTGGAGCCAATTTCATGCTACAACAGGACAATGACCAAAAGCACACCTCCAAATTATGCAAGAACTATTTAGGGAAGAAGCAGGCAGCTGGTATTCTATCTGTAATGGAGTGGCCAGCGCAGTCACTAGATCTCAACCCCATTGAGCTGTTGTGGGAGCAGCTTCACCGTATGGTACGCTAAAAGTCCCCATCAAGCCAAACCAACTTGTGGGAGGGGCTTCTGGAAGCATGGGGTGAAATTTCTCCAGATTACCTCAGCAAATTAACTGCTAGAATGCCAAAGGTCTGCAATGCTGTAATTGTTGCAAAGGGAGCATTCTTTGACGAAAGCAAAGTTTGAAGGAGAAAATTATTATTTCAAATAAAAATCTTTTTTTTGAATCTTGTCATTGTCTGGACTAGATTTTCAATTCATTTGGCAACTCAGTTGATTAATAAAATAATGAGTTTTCATGGAAAACACAAAATTGTTGGGGTGACCCCAAAATTTTGAACGGTAGTGTAGCATATTAGGATTCGTGTTCGGTTTACGGAACATTTCTGTCATAGTCGGCAAAATTCGGTCACAGTTTGGTAAATAATCACGTTTCCACTAATGCTTTTGTTAGTGCTTTGGCTAGGATAGTGGTTCTGTATGAGGAGTGGAGGGGGGGAGGTGTTTTATTAGGGGAGGGGATGTGTATAGGTCAGAGGAGCTCTGGAGTTTAATTTTTTTTTTTCATAATTTTGTGTGTACATTCCAACAGCCTATTAGGGTGCAGAAACTATCCACAGCGTTATGGCACAATGGCTTCTGTGATTGACTGCTGAATTCACATGTCCCTATCCATATAAAAAGCTTACATTGTTTGCTGGCTCCATTTTCTCAGTGAAACAGCGCAGAAAGGCTGCTCCTGCTGCAAGTTGTCATATAGATAGAATCCTGTCCTGTGTGAAATCGACCTTCCAGCTTCTAACTAGTTTGTGCTAACAGTGTTGTGCAGGCAGGAGTCCACATTTCCTACTCAAAATCATTTGGACTAATACTGTGTTGCAGTCAGGACTAAGGAGGCCCCATTTGCTAATCAAAATTGTCAGGGCTAATATTGGGATGCCGCCAGGAAGCCCCATTTGCTGATCAATATCGTTTAGGCTTATACTGTGCTGCAGTCAGGACTAAGGGGTCCCCGTTTGCTAATCAAAATCCTTAGGGCTAATATTAGGGTGTAGGCCATTACCTCTGTAAGAAAACTGTGC